>NC_091282.1:111235640-111880640 GCF_032444005.1 Ranitomeya imitator
GTGGCACCGGTGTCTCCACCATCAGAAGCATTCTGGAGAGCAAGGCAAGCTAAGGTGACCCTCGTGTTAGGGACAGGGATGGAGCCGCCAGTCCCGGGACACCCGACAACAGAGTCATAATACTTACACTAAGCAAACTAACATTGATAGACTGGTACAGAAGGAAGAGGACCAGGCCTTGTGAACTTACAGTCTACAGGATAATGGGGAACGTGACAGTAGGTTCGGGGGTTGCAGTAGCTCCGGTGGTGATGAGGTGGCATCGTGGTCATTGCAGGCTGTAAGCTTTCTTGAAGAGATGGGTTTTTAGGTTTCATCTGAAGGATCAAAAGGAAATAGATAAGTGGATGTGTTGGTGCACAGAATTCCAGAGGATGGAGGATATTCATGAGTAGTCTTTGAGGCGATTGGGTGAGGAACGAATAAGTGTGGAGGAGAGAAGTAGGTTTTTAGGAAGAACTGAGATTACATGAGGGAATATAATTGGAGATTAATTTGGAGATGGATATGGATGGCTGTGTAGGTTATATATCAATAATAGGGTGACCATATCATACTTTATGGGTTCTCTTTGCAAACCAAGCCTTTTTTGGGAACACTGATCTGAAAAAAAAAAACAGACATCGGATATTGATTTGATTTGCATGTCACATATGTCTATTCAAGTGAATGAATGTGCAAAAAAAAGATATCACACAAAAGCCAGCCATGTTGCATCTCTGTGCTGTCTGGTTTTCACTCATTAATTCTGGAAGCTTGTGAAGCCTCCTTCAGTTTTTTTTCTCAAACTAAATGCATAAATGTTAAAAACAGATCAAAATTAGAAAACTTTTTTTTTCATATGAGCAAAAAGTGATGTATGAACCCAACCTTATACTGTGGCAAAAATTTGTGGTATAAATTGTCCTTCAATGTAGGTTATTAATCTGAATGTATTGGTGAAATCTAGAGCAAATCCACAGAATTTTCATAATGTAATACATCGCACAAAAAGATGAGATTTTTCTTGCCACCACATATTTCACTTTGTGTGGAAATACCCCAAAGTAAGAAAAAAAAATAGAGTAAAACCATAGCATTCTCTTTGAGAAAACTTTACACTTTTTTAGCCTTTTTCTGCAGGGTTGCAAATCTGATTACTTATCTCTTATTATAATTATTTCTCTTAAAAAATATTATCCACATTTTCTACAAGGCAGATTACTGCTTTTCCTCAAGATATAGAATAAATTACACATTGATAGTGGTGGGCATATAACTCCACGGGATAAGATGTGGATTCATCTACTGTAGAGAATTAGCAGAGAATGTAGCAGGTAATACTTCTTAATCCCAAAATGATATGAACTGTTCAGTGAAAATCCTTTGGTTTCCAGCCTAATTCCGCATCATTGAAAAAAAAAGCTATTTTAATCTATTATTTAAGAGATCAGCAGAAATGCATGGAATATATAGAAGAACTGTAAAGTAAAAAATAAAATAGAATAGCAATTGTAGATGATTTGTGCCTTATTATAATGACTGGTGCATGAACCATATGTGTTATTATCAGGAGGATCTAACAAGGGATATTCCTTTTTAAAGGGAATCTATAATCTGATTCATACTTCCCAAACAACAAGCAGCATGAATTAATGTTTTACTCTGGAAGTTTGCGCTGTTTCAGAGAAAATGTAATAAGAGCCGCCAGGGACTATGGTGGCTCCTTCACACCCTGATCGCCTTGACTTTATTATGCTCAAACATTTGAATAGATCTGTCACTAAAGGGGAGCAGGGCAGGGAGAAGTTACAAAGAACCGGCCTCAGACAAGATATACAAGATGCATAGTCCCTGACTGCCTCTTAAAAATATAATGGTGCCACTCACGAAGGCACGCCGCCAAAACGCGCGTAGGGGAAGTGGCACCATTATCTGGGTATTGGTAAGGTATCTTTGTCATTATTATGTAGTATCCTTGATATTTATTGGCAGTATGTGGCAGCCTTGTCATCATTAGTCTCTTTATACTGTGATCTTGTTTCTAATATATAGATGTAGCTATGGTGAAAAAAAGTTTTGTTATATGTATTATTTCAGACTGTCTTGTTTGGATATATGGGTGTTTTTACCTAGTATAACATCGTTACTTTCTGCCACTTACTCGTTTGTGTAATTTTGTATTTTTGCCCCCTACCCAATGTGGTGCCACTCAGATTTAGTCTGTATTGTCTTTTTTCTGTATAATAAAATTTATTTTGTTCTATATACGTCTTATTGTGTATATGTTCTCATGCCTATTGACGTAGAACTATTAATTTTGTCCTATTTTTGAACGCTTCTATTTCTGTCTATTTTTTTTTTATAGATTATTGATTTTTTGTGTGTTTAGTGAGATTTCTCTTTTGTTATTACGTGCACACATTGCAGATTTTCCTGCGGATCCCCAGCGGATTGGCCGCTGCGGATTCGCTGCAGTTTTCCATGAGTTTACAGTACAATGTAAACCTATGGAAAACAAAATCCGCAGTGCACATGCTGCGGGAAAAAAAGTGCGGAAATGCTGCATTGTTTATTCCGAAGCATGTCAATTCTTTGTGCGGATTCCGCAGAGGTTTACACCTGCTCCATAGTAGGAATCCGCAGGTGTAAGAGCGCAGGTGGAATCCGCACAAAAACCACGGTAAATCCGCAGTAAATCCGCAGTGCGGATTTCCTGCAGATTTACCAAAATCAGTGCGGAAAAATCCACACACCTTTCCGCAACGTGTGCACATACCCTTACAGCATTTAAGGTACCTGGCTGCAATAATGCAGCTGAACTCTGATTCATGCTCCCTGGGGTTCGAAGAGCATGGATCAGATGACCGATTCACTTTGCATTATTAAAAAAAACATTAGCAAATAATTACTTGTGCTCCTAGAAATCCCATTTTGAGGAAGAGGATCTTTAAAGGGAACCTGTCATGTGAAAAACCATTATTAAACTGCTAATATGAGGTTAATTTGCAGGTTAATAGTGTTCTGACGTGGTGCGGCCGCCGCACTGAGAAGCCAGTTATTTGCAGCAAATTAACTTTATTCCTGCAGCCTCTGGCTTTCAGTCACTGATGCACTGCTGAGCCAGCTGTCAGTCAGTCCCAGGGCGTGGTTACAGCCGCCGCTCACTATGTACTGAACAGTGAATGAAACCGCCCCAGCCATGCCTCTATGACTGAAAACCTGAGGCTCCCAGGAGAAATTAAGTCAGTTTCCTCCCAGCAGCCAAGCTTTCTGAGCATGGGCCCCAAAACATGAGAACGCTATTTACCTGCAGATTAACCCCATATCTGCAGGTTAACAGCATTTTTTCAAATTTTTTTTAAACCATGCTGTATGCTATTCAGTCTGATAGACCAAGTGAGGCCACATTCTCCATGTCAGTATTTTTCGTGTATAATGATCACTGATATTTTCAATAGAAAAAGTGTATATAATTAATTATAAGTTGACAGATTATACACATTAAAACACTATTTATTGGTATTCATTAAAAATGCTCATTAGCTATAATGTTCAGATGTGAACACACCCCAAAAATCTGATGCCTCCAAAAATAATAAAGCGAAAAATATAACAGGTGGTCACTAGTAAAAGGGGCAGTCACACTATTATGTCCACTACTCTCATCCCTACCTGTCAGAGGAGGTTGGCACCCTATTGAACTGAAAATGCCCTCCACCCGGTCTCTGTCATCTAGCCCTAAAGGTCCTTAACCCCTCTGTGACCTTAGACGTACTATCCCGTCGAGGTGCCCTGGGCTTATCTGACCCTGGACGGGATAGTACGTCATAGCCGATCGGCCGCGCTCACGGGGGGAGCGCGGCCGATCGCGGCCGGGTGTCAGCTGCTTATCGCAGCTGACATCCGGCACTATGTGCCAGGAGCGGTCACGGACCGCCCCCGGCACATTAACCCCTGGCACACCGCGATCAAAGATGATCGCGATGTGCCGGCGGTACAGGGAAGCACCGCGCAGGGAGGGGGCTCCCTGCGGGCTTCCCTGAGCCCCCCGCAGCAACGCGATGTGATCGCGTTGCTGCGAGGGTCTCCTCACCTCCCTCCCTGCTCGAGCCCCGGATCCAAGATGGCCGCGGATCCGGGTCCTGCAGGGAGGGAGGTGGCTTCACAGAGCCTGCTCAGAGCAGGCACTGTGAAGCAGCCTGCACTCCTATCAGATCAGTGATCTGACAGAGTGCTGTGCAAACTGTCAGATCACTGATCTGTGATGTCCCCCCCTGGGACAAAGTAAAAAAGTAAAAAAAAAAATTTCCAAATGTGTAAAAAAAATAAAAAAAAATATTCCAAAATAATGAAAAAAAAAAAAAAATATTATTCCCATAAATACATTTCTTCATCTAAATAAAAAAAAAAAACCAATAAAAGTACACATATTTAGTATCGCCGCGTCCGTAACGGCCCGACCTATAAAACTGGCCCACTAGTTAACCCCTTCAGTAAACACCGTAAGAAAAAAAAAAAAAAAACGAGGCAAAAAACAACGCTTTATTATCATACCGCCGAACAAAAAGTGGAATAACACGCGATCAAAAGGACAGATATAAATAACCATGGTACCGCTGAAAGCGTCATATTGTCCCGCAAAAAAAGAGCCGCCATACAGCATCATCAGCAAAAAAATAAAAAAGTTATAGTCCTGAGAATAAAGCGATGCAAAAATAATTATTTTTTCTGTAAAATAGTTTTTATCGTATAAAAGCACCAAACCATAAAAAAATGATATAAATGAGGTATCGCTGTAATCGTACTGACCCGAAGAATAAAACTGATTTATCAATTTTACCAAACGCGGAACGGTATAAACGCCTCCCCCAATAGAAATTCATGAATAGCTGGCTTTTGGTCATTCTTCCTCACAAAAATCGGAATAAAAAGCGATAAAAAAATGTCACGTGCCCAAAAATGTTTTCAATAAAAACGTCAACTCGTCCCGCAAAAAACAAGACCTCACATGACTCTGTGGACCAAAATATGGAAAAATTATAGCTCTCAAAATGTGGTATTGCAAAAAATATTTTTTGCAATAAAAAGGGTCTTTCAGTGTGTGACGGCTGCCAATCATAAAAATCCGCTAAAAAACTCGCTATAAAAGTAAATCAAACCCCCCTTCATCACCCCCTTAGTTAGGGAAAAATAAAAAAAAATGTATTTATTTCCATTTTCCCATTAGGGCTAGGGTTAGGGCTAGGGTTAGGGCTAGGGCTAGGGTTAGGGCTAGGGTTAGGGCTAGGGTTAGGGCTAGGGTTAGGGCTAGGGCTAGGGTTAGGGCTAGGGTTAGGGCTAGGGTTAGGGCTAGGGTTAGGGCTAGGGCTAGGGCTAGGGTTAGGGCTAGGGCTAGGGTTAGGGCTAGGGTTAGGGCTAGGGTTAGGGCTAGGGTTAGGGCTAGGGTTAGGGTTAGGGCTAGGATTAGGGTTAGGGTTAGGGTTGGGGCTACAGTTAGGGTTGGGGCTAAAGTTAGGGTTAGGGTTTAGATTACATTTACAGTTGGGAATAGGGTTGGGATTAGGGTTAGGGGTGTGTCAGGGTTAGAGGTGTGGTTAGGGTTACCGTTGGAATTAGGGTTAGGGGTGTGTTTAGATTAGGGTTTCAGTTATAATTGGGGGGTTTCCACTGTTTCGGCACATCAGGGGCTCTCCAAACACGACATGGCGTCCGATCTCAATTCCAGCCAATTCTGCGTTGAAAAAGTAAAACAGTGCTCCTTCCCTTCCGAGCTCTCCTGTGTGCCCAAACAGGGGTTTACCCCAACATATGGGGTATCAGCGTACTCAGGACAAATTGGACAACAACTTTTGTGGACCAATTTCTCCTGTTACCCTTGGGAAAATACAAAACTGGGGGCTAAAAAATAATTTTTGTGGGAAAACAAAAAGATTTTTTATTTTCACGGCTCTGCGTTATAAACTGTAGTGAAACACTTGGGGGTTCAAAGTTCTCACAACACATCTAGATAAGTTCATTGAGGGGTCTAGTTTCCAATATGGGGTCACTTGTGGGGGGTTTCTACTGTTTAGGTACATTAGGGGCTCTGCAAACGCAATGTGACGCCTGCAGACCAATCCATCTAAGTCTGCATTCCAAATGATGCTCCTTCCCTTCCGAGCCCTCCCATGCGCCCAAACGGTGGTTCCCCCCCACATATCGGGTATCAGCGTACTCAGGACAAATTGGACAACAACTTTTGTGGACCAATTTCTCCTGTTACCCTTGGGAAAATACAAAACTGGGGGCTAAAAAATAATTTTTGTGGGAAAACAAAAAGATTTTTTATTTTCACGGCTCTGCGTTATAAACTGTAGTGAAACACTTGGGGGTTCAAAGTTCTCACAACACATCTAGATAAGTTCATTGAGGGGTCTAGTTTCCAATATGGGGTCACTTGTGGGGGGTTTCTACTGTTTAGGTACATTAGGGGCTCTGCAAACGCAATGTGACGCCTGCAGACCAATCCATCTAAGTCTGCATTCCAAATGATGCTCCTTCCCTTCCGAGCCCTCCCATGCGCCCAAACGGTGGTTCCCCCCCACATATCGGGTATCAGCGTACTCAGGACAAATTGGACAACAACATTTAGGGTCCAATTTCTCCTGCTAACCTTGGAAAAATACAAAACTGGGGGCTAAAATATAATTTTTGCGGAAAAAAAAATATTTTTTATTTGCATGGCTCTGCGTTATAAACTGTAGTGAAATACTTGGGGGTTCAAAGCTCTCACAACACATCAAGATGAGTTCCTTAGGGGGTCTACTTTCCAAAATGGTGTCACTTGTGGGGGGTTTCTACTGTTTAGGTACATTAGGGGCTCTGCAAACGCAATGTGACGCCTGCAGACCATTCCATCTAAGTCTGCATTCCAAATGGCGCTCCTTCCCTTCCGAACCCTCCCATGCGCCCAAACGGTGGTTCCCCCCCACATATGGGGTATCAGCGTACTCAGGACAAATTGGACAACAACTTTTGTGGTCCAATTTCTCCTCTTACCCTAGGGAAAATACAAAACTGGGGGCTAAAAAATAATTTTTGTGGGAAAAAAATTTTGTTTTATTTTTATGGCTCTGCATTATAAACTTCTGTGAAGCCCTTGGTGGGTCAAAGTGCTCACCACACATCCAGATAAGTTCCTTAGGGGGTCTACTTTCCAAAATGGTGTCACTTGTGGGGGGTTTCAATGTTTAGGCACATCAGTGGCTCTCCAAACGCAACATGGCGTCCCATCTCAATTCCTGTCAATTTTGCATTGAAAAGTCAAACGGCGCTCCTTCCCTTCCGAGCTCTCCCATGCGCCCAAACAGTGGTTTACTGCCACATATGGGGTATCAGCGTACTCGGGACAAATTGGACAACAACTTTTGAGGTCCAATTTCTTCTCTTACCCTTGGAAAAATAAAAAATTGGGGGCAAAAATATAATTTTTGTGAAAAAATATGATTTTTTATTTTTACGGTTCTGCATTATAAACTTCTGTGAAGCACTTGGTGGGTCAAAGTGCTCACCACACCTCTAGATAAGTTCCTTAGGGGGTCTACTTTCCAAAATGGTGTCACTTGTGGGGGGTTTCAATGTTTAGGCACATCAGTGGCTCTCCAAACGCAACATGGCGTCCCATCTCAATTTCTGTCAATTTTGCATTGAAAAGTCAAACTGCGCTCCTTCCCTTCCGAGCTCTCCCATGCGCCCAAACAGTGGTTTACTGCCACATATGGGGTATCAGCGTACTCAGGACAAATTGGACAACAACTTTTGAGGTCCAATTTCTTCTCTTACCCTTGGAAAAATAAAAAATTGGGGGCAAAAATATAATTTTTGTGAAAAAATATGATTTTTTATTTTTACGGTTCTGCATTATAAACTTCTGTGAAGCACTTGGTGGGTCAAAGTGCTCACCACACATCCAGATAAGTTCCTTAGGGGGTCTACTTTCCAAAATGGTGTCACTTGTGGGGGGTTTCAATGTTTAGGCACATCAGTGGCTCTCCAAACGCAACATGGCGTCCCATCTCAATTCCTGTCAAGTTTGCATTGAAAAGTCAAATAGCGCTCCTTCCCTTCCGAGCTCTCCCATGCGCCCAAACAGTGGTTTACTGCCACATATGGGGTATCAGCGTACTCAGGACAAATTGGACAACAACTTTTTGGGTCCAATTTCTCTTGTTACCCTTGGTAAAATAAAACAAATTGGAGCTGAAGTAAATTTTTTGTGTAAAAAAGTTAAATGTTCATTTTTATTTAAACATTCCAAAAATTCCTATTAAACACCTGAAGGGTTAATAAACTTCTTGAATGTGGTTTTGAGCACCTTGAGGGGTGCAGTTTTTAGAATGGTGTCACACTTGGGCATTTTCTATCATATAGACCCCTCAAAATGACTTCAAATGAGACGTGGTCCCTAAAAAAAAATGGTGTTGTAAAAATGAGAAATTGCTGGTCAACTTTTAACCCTTATAACTCCCTAACAAAAAAAAAAATTGGTTCCAAAATTATGCTGATGTAAAGGAGACATGTGGGAAATGTTACTTATTAAGTATTTTGTGTGACATATCTCTGTGATTTAATTGCATAAAAATTCAAAGTTTGAAAATTGCGAAATTTTCAAAATTTTCGCCAAATTTCCGTTTTTTTCACAAATAAACGCAGGTACTATCAAAGAAATTTTACCACTATCATGAAGTACAATATGTCACGAGAAAACAATGTCAGAATCACCAGGATCCTTTGAAGCGTTTCGGAGTTATAACCTCATAAAGGGACAGTGGTCAGAATTGTAAAAATTGGCCTGGTCATTAACGTGCAAACCACCCTTGGGGGTAAAGGGGTTAAAGAACCCTATACAGATGAAATATAAAGGGGATTTAAAGTTAGGCTGGTTTCACACATCAGTGTGTCCGGTACGTGTGGTGACAGTTTTCACACATACTGGACACTGACACACGTTGACCTATTCAAATTAATGGGTCTGTGCACATATCTGTGTTTTCTCACTGACCGTGTGTCCGAGTGATACACACGTAGACATGTCCGCTTTTGTGTCCATGGGTTCGTGTTCAACGCTGGTGAATGATGCTGTGCTCTCAGCAGCTCATTCACCAGTGGTTTTCAGCCAGGACGGCCGCATCTTGGCACCGTCCTGGTTGAGAACTATTTAGCCCCCAGATTTGTAGGACACAACGATGGATAGGTATGATATATTGATGATTTATTATTTTACTTTTATTATAGGAGATCGAGGGCATCGGGGAATTAGTTGTTGCAGTAAGTATGAATTCATTTAGAACATGAAAGGAGTCTGTGTAATTTTTTCAAAAAGAGAACTTTATTCTGGCCGTGTCTTTATTTAACATTACAACTATAGGATTAGTAATGGATGGGTGTCTTATAGATGCCTCTCCATTACTAAGCCGTGGGCTTGATGTAATCTGAAAGGTGACATCAACCCCACAAATATTACCCCACTTGCCACCACTAAAGGGCAAATGGGAAGAGCCAGGCAAAGCGCCAGAAAAGGCGCATATAATAGCTGCGCTTTTTCTGGGCAGCTTATTTTTAGGCTGGGGGGACCTATATCAATGGCCCCTTACTAATCTGAGAATAGCAGCGCCCAGCTGTGAGCTTTAGCAAGGTTGGTTGTCAAAAATGGGGGGGACCCCATGCCGTTTTTTTAAATTATTTATTTAAATAATTTTAAAAACAGCATGGGGACCCCTCTATTCTTGATCACCAAACTTGCAGAAGCTGACAGCTGAGGGTTGCAGCCCCCAGCTGTTAGCTTTGTCTGTTTGGTTCAATAAAATAGGGGGGAACTCACATCAGGTTTTTCATTCATTTCTGAATGATCGCAGCTGAAGGCTGTGGAATAACCCGATCATCCGCACCTACTGTCACTGTTATTAGCGGCAGCAGGTGTCTAATGATGGAAGTAACAGTCCCAAAAGCCACCATCTGCTGTCGTTCGTACTTTAATATAATGCTCATCAATCTCCTTTGCTCGCTGGGGAGAATAATGAGAGCCAGCTTCAGCACCAGCCGCCAGGGAACAGTGCTTACTGTAGCGCTTCTTCCCTGGCGGATGCTCATGTGGTACTGATGCGGCATACGGGTGGCACACGGTTGCCACACGTGTGCCATACGTAGTACACACGCGGACACGGATATCTCCAGTACCGGCTTTTCCGGTACTGGAAATATCAGGATGTGTGAAACCTGCCTTAAGTAGTATGGATAAAGACTTAATGCAAATTCCAATACATCTATATGCAATGTTATCAAATAGTCATTATGTCAAATATCCTGTCAAAAACAGGACTAGCAATCTATATATCCAGAACTGTCCAGAACTATTTCACGGGGAAGAACAAATGCTCAATAGTCATAAATTTATTTATGTGTCAGACAGGTGAGAAATATGATGGTTTATTATTTTTGTCATTTACAGGTGACATGGGCATCAATCGATTAAGCATAAAGGTGATTATAACTTTTCTTTTTATTTCAAACAAGTCTAGGTTCACATTGCGTTAATGGGTGTCCACTAGCGGACTCCATTACATGGCGCAATTGTCGCAATTAACGCTATGTAACGGATCCGTTAGCGCACCCATTGACTGCAATGTGCTAATGGATCTCTAGCGCATGCCATTTTTGGCATGCGCTAGTGATGTCCCGTTAGTTTCGGACGGACCTCGGACGCTGCTTGCAGCGTCCGAGGTCCGTTCCTCGCTAGCGCAGATCGGGTATCTGCGCTAGCGGGATCACCAAACGCGATACCTTTTGGGACATTGTGTTAGCGCAATCCGCTAGCGTATGCGCTAAACGGATTGCCCTAGCAAAATGTGAACCTAGCCTAAAAGAGTATGTGTCTTTATTTCAATTAAAGGACTTTATTCTGGCTGGGTATTTTTTACAATCTAGCTATGGGGTTAGTAATGGGGCTGGGGGCATCTTATAGATGCCTCTCCACTAGTAACGCCTGGACTTGATGTTATAAACAGCTGACATCAACCACAAACCTATTACCCCACTTGCCACTGCACCAGGGTAAGTGGGAAATGCTGAAAAAGTGATAGAATTGGTGCACCTAATAGTTGCGCCTTTCAGGGGTGGCTGCAGGCTGCTATTTTTAGGCTGGGGTGGGCCAATATAAATGGCTGCTTCCCAGTCTGAGAATACAAGCCCCCAGCTTAAGCTTGGCTGGTTATCAAAAATGGGGGGATCCTATGCCGCTTTTTAAAATTATTTATGTAAATAAAAAAAACAGCGCGCAAGCCCTCTATTCTTGATAACCAGCCATGGTAAAGCTGATAGCTGGAGGCTGCAGCCCGCAGCTGTTGGTTTTGCCTGTGATGGATTTCAAAAATAGAGCACATAATTTTTTTAAATATATTTAATTATTGGACAGGCGCTGGCTGGTGAATTCTCCCATCATTGAACACCTGCTCTTGCTGCTATGAGTGAGAAAAGATGTAGGTTGATAAGAATAGTACTGTGACTTTAGTCACTTCTCACGGCCAAACCGTGAGTCAGAATGGTCAAAGAGTCCAAGGTCAGAAGCGAGGAGAATACGTCATAAACAGAAGAAATAGACAAAAGTGTGGTCAGGTAACGTTTCGAGGCCAGAATACCAGGAGAATAATGAATTATACCAGAAGGGGTTAAACAGTCGGATGGTCAGAACGAAGTCCAAGGTCAGGCAGCAAATGATCAAGCATACAGAACTCAAGGTACAGGGAGCACAAATCCCACTGTCATGCCATTCTGTCTGTATCTGATTTTTGGCGTGACAATGCATATCTTTGCTGTAACCCTTTGCTCCTGTCTCCCTAATAGAGCTGGGATACTGTTGGCTGTTACCTGTATGGAGCCTTCTCAGTTCCCTGCTCTGCTGCGTAGCCGTACATGGGTGGTTAGGCCTTTGCTCTGCTGCATGACCATCCGCATGTGCGGTCCCTGGTTGCCACTGTGGAAGCTGTCTGCGGGTTGCGAGTAGTGTTGAGCGATACCTTCCGATATCGGAAAGTATCGGTATCGGATAGGATCTGCCGATATTCAAAAAATATCGGATATCGCCGATACCGATACCCGATCCCAATGCAAGTCAATGGGACCAAAATATCGGAATTAAAATAAACCCTTTCTTGCCTTGTAGGTTCATTCTACATGAAGGAAAACAACTAAGAATAATGTAGGATGTATTGTGGGAGGTGGCGGAGACATTAAAGGCAATGAGGTTTAGCCCAATCAAATAGAATAGCATGTTTTTTTTTTTTTTTAAGACGTTCGGAGTGAAAAAGATATTGAGTATGTAAATTTTTTTTTATTTTGTCAGATATTGATGTTTCACTATTCCACGCCCTTCCCCTTCTTTTTTTTTCTTTTTTTTTTTTACTTTTCCCACACTTTCATCTTCATCATCATCAGCATCTTTGACATCAACTTCTTCTTCACCTTATTCATCTTCTTCTTCATCTTCTACCTATTTTTTTTTTAATTACATTCTTCATATTCATTTTATTCAACTATTATTATTCTTCCTATTCTACATATTCTTTTTATTCCACTGTTATTATTCTTCCTATTCTACTTCTTCATCATATTCTCATTTGTGACAGGCATTCCCCTAGTTGTTATCTATAAAAGTTGGAAGATTACACCTTCCGTTCTGCCAGTCACAAAAGTTACATTTGTCCGCGTTCAGTTTGGCCTGCAGCATCAGGCTTTATCCAGGGGCACCACAAGGAGGAACGGACTCACCCCCATACACTGCTTAGTCTTCTTCTGCATATAATTTAGATAATATCTTTTGCTCTGATATTAAGTCTTATGCTTAATGTTCTTCTGCTCTTTGTTCTGCAGCCTCTTGTTCTTCTGCTTCTCGGTCTTCCATGTCGTCGTCTCCAGGGTCGTCGTCTCCAGTGTCGTCATCTCCGCCGTCGTCGTCTCAGCCGTCGTCGTCTCCGCCGTCGTCGTCGTCGTCATCGGGGTGGTCTTCCGGGTCGTCGTCATCGGGGTGGTCTTCCGGGTCGTCGACTTTAGGGTCTTCAACTTGGAAATGTAGCAGAAGGTACAAGAAGGCTGAGAAAATGCCAAGAACCAGCTGATGGAACTGGAACTCGGATGGCTACCCGAAGGTTCAAGAGCCTATGGAACTACCGAGGACCAGCTGACGTTACTGGAACCCGGTTACTAAGCAGGAGGTACCCGTGCTAAAAAGCACTACCAAGGACCGCCTGACGTTGGCGGAACTCGGATACCCAGAAGGAGGCACCTAAGCCAAAGGCTCTGCCCGGAACCAGCTGACGGTACTGGAACCAGGATGGGGAGCAGAAGGTACAAGAGCAAAAGACACTGCCGAGAACCAGCTGACGGTACTGGAACCCGGATGGGTAGCCGAAGGTCCAAGAGCCAATGGAACTACCGAGGACCAGCTGACGTTACTGGAACCCGGTTACTAAGCAGGAGGTACCCGTGCCCGAAAGCACTACCAAGGACCACCTGACGTTGGTGGAACTTGGATACCCAGAAGGAGGCACCTAAGCCAAAGGCTCTGCCCGGAACCAGCTGACGGTACTGGAACCAGGATGGGGAGCAGAAGGTACAAGAGCAAAAGACACTGCCGAGAACCAGCTGACGGTGCTGGAACCAGGTGGTGGACCTGAAGGTCCACAGGAGAGGAGAGAACAGCTAGGCCGCGAGGCAGCCGCAGTTACCGAACCCCAACAGTCCTACAGGGGGAGCTGGGCCTACTGGCACTACAGAACCAGCCTTGACTACCAGTTCACGCAGCCCACATAGGAAGCTCCTAAACTGGAGGCACCCTGGAGTTGGCTAACCCAACCGCACCACGATGGGGCAAGCATAGGCGTCTCAGTGAGCTTGACACAACCCGGAAACAGCGGGCGGTGCTGAAACCAGGCTTGGCACGAGGGAGTACCTGTGTCAAGAACACTGCCGAGAACCAGCTGGCGGTGCTGGAACCCAGATGCGTTGCCCCAGTGTGCAAGAGCCAATGGCACGACCGAGGACCAGCTGACGGTGCTGGAACACGGTTACTAAGCTGTAGGTGCCCGCGCTTAAAAGCACTACCAAGGACCGCCTGACGTTGGCGGAACTCGGATACCCAGGAGGAGGCACCTAAGCCAAAGGCTCGGCCCGGAACCAGCTGACGGTGCTGGAACCAGGTGGTGGACCCCAAGGCCCACAGGAGAGGAGAGAACAGCTAGGCCGCGAGGCAGCCGCAGTTACCGAACCCCAACAGTCCTACAGGGGGAGCTGGGCCTACTGGCACTACAGAACCAGCCTTGACTACCAGTTCACGCAGCCCACATAGGAAGCTCCTAAACTGGAGGCACCCTGGAGTTGGCTAACCCGACTGCAACACGACGGGGCAAACATAGGCGTCTCAGCGAGTTTGACACACCCCGGAAACAGCTGACGGTGCTGAAACCATGTTTGGCTCGAGGGAGTACCTGTGACAAAAACACTGCCGAGAACCAGCTGGCGGTGCTGGAACCCAGATGCGTTGCCCCAGTGTGCAAGAGCCAATGGCACGACCGAGGACCAGCTGACGGTGCTGGAACACGGTTACTAAGCTGTAGGTGCCCGCGCTTAAAAGCACTACCAAGGACCGCCTGACGTTGGCGGAACTCGGATACCCAGGAGGAGGCACCTAAGCCAAAGGCTCGGCCCGGAACCAGCTGACGGTGCTGGAACCAGGTGGTGGACCCCAAGGCCCACAGGAGAGGAGAGAACAGCTAGGCCGCGAGGCAGCCGCAGTTACCGAACCCCAACAGTCCTACAGGGGGAGCTGGGCCTACTGGCACTACAGAACCAGCCTTGACTACCAGTTCACGCAGCCCACATAGGAAGCTCCTAAACTGGAGGCACCCTGGAGTTGGCTAACCCGACTGCAACAAGACGGGGCAAACATAGGCGTCTCAGCGAGTTTGACACACCCCGGAAACAGCTGACGGTGCTGAAACCAGGTTTGGCACGAGGGAGTACCTGTGACAAAAACACTGCCGAGAACCAGCTGGCGGTGCTGGAACCCAGATGCGTTGCCCCAGTGTGCAAGAGCCAATGGCACGACCGAGGACCAGCTGGCGGTGCTGGAACACGGTTACTAAGCTGTAGGTGCCCGCGCTTAAAAGCACTACCAAGGACCGCCTGACGTTGGCGGAACTCGGATACCCAGGAGGAGGCACCTAAGCCAAAGGCTCGGCCCGGAACCAGCTGACGGTGCTGGAACCAGGTGGTGGACCCCAAGGCCCACAGAAGAGGAGAGAACAGCTAGGCCGCGAGGCAGCCGCAGTTACCGAACCCCAACAGTCCTACAGGGGGAGCTGGGCCTACTGGCACTACAGAACCAGCCTTGACTACCAGTTCACGCAGCCCACATAGGAAGCTCCTAAACTGGAGGCACCCTGGAGTTGGCTAACCCGACCGCACCACGACGGGGCAAGCATAGGCGTCTCAGCGAGCTTGACACAACCCGGAAACAGCTGACGGTGCTGAAACCAGGCTTGGCACGAGGGAGTACCTGTGACAAGAACACTGCCGAGAACCAGCTGGCGGTGCTGGAACCCAGATGCGTTTGCCCAGTGTGCAAGAGCCAATGGCACGACCGAGGACCAGCTGGCGGTGCTGGAACCCGGTTACTAAGCTGTAGGTGCCCGCGCTTAAAAGCACTACCAAGGACCGCCTGACGTTGGCGGAACTCGGATACCCAGGAGGAGGCACCTAAGCCAAAGGCTCGGCCTGGAACCAGCTGACGGTGCTGGAACCAGGTGGTGGACCCCAAGGCCCACAGGAGAGGAGAGAACAGCTAGGCCGCGAGGCAGCCGCAGTTACCGAACCCCAACAGTCCTCCAGGGGGAGCTGGGCCTACTGGCACTACAGAACCAGCCTTGACTACCAGTTCACGCAGCCCACATAGGAAGCTCCTAAACTGGAGGCACCCTGGAGTTGGCTAACCCGACCGCACCACGACGGGGCAAGCATAGGCGTCTCAGTGAGCTTGACACAACCCGGAAACAGCTGACGGTGCTGAAACCAGGCTTGGCACGAGGGAGTACCTGTGACAAGAACACTGCCGAGAACCAGCTGGCGGTGCTGGAACCCAGATGCGTTGCCTATTAAAGATTGTCTTCCTAGAGCCCCAACTAGCGGTGTTGGAGCTAAGGGTAAGCAGGGGGAGCAGAGTGTAGGCCGAAGCCTGCACTGGAGGCAGCTTTGTGTCTGCGTTGCATTTGCAGGACACTTTGCCGGCTACACAGTGGGGGAACAGCTGGCGTTGCTGAACCCCACTAACACAATGGCGTGTGTTTTTCTCTGTGCAGCTAGCACTTGCGGTCAAAAACTAGCGATGTTAGAGCCCGTGTTGAAGCAGGAGGAGGAGGAGAGGAGCAGAGTGTAGGCCGAAGCCTATTTGAACCAATTTCAAAGGAAACCTTTAACCCCCCCTCAGGTGTTACAAAGTACAAGAGACACACCTTGTGCAGTATTAATGCTGCACAAGTGAAAGGTTGCTCTATTAATTTGTCTACTTGCACACGCTGAATGAAAGACGTACACAATTTAGCCCATTCTACAGTCAAACTGTAGTGGATGCGTGACTTGGCTTTTTAAGGAGACGCAGCACAGGTGTCCCAAATAACGCCTTGGTGCTTGGCGCAGCTTCCTGAGCGTTGTTATTTGCTGTACAGGAGTCTGCGCTCTTGTGTTATCCCTTGGCAATGCCCTGTTAGAGCTGCCCGTCTTATGACCTCATTTCATGTTGGCCGGTGCGGTTAACGATGGCCATAAATCCCAGACCCACAGTGCCTTTTCATAAAGTCACACTGCGGTGCTGTGATTCGTGGCCTTGAGCAGTAAATATTTTGGCCGCTCACACACGTCCTTACACCTGCTTCAGACTGGGCGGCCTCTGCTGATCCCTTCTCGCATGCCGCGGCCATGAGACTGCACAGTCTGAAGAAGGCGGAAGGAGATGAGTTAAGACAGGCGAAGATATGCACTGCTCGTGCCCATCAATCACACCCTCGCAGTCAAAATAAGACAACGAGGAGCATTGTTTCAGGCAGGGCGGACGCACAGGCGCAACAAGCCAACCAATGATGTCAGAAGACGGGAAGCGCTACCAAGGGGGGTGCTGCGTATCATTAGAAAGGAAAGTCACACCTCAGGGACAGTGGAATGGTCTCAATGAGACACATTTTGTACGTTTTGAGTTCCACGTGGGCAAGGACAAAAAGTCAGCCACCTTGTACAAATGCAGCAGTACTGCTGTACAAGGTGGCTGTTATACATAGAAACACCTGGGGGTGGGGGGCAGGCTCCCTTCAATTTCAGTTCATGTGCCTGCGTGGCGTTTGCAGGACACGTTGCCAGCTACACAGCAGGGGAACAGCTGGCGGTGCTGAACCCCACTAAAACATTGGCTGGTGTTTTTCTCTGTTCAGCTAGCATGTCCGGGCAGAAACTGGCGTTGTTTGAGCCCAGGGTCAGCAGGAGGAGGAGAGGAGCAAAGTGTAGGCCGAAGCCTGCACTGGTGGCAGCTTTTGGTCAGTTGTGCCAGCGTGGCTTGTGCTGGACACGATGCCGACTACACAGCAGGGGAACAGCTGGCGGTGCTGAACCCCACAAACACATTGGCTGGTGTTTTTCTCTGTGCAGCTAGCATGTCCGGGCAGAAACTGGCGTTGTTTGAGCCCAGGGTCAGCAGGAGGAGGAGAGGAGCAAAGTGTAGGCCGAAGCCTGCACTGGTGGCAGCTTTTGGTCAGTTGTGCCAGCGTGGCTTGTGCTGGACACGATTCCGACTACACAGCAGGGGAACAGCTGGCGGTGCTGAACCCCACGAACACATTGACTGGTGTTTTTCTCTGTGCAGCTAGCAGTTCCGGGCAAAAACTAGTGGTGTTTGAGCCCAGGGTCAGCAGGAGGAGTAGAGGAGCAGAGTGTAGGCCGAAGCCTAGTTGAACCAATTTCAAAGGTTCAACTATGAAGGTGTTCACCTTGAAGGTGTTGCAAGGTACAAGAGCCACACCTTGAACAGCATTAATGATGCACAAGTCAAAGGTTGCTCTATTTAATTTTGCTCCTTGCACACGCTGAATTAAACACGTACACTATTTAGCCCATTATACTGTCAAACAGTAGTGGAGGCGTGACTAGTCTACTAGTCTTTTTAAGGAGACGCAGCACAGGTGTACAAATTTACACCTAGGTGCTGTGCGCAGATTCCTTACCGTTGTTATTTGCAGTACAGGAAACTGCGCTCTTGTGTTATCCCTTGGCAATACCCTGTTAGTGCAGGCCGTCTCATGACCTCATTTCATGTTGGCCGTTGCGGTTAACGATGGCCATAAATCCCAGACCCACAGTGGCTTTTCCTAAAGTCACACTGCGGTGCTGGGATTCGTGGCCTTGTGCAGTAAATATGTTCGCCGCTCACACATGTCCTTACACCTGCTTCAGACTGGGCGGCCTCAGCTGATCCCTTATCGCATGCCGCAGCCATGAGACCGCACAGTCAGAAGAAGGCGGAAGGAGGGGAGTGAAGACAGGGGAACATATGCACTGCTCGTGCCCATCAATCACACCCTCGCAGTCAAAATATATGAGACAACGGGGGGCGTTGTGTCGGGCAGGGGGGACGCACAGGCACAGCCAGCCAACCAATGATGTCAGGAGACGAGCAGCGCTAACAATGGGGGTGCTGCGTGTCATTAAAAAGGAAAGTCACACCTCAGGGACATTGTAATGGTCTGTAATGAGACACATTTTGTACTTGTTGAGTTCCACGTGTGCAAGGAGAAAAAGTCAGCCACCTTGTACAAATGCAGCAGTACTGCTGTACAAGGTGGCTGTTATACATAGAAACACCTGGGGGGGTGGGGGGCAGGCTCCCTTCAATTTCAGTTCATGTGCCTGCGTGGCGTTTGCAGGACACGTTGCCAGCTACACAGCAGGGGAACAGCTGGCGGTGCTGAACCCCACTAACACATTGGCTGGTGTTTTTCTCTGTGCAGCTAGCATGTCCGGGCAGAAACTGGCGTTGTTTGAGCCCAGGGTCAGCAGGAGGAGGAGAGGAGCAAAATGTAGGCCGAAGCCTGCACTGGGGGCAGCTTTTGGTCAGTTGTGCTAGCGTGGCTTGGGCTGGACACGATGCCAACTACACAGCAGGGGAACAGCTGGCGGTGCTGAACCCCACGAACACATTGACTGGTGTTTTTCTCTGTGCAGCTAGCAGTTCCGGGCAGAAACTAGCGGTGTTTGAGCCCAGGGTCAGCAGGAGGAGTAGAGGAGCAGAGTGTAGGCCGAAGCCTAGTTGAACCAATTTCAAAGGTTACCTTTAACCCCCCCCTCAGGTGCTGCAAGGTACAAGAGCCACACCTTGAACAGCATTAATGATGCACAAGTCAAAGGTTGCTCTATTTAATTTTGCTCCTTGCACACGCTGAATTAAACACGTACACTATTTAGCCCATTATACTGTCAAACAGTAGTGGAGGCGTGACTAGTCTACTAGTCTTTTTAAGGAGACGCAGCACAGGTGTACAAATTTACACCTAGGTGCTGTGCGCAGATTCCTTACCGTTGTTATTTGCAGTACAGGAAACTGCGCTCTTGTGTTATCCCTTGGCAATACCCTGTTAGTGCAGGCCGTCTCATGACCTCATTTCATGTTGGCCGTTGCGGTTAACGATGGCCATAAATCCCAGACCTACAGTGGCTTTTCCTAAAGTCACACTGCGGTGCTGGGATTCGTGGCCTTGTGCAGTAAATATGTTCGCCGCTCACACATGTCCTTACACCTGCTTCAGACTGGGCGGCCTCAGTTGATCCCTTATCGCATGCCGCGGCCATGAGGCCGCACAGTCAGAAGAAGGCGGAAGGAGGGGAGTGAAGACAGGGGAACATATGCACTGCTCGTGCCCATCAATCACACCCTCGCAGTCAAAATATATGAGACAACGGGGGGCGTTGTGTCGGGCAGGGGGGACGCACAGGCACAGCCAGCCAACCAATGATGTCAGGAGACGGGCAGCGCTAACAATGGGGGTGCTGCGTGTCATTAAAAAGGAAAGTCACACCTCAGGGACATTGTAATGGTCTGTAATGAGACACATTTTGTACTTGTTGAGTTCCACGTGTGCAAGGAGAAAAAGTCAGCCACCTTGTACAAATGCAGCAGTACTGCTGTACAAGGTGGCTGTTATACATAGAAACACCTGGGGGGGTGGGGGGCAGGCTCCCTTCAATTTCAGTTCATGTGCCTGCGTGGCGTTTGCAGGACACGTTGCCAGCTACACAGCAGGGGAACAGCTGGCGGTGCTGAACCCCACTAACACATTGGCTGGTGTTTTTCTCTGTGCAGCTAGCATGTCCGGGCAGAAACTGGCGTTGTTTGAGCCCAGGGTCAGCAGGAGGAGGAGAGGAGCAAAGTGTAGGCCGAAGCCTGCACTGGTGGCAGCTTTTGGTCAGTTGTGCCAGCGTGGCTTGTGCTGGACACGATGCCGACTACACAGCAGGGGAACAGCTGGCGGTGCTAAACCCCACTAACACATTGACTGGTGTTTTTCTCTGTGCAGCTAGCATGTCCGGGCAGAAACTGGCTGTGTTTGAGCCCGGGGTCAGCAGGAGGAGGAGAGGAGCAGAGTGTAGGCCGAAGCCTGCACTGGTGGCAGCTTTTGGTCGGTTGTGCCAGCGTGGCTTGTGCTGGACACGATGCCAACTACACAGCAGGGGAACAGCTGGCGGTGCTGAACCCCACGAACACATTGACTGGTGTTTTTCTCTGTGCAGCTAGCAGTTCCGGGCAGAAACTAGTGGTGTTTGAGCCCAGGGTCAGCAGGAGGAGTAGAGGAGTAGAGTGTAGGCCGAAGCCTAGTTGAACCAATTTCAAAGGTTACCTTTAACCCCCCCCTTAGGTGTTGCAAGGTACAAGAGCCACACCTTGAACAGCATTAATGATGCACAAGTCAAAGGTTGCTCTATTTAATTTTGCTCCTTGCACACGCTGAATTAAACATGTACACTATTTAGCCCATTATACTGTCAAACAGTAGTGGAGGCGTGACTAGTAGTCTTTTTAAGGAGACGCAGCACAGGTGTACAAATTTACACCTAGGTGCTGTGCGCAGATTCCTTACCGTTGTTATTTGCAGTACAGGAAACTGCGCTCTTGTGTTATCCCTTGGCAATACCCTGTTAGTGCAGGCCGTCTCATGACCTCATTTCATGTTGGCCGTTGCGGTTAACGATGGCCATAAATCCCAGACCCACAGTGGCTTTTCCTAAAGTCACACTGCGGTGCTGGGATTCGTGGCCTTGTGCAGTAAATATGTTCGCCGCTCACACATGTCCTTACACCTGCTTCAGACTGGGCGGCCTCAGCTGATCCCTTATCGCATGCCACGGCCATGAGGCCGCACAGTCAGAAGAAGGCGGAAGGAGGGGAGTGAAGACAGGGGAACATATGCACTGCTCGTGCCCATCAATCACACCCTCGCAGTCAAAATATAGGAGATAACGGGGGGCGTTGTGTCGGGCAGGGGGGACGCACAGGCACAGCCAGCCAACCAATGATGTCAGGAGACGGGCAGCGCTAACAATGGGGGTGCTGCGTGTCATTAAAAAGGAAAGTCACACCTCAGCGACATTGTAATGGTCTGTAATGAGACACATTTTGTACTTGTTGAGTTCCACGTGTGCAAGGAGAAAAAGTCAGCCACCTTGTACAAATGCAGCAGTACTGCTGTACAAGGTGGCTGTTATACATAGAAACACCTGGGGGGGTGGGGGGCAGGCTCAGCCAGCTAACCAATGATGTCAAAAGACGGGCGGCGCTAACAAGGGTGGTGCTGCGTATCATTAGAAAGGAAAGTCACACCTCAGGGACAGTGGAATGGTCTCAATGAGACACATTTTGTACGTGTTGAGTTCCACGTGGGCAAGGAGAAAAAGTCAGCCACCTTGTACAAATGCAGCAGTACTGCTGTACTAGGTGGCTGTTATACATAGAAACACCTAGGGGGGTGGGGCCAGGTTCCCTTTAATTTCAGTTCATGTGCCTGCGTGGCGTTTGCAGGTCACGTTGCCGGCTACACAGCAGGGGAACAGCTGGCGTTGCTGAACCCCACTAACACATTGGCTGGTGTTTTTCTCTGTGCAGCTAGCACTTCCGGGCAAAAACTAGCGGTGTTTGAGCCCAGGGTCAGCAGGAGGAGGAGAGGAGCAGAGTGTAGGCCGAAGCCTGCACTGGTGGCAGCTTTTGTTCTGTTGTGCCAGCGTGGCTTGTGCTGGACACGTTGCCGACTACACAGCAGGGGAACAGCTGGCGGTGCTGAACCCCACTGACACATCACCTAGTGTTTTTTCTGTGTAGACAACACTTCCAGGTGGCAACTGACAGTGTTGAAACCCAGGGAATCAAAGAGGAGCAGAGTGTAGGCCGAAGCCTGCAGTGGAGCAAGTTGAAAGGGAACCTTTAACCCCCCCCCCAGGCATTTGTTGCTGAAAGAGCCATCTTGTACAGCAGTAATACTGCACATGGAAAATGGTGGCTCCGAAAATTATGCTCCTTGCAAACGCTGAAGTACACACTCATATAATGTGTCCCCTCACACCGTCAAACCATCCCGGAAGTGGGACTTTCCTTTGTAATGTGACACAGCACAGCCGTCATTCCAACCCCCTTGGTGCCGGGCGCCACCTCCTCAACGTTGTTTGGTTCTGTCACGGAGCCCGCGCTGTAATGTTATCCCTTGGCCATGCACAGTTAGCGGTGCCCGTCTTCTGACATCATGTAGGTGTCAGGCTGGCAGTGCCTGTGCGTCCAAGCTGCCTGAGATCCAACCTTGCAGTGTCATCTAATGTAGTCCCACTGCGGGCCAGGGATCCATGGGCATGCGCAGTGCATATCATCGCCTCTCACTCACCTCCTTCCTGCTTCTTCAGACTGTGCGGCGTCACGGCCGTGGCATGCTATTAGGGATCAGCTGACGCCGCCTAGTCTGAAGAAGCGTGAAGAAGGGGAGTGAGAGGCTAGTATATGCACTGCGCATGGCCATGGATACCAGGCCCACTGTGGGATCACATTAGACGACACTGCGAGGTGTGATTTCGGGCAGCGTGGACGCACAGGCGCAGCCAGGACGACAACAAATGATGTCAGAGGACGGGCAGCGCAAACTGTGCATGGCCAACGGATAACATAACAGTGCAGGGTCCATGACGGAATCAAACAACGCTAAGGAGGCAGCGCACGGTGCCAAGGGGGTAGCAATGACGGCTGTGCTGCGTCACATTACAAAGGAAAGTCCCACCTCCGGGACGGTTGGACGGTGTGAGGGGACACATTACATGAGTGTGTAGTTCAGCGTTTGCAAGGAGCATAATTTCAAGAGCGACCTTTCCCTTGTGCAGTATTAGTGCTGCACATGGTGGCTCTTTCAGTAACAAACGCCTAGGGGGGGGGGGGACAGGTCCCCTTACATTTTAGTTGTGCCAGCGTGGCAGTCGCATGACACGTTGCCGAATACACAGCTGGGGATCAGCTGACGTTACTGAACCCCAATAACAGAGGAGCGACTGTTGACTGTGCACACAGCACTTCCAGGCACCAACTGGCGGTGTTAGAGCCCAGGGACAGCAGGAGGAGCAGATTGGAGGTATTGCCGCACACACAGCTGGGGATCAGCTGACGTTACTGAACCCCAATAACAGAGGAGCGACTGTTGACTGTGCACACAGCACTTCCAGGCACCAACTGGCGGTGTTAGAGCCCAGGGACAGCAGGAGGAGCAGATTGGAGGTATTGCCGCACACACAGCTGGGGATCAGCTGACGTTACTGAACCCCAATAACAGAGAAGCGACTGTTGACTGTGCACACAGCACTTCCAGGCACCAACTGGCGGTGTTAGAGCCCAGGGACAGCAGGAGGAGCAGAGGAACAGAGTGTAGGCCGAAGCCTGATTGGAGCAAGTTGAAAGGAAACCTTTAACCCCCCCCCCCCAAGACGTTTGTAGCTGAAAGAGCCATCTTGTGCAGCACTAAGGATGCAAAAGGAAAAGGTTGCTCTTTTAATTATGCTCCTTGCAAACACCGAAGTAAACACTAAAAATGTGTCCCTTTATACCGTTAAACCGTTCCGGAGGTGCGAATTTCCTTCGTAATGGGACACAGCACAGCTGTCATTCCTATCCCCTTGATGCCGTGCGCTGCCTCCTCAGCATTGTTTTAAGCTGTCACGGAGCCTGCGCTGTTCTGTTAGCCCTTGGCCATGCCCAATTAGCGCTGCCTGTCTTCTGACATAATTTGGTGTCAGGCTGTCAGTGCCTGTGCGTCCACGCTGCTCCAGATCCCACCTCGCAGTCTCGTCTAACGTAATCCCACTTCGGGCCTTGGAACCATGGGCATGCACAGTGCATAACCTCGACTCTCACTCCCCTCCTTCCCTCTTCTTCAGACTGTGCGGTGTCACGGCCGTGGCATGCTAGGGATCAGCTGACGGCGCGCAGTCTAAAGAAGGCGGAGGGAAATGAGCGAGAGCCCGAGGGGAAGATATGCACTGCGCATGCCCATGGATCCCAGGCCCGCAGTGTGACTCAATCAGAAGACACTGCGAGGCGGGATCTCGGGCAGCGCGGCCGCACAGGCGCAGCCAGCCTGACACCAAATTATGTCAGAAGACAGGCAGCGCAAATAGGGCATGCCCAAGGGATAACAGAACAGCACAGGCTCCGTGACAGCTTAAAACAACGCTGAGGAGGCAGCGCATGGCACCAAGGGGGTAGGAATGACGGCTGTGCTGCGTCACATTACGAAGGAAAGTCCCAGCTCCGGGACGGTATAACGGTATCAGTGAACACATTTTATAAGTGTTAAGTTCTGCGTGTGCAAAGAGCTAAAAAAAAGAGCTACCTTTTCCTTGTGCAGCATTACTGCTGCACAAGATGGCTCTTTCAGTAACAAACTACGGGGGGGGGGGACAGGTTCCCTTACATTTAGGTTGTTGTGCCAGCGTGGCGGTCGCAGGACACATTGCCGGCTACACAGCTGGGGATCAGCTGACGTTACTGAAACCCAATAACACTGGGTCGTATGTTTTTACTGTGCAGCTTGCACTTCTGAGCCGCAACTGGCGGTGTTGGAGCCCAGGAATAGCAGTTCAGGTGGTAGAAAGATGAACACAGCAGGAGACCTGGATGACACCCAATTACTTAATCAGGCAGAGGAGTGGCAAATTCCTGCGAGATCCAGGCCTGGTTCATTTTCAGGAAAGTAAGCCGGTCAACGTTATCGGAGGATAGTCGCATGCGACGGTCTGTTAGTACACCACCTGCGGCACTAAAGACACGTTCCGATAAGACACTAGCCGCAGGGCAAGCCAGCACCTCCAATGCATACTGGCTTAGCTCTGGCCATGTATCCAGCTTAGAGACCCAAAACTTAAACGGGGAAGAGCCGTCTGGGAGTACAGTAAGAGGGCAAGCCATTTAGTCTGTCACCATCTGACGGAACCGTTGCCTCCTGCTGACTGGAGCCGCCGGTGATGGTGTAGACATTTGGGGCGGGCACACAAAAGTGTGCCAGAGTTGTGCCATACTGGGCTTGCCTTGGGCAGAGGCACTGCTTCTGCTCCCTCTTTGGGCAGAGCCTCCCCCACTGCCTCGATGCACTGAGCTGCTTTGTAAAGCACTAGCAGCACTCCTCTCAGTTGGACAGGAGAAGATGATGGAATTCACCAGTGTGTCGTGGTACTCCCGCAATTTACGCTCCCGGGTCAACGCAGGGATGAGGTTTTGGACGTTGTCCCGGTAGCGAGGATCGAGGAGGGTGAACACCCAATAATCAGGCATGTTGAGAATGTGGTCGATGCGGCGGTCGTTTCTCAGGCACTGCAGCATGAAATCCACCATGTGCTGCAGAGTGCCAACTGGCCTAGAAACGCTGTCCCCTGCTTGAGACATGATCTCTGCCCGCTCGTCATCACCCCACCCTCGCTGTACACACTGACCACTGGACAATTGTGTCGCTCCCTCCTCTGGACGGAGCTCTTCCTCCTCCATTGACTCCTCCTCATCCTCCTCACAAATTGGCCCCTGCGTACCCCTTTGTGAGGAACCACGTGGCGCTGACTCTCCAGAAGCTGATGGAAAAGGTGACTCCTCATCCTCCACCTCTTCCACCACATCATCCCTTAACCCTTGCAAAGTTTGCTGAAGCAGGCAGATAAGGGGGACAGTCATGCTGACTAGTGCATCATCTGCACTTGCCATCCGCGTGGAATAATCAAAAGGACACAAAACCTGGCAGACGTCCTTCATAGTGGCCCACTCTGTGGTTGTGAAGTCTGATCGGCGCTGACTGCGACTTCTTTGCGCCTGATGCAGCTGGTACTCCATAACTGCTTGCTGCTGCTCACACAACCGCTCCAACATATGTAACGTGGAATTCCACCGGGTAGGTAGGTCACATATGATGCGGTGTTCCGGAAGGCGGAATCGGCGCTGCAGAGCAGCAATGCGGGATCTGGCCAAGCTGGAACGCCGCAAGTGAGCACACTCTAGGCGGACCTTGTGCAGCAGGGCATCAAGATCCGGATAGTCCCTCAGAAAACTCTGCACAACCAAATTGAGCACATGTGCCAGACATGGGATGTGAGTGAGGTTGCCAAGGGCCAAAGCTGCCACCAGATTTCGGCCATTGTCACACACTACCATGCCTGGCTGGAAATTCGCTGGCAGTAACCACACATCGCTCTCCTGCTTGATGGCATTCCAGAGCTCCTGCGCTGTGTGGCTTCGATGCCCCAATGAAACTAGTTTCAAGACGGCCTGCTGACGTTTGGCCACGGCTGTGCTCATGTCGGTCATAGGTAAACGTTCACGGGTCCATGTGGAGGTGGACTGTGACGGATCCTGCAGAGAGAAATCAGAGGAACTGGTGTAAGAGGAGGAGTCGATGCGTACAGACTGGATTCCTGCAATCCTTGGAGTGGGCAGGACACGTCCTGCGCCACTCGCACGATCTGTACCTGGCTCAACAACATTAACCCAATGGGCAGTGAGGGAAACATATCGCCCCTGTCCATGCTGACTGGTCCACGCATCGGTGGTGAGGTGGACCTTGCTACTGACGGCGTTCAGTAGCGCATGTTTTATGTTTGCCTCAACATGCCTGTGCAGGGCAGGGACAGCCTGCCTGCTGAAGTAAAAGCGGCTGGGGACCTTGTACTGTGGGACTGCCAATGCCATCAAGTCACGGAAGCTGTCAGTCTCCACCAGCCTGAACGAGAGCATTTCCAGGGACAACAGTTTGGCAATGCCTGCATTCAGAGCCTGTGCTCGGGGGTGGTTGGCCGAGAATGCCCGCCTTTTCTCCCATGCCTGGACTACCGATGGCTGTAGAGTAGACTGGGAGTGTGAGGATGACTGGGAAGGTGGTGCTGTGGGTGGAATTACACTAGGTCTCTGGACAACAGTGGAGGAAGAGGCAACACGAGATGAAGAGGTGGTAGCTGCCGCTGTTGGTTGGCCTACGTCTTCACTGTGTTTCTGTAACTCCACCGCGTGCCTGTTCCGCACATGTTTCCACATATTTGTGGTATTGAGGTTGCTGACACTTTTACCTCTTTTTACTTTCTGATGACACAGCTTGCATTTGACAAAACAAATGTCATCTGCAACTGTGTCAAAAAAGGACCAGGCACTGCAAGTCTTGGGAGCGCCCTTTTTGGCTTTGGAAAGAGACAGGCTCCTAACGGGTGCCAAAGTGGAGGCTACAGGCTCCGCAGTCTTCCCCCTCCCTCTCCCTCTTTGGCCCGTAAGGGGAAGCTCTTCCTCAGAGCTGCTCCCACCACCTTCCTGTTCCTCACGCCACGATGGGTCAAGGACCTCATCATCTCCACTACCCTCTGCCACCAACTGCTCCTCCTGGGTAGTCTCGGCAGCACAGTACGCATCAGAAAGCGGCACCTGAGTTTCATCATCAGATGCGTACTGCGCTGTGGTCACCGGAGGCACTGGCCCACCTGCCTCTTCAGAGTCAGAGAGATAAAGCTTTTGGGCATCACTGCACACTGCCTCTTCTTCCATTTCTCCAATGCTGCTTGGCTGGCCCCCTGTTTCCAAGCCAAGAGATTCAGAGAACAGAAGTAGAGACGGCTCCTGTCCTGGGCTCTCTGACTGCCTGGCCAATTTGGCAGGTGGTGAAGAGACAGATGGCTGCTCTCCAGTGCTCTGTGCCTGAGAGGATGTGGCACTAACTGAAGTCGATGCCGAGGCGTTAGCTGCCATCCACCCGACAACGGCTTCAATTTGGTCTTCACGTAGCAGCGGTGCACGGCGCTCTCCGACAAAGCTGCGCATGAAGGACTGTTCCCTGCTGAAACTGAGTGACGACGAGTCACCGGCGCCCGCAGCAGGCACAGAATCACCACGTCCTCTCCCTGCTCCTCTCCCTGCTCCGCGCCCACGCCCACGTGCCTTACTCCCTGCCCTCTTCATCTTGGTTGACAGATAAAGATAAGCAGAAAAGTACTAAGGCCTTAGTGTGCTTATTCCTGAAATGCTCCTCCTAACAGGTGTAAGAAACACTAATGTTGTAAATTGTGGACTAAACTTTATTATTTTTCAAATGTGGCCTACACAAGTGTTAAGTTGTGTTTGGTGAACTTAACTTTTTTTTTGGTGCAGATCGGGCTACAGAGCTAGTTTAAATCACACGGAGACCGTGTAGACAGCCGTAAACGGCGCTGCAAGGCCAAAAAACCCTCCTCTCGGTTATCCTATATAGTGTTTTTCCACTATTTAGCTGGATACGAGTGGAAAGACACTAATAGGAATTTTTTTTTTCAAATTTTAAACTGGCTGCACTATTTGAAAAAAAGGAAATTGTTTTTCAAGGTATGAGGCAGTAACGCACCCTGAGCTGAATCCAACCGGCTATGGCTGCACACAGACTACAGGGCGAGCTGCGCTCACACAGAGCCCGTGCAGACAGCCGTAAACGGCACTGCAAGGCCAACAAACCCTCCTCTAGGTTATCCTATATAGTGTTTTTCCACTATTTAGCTGGATACGAGTGGAAAGACACTAATAGGAATTTTTTTTTTCAAATTTTAAACAGGCTGCACTATTTGAAAAAAAGTAAAATTTTTCTCAAGGTATGAGGCAGTAACGAACCCTGAGCTGACTCCAACCGGCTATGGCTGCACACAGACTACAGGGCGAGCTGGGCTCACACGGAGACCGTGCAGACAGCCGTAAACGGCGCTGCAAGGCCAAAAAAACCTCCTCTAGGTTATCCTATATAGTGTTTTTCCACTATTTAGCTGGATACGAGTGGAAAGACACTAATAGGAATTTTTTTTTTCAAATTTTAAACTGGCTGCACTATTTGAAAAAAAGGAAATTGTTTTTCAAGGTATGAGGCAGTAACGCACCCTGAGCTGAATCCAACCGGCTATGGCTGCACACAGACTACAGGGCGAGCTGCGCTCACACGGAGACCGTGCAGACAGCCGTAAACGGCGCTGCAAGGCCAAAAAACCCTCCTCTAGGTTATCCTATATAGTGTTTTTCCACTATTTAGCTGGATACGAGTGGAAAGACACTAATAGGAATTTTTGTTTTTCAAATTTTAAACAGGCTGCACTATTTGAAAAAAAGTAAAATTTTTCTCTAGGTATGAGCCAGTAACGAACCCTGAGCTGAATCCAACCGGCTATGGCTGCACACAGACTACAGGGCGAGCTGGGCTCACACGGAGACCGTGCAGACAGCCGTAAACGGCGCTGCAAGGCCAAAAAACCCTCCTCTAGGTTATCCTATATAGTGTTTTTCCACTATTTAGCTGGATACGAGTGGAAAGACACTAATAGGAATTTTTTTTTTTCAAATTTTAAACAGGCTGCACTATTTGAAAAAAAGTAAAATTTTTCTCAAGGTATGAGCCAGTAACGAACCCTGAGCTGAATCCAACCGGCTACGGCTGCACACAGCGAAGAACACACAGCGTTTTGCTAAATTAGCCTTTGGAAAGGAAAATAAAGCAATTAGCTAGCTCGACTGGCCCTCAGTTAGAACACAGCGTCCTGTCCCTAACTGAAATCACAGCAGAGTGAGCGCAAAATGGCGGCAGCGTTTTTTATAGTGCAGAGTGACATCATTTCAGCAGCCAATCCAAGCCTTGCCAGTACTTACATGCCCACCATGCTAAACAGGATGTGCCCACACTTCCAATCATTCCTCATTGGCTGCTGCGTTCAGTTTGAATTCTGGGAACTTCCGATTCCGGTATCCGATACGCGGGAAGTATCGGAGTTCGGTATCGGAATTCCGATACCGCAAATATCGGCCGATACCCGATACTTGCGGTATCGGAATGCTCAACACTAGTTGCGAGGTCATTTGCAGCTGGTGCATGACTTTCCACGTGTATCTGGGTGTGCAGTCGCTGCCAGGTGCCCTGGGTCTCAGTTCCTGCACTGATTGTGCTGTAATGGTTTCTGTTTGTGCTAAGGGCCTGTGCGGCCACACCTCCCCTGCTTTTATCAGGGTTAGTGTGTGTATTTGAAATGCTGTCCCCAGCCAATTGCTGAGGGGCAGCTCCTATATAAAGTTCCCTTGCCCTATGGGCAGGGCCTGAGCTACTCACAAAGCTCCTGAACTTTGCTTTGTGTGTTTGTGTTCCTGCACCTCTCCTGTCTATGTTTTTGGTACCAAAGTCCTTGCCTTCATTCCGGTTTTGTCCTGTTCTGGCGCCTGTCCTGGAGGCAGTATATCAGGCCCAAATCCTTGATCCTGTACCTGTCCTGTACCTGAATCTGTCTGTACTGTGTCTGCTGTGATTATGTTCTTGGAATCCCTCTGCATCTGGAGTCTCGCACCCAGTGACTTTGAGTCTCTTGTAACCGGTGTTTCTGCTGAGCATCTACTACTCTGTGCTCTGGATACCATGCGGTGCTAGCTCCTGGCAGTCCCAGCAATCCTGTGGATCTAGCACCATACCGTTTGAGTTCCTTCCTAGGTCCGATACCCGGAGCCTGACGACTGCAGTCTGGAACCTGATGACCGCTGTCTGGAGCTTGGAGCCTGATGACTTCGGTGGTGCCTGTAGCTCATGTTGGATGTCTGGAGCCGAACGATTCCTATCTGATGTCTGCCGATGACCCTGGGTCCAGATGTCCTGATGTCCTGTCTGTACCCTGATGTCCTGCCTGCATCCTGATGACCTCGTGTTCCCTGATGTCCTTCCTGTGTCCGATGTCTGGATATAATTGATGCCCTGGGCTGCCACGGCAATGTCCCAGCTGATGACCTGGGCTGCCAAGCCAGTGTCCCAGATGTCTATCCGATATTCCTGATGTCCTAATGCCCTGCCTGTGCCCTGATGTCCTTCCTGTGTCCGATGTCCTGATGTAACTGATGGCCTGGGCTGCCACGATAGTGTCCCAACCGACGACCTGGGCTGCCACGTCAGTGTCCCAGATGTCTATCCGATATTCCTCATGCCCTGCCTGTGTCCTGATGTCCATCCCATGTCCTGATGTCCTGTGTTGTGAATTCTGTGGTCGAGCTCCCTCCTGTGGTCATGAGTGGTACTTCGGCTGTTTCTGTCTATGAGCTTCCTCTGGTGGATGTGAGTGGGGCTGCGGCTTCTGAGTTTCCTTCCTCAGGTGACGAGGTTAAGTCGTTAGGTGCTGCTCTATTTAACTCCACCTAGTTCTTTGTTCCTGGCCTCCAGTCAATGTTCCAGTATGGGTCTTGCTCTCTCCTGGATCGTCCTTGTGGCCTGCATAAGCTAAGTTCTGCTTGTGTTTCTTGGTTTGCTATTTTTTCTGTCCAGCTTGCTATTTTGGTTTGTCTTGCTTGCTGGAAGCTCTGGGACGCAGAGGAAGCACCTCCGTACCGTTAGTCGGTGCGAAGGGTCTTTTTGCGCCCTCTGCGTGGTTGTTTGTAGGTTTTTGTGCTGACTGCAAAGCTATCTTTCCTATCCTCGGTCTATTCAGTAAGTCGGGCCTCACTTTGCTAAAATCTATTTCATCTCTGTGTTTGTATTTTCATCTTTACTCACAGTCATTATATGTGGGGGGCTGCCTTTTCCTTTGGGGAATTTCTCTGAGGCAAGGTAGGCTTATTTTTCTATCTTCAGGGCTAGCTAGTTTCTCAGGCTGTGCCCGAGGCGCCTAGGTCTGGTCAGGAGCGCTCCACGGCTACCTCTAGTGTGGTGTGATAGGATTAGGGATTGCGGTCAGCAGAGTTCCCACGTCTCAGAGCTCGTCCTATGTTATTAGTAACTATCAGGTCACTTTGTGTGCTCTTAACCACCAGGTCCATTGTGTTTCTGAACCATCAGTTCATAACAGTACTGGAGGCCCAAAGTACTAATGCTTCTCAATAGAGGGAAGAGAGAAGTTCTGAGACCATTTTTTTTTCTTTGCACTGTGTTTTGTCTTTCTTTTCCCTTTTACATCAGGGTGGTTCAGAACACAGGTGTGGACATGGACATTCAAGGTCTGTCCTCTTTGATGGATAATCTCACTATAAGTGTACAGAACATTCAAGATTTAGTGGTTCAGAATCCTATGTTAGAACCTAAAATTCCTATTCCTGAGTTATTTTCTGGAGATAGAGCTAAGTTTCTGAATTTCAAAAATAATTGTAAATTATTTCTGGCTTTGAAACCCCGCTCCTCTGGTGAACCAGTTCAACAAGTAAAGATCATTATTTCTTTATTACGTGGCGACCCTCAAGACTGGGCATTTTCCCTTGCGCCAGGAGATCCTGCATTATGTGATATTGATGCGTTTTTTCTGGCGCTCGGATTGCTGTATGATGAACCTAATTCAGTGGATCAGGCAGAGAAAAATTTGCTGGCTCTGTGTCAGGGTCAGGATGAGGTAGAGATATATTGTCAGAAGTTTAGGAAGTGGTCTGTGCTCACTCAATGGAATGAATGTGCGCTGGCAGCAATTTTCAGAAAGGGTGTCTCTGAAGCCCTTAAGGATGTCATGGTGGGATTTCCTATGCCTGCTGGTCTGAATGAGTCTATGTCTTTGGCCATTCAGATCGATCGACGCTTACGTGAGCGTAAAAATGTGCACCATTTGGCGGTATTATCTGAGCATAGACCTGAGCCTATGCAATGTGATAGGACTTTGACCAGAGCTGAGCGGCAAGAACACAGACGTCGGAATGGGCTGTGTTTTTATTGTGGTGATTCCACTCATGCTATCTCCGATTGTCCTAAGCGCACTAAGCGGTTCGCTAGGTCTGCCACCATTGGTACGGTACAGTCGAAATTTCTTTTGTCCGTTACTTTGATCTGTTCTTTGTCATCCTATTCTGTCATGGCATTTGTGGATTCAGGCGCTGCCCTGAATTTGATGGACTTAGATTTTGCTAGGCGCTGTGGGTTTTTCTTGGAGCCCTTGCAGTATCCTATTCCATTGAGAGGAATTGATGCTACGCCTTTGGCCAAGAATAAGCCTCAGTACTGGACCCAACTGACCATGTGCATGGCTCCTGCGCATCAGGAGGATATTCGCTTTTTGGTGTTGCATAATCTGCATGATGTGGTCGTGTTGGGGTTGCCATGGCTACAAGTCCATAACCCAGTATTGGATTGGAAATCTATGTCTGTGTCCAGCTGGGGTTGTCAGGGGGTACATGGTGATGTTCCAGTTCTGTCTATTTCATCATCCACCCCTTCTGAGGTCCCAGAGTTCTTGTCGGATTACCGGGATGTATTTGATGAGCCCAAGTCCAGTGCCCTACCTCCGCATAGGGATTGCGATTGTGCTATCGATTTGATTCCTGGTAGTAAGTTTCCTAAGGGTCGACTGTTTAATTTGTCTGTGCCTGAGCACGCCGCTATGCGGAGTTACGTAAAGGAATCCTTGGAGAAGGGTCATATTCGCCCGTCGTCGTCGCCATTGGGAGCAGGGTTCTTTTTTGTGGGCAAGAAGGATGGTTCGTTGAGACCTTGTATTGATTACCGCCTTCTAAATAAAATCACAGTCAAATTTCAGTACCCCTTGCCGCTGCTGTCTGATTTGTTTGCTCGGATTAAGGGGGCTAGTTGGTTCACCAAGATAGATCTTCGTGGTGCGTATAATCTTGTGCGTATTAAACAGGGCGATGAATGGAAAACAGCATTTAATATGCCCGAGGGCCATTTTGAGTACCTGGTTATGCCATTCGGGCTTTCCAATGCTCCATCAGTATTTCAGTCCTTTATGCATGACATCTTCCGAGAGTACCTGGATAAATTCCTGATTGTATACTTGGATGATATTCTGGTCTTCTCGGATGATTGGGAGTCTCACGTGAAGCAGGTTAGAATGGTGTTCCAGGTCCTGCGTGCGAATTCTTTGTTTGTGAAGGGGTCAAAATGTCTCTTTGGTGTTCAGAAGGTTTCATTTTTGGGTTTCATTTTTTCTCCTTCTCCTATCGAGATGGACCCCGTTAAAGTTCAGGCCATTTATGATTGGACTCAGCCGATATCTCTGAAGAGTCTGCAAAAGTTCCTGGGCTTTGCTAATTTTTATCGTCGCTTCATCAATAATTTTTCTAGTATTGCTAAACCGTTGACTGATTTAACCAAGAAGGGTGCTGATGTCGTCAATTGGTCTTCTGCTGCTGTAGAAGCTTTTCAGGAGTTGAAGCGTCGTTTTTCTTCTGCCCCTGTGTTGTGCCAGCCAGATGTTTCACTCCTGTTCCAGGTCGAGGTTGATGCTTCTGAGATTGGAGCAGGGGCTGTTTTGTCGCAAAGAAGTTCTGATGGCTCGGTGATGAAACCATGTGCCTTCTTTTCCAGGAAGTTTTCGCCTGCTGAGCGTAATTATGATGTTGGCAATCGAGAGTTGTTGGCCATGAAGTGGGCATTCGAGGAGTGGCGTCATTGGCTTGAAGGAGCTAAGCATCGCATGGTGGTCTTGACTGATCACAAGAACTTGACTTATCTCGAGTCTGCCAAACGGTTGAATCCTAGACAGGCTCGTTGGTCGCTGTTTTTCTCCCGTTTTGACTTTATGGTTTCGTACCTTCCGGGCTCTAAGAATGTGAAGGCGGATGCCCTGTCTAGGAGTTTTGTGCCCGACTCTCCGGGTTTGCCTGAGCCGGCGGGTATTCTCAAAGAGGGGGTAATTTTGTCTGCCATCTCCCCTGATTTGCGGCGGGTGCTGCAAAAATTTCAGGCTAATAGACCTGACCGTTGCCCAGCGGAGAAACTGTCTGTCCCTGATAAATGGACGAGGAGAGTTATCTCTGAGGTTCATTGTTCGGTGTTGGCTGGTCATCCTGGAATCTTTGGTACCAGAGATTTGGTGGCTAGATCCTTTTGGTGGCCGTCTCTGTCGCGGGATGTGCGTTCGTTTGTGCAGTCCTGTGGGATTTGTGCTCGGGCTAAGCCCTGCTGTTCTCATGCCAGTGGGTTGCTTTTGCCCTTGCTAGTCCCAAAGAGGCCCTGGACACATATCTCTATGGATTTTATTTCGGATCTCCCCGTCTCTCAAAAGATGACGGTCATTTGGGTGGTTTGTGATCGCTTCTCTAAGATGGTCCATTTGGTACCCTTGTCTAAATTGCCTTTCTCCTCTGATTTGGTGCCATTGTTTTTCCAGCATGTGGTTCGTTTCCATGGCATTCCGGAGAACATCGTTTCTGACAGAGGTTCCCAGTTTGTTTCGAGGTTTTGGCGAGTCTTTTGTGCTAGGATGGGCATTGATTTGTCTTTTTCCTCGGCTTTCCATCCTCAGACAAATGGCCAAACTGAACGAACCAATCAGACCTTGGAAACATATCTGAGATGTTTTGTTTCTGCTGATCAGGATGATTGGGTGTCCTTTTTGCCTTTGGCTGAGTTCGCCCTAAATAATCGGGCCAGCTCGGCTACTTTGGATTCGCCGTTTTTCTGCAATTCTGGTTTCCATCCTCGTTTCTCTTCAGGGCAGGTTGAGTCTTCGGACTGTCCTGGTGTGGATACTGTGGTGGATAGGTTGAAGCAGATTTGGACTCATGTAGTGGACAATTTGACATTGTCCCAGGAGAAGGCTCAACGTTTCGCTAACCGCAGGCGCTGTGTGGGTCCCCAACTTCGTGTTGGGGATTTGGTTTGGTTGTCGTCTCGTTATATTCCTATGAAAGTTTCCTCTCCTAAGTTTAAGCCTCGTTTCATTGGTCCGTATAGGATTTCTGAGGTTCTTAATCCTGTGTCTTTTCGTTTGACCCTTCCAGCTTCTTTTTCTATCCATAATGTATTCCATAGGTCATTGTTGCGGAGATACGTGGCACCTGTGGTTCCATCCGTTGATCCTCCTGCCCCGGTTTTGGTTGAGGGGGAGTTGGAGTATATAGTGGAGAAGATTTTGGATTCTCGTATTTCGAGATGGAAACTCCAGTACCTGGTCAAGTGGAAGGGTTATGGTAAGGAAGATAATTCCTGGGTTTTTGCCTCTGATGTTCATGCTGCCGATCTGGTTCGTGCCTTTCATTTGGCTCATCCTGGTCGGCCTGGGGGCTCTGGTGAGGGTTCGGTGACCCCTCCTCAAGGGGGGGGTACTGTTGTGAATTCTGTGGTCGAGCTCCCTCCTGTGGTCATGAGTGGTACTTTGGCTGGTTCTGTCTATGAGCTTCCTCTGGTGGATGTGAGTGGGGCTGCGGCTTCTGAGTTTCCTTCATCAGGTGACGAGATTAAGTCGTTAGGTGCTGCTCTATTTAATGTCTGGATATAATTGATGCCCTGGGCTGCCACGGCAATGTCCCAGCTGATGACCTGGGCTGCCAAGCCAGTGTCCCAGATGTCTATCCGATATTCCTGATGTCCTAATGCCCTGCCTGTGCCCTGATGTCCTTCCTGTGTCCGATGTCCTGATGTAACTGATGGCCTGGGCTGCCACGATAGTGTCCCAACCGACGACCTGGGCTGCCACGTCAGTGTCCCAGATGTCTATCCGATATTCCTCATGCCCTGCCTGTGTCCTGATGTCCATCCCATGTCCTGATGTCCTGTGTTGTGAATTCTGTGGTCGAGCTCCCTCCTGTGGTCATGAGTGGTACTTCGGCTGTTTCTGTCTATGAGCTTCCTCTGGTGGATGTGAGTGGGGCTGCGGCTTCTGAGTTTCCTTCCTCAGGTGACGAGGTTAAGTCGTTAGGTGCTGCTCTATTTAACTCCACCTAGTTCTTTGTTCCTGGCCTCCAGTCAATGTTCCAGTATGGGTCTTGCTCTCTCCTGGATCGTCCTTGTGGCCTGCATAAGCTAAGTTCTGCTTGTGTTTCTTGGTTTGCTATTTTTTCTGTCCAGCTTGCTATTTTGGTTTGTCTTGCTTGCTGGAAGCTCTGGGACGCAGAGGAAGCACCTCCGTACCGTTAGTCGGTGCGAAGGGTCTTTTTGCGCCCTCTGCGTGGTTGTTTGTAGGTTTTTGTGCTGACTGCAAAGCTATCTTTCCTATCCTCGGTCTATTCAGTAAGTCGGGCCTCACTTTGCTAAAATCTATTTCATCTCTGTGTTTGTATTTTCATCTTTACTCACAGTCATTATATGTGGGGGGCTGCCTTTTCCTTTGGGGAATTTCTCTGAGGCAAGGTAGGCTTATTTTTCTATCTTCAGGGCTAGCTAGTTTCTCAGGCTGTGCCCGAGGCGCCTAGGTCTGGTCAGGAGCGCTCCACGGCTACCTCTAGTGTGGTGTGATAGGATTAGGGATTGCGGTCAGCAGAGTTCCCACGTCTCAGAGCTCGTCCTATGTTATTAGTAACTATCAGGTCACTTTGTGTGCTCTTAACCACCAGGTCCATTGTGTTTCTGAACCACCAGTTCATAACAGTCCTGTCTGTACCCTGATGTCTTGCCTGCATCCTGATGACCTCATGTACCCTGATGTCCTGCCTGTGTCCTGATGTCCCGCCAATGTGTGCCTCAATAATCCGTTGGTGCATTGGGGTGCACTGGGTGGTACCCTTCTGGGAGGTGTGGAATCGGGAGCCTGACATCATTATGCTTTGTTTATGTACTGTGTGACTTTACTTTAGTAAACTTTACTTTCTCTATACCTGAAGTTGTGCGGTGTAATCAAGTCCTACGTGTCTCTTTCCTTATCCACATGCGCAGCTGCCACAGAACCCCGGTCTCTGCCCTCCCCTGGTTCGGGTAGACCTGGGTCCCTCTCTTTGATATAAAGGGTCCGTATTGCGTCCCCTGGGGACGTGCACCCCATGCCTTCTTAGGTCGGTCGGCTTGGGGGCATCTATGGGATGGGCCGCATCAGCGGCTGCAGCTTAACCGTGACACCCACAAGCTGAATGTGCATCTGGCAGAGGTCTGGGAGAAGCAGCTCAGTTAAGTAGGCATGGCAATCATCCAGGATAGTGACACTTGAAGACAGCCGACGCCTCCTAGTCACACATTGGATGGTCGAGCTGTCAATCAACACACTGACGGCTCAGCACTCCCCTGTACCAGATTTGATGGTCAAGCTGTCAATCAAAGTACTGGCAGCTTCAGAATTCCCCTGTACCGGATTGCATGGCTGAACTGTCAGTAACTGCATCCTAGACACACTGAGAGATAGAACCGTGACAAGTACTCACATCAGCCAAAGCCTGTGACCGGCAGTAACCTTTTATACATCCGTCAGAGTTGCTGTAGCACGCTGACCTGCGGTAATGAACTTACCATTGATCAGAGCCAGTGTTTCTTGCACTGTTACACAGATCATAGAATAGAAAACACCCGATGTTCGGGATTGCCGAACCCGAACAGTAACACAGACTTTCTGGAGAAGACCATTTTTGGAGTCTGTACATGGACACTAGGTGTTCGGTACGGACCCCGAACTTTACCATGCAGGTTTACTTATCCCTACTATTAACTCACATATGCAAAAAAAGAAAGAAAAATTCCAGACTTCTACCAATTTAAAAGTAAAAAACAGACAATACTCGAAGGAATTCATTTTTTGACCGACCAATTCACTTGAATGTACAGTTCTGATCAAATTGGATCAAAAATGAATGTATCTTAGACAATTAGTTCATAAAAATGTGAACATGCCAATTGTCTATAATGGGTACATGTTGTAGAACTTGCATGTGAAAAATGGATGATTGAATGAAGCATAAGGTGCTGTTCACATGTACGTTTTTGTTTTCCCTTTGCATGTCCTGATTAGAACAGACAAATGGAACAAATAAACTGAATTAGCATCCTGTGCATTGCTGTTTCACTTGGAAGCAGAGGGACCACATTTAGTCATATTGGGTCCATCTGCATTCCGTTTGATTTTTTTTAGAACAGAAATATTGCAAGCGAGACTCTTTATTCCTTTCTAAAAATATCGTAATCAACAAGCATAAAGCAGCTGAAACTCATGTAAATCAATAGGAACCCCCTGATTCCATTTGAAACAGGAATGCAGAGAATGCTATTAAGGTTTGTCTGTTCTAAATGGAACAGACAAGCAGAAAACATAAGTGGACATGTGAACAGAGCCTGACAAGTATTATCCAATTACTGACAATTTCATTTCAATCCTATATCAGGTGTAAAGTCTGTTTATTTAGAAATGAGCGAATGTGAGAATATACATAAATTGCTTACGTATAAGTTAATTTATCACAATCCACTGGCTAAATTAAATATTTATATCTACAGGTTTGTAATGTTCATAATTGCACGTGCAAGGAGGCGATAAACCTCACCTCAGGACTGTGGATTTAGCAATGGTCAGAAGTGTAATGGAACTCGAAATTCTTTTAATAGGTTTCACTCCTACGAGCATGTACATATTCGTAAGCATTCAAGATTGTCGCGTAATCTAGACCACAAGAGACAGTTTTATGCACATTTTTTTTAAAGTTATTAAAAAGGATGAGGTTATGGGCATTTTCAAGTTGGTAAATAAGTATGAATACATGTGCCAGGAATAATAATATTATGTGATAGAGAGGCACAGTAATTACATACCCTGTGACACCAGTTCACCAGTGCTTGGACTAAGGAAGACAATTTACAATGCATCCAGTTCTATGCATTTAAAACATTAGGCTGACCTCTAATGGGCTCTAAAGAAATTGAAAGTGGAGAATAAAAGTGCTGACGTACCAGTTTGTTAAACTGAAAGTCTGTGAAATTAGTCATAGGGGAAACCTTACTTGGTTAAATGTTATCTTCTGCTGGAAAATCCCATGGCAAGTTCATAGCCCTGGAGCCAAAAGTCTGAGGCCACATTGAAAAGTTGTAATTTTGGAAAAAATTATATTGAAACAAAAATTTCCACAATGATTTACAGACACAATCTAGATTCTCTATCAGTATGTCTTTGAAGTGTGGGTGTAAACCGGAGAACCCAAATGGAATCCCACGTAAACACAGGGAGAACATATACAGTCCTTACAGATGTTGTCCTTGGTGGGAATTGAACCCAGAACCCCAGCTGGATACAGGTAAAGTTGAAAGCAATGATGGAACAGGAATCCGTCAACTCCCTCCTCCATCATACTCTCTGTGCGTCTGATGTCTCAGCGCAGCAGGCCGAGCAGTACAAAGCTTCAGAACATATGCTGCAGAGACCAGAGCAGCAGGAGAATGAAGAGAGATGAGTATTTATTTTTTGTAATCATTTTATATTTTGTGGGGTTATCATACTATTCAGGGGGTTATGTGGTTTGCCATAATTCTATATGGAGTGCTATGTGGGGGCCATCACACTATTTAGAGAGCTATTTGAGGGCCATCATACAATTTGGAGGACTATTTGAAGGCCATTATTAGGAGAGTCGTGTGGGGCCAATTATACAGCTTGGAGTGCTGTGTGGGAATGAGATATGTTCTTCTGTGATCCAGATGCATTTCCTTTTTTTTTCTGTGAATGCAGGGACGGGGAGTCCAACTAGGACTTCTGCTATAGGGCCCCATTATCTCTTTGTAAAAAAAGGGGGGATCCTCCAGCAATGAAAGCAGTAAAAAAAAAGAGTGTAAAACCATAGAAACTTTATTCGAACAATTGCCCGGACATAAATGCTGGTCAACACATGGAAACCTGGGTAAACCAACTGACGCTTTTCAGCTAAGAGCCGTGTATTATACCATCTTCTATAGTCTTGTACAGTCTACCTCAATATCAACTGGGGGCATTGTTCTGGATCACTGCATTGAGAAACACGTGATGGTGTCTCCGCGGTGTTGGATGTTTTGATCTCCCCAAGGTCATTCATCCTTATGTTTATAAACCTCAATATCAACTGACAGAGAAGATATTGTGGTCCTTAAAGGGTCTCAGTCAGCACAGACTGTTCACACCAAGTATAGCCGCATGGCGCACAAAGGAATGGCCAAACATTTAAGGGCACCTCCCCACCTGCTTTGTTTCTCTATACAGTAACTGGAGTAAAACTCTTTGAAATGTCGCAATTTTTTTTCACAATGTGAAATTGCACAAATTATTTCTGACTATGGGCATTTTCAGTTTGTGTAGCCTTCAGCACCAAGCCATCCCTGACTTTGGCATGTGTGACTGCACCGCTTGGACACCCTAAGCCTGGTCCTGGCTTCTGTTCAAAGTTTTGAGAAATGTTTTTGTAAGTTGTGCAACAGATTTGTACAGCAAAAAAAAATGTTGAAATGGTCAATTGGATGTCACGGGGAAATGCTATTGTATTTATTAATTGTCATGCTTTTGGGTCATCATTTTTTTAGCATAGCCGTTATTATATCTGCAAGTTCTGAACATGTGAGAGGCGTGACGCAACCACAGAAGCACGCAGATGATAAAGCTAGAAGAAGAAGCAGCATGACTGATTTCTTTTGGTTACAAACCCAGAGAAGTTCTGTTTTTTTGGGAAGTTTAACCCCTTATTTTTGAAATCTGACCATTGTCACTTTATGTGGTAATAACTCTGGAACCCTTCAACATATCCCAGGGATTCTGAGATTGTGTTTTCATGACATATTATACTTTATGATAATGGTAAATTTAGGTCGATATGTTTTGTGTTTATTTATACAAAATATCTGAAATTTAACAAAAAAATTTAAAAAAATTTGCAAGCTTTGAATGATTATTAGTGATGATGAACGAATAAACTCGTTACTCAAGATTTCCCGAGCACGCTCGGGTGTCCTACGAGTATTTTTTAGTGCTCGGAGTTTTAGTTTCTAGCGCCGCAGTTGAATGATTTACATCTATTAGCCAGCATAAGTACATGTGGGGATTCCCTAGCAACCAGGTAACCCCCACATGTACTTATGGTGGCTAACAGATGTAAATCATTCAGCTGCGGCAAGAAAAACTAAAACTCCGAGCACTAAAAAATACTCGTAGGACACCCGAGCATGCTCGGGAAATCTCGAGTAACGAGTATATTCGCTCATCACTAATGATTATCGGTTTAATCCAGATAGTTATACCATCCAAAATACAATAAATAACATTTCCCTTATGTCTGCCTTACATCAGCACCATTTGTAAAATGTTGTTATATTTTGTTAACACATTAAACGGTTTAAAAATGTAGAAGCACGTTTTTATTTTTTTTCAAGGAAATTTACAAAACGTATATTTTTCTTAAGGACAAATTCAGTTTTTAAGTTACTTTGGGGGTTCTATATATTAGAATCACCGAAAAGTGACACCATTTTAAAAACCGCACCCCTCAATGTATTCAATATTGCTTACAGGTTGTTTATTAACCTTTTTAGTGTTTTTCAGGAATTAATGCGAAATGGCGTGACAGGAATGAAAAAAAATATTTTTACCACCTAAATGTTTCTAACTTCCGAACAGGCCGCTATAGCTGGAAGACATTAAGGCTGTTGTTTGGCCATGAATTGCCTTTGCTGACATCAGGACCACACGATCAAGATCTCACGGTGCTGATGGGGTTATAGAGACACCCCCACACTCTGTTAACCATCTAGATGCTCTATTTACAGCAGTATTTAAGGGGTTAAACAGCTATAGTCGGTGCCAACACTGATCAAGGCTGATGCAGCAAGTTGTCAGCTATAGTGATAGGATTGTCATCCGTTGTAGGATGCTTTTCTCTTATATTGCAGTTCAGTTTTAAGTCGTATTGGTGGTCATTAAGGGGTTAATGTACATTATAGATTCTCTTCAGTGGTGCGTTATCTGTTATGGTTTATGTACACAGTTGTATCACGAGTAGTGTTGAGCATTCCGATACTGCAAGTATTGGGTATCGACCGATATTTGCTGTATCGGAATTCCGATACCGAGTTCTGATATTTTTGTGATATCGGAAATCGGAATCGGAAGTTCCTAGTCATCTTCGGCGTGTGCGGTGCGTGTGGTTCCCAGGGTCTGGAGGAGAGGAAACTCTCCTTCAGGCCCTGGGATCCATATTAATGTAAAAAATAAAGAACAAAAATAAAAAATATGGATATACTCACCCCTCCGGCGAACCCTGGCTGTCACCGCTGCGAGCGTCTGCCTCCGTTCCTGAGAATGCAGAGAGTGAAGGACCTTCGATGACGTCGCGGTCACGTGAGCGGTCAGGTGACCGGTCACCTGACCGCGACGTCATTGAAGGTCCTTCACTCTCTGCATTCTTATGAACGGAGGGAGACGCTTGCAGCGGTGACAGCCAGGGTTCGTCAGAGGGTGAGTATATCCATATTTTTTATTTTTATTCTTTATTTTTTACATTAATATGGATCCCAGGGCCTGAAGGAGAGTTTCCTCTCCTTCAGACCCTGGGAACCATCCAGGATACATTCCGATATTTGTGTCCCATTGACTTGCATTGGTATCGGGTATCGGTATCGGTGATATCCGATATTTTTTGGATATCGGCCGATACCATCCGATACCGATACTTTCAAATATCGGAAGGTATCGATCAACACTAATCACGAGTTTATGTGGCTCAAATCTGAAGAAACCTGGAGGTCTGGAGCATAAAAAATGTCAGAGATGGAAGGGTATAATAAATTAAAAAAAAAAAACACTTTGTTCTCACCTGTCTTTTCCCCGCAGTTAAAAGGGAGAGGGGCAATGCGCATCAATGATGTCATGGTAGTGTGTTCCCCCTCTTGTGATCTCATGGACATCCATGTTGGAAACCCACACGGAGTAATAGGGTGCTGAGCCAACAGCAAATTGGACGTAAGGAGTCAGGTGAATTACTAGATAAGGGAGTATAATGTATAATTTTTATTTTGACCCATTCTCAGCCCTATGATTAATCAACCAAAATGGTGGAAATTTTGCTGGATGAAAGCAAATCAAATCCCAAAAGTTTAGGATTCGGCAGAATATGGATTTTTATGGAAATTACTAACCAACTCGATGTATTGATGCTCAATTCACTTTTCCCTAAATGGCACAATATTTTTTTTACAGCCTCTCTTGGGTTATGTCTGTTAATAAAGATCAACCTCTTTCAAATAAATGAGGCTCAGATACAATACCATACACCGATAAAGAACAAAGACAGTCAACGTTTCGGGGGGGGGGGGGGGGGGCAGGGGAATCAGACCCTTTTCTGTATTTTTTCAATTATTTCAGTTATATGAATCAACATTGCAATAATGTTATAATTTCCTAATGTTAAAGCTAATATGGCTCCAAAGTGTATAAATACTAAATGTGTGATAAAAATAACCAGGAGAATTCTTGGCATGTATTATGGGGTAATTAAAAGTATATGTGACTGGCAGAGCTCCGGATTCATGTGGGTTATCAGTCAGAGAATCAGATGACGGGATGAATGTCATGAGTGGCTTTACACAATCCTACCTCGTCTACTGTCCTTGGTCACTCACAAGCTGATATACAGTCATAGATAGTGGGGAAGACCTAGTCAAATATTTCAGCCTTGTCATGACACTAAGAGTGACCCCAAAGGACTTTGGCACAATAAAATATCAGAATCCCACTCACCACCAGATTATTTCTGCTTAAGCTAAATTCATATCCACCTAAAACTTAGAGGTTGCTTATATCAGATTATATACTTATCCTATAGTCTATTATATCACAGTTTTGTGATACATAGGGAAACTGAAAATCTCTTATGAAGCCAAGCCTGTACCAACATGGCTGCCATGATGGCCTATAGCTGGGCTCTGTTTCTATGGTAACTCAATGTCACCACATAATTATGTCACAGGTGGGGGGCAAAAGGTTACCAAAATGGCACCCTCCTATGATCACTCACCTTTCATGTCTCTGTCGATTACATACAACTGCATTTAAGGAGTTAAACAATAGCAATCAGAGCATCCAGGGCCGGCATCACCATCTGGCGCACCCAGGGAAGTTTCGGAGCTGTGGACAAATTGGGGGGGCCCACTCGCCATCAAGGACTCCGGTACGCTATGGGGCCTGTGAGTCGCTGCGGGGAACGAGGACAGGTGGGTATTTCATTATTTATTTTATGTATGGAGCATTATATGGGGCCCATTATGCTGTATGGTGCATTGTATGGGGCCATTATATACTGTATTGAGCAATAAATGTGGCCATTATATACTATATGGAGCAATACCTGGGGCCATCATGCTATATGGAGTATTGTATGGGACAGATTATACTGTACAGAGCATACTATGGGGCCCGTTATACTGTATGGAGAATTATATGGGGCCATTGTATACTACATAGAGCAATATATCAATATATGGGGCCCATTATACTGTGTAGAGCATTGTATGGGTTCATTATATACTGTATGGAACATTATATGAGGATATTTATATACTATATGGAGCAATATATGAGGCCCATTATACTGTATGAGCATTATATTGGGCCCCTTGTTCTGTATGGAGCCTTATATGAGGCTCATTATACTGTATAGAGCACTATGTGGGGCCCATTATACTGCATGGAGCAATATATGAGGCCCATTATTCTGTATGGAGCATTATATGGGGCCAATATACTGTATGAAACATTATATGGGGCCCATTATACTCTATGGCAGTGGTCCCCAACTCCAGGCCTCGAGGGCCGCCAACAGTGCAGGTTTTCAGGATTTCCTTAGTATTGCACAGGGGTTGGAATCATCACCTGTGCCGATGATCACATTACCACCGATGCAATACTAAAGAAATCCTGAAAACCTGCACTGTTGGCGGCCCTCGAGGCCTGGAGTTGGGGATCCCTGCTCTATGGAGTACTATGTGGAGCCATAATACTGTATGGAGGACTATGTTGTGCTCATAATACTACATGGAAGACTATGTGGAGCCCATAATACTGGATGGAGGACTATGTGGTGTCCACAATACTATATGGAGGACTATGTGGTGTCCATAATTTTGTATGGAAGACTATGTGATGTCCATAATACTGTATGGAGCACTATGTGGTACCCATAATACTGTATGGAGAACTATGTGGTATCCATAATACTGTATGGAGCACTATGTGGTACCCATAATACTGTATGGAGAACTATGTGGTATCCATAATACTGTATGGAGCACTATGTGGTACCCATAATACTGTATGGAGAACTATGTGGTGCTCATAATACTGTATAAAGTACTATGTAGTGTCCATAATGTTGAATTGAGGACTCTGTGGTGTCCATAATATGGGGCCAATATACTGTATGGAACATTATATGGGGCCCATTATACTCTATGGAGTACTATGTAGAGCCATAATATTGTATGGAGGACTATGTTGTGCTCATAATACTACATGGAAGACTATGTGGAGCCCATAATACTGTATGGAGGACTATGTGGTGTCCACAATACTATATGGAGAACTACGTGGTGCCCATAATACTGTATGGAGGACTATGTGATGTCCATAATACTGTATGGAGCACTATGTGGTACCCATAATACTGTATGGAGAACTATGTGGTATCCATAATACTGTATGGAGCACTATGTGGTACCTATAATACTGTATGGAGAACTATGTGGTGCTCATAATACTTTATAAAGGACTATGTAGTGTCCATAATGTTGAATTGAGGACTCTGTGGTGTCCATAATATGGGGCCAATATACTGTATGGAACATTATATGGGGCCCATTATTCTCTATGAAGTACTATGTGGAGCCATAATACTGTATGGAGGACTATGTTGTGCTCATAATACTACATGGAAGACTATGTGGAGCCCATAATACTGTATGGAGGACTATGTGGTGCTCATAATACTGTATAGAGGACTATGTGGTGTCCATAATGCTGAATTGAGGACTCTGTGGTGTTCATAATACTGTATGGAGGACTATACTGTCCAATCTAAAATTAAAAGTATGCAGTCGCTCTGTGTGACTACAGACTTTTGAATCCCGGATTCGGAGCTATTGTAGAATTTACATTAGATATCAGTCATGTAATATAAGAAGTGAAATCTTTTGCATTGTACTATACCTATATCTCTTATCTGTGTATCATGAATCGTGGTACGTGTTAACGGGGCCCTCTGAGACTCTTTCTCCCAGGGCCCGTGAAAACCTGGAGCCGGCCCTGCATACATCAGCACCTGATGTTTCATGTACTAGTATGTCCTGTGTTGGGTAGGGGTCAAAAATAATTGTAAAACTCTGTATGCAATCAACGGACTTTTAATTAATCCCTCAATGTAAATTGGAAATATATTTCTTAGCCTATAATTATGTGAACTCTCCATCACGGATTCTGTCATTTTTGGTGGAAGAAAAAACAAATCCATTGCCATGGTCTTCCATTTTGACAAGAAATATGGCATTTCTTGCAGTAGTATTATCTTTCCTGCAAAAATGACAGAACCCCTCATCGGTTTGTCAGATCCCGACAGTCTGTTCTGCAAACTAATCTTGTTTACAACCAAAACTACAATGCAAATGTGAACAGCACCTAAGACATGAAAATATTATGAATCTGTGAGGTGGGAATACCCCTTTAAAGCTTTCACTAAAATGATTATGTCGGCACATTTTTGCAAAATAATCTGAGGAAGATGTAGGGGTTAAAACGCTGAATTCAACAATGTATCACTTGTCAGGCTGTGTGTTGTTTATTTACACTGAGATTTATCACCTAGTGATTATCATTGCTGGACCACAGCAGGGACTGCATGCTATTCAGACTCCACCCCCTTCTGTGATAAGCAGCTCACTGTCGGTAGACAATGTACACGGAGAGCCTGGTGTGGGCCGTGTTAGCTTTCTCAGCTCTGCTGCACTGCTAAATCTAAAAACTCTGATTGTGTCAAAATGGCGGCACCCAGTAAACTTAGTGATACATCGCTGGAATCAGGGTCTATTTGCCTACATTACACTGCTCTCAGATGAAGTAGCAAAAACCTGCTGGCAGATTCCCTTTAAATGTCGCCCCCCTGCTGACCTCTTCCAGTCTACACAGCAAAGTTAAGAGAACCGTTTCACACATAAATGGTCAGCTTATTTCACATACACTAGTGGGTAGTGTAAAAACTTATTTTTTGTCTATATATTGCTAATCAAAAATGTAAAAAAAAAAATAGTTTTTTCCTTAAAAAACTCGATTTAAGTAATCTGACGTCTCCAAACGAATCCATTGCTTTTACATAATCGAGCTTTCAAGTCCGTCCTGTGGAACAGAGAATGTGAAAGCTTTCTGAATAACAGCAGAGATTCACATTGACATTAATAATCCTGAGACCCATTGCATAATTACATTAGCTGATGCAGATGTAGACAAAGGATGATGTCATACCTCTTCTACTTTCTTTTTTTTTTTCGTTCCCTTTAACTCTCTCCCTCTCGTTTTCTCACTCGCCCTGCGAAATCCGAGACAGACATCAGATAGGAATCTGTTTTACTGCATTTAATCGGATTAAAGTTCCTGGCAGCTGATGATCGATTGGTTACTGGAGAAATCAATAAATGCTGACAGATTTCTGGGTTCATGCAAAGATTTGACTCCTCAAAGACAGCTGGATGTATGATGGCGCACACAAGCAGTCAGAAGATACATGGACGGGAGAATAGCGAGTATGAAATGTGATAATACAGGTAGCTGAATCTATGAATATGGATTGTCTGAAGGTGTTTCTTTATGAGGAGGGTTTGAGAAGCTTGTGAGAAGCATTACCTCATCCAGTGCTGAAATCAATAGAATGAGTCTGGCAATCAATTATAGACTCCCGAGGTTCTTATGTAAGTGTAACACTTCTGCTGGAAATATGATTACTGAGAGCTACGAAAAAAAAGACAACGCAATAATCTGCTAAGCATCAGTGGCTGCCAGGATCTCAGACCCCAAAGCAAGCAACAGATCTTATGAAATATTAATGATCTCGTTGGAATCAATGATAAATGCATGTTAACTTCAAATCTGATCAAAGCCTCTCTACTCCATTATGAATAGCAATCTCCAGGAGAACTTTATACTCGGACATACTAATGAGTGCAGAAACCGATCTTTTGGGTCACTAACACATCCAGCTTGTAAATTTGATTTTGACAGGACATCAGAGAATACACAAAAATAACATCAAAATCTGTGATGTCTGCTGCCTACAAGTTAACCAGGGAGTTGGATACAGAATTTGATGACAATTAGTCTACTGTTTATTCCTAGATATGATTTAATATAACACATGGCACATATAACTGTAGACTGCATTTAGACTAAACGAGAGCCGATCAGCTACAAAGAAGAGGTGGTTTAGCCATTTGTTTAGAGCGCACTTGCCACGCGTTCATAGATCATTCTGTGTGGATAAACTGTCTGATCTAGGCAGCATATGCACAGGGAGATGTTGTCACCATGTGACATGACCCAATGGGGGTTCGGTCAATGGACGGTGCAACACACTAACAACGGGATGGAAAAGGTGAGAAGAAGGCCCTACTGGTAGGGAAATGGGGTATGGTGAACATCTGAGCTCATACCTGAGCCTGTCCCTGTACTCCCCTAATGCCCAAAGAGGGTCCTTCCCCACCACCGTCACGAGCCTCGTCCCATGCTGTCACTTAATACTGCCCTTGCTAGTGCACTGGCCGGCAAGGGCGCTAGCCTCACCACCGCAGACGGTACCACACAGGGGACAGTGACAAACACGAAAGGGACGGGTTAAAAACACAACTTAGCTTCAACTTCCTCTGCCAACAGCAACCAGAAGTGCTCAGTTGAGGAGCTGAACAGCACAACTCTATCAACTGCATAGTGACTGCAGCTGGGTACCGCACATTATCCCTGTATTGGAATCAATAGGGGGCAGATGTGCAATACTTGTCCATAGCCACTATACAGGTGATGGAGCTGTGCTGTATAGCTCTAATTAGGAACAGATGATAATCGGGGGAGTGTCGGGTGTCGCAACCTAACAGATCAGATATTGATGACCTATCCTAGAGATAGGTCATCAATAGTGATGAGCGAATAGCATTGTAGCTCGGTCTCCCTGGGAGATTTAGTTTTCATCCCTCAGCTGCATGATTTACAGCTGCTGGACAGCCCAAATACATGTGGGAATTCCGTAACAAACAGGCATTCCTCACATGTATTCAGCCTGTCTAGTAGCCGTAAATCATGCAGTTGAGGCGAGGAAAACTAAACCTCTGAGCACTAACAAATACTAGCAACAATGCTATTCGCTCATTATTAGGGCTGAGCAAAACGGGTCGGCCAGATTCAGAAGTCGCCGACTTTTGGCAAAGTCGGGTTCCATGAAACCCGACCCGACCCCTGTGTGGGGTCGGCCATGAGGTCGGCGATCTTCTGATCTGGAATCGGAATTCCGATACCAAGTTCCGATATGTTTAAGATATCAGGAATCGGTATCGGAATTCATATTTAAGTGTAAAATAAAGAATAAAAATAAAAAAATATTGATATACTCACCCTCGGACGCGCCCTGGTTCTCACCGGCAGCCTTCCTTCCTAAGAATGAGCGCCTGAAGGGCCTTCGATGACGTCGCGGCTTGTGATTGGTCGCGTGAGCGGTCACATGGGCGGTCACGCGACCAATCACAAGCCGCGACATCATCTAAGGTCCTTCAGGCGCTAATTCTTAGGAAGGAAGCGTCCGAGGGCGCGTCCGAGGGTGAGTATATTCCTAATAGGTATATACTCACCCTCGGACGCGCCCTGGTTCTAACCCGCAGCCTTCCTTCCTAAGAATCAGCGCCTGAAGGACCTTAGATGACGTCGCGGCTTGTGATTGGTCGCATGACGCCCATGTGACCGCTCACGCGACCAATAACAAGCCGCGACGTCATCGAAGGTCCTTCAGGCGCTGATTCTTAGGAAGGAAGGCTGCCAGTGAGAACCAGGGCGCGTCCGAGGGTAATTATATCAATAATTTTTATTTTGATTCTTTATTTTACACTTAAATATGGATCCCAGGGCCTGAAGGAGATTTTCCTCTCCTTCAGACCCTGGGAACCATTAGAAACCCAATGCACTGCATTGGGTTTCGTGTTTCGGCCGACCCCGACCCCGACTTTTCTATAGGATCGGCCGATTTCACTCGACCCGACTTTTGAAAAAGTCGGGTTTGGTGAAACCCGACCCGATCCTATAAAAAGAAAAGTCGCTCAACCCTACTCATTACTAGTCATCAATATAAAAGCCCCAGACAACCTCTTTAAATAGAATCTGTCACCAGGTTTTGCTTACTCATCTGACAGCAGCATAATGTAGGAAATTTGTCCAATTTATTCGCAAGTGGGAGCGAGCCCTTACCAAGTTAAAGTTACAGAGAACATTACCTTGTGACAATTACTGTCCAAATTATCTATTAGAACATATGGATATTAAAGAAGGCGTTCCACCTTCTTTTAGTCATGATTGAGAGCCATTAAGAAAAGAGTGGACTTTGATGGGCTCAATCGATATGTGTAATAGATGGCTACCCATTCGTTTGTATGGATGCCAAGTAACACTACAATTCCATTGTAGCTGTACAGGAGTCGTCCATCTAAGACAGACCCTTTAAAAGCATCTCCATTAATAGATTAGCTGTTGCTTTTGCTTGCAAACAACAGAATTAAAATTTAGGTTTAGTTGGAAGTGAGCATAATGTTTTGCTCTACGTACACCCTTAGTTCATAGAAACATCCAGTCCAAGTCTTCTTAAAGGAAATTTGTCAGGAGGATTTCACCTCCCAAGCTATTTATATGTGCAAGTAGCTTTTTCGAACACAAGTTCAGCAATACTTTTACATGGACAGTCCATTCCTCCTATACCGAGAAATAAGTATTTGAATTGATAGGCAAATGGTGCTGAAAACCTATAGTAGATCTGATGCCTCTGTCAGTCCAGCTTTATTCCCTGGCCAGCGCCGCTACCTCCTGCTTGACTGACAGCTTTTATGCCATGTGACTTCAGGCAAAGCAGTCAAGCAGAAGCAGGCAGCGCCGGGGTGAGGAATAGAGCTGGAGTGGCGGAGGCTTCATATCTACAAATGGTTCTTTAGCCTCATTTGCGTATCAATTCAGTTGCTCATTTCCCTGTAACAGAGGATCAGACAGACCGTGCAAAGGTATTGCTGGAAGTTTCTTTGAAACAACTACATGAATATATAAATAGTTCAAGGGGGAGGTGAAATACTGCTGGCAGATTCCCTATAATAGGCAAGGGAGTAATCTATTGCCAGAATCATCTGGTGGCAGCTTATTTCCAATAAAAACAAACAAACAGGAAATGGACATTTTAAATCTTTTTTCCCCCAAAATGCTGAACAGATGTTGGGTAAGCACGTAACACCTGTTTGACGTTGTCAGTCCCTCCTACAGATGGTGACAGATTCCTTTTAAAGACCTATTTCAGATGACCGTGATTTCTCTCATACATTAAAACATCGATCATTGTTCATCAATATTTTGCATCTGAATTTCATCAGTGTTTGATCACTGTTTCAGCTCTAACCACTGGTCATCATGTACCTATTGTTCGAGACAATGGTACACCGTACTGGAATCGCAAGGGGATGCTCCTGTCACGTCCGGAGCCCAAGGTTTGGCATAGGGGCTGTCAGGCACATCGTGTCTGGCGTACAGGGGAAGATGGACAGGAACCCGTGTAGATGGAAGGTAAAGAATCCTGGGTGCACTGCTGAAGGGCAAGGGAGAGCCCTGGGGCTGACAGAGACAGTGGACAAAGGGATGCTCAAGGAGAAATGAATAATAAGGCTGAAGATGTGTTGTGGACTGATAGAGACTCAGTAGTAAGCACTTGCTTGTTGCAATGAACTTGGTGTTCTCTGAGTTGTGTGCAGCTTCTCCTGAAGATGGAGGCCTGGAGGAAGCGGAGGCCTGCGGCCTACAAGTCAGTGTGATGCACCCCAGACCTGACGGCATACTGGAACTGGGACACTGTTTTCCTGTAAAGTGCCAGAATATAACAGGACAGCAGCTTGGTCATGACTACCGCTCTCGGTCACTTTACATGTTCTACCTGGGAAAAAACACAAAGCACATATGAGATTCAGGGATGTCTGAATGATGCCGTAAGGGGCTACACAGGGTACAGTTTTACTATCAATATTCATGGATATTCATGGCTATTCATATCCACAAGCCGAAAAGCTCGATGCAATAAAAAATAAAGAAACACATGGTGAAAAGATAGAAAAGCTTTCTCAGCCGATGAATGTAGTGCTCCTACAGCTCCAAGTCTCAGGAATGGCAAACTCTGCAGGTTCTCCCATCTAGCCTGCAGTTTACCCTTGACCCTTCCCTCTTGTCTCTAAGCAACATAACAGCAGTTAAACACAACCTTTCAGCCTGAGAAATGCTATGAACACTAAGCCCGGGGAGCCATTAGCACCTACAAGATGACTACTTGATGAAGCAATATGATGCAACATGACTGTACTAAAAAAACCTTCTAAGAAGCGAGGTGGTGTATAAAACAAAAATAGCGCCTCTACCTACATTGCCAAAATAAGCTGGTAATACAGAACACGAGGCAAACTCTAGTCGCAAAGTTATTTTCAGCTAATTTTAAGCAGTTATTTAGTCTGAGTTGTGTTTAAACATAAATGGGAGCCAAAGCTGCAAAGATAACTCCAATGAAAAAAAAGGATTATCACTGCAAAAACCTGACAAAAACATAAACAAATGACGACTCAGAAACAGTGTATAAAAGAGAAGTAAATGGATGTATTTAAAGGGCATTTCCATCTGGGATATTTACGGCATATTGACAGAATAGCTGCAATTTTTGATGTTCCAACAGAAATGAAAAATGAGATGTGCACATACCCGGCCATCTCTCTATTTCGGACAGTTCATGACGGGGCACAAGATGTGAGTTCCAGCAGGATGGGGTTTTTCCACCAAAAAAAATGTACATTTTAATTTATGGGTTTTAGAATAAAAATAAGTTCCACAATTGGATGTGATAAAAAAAAAATGTTCCTGTGCTGAGATAATCTCATGAATGTGCCCCTGCTGTGTACTGTGTAAGGCCGGTTTCACACGTCCAGATAATTCCGGTACCGGAAAAAAATCGGTACCGGAATTATCCGTGTCCGTGTGCCCCTACGTTTCTGTGGCACATCAGTGTGCCGCCCGTGTGCCCACTGGGTACCACACGCACCGTACTGGGTACCACACGTACCAGCATCTGGTGTTGAAGCCGCGATTCATATCTTCCCTGCAGCAGCGTTTGCTGCAGAGAAGATATGAATAATAGTGTTTAAAATAAAGATCTAAGTGCCCACCGCCCCCGCCACCCCCTGTGCGCCCCCCCTGTTCTGAAAATACTCACCCAGCTCCCTCGTTGGCTGTCGCTGGTTCCTGTTCTGGCCGCATCTTCTCCTGTATGCGGTCACGTGGGGCCGCCGATTACAGTAATGAATATGCGGCTCCACCCCTATGGGAGGTGGAGCCGCATATTCATTACTGTAAATGAGAGGCAAAACATGTCACTGCCTGTTTTTAAGCAATGTTTTACTTCAAAGAAAGAATCATCTATGATCCCATGCTGTCCTGTCTATAGTCTTTTGTGTGCTCATCTGCCCAATAGCTGTTGTATATTCAAACTATGTTCCTGTAAGGTCATTGCACAGTACACAGCAGGGGTACATATATAAGATTATCTCAGCACAGTAACATTTTTTTTTTTTAAAAAACACATCCAATTGTGGAAGCTATTATTATTCAAATATCTATTGATTAAAATGTTGATTAAGCTTTGTTCGTGGGACAACCCCTCTAAGTGTCTGTGCACATGTTGTGGTTTTGTGGCTTTTTTGTTGTGTTTTTCTTTGCAAATTTATCACGTAACCTGAAGGTTTCCCTAGTACCAGCAAAATGAATGAGATTTCTGAGTGCTGATTTTTTTCTTGCAGATTCGCAGCCTGTCAGTTTTTTCCGTGTTCTTTTGCAATTTTCACCTTTACTAATGAATAGGAAAAATGCATTGAATTTGCAAGCAAAATAACGAGTCAAAACGCATGTATTTATACTGCATTTTTCCTGCCAACACATCAGTATTTGCAGAAGATTTTTCTGCTGCAGATGCTGAATATGAACACCTACCCTAACATTAGCTTTCAAAATTATGTATGTTTCCGTTGCAGTTTGTCCACTCTGCTGGGACCCACATTTATCCTGAAAACAGGGCCCCGTTGCGCACTCTCAGGAATGCTCTGAAAATTGGAGCTCTGAAAATTTCTAATATGTTATCCAAATGATTGAAGAAGGAGCCATTAAATTGCTAAATAATTGACACTAAACGGCTAAGTAGATGATTTGTGAACTGCAGTATGTTGCAATAAACATTCTTTCTCGCCTTTTCAGCGCCATCTCACACAGCCTGCATTCATGACTTGTCATTGCCTAAAATCACACAGCTGGAAGTTTGTGAATCTTTAATAAATATATGAGGGATCAGTGGTATTTTCATCCTATACAAATACTCCATTGCTCCAGTCATCATGCAGAGGATACTGCCATCAGATAACCATCAGATGTATTTCTTTATTTTTGGCCCATTGGTCAATTGGAGAACATTATAGCCAGTCTGTCCAAAACCAAAAATAACATGACAAGCAATAATAAGATATAACTGAAGGGTAATGTGAACTGGCAGTGCTTGCTTACATATCAATATAGGGAGAAGAGATAATCCACTACAAAACATGGACAAAAGCAATTCTAGGACTAGTTCAAAGAGTTATATTGTACATATCCCAACAGGGCAGCTTGCAAAACAGGCTATGCTTTGCTTTATTGTTTTTTAATAAATTAGATAACATGAGGATTTTATGGGATATTGTTACTCAACTGTACTTGGACCAGTGACAGCCCTTGCTCTTGTCTCCTATTATCGCTTCCTTGCAGTAGATCACATCGGATTTCTCAGTTACTCCAGCAAATTTCTCTGGCATCATCAGCCTAAAGGTACTGTCACACTAGACGATATCGCTAGTGATCCGTGACGTTGCAGCGTCCTCGCTAGCGATATCGTCCAGTGTGACAGGCAGCAGCGATCAGGCCCCTGCTGGGAGATCGCTGGTCGGGGAAGAAAGTCCAGAACTTTATTTCGTCGCTGGACTCCCCGTAGACATCGCTGAATCGGCGTGTGTGACACTGATTCAGCGATGTCTTCGCTGGTAACCAGGGTAAACATCGGGTAACTAAGCGCAGGGCCGCGCTTAGTAACCCGATGTTTACCCTGGTTACCATCCTAAAAGTAAAAAAACAAACACTACATACTTACCTACAGCCGTCTGTCCTCCAGCGCTGTGCTCTGCACTCCTCCTGCTCTGGCTGTGAGCGTCGGTCAGCCGGAATGCAGAGCGGTGACGTCACCGCTCTGCTTTCTGGCTGCCCGGCGCTCACAGCCAGACCAGAGAAGCAGAGCGCCGAGGACAGACGGCTGTAGGTAAGTATGTAGCGTTTGTTTTTTTACTTTTTAGGATGGTAACCAGGGTAAACATCGGGGCACTAAGCGCGGCCCTGCGCTTAGTTACCCGATGTTTACACTGGTTACCGGGGACCTCGGGATCGTTGGTCGCTGGAGAGCTGTCTGTGTGACAGCTCTCCAGCGACCAAACAGCGACGCTGCAGCGATCCGGATCGTTGTCGGTATCGCTGCAGCGTCGCTATGTGTGACGGTACCTTAAGCCTTTCAAGGTTGAGTCAGGTTGAGGCCATGTGCTTGAGCATTAATTAGCATAGTCCACAGGTGCCTCAAGATTCCCATGAGTTTGCCACTTCACTTCTATCAGTTTCTGTCTGGTATTTTTTATTTCTTTTATTTCCTCCGCTACGCTCGACTTGGATGCTACAACCAATTTTATTTTCAAGCTCAGTCCAGGTTAATATGTCATGTCCATATCTACATCTCAGCATGCAAGTTACCAACTTCTCGAAACTGTGCTTAGTGGTGCTCAAGCTTGGCCTCTGCAAACAACGTAAGGCATCTCTTCACGCAAGTCTTCTGTTTGCCTATACCACAATTATATTCTGCTATCAACTATTACCATGCTGGAGGATACCAGACTGCATTTTTGTCTCCGATATACCTGTACATTGCCCTCCTAGAAGATATCAGAATTGATTCCAATGATTACTTGCATCCCTGCTGCAAGATACCAGTTTCCTACACAGATACTATTTCCGTGTAGGTCCGACCACCCAACTCTGCTTCATCTGTGCTACCTGTTCCACTTTTTTCTCTTTCATCTTTCATACCTCGCTGTCCTGATCCTTGTTGATCCACTTGTCATCCTTCAAGACCTTCTCTGCTCCACCGTCATCTCTAGGCCTTGTGGCTCACTCCGACAAAAAGCTTAAAAAATCCACCTCACCACATCAGTTTTTAACAGATATTATAGGCATTAACTCACTAAAAACTTTAATCAGACATGATCCCTGTTCTTGGCAAGCAAATAATTTTTGTGGGTAAGAGACAGCAGTCTAAACATATTTACTTTGCAATGGATACTGGAGAGAAAATAAACAGTAGTATAACATTGGGTCTATCCAGATAAATGTATGTCCAGTCCACTGTATACATTCATATGGCCTAATAGAGGTTGTCTTCATGAGAGAAAAAAATTGAATTACATCAGTTGTCGATCTCTTTGCGCACATTGTAATTAGACATGTGATGTAACTTGATACTTGTGGACCCCAATTCCAAATCTCCAACAGTGCACCAACTATCATAGGTCTTTGAAAGTTTTAGTCTTCTCAGCAACCTTTTGCACCCCCTTGAGGCTCCAGGTGCATCTGCAACCCTTACACCACTTATAGTTATACCAGTTAGTAGATCTTTATTACACTAGCACGGGTTTTCATCTTGCATTCATTGTCCCTGATAAGGTATACAAACAAGGTTGGTCCAAACCAGGCAAGTCCTTAAGGAAGTGCTATACTTCCATGCCATAGACACACTGCTTCTCTATACCAAACAGATGACAGGATGTTAAAACATTGCATTCCATCATATCTCCTGATCTTTGCACCCACCTTCTATATAGGATTTTTTTTTCAATTTGCAGGAATTTACAAGCGTATCTCTTGCCATCTCTAGGCAGAAAGCTGTGCAGTGTGCAATCATTTCACTACATTTCAACAAGGCCCAGTCTCCATGCATTTGGATGCTACCACTTACATTGGCCCTAGTATTAGTCATGTCTTACAAATTCTCTACTGCTGGCTGAGGCAGGTGTGGTAAACCGCGATGGTGCCAGCACTGCGATTCCATTACTTACTGTCATCTGCCTGTATCTGCCTCCTTTACCATCCATAACCAACCTGGAGAAGCTTCCCAATCATCAATTTTTATTTTTCTTCTCTAAATGTACAGTATTACAAGCTTAACTACCAACTATGGCACAATTTAGGCATTAGGACCTGTAATAGGACAGAAGATAAATAGGCAACAGCAATACATCATACAGAGCTGTATCCAAAGGTTACCACTATATATAAGATGTGTATAGTAATGTTGTTCAATGCATATTACAATACCGTAGTATTATGCTTGATGGTCGTTATTTTAACCTGTGGTTCATATTATACAAACCCAATTCCAAAAAAGTTGGGACTCTGTGTGAAATGCAAAGAAAACAAGAACGCAATGATTTTGAAATCTCTAATGGCCAGGCTTGAACTAGCCCAAAGGGAATCAGGTGAATTCCCCAATGTGCCCCTTGGAAGTGTGGCCAGCCCAACCCATTACAATAGCATTGTTTGGCACAGTGCACTTAGGGCAGCATCTCATAATTCACGTAAAGCACATGTGGAAGTTTATATTTTATAGAAGCATAGGCACATTAGTGAACAAGGTTCAAGTAATATTGAATTTAATTGAAAAGTGTGAGCCAAAATCAATTTCTCTGATGAGCCATTGGCACCCCAGTCCGACATTGATTATAGCCATATTTAATCACAACATAACACATATAAGAAGCTGAAAGTGAGAGTTTCCATGGCCTACAGCATCTCTGGACTTGTCTCCCATTGAGCACATTTGGGATGTCATTGGTCGGTAATTGCAGGGGGAGCTGCCAGCATTAAATCTAGATGATTTCCATTCCCATGTTCACTTAGCACAGCAGAACATTCTTAAGACAACCATTAATAACCTCACTGGCAGCAGTCAAGGCAGGTAGAATCATAGTATCATAGAATGTTAGCGTTGGTAGAGACCTCCAGAGTCATCATATCCAACCCCCTGCTCAATGCAGGAGTCACTAAACCATCTTAGACAGATACATCAAAAAATAGGAGAAATACCTGCCTAGTTATATGGCAACGCTCCAAATTAATATGAACATCCAAAAAAGCAAAAAGAAGCAATATAGCCATAAAATGATGAAATTTTATTACAAATAAATAAATACAAAATATCGAAATTCATAAAAATGGGACAGAAAAATATGCACAAAAAATAGTAGCCACCAAAAGGCAAAAAGATATACCATGTAAATACAGCAAATCTAAAAAAGTGCAGCAATCAATGCACAATATAGCATAGTGCAAGACATAAATGTAACGTGCATTGCGCATAAAAAGAGTAACGCACAGGCATGCTAAGTATGTTTACCAAATGTAATCCTCATAGAGCATATAAAGTGCAAAAAAAGTATAAAGATCCTCCAAATAAGATAAAGGCTACATGTGAAAAACGCTGCAGACATAACCTCAAGTGCTAGAAAAACAATCCCAAACAAAGTGAGACCAGCCTAATAGCAAAATAATGTAGTACTAATTAATTCTGCAACAAAAGTCATGCCTGCAACATGATACACATATTGCCACATATTGCCAAAACCATATTCATAGTGAATATGTGCCCGGACGAAGCTAAACGCGAAACGCGCGTCGGGTTGCTGTCACCACCATCAGGTAAATCTTTTGGCTGCTATCCTCGCATTTGCTATACTTTGCACCTTCTACATGCATGAATTAATACTGAGATAAAGTCTTTTTGCCTTTATATGATCCCTTCTTACTTTTGTTCAACCATGAACACCCCTGCTACTTTGGTTTCACTATGAATATGGTTTTAGCAATATGTGGCAATATGTGTATCACGTTGCAGGCATGACTTTTGTTGCAGAATTAATTAGTACTAGATTATTTTGCTATTAGGCTGGTCTCACTTTGTTTGGGATTGTTTTTCTAGCACTTGAGGTTATGTCTGCAGCGTTTTTCACATGTAGCCTTTATCTTAGTTGGAGGATCTTTATACTTTTTTGCACTTTATATGCTCTATGAGGATTACATTTGGTAAACATACTTAGCATGCCTGTGCGTTACTCTTTTTATGCGCAATGCATGTTACATTTATGTCTTGCACTATGCTATATTGTGCATTGATTGCTGCACTTTTTTAGATTTGCTGTATTTACATGGTATATCTTTTTGCCTTTTGGTGGCTACTATTTTTTGTGCATATTTTTCTGTCCCATTTTTATGAATTTCGATATTTTGTATTTATTTATTTGTAATAAAATTTCATCATTTTATGGCTATATTGCTTCTTTTTGCTTTTTTGGATGTTCATCTTAGACAGATGTCTGTCCAGCCTCTGTTTGAAGACTTGCATTGAAGGAGAACTCACCACCTCTCATGGCAGCCTGTTCCACTCATTGATCACCCGCACTGTCAAAAAATTTCTTCTAATATCTAATCTGTATCTCCTCACTTTCAGTTTGCTTCTTGTGTTTCCATGTGCAAATGAGAATTATGATGATCCCTCTACACTGTGACAGCTCTTCAGATATTTGTAGACAGCTATTAAGTCTCCACTTAGCCGTTTTTTTTTTGCAAGCTAAACATTCCCAGTCTTTTGGTATTTGTATACATAGAGTGAGCACTCCACCACTCATCCTCTGGTGGTTTTATTTACAGCAGGGTCCTATCTACCCATATAAATGTTAGCTATCAGCCCATGAGAGGAGCCCCCAATAGGATAGGTCCCAGCATCGAAAATCGCCTTATCGTGGCTGCCGGGTACACATGAATAGGCCAATTTATGTGCTAAGTATTCTTATTTTTTCCTATTTTCTAAAGCAGCAATGGAATTCAAATTTCATATATTTCATGATTACATGCTATAGCGCTACAGAGTGCTACTTTATTTGCTGATTATAAATGGAAATGGCTACTCTTAGTAAGCACCTGTACACACCTGATTTCTCTTTGGAACTGATGGTCAGTCTTTTGATAGTTCATACCCTATTAAACATCTTTGATTTGGGCACCTGTAGAGCGTAAGCGCGTGTATTTCTGAGCATAGAGCTCATACTTGGTACTGAATAAATTAAGATGTTTAAAAAATGATCCCATTTTTTCATCATTTGCATATCATTAACATGTCTATCCATCTTGCGTTTTTCATAATTCCATGACTTTTCAGGAATTATGGTGTTGGAATTTCAGGAGTGCAAATCAGTGAACTTGGGTCAGATATTTTTCTCTATTTTCACTCTGTTGTCCTATTGGAGAGCATTATAGTCACTCAGTCCATAATCGAAGAAAACGCGGTAATCAAAAATAAGAAGAAATTGAAAGTTAGTGTCGCTTTAAGTGAGGTGCTTATTTAGTTACAAATGACCAGCTCTCCTTTAAAATATGCATGTACCATACTCTCCTACATTCAAACAGCAATTAAGGTAAGATTGCAGAAAGACAAGAAGAGATAATTGCTTTACATCTGCTATTATCAAAATGTGTTTAGAATTTGATGAGGAAAGGATGAGCAGGGAAAAAACTGTGGTTATTTTAGAGGATGCGTTCTGACGTAAACCGACTGTGCGTGCATTTCTTCACTAAGGTACAACGCCTATGGCTACTATCAATAAAATGCATAGGAGAAAAGTATGTTACTCTTTAGGGAAACTGCTGGAACTTATCTAAAAAAATGATATCAGTAAGTCATTATGTGACAATCATTTATAAACTTTTGCAGGAGTTTATATTACGATTTGTCCTGACAGATTATAATTTCAATTTTTGGGATTCTGATAGTTCTACATACTAATACAAGGAGATAAGAAAAATTTATATAAACTGTCCCTTTTAAGAAATACGGGTGACTGCGAGAGGTGACTTCAGTAAGATGACCGAGGTTCATCGGCTATGAACTCCGCTGAGCTTGGTCATATCAGCACTAGACACTGCGGGAGCGTTGCCACGCTGCGTTCTCAGTGTGTTCCACCTGGCTTGCTGAGCGTTGTATCATGCCACCGCTCAACAAACCATCTGGATGTTGCACAGCTGGAGTTCTTTGTGGGACAGCATCACATAGGGATTATCTGCAGATAGGTGAGGATTACTTTGAGTTTTTATTTTTGTTTGGATATTAATAAATGAGTGAAAGAGGGTTGGGGACTTTTTATTTCAAATAAAGGACTTTGTGTGTTTCTTTCAATTAAAGGACTTTACTTGGTTTGTCTCTATTACATTTGACTATGGGGATAGTAATGGGGATGCCATATAGACGCCTCTGCATTACTAGTCCCATTGCTTGATGTCAGCTGACATTACAAAGCTGACATCACTGCACCAGGACAAGTGGGAAGATTGGAGGTTAAAGGGACACTGTCACCTGAATTTGGAGGGAACAATCTTCAGCCATGGAGGCGGGGTTTTTGGGTTTTTGATTCACCCTTTCCTTACCCGCTGGCTGCATGCTGGCTGCAATATTGGATTGAAGTTGATTCTCTGTCCTCCATAGTACACGCCTGCATAAGGCAAGATTGCTTTGTGCAGGCGTGTACTACGGAGGACAGAGAATGAACTTCAATCCAATATTGCAGCCAGCATACAGCCAGCGGGTAAGGAAAGGGTGAATCAAAAAACCCAAAACCCCGCCTCCATGGCTGAAGATTGTTTCCTCCAAATTCAGGTGACAGTGTCCCTTTAAGTATCAGAATAGGTGCATCTAATACATGCACCATTTCTGGGGAGGCTGAGGGCTGATGTTCTTAGTCTGGGAGGGCGCCAATATCCACAGCTCCCTCCTAGGCTATTAATATCAGCCTGCAACTGTCTTCCTACCCTTTGCTGGTTACTAATTATAGGGGGGACCCCACATCATTTTTGGGGGGTTAATAACCAGTAAAGGCTAAGTAGACAGCTGTGAGCTGATATTAATGGCCTGGAAGCTCCATGTTTATTACCTCTTTCAAGACTATAAACATCAGCCTCCAGCTGTCTGTTTTCCCTCAGCTGGTTAAGAAAAATATGGGGGACCCTACGACATTTTTTCTTTTATTTATTTGTTATTTAAATATATGTTCAGTAAGCTATACACACACTGCACTGTTATATATCTCAATGACGTCTATCATCTATCTATAACTGTTTAGAAGATTATTTTATTAGTTAGTAAAAGCTGATGTTAAAAATGCATTGTATTCAGATTGTATACTTATATCATAGTGATATTATATGGATGTTAGTTGAGAAAAATTGCATTGTCCTCGCATGAGACTTGCATGACACTCGTCCTACATTTCAAGGACAACATCAGACCGATTTTATTTACTCTGATGAGGGTGAGCCCTTAAAGTCAAGACTTGTGGATATGGGATGGACCCCACTGCTGTCTGACATACAGCACCAGGACAGACAGCCGTAAAGGGGCGGCACGCACTGGCTTGCCATTCAAGCAGAGCCAGTAAACTTTCAGGGCACCAATGACCCTATTATCATCACTCCTGTGCTTAACCACTGTGCCCGCCCCTGATTGATGTTACCATTACAACGTCCTTGAGGCTGGCCACCAAAGCCGAGCCTGCTCACCACCATGAGGTTTTACATCCTCTATTAATTAAAATGAGTCCACGTTAACTTGTCTGCAACTTCCACCTGACTCCTAAACCGCCACCAGCGTGGCCATTTAACACCTTGAATGGACTCGACCCCCATCACCCATGAGTAATAAAGTCATCAACCAGTTCTGCTTGCTATGGAAAGACTGTGCATATGAGTAACAAAATTCCAGGGCTACAACAGATTAATTTTAACAATGCAACACTACCAAATTATGATCGATAATACGGTAACTACAGCAAAATAACAGCCTCTAAACATCCTGCAATGAGGATCCTATAATGGGGAATGTGGAAACTAAACCATAATAAAGGGGTAGCCACAGTCTGACTACCTGTATAATAACATCTGTCATGCCACAAAAACTATTATACCGCATGTATTGTAGCCAGCTCTAATAACTCTCCAATTCACAGATTTTAGTTCTAGAAACCACCATTACATACAGGAGCTGGGATGCAATAACCAATTCTTAAACCCACTTACTATTACTACCCAAAAAGTGATGAGTCTAGATAAAGAGAAAGATACTATAAACAAGGAGTAGTTAAAAGCCATATACAATATAATATCGACAGTTTAACCGATCATTAAATAATTTAAATAATTTCTGTAATATTTGGACATAGTAAATTAAATAAGCCTATAGCAGAAAAGTCTACAACGGCATTATTAATAACCTTGCCACGCTATTGTTAATTGCTTTACAGGCACTTGATAACATATACCATTAACCCTCTCCAACTGGGACAAAGGCATTGAGAATAGGCACATTGCCCTTCATGTTAATGCGCTTGATTACTTCACCCTTAGCGGCTCCCACTGGCTCAAGGGTATCGGGATGCACTTTATTACTTTTCCCTTAGTCACTCCCACTGACTGCAGGGCACCCATATTAGGTACATTGCTCTTCAGTTTAATGCCCCATACTACTGCATTGTCCAGACGACAACCTTGAAAGAAACAGGAGTTGGTCAATATAAACAGTCAAAATCTGTGCCGCAGCATTCTCAAGTCACATAAAAAAAGAGAGTGTCCTTGAAGCTACAGATTGTATTGAAATGCATGCCTACTTTTTTTTTCTTGTTCCAGCTATTGTTCCTAGCTCATAGGACCCAATTTAGTTTGTAGGCATGTAAAATATGATTGCCAGGACCACAGGGACTTTACCCCAACAGGGTCTTGTAAGATATAAATGCTTCTGGAAACCAGCCATGCTGCGATGGTCACTCCTCCACACCATGGGGCCATACCAAAGATGGTTACCCCTCCATACAGGGGGTCATACTATGATGTACACCCCTCCAAACAGGGGCCATACCCGAGATGTTTACTACTCCACAGAAGGGGTCATACTATGATGAATACCCCCCTAAACAGAGGCTCCATACCTGAGATGGTTACCCCTACTGACCAAATTATAATTAGCTTCAAGGACTTACTAAACAAGAAACAATAAGTGCTTTTTTTTTCTTTTTTTTTTTTAATAATACACACCTTTATTAAAACAAGCATGCAATAACCCAACAAAGCATAAATAACCTTGGCTCGCTGGGAAGAGTCCTTGAAGCTCATAAGACCTGGCGATTACCAAACATAAAGTGAACATAAAATGTACCAATTACTCCCAGCTGTTACCCCACTGGCTCGGGAGCACCATAACCACAGGGTTCCAATGTTCACTTGAACTTCTTGAGGATCCGACAAACCCTTGCCGAAACTCCCCTCCACATTGCACCAGATCCAGAACCATACTTAATACCAAAAGGAGGAATCCATATCCCAATGGATCCCCCAGACCAATTTGTAACCAACTTCAAGGACCCCCCCCCCCCCCCACTGCACAAGGTGTGGGATAAGTGAAGATGAAAACACCATGTAAGTTTACAACCAAGGTATATTACAGGTTGATACTGGAAAATGTCCCATCATAAGGTCAGATACATTCGTTGATGGGCAATGCTGTGTTATATGCTGTAACAATAAAGAAGCCGCCTGCTCCTCTACAGCAGTTACAGACAGGCTCTCTAATCACCAGCTGCACATACATTGTAAGAACATAAATATGTAGGTCTAGTATAAGCTGCCTGCAGCCATAAGTGTATGTGCAGAAAACTGCAAGGTCTGTGTCCCCAGTCAGTCACACTACCTACATACAATAGACAAGAGACAGGGCTGAAAACTGGGCCCATGATGTGTTCTCCAGAGCAAGGTGCAGCATCACACTAGGATTGCCCACTCACTGCCCGCCATGTGCTGAGTTATTAGTGCCCACTCACTGCCCGCCATGACTGCGTTAGTAGTGCCCACTCACTGCCTGCCATATGCTGCGTTATTAGGGCCCCACTCACCATACCACCATGCGCTGAATTACTCCCCGAATAATTATTGACACCTGATAAAATATATATAGTAAGGCTCCAGGTAATCCACTCAGGCTAGTGCTATCCACCATCTTAGGTAATATAAAAAGCGCTCAGTGGGTATAACCCGATCCTGCAAACATATGAGGGGACAATATACAGAAAAAGGGGTGGATATATCAGGAAGGACAGCATGCAACATAATAGGACTAAAGGCTGCCATATCTCCAGAAATAAAGCATGGATTTGGAAGTCATGCACAGATTATATGTGCAACAAGGAAAATAACCTGGAGACCCAGGATCTAACATGTACTCAAAGTCTGTATACATGATAAGCATGCTGCGCAGAGATGGAGCCTTTTCTCATAAATCACATATGTCACGGGTTCCTTCTCTGGTATCACACAATCAACAGAGCAAGAGAATAGTGAACAATTCCAAGACCTTTATTTAGGCAAAACACGAAAGGTCCATATATACGATCCATCACACTGAGGATAAAAAATGGTCCATATGCTTCCCCTTCTCTCTGATGTGCTCTGTTCATCTTAAGGTACCGTCACACTAGACGATATCGCTAGCGATCCGTGACGTTGCAGCGTCCTCGCTAGCGATATCGTCCAGTGTGACAGGCAGCAGCGATCAGGCCCCTGCTGTGCTGTCGCTGGTCGGGGAAGAAAGTCCAGAACTTTATTTGGTCGCTGGACTCCCCGCAGACATCGCTGAATCGGCGTGTGTGACACCGATTCAGCGATGTCTTCGCTGGTAACCAGGGTAAACATCGGGTTACTAAGCGCAGGGCCGCGCTTAGTAACCCGATGTTTACCCTGGTTACCATCCTAAAAGTAAAAAAAAAAAAACAGTACATACTTACCTACCGCTGTCTGTCCTCCAGCGCTGTGCTCTGCTCTCCTCCTGTACTGGCTGTGAGCGTCGGTCAGCCGGAAAGCAGAGCGGTGACGTCACCGCTCTGCTTTCCGGCCGCTGTGCTCACAGCCAGTACAGGAGGAGTGCAGAGCACAGCGCTGGAGGACAGACAGCGGTAGGTAAGTATGTACTGTTTGTTTTTTTTTACTTTTAGGATGGTAACCAGGGTAAACATCGGGTTACTAAGCGCGGCCCTGCGCTTAGTTACCCGATGTTTACCCTGGTTACCGGCATCGTTGGTCGCTGGAGAGCGGTCTGTGTGACAGCTCTCCAGCGACCAAACAGCGACGCTGCAGCGATCCGGATCGTTGTCGATATCGCTGCAGCGTCGCTAAGTGTGACGGTACCTTTATTCCACACAAGACTGATCTGTGTCTCACCTCACTGATATTTACAAGTCTCCCTCCTCCTTCACAGGTCAGGAGGGGGAAGGTCTCAGGGGCTCATTGTTTCAACAAGTTAGGTCAACATGTCATTAGCATACAATACAATACTGTGGGGGCTGATATCAGGTGGCAGCAACAGCCATTCAATTCAATTAGCAAATAACTCCTTCTACAAGAGAACACCATGAAAATAAGTAAAATAGAAATATACACAAAATGATACCCACATAGCATATCACACCATCACAACATATATATAGTGAGTCACCTGGTTATGCTGGGTCTGTACACCCAGCATCATCAGACTGTACTGTAGCAGAGATGAGGTCACATACAGGTCACCAGACTCCAAAAATGGGAAGGGAGGGAATCAGCACACAGCAGCATGCAATGCACAGACATGAAGTGCAGCCTCTTACCATTATATATATATATATATATATATATATATATACGGTGCATATATACCATCTTGTTACTGCTCCCTCTTACCAGTTCTCGGTCCACCCATCCCCAAGTCATGTCCACCTCCGTCTAGTCTCAGGTGGTTTCTTTATCAACTTAGGCCCCAGCTACTTGAAAGATCCACTGAAGCCTTGTCAACCACTCAGATCAGCTGGAATGGATTTACTATCCATACCCAGGATTGCAGAATGTGGAGTGCTTTACCGGAATCAATCGGAGAGCTATTATCACTGGATACATTGAAATCACAACATATCTGATCAGATTGGAGTTTATAGACAAATAACACACTCTCCCCCTACATAGAACAGTATAGCTACTTGACTAATTTAATGTCCAGAGGCACATTGAGTCCATTATGAGAAAATCACAATACAAATGTATGTGTATTTTTGTACACGGTTGTTGACCTGATGCCTCACATGCCCTGACTCTGTCGAGAAAGCATGCAAGATTGTCTACATTTTACTATGTAGACCCCGATTCATCAATACTGGCAATATTCATGCCAGTCTTACTGAGGAGACGTGTTGAAGTCAGAGGCTCCTGATCTATTAAGAGCGTCTGACAATTGGCGTGAGCCTCCATGCGCCTCGCCACAAATCTTACTCCACTCAGAGACTGGAGTAAGGTTTGTGGCATAATGTATGGCACAGCTTATCCTGTCCCAGCTCTGTTTTGGCAGAGTTTCCGGAAACTTTTGCTAAAATGCCAAAAGTCACAATATTTTCAAGTGATTTATGACAGAATTCTGATGGAATCACTTTAATGAATCTGAGCCTTAGTGGTTCAAAATTCTTCCAAAAGCACATCTTGGAGCTTAAAAAATCTGTTGTAAGGTGTTTTTTTTACATAACATGCATAAAAATTATTGTTACCGCATGGTGTTTTTCATTTTGTCCACTCTGGATCATAATTGTAAAAGAGTAAAATAAACTAAGATGACTATGAGCTGTGCATTATATTATATGCAGGACTATGGGCAATGCATTATACTATATGGAGGAACATTGGCCCATGCATTATATTATAGATAGGATATGGGCTGTGTATTATATATGGAGGTGCATTATACTATATGGAGGAATATGGGCTCTGCATTATACTATATGGAGGAACATGGGCTGTGCATTATACTATATGGAGGAACATGGGCCCATGCATTATATTATAGATAGGATATGGGCTGTGTATTATATATGGAGGTGCATTATACTATATGGAGGAAAATGGGCTCTGCATTATACTATATGGAGGAACATGGGCTGTGCATTATACTATATGGAGGAACATGGGCCCATGCATTATATTATAGATAGGATATGGGCTGTGTATTATATATGGAGGTGCATTATACTATATGGAGGAATATGGAGGGTGCATTATATTATATGGAAGACTATGGGCTGTGCATTATATATGGAGGACTATGGGCTGTGCATTATACTGTATGGAGGACTATGGGATGCATTATTCTATATGTATAGCATTGTAGAATTTACAATAGATGTCACTCACGCAATGTAAAAAATAAATGAAATCTTTGGCATTGTACCATACCTATAATTCGCCGAATCTACGCATCATGAATCATAGTAAGTGTTAAAGGGACCCACAGAGAATCTTTCACCCGGGGCCCATGAAAACCTGGAGCTGGCCCTGCTTATGTCTATTTTCAAGCTTATAAATTTTTGTCAAGAGGATAATATTTTGTTTGGGCCTCTTCAGGTTCTAGGGTACAGTATGGTTATAACTTTTTGATAAAATAGTCACATCCTTATTTTGTTGTAGTGGATGGGAATGTTCTTATCTATTTTTATATTTGTCTCTACTTCATGTATGCCTTATAATAGATTGAACTCACCATATTTATTACAGAGGCTAATACACCCATTTCTGTAGTATGCAACATTGTACTACTAGAGAGATTTAGTCTGGGAATGGTAGGGATTTAGAGTTCTATTGCTGCTTACTATTTAGAATGAGAATGTAGGAGAGCAGAGGTCATTCCCACTTGCAATGAAATCGTATGAATGCAATACGATTAAAAATCAGATTGCATTTGGACCAATGTTATCCCATCATTGTGTGTTCATCTGCTTTTTTCCAGCTCGGATCGGATCACGATCAGACTGGAAAAAAGTCATAGCATGCTGCGATTGTAATCGGAAATCGTATCGCATCCCGCAATAGAAGTCAATGGGTGCGAGAAAAAAATCACACAACTATCAGACCATGTGAGTGCTGTCCAATTTTTAGATAGAGATCTCCTTGGAAAAGCGGCAATTCATTCGCCACGCACAGTAAAATCATAGAGTGGCAGATTAGAATAGAATAGATATCTACACGTAGGATCGTTAGATATAGAGGTCAGTGACACACACATAAATATATATGTATATATAATAGATAGATAGATAGATAGATAGATAGAAGAAAAGCTGGCAATTCAACAGCCACGTACTGTAAAATCACAGTAGGAGCCATGACTTACATCAAAGTAAATACAAATAGAATAGATATGTAGATGTCAGCGACATATACAATTAGTATAATTTGTGTGTAGCTTACTGTACATGTATTAAAAGATTATTTTTCTGAAAAAAATGGCATGGGCTCCTGCATCATTTTATGAACCAGCAGAGGGAAAGCCGAAGGCTGGGGGCTGATGTTTATAGCCTGGGAAGGGGCTAATACCCATGGAGCTTCCCAATTAATATCAGCTCACAGCTGTATACTTAGCCTTTACTGGCTATTAAAATGGGGGACCCCCCAAAAAATGGCATCGGGTCCCCCTATAATTAATAACCAGCAAATAACCAGCAAAGTCTATGCAGACAGCTGTAGGCTGATATTAATAGACACTGCCTCCAGGCTAAAAACATCAGCTCTCAACAGCCCCAGAAAAGACACATCAATAAGATGTGCCAATTATGACACTTAGCCTCGCTCTTCCCACTTGCCCTGTAGCGATGGCAAGTGGGGTGATAGTTGGGGGGGGTTGATGTCAACTTTGTATTTTCAGGTGACATCAAGCCCAGAGGTAAGTAATGGAGAGATTTCAATTAGATGCTCCCAATACTAACCCCATAGTCATGTCGTATAAAAACACACACAGAGAAAAAAATCCTTAAATTGAAAGAATGACACAGACCTTGCCCATTCCAACAACACCATTGTCTTCTTCATATCTTTCTGTATGTTTTGAAGAATATTTCATTTGAAAACAATGTGTAAATGACATAGAGAATTGCTGTATGTATAAGCTCATGTTAAAATCACATTGCAATCGGATAGCAATCGGATGCTAGGTATGAAAAATTGGATTGTACTTGCATGAAAAACACCTGACACTTGTATTACAGTCATCTATCTTTGCAGGAACAAAATTGGACCGATTTTAAAATCCCTAGTGTGACTCCAGCCTTACTGTGTTTCCTTTACTTAGGTAGCCAAAATTGTTGCTTTGTAATGCATATCCATATCCCATATAACAAATCCATCTGAGGTATAACACCTAGAAACCAAAATATCAGTGAAATCCACATTGACTAGTGTATTAAATATATTGAATCCATAGGTATGCCTTTTGTTAGCTTCAAGTTAGTTTACCTCCAAAGCCTTTGTACTCATTCTGGAGGATTTTGCTCCATTTTTATATAACACATATGATCATAAATTAATTAGAAAGACCATTATGGCAAGTAACAATTCCAAGTAGTGACTTTGGCTTAGAAAAAGAACACTGACAATCTCCCACTCCCATCAAGAAGATTCCACCAACTCGATCCCAAACAATCAAAAATAAAAAAAACAACATTTTTCTTTGAGCAATTGTACAAATAAATACAGACTGTACAAAATATTCTCAATAAAATTGTATATAGTCATGAAAAAAATTGTTTTTGTAAGTTAACTCTTGTAAAAGGAACATCTACCTCTTTATGAAGTACTAGTTATAATCTTTACGTTCTCCTCTCATAAAACGCATACTGTACATTTCTCTGTAACTTAATGATTTTGGAGGTATGCAGTTCTTTTGTCCTGCAGCTGACGGGAAAGTCCAGAATATGACTCGCTCATAAACCCACTTGTGGGAGGATATTGAATTGTACCATCTGTTAACTGCACATAACTAGGATATACCGTACTGTACAGGAAAACACCACTTGGAACCAAGGAGCCATATTAACCGAACTGCGGCATCATCAGAAGTTTAATATTTTCTAGCCCAACAACCACCTGCTCTAATATTCATCACTTCTGGTTTGGAAGCTGGGATTCAGCAATGCTTGGGTAATTTATAAGAAGTGTGAACAGTATATCTTTCATCGGACAATGATGTATCCATAAGAGTTTTGCTCATTTAACTTCACCTATTGAGTTATCTGAGCTTCTGCTCAATAGTTCATTGAATTTGCTCCTGTCTGCATATGTTTATGTTGTGCCTTTTTACAGGTTATCTGAGTTGGGGGTTCACAAAACCGCCAGGGAAGTATACTGCAACTGGCACCAGGAATGAAAATGATCTTGGTTGTAGTGATAGATCCAGGAGGAACCTTGGAGGAAGAAGACTAGTATTACAAAAGCTTGTTGCAGATTTTCTCATGGGGCTCGGGTGCTACAAGTTGTCCCTTGGAGTATGACTATTGGCAAAAATGTATTTCATTTTTATTTTGTCACCAGGAGAAATTTACGACACTGCCCAATACGTTCCAAAAAAAGTTTAATTAAAAGTCTGAAATTCCATTTCATGATAATCAGATTAAAATGTTAAGTTTTGAAAGAATTTTGGATCTGTGAAATATAAGGGACTAGAGATGAGCAAATATATTCAAGTCAAATTGAATTCTACTCAAATTTAACAAAAATCCACATTCACCAAAATGCAGATTTTTTTATAATTCGATTGGGAGCTGCATTAGCAAAATGGTGTACACTGGTCGCCATTTTTCTGAACATTAAAGAGCCATGTAAAAGGTAAAAATACTTCTAATCACCTTACCACTCACTTGTCCAGCCCCTCTGCTCCTCACCATCACCTGTCCAACCCCTCTGCTCCTCACCGTCACCTGTCTGGTCCTCGTTGTATGTTTTGATTGCCGCCACGAGTGCCAAAATCCCGGACCTCTCCCAATAGCTCCAGGACTTCCAGCTCTGATGAGACCTGGGACGGTTCTGTGTGTACACACACACACAAGATCATGGTGCACATCGCAATGTCATGACTGTTTACATGCTTACTCAGAACCGTCCTCAGTCTCATCGGAGCTGGAGGTCCCGTCCTATATTGAAAGGTCCAGGGATTTTATCATTCACAGCGACAATCAGAAGATATGACGAATGACGTTAAGGTGTCGGAGAGGTGAGTAGTGAAGTGGAAGCATTTATTTCATTTTTTTTTTTTACATCTTACATTTATTTTGATTTGGGGACTGGCGACCGTCCAGAGCATATTAAGGTATATTTAATTTGGATATTTAATTTGCGGACTAGAATTTTTCTGCAAATAAAAGCTCCAGAGAAAAACATGGTCTGAAGAATTCGAATTTTGCCAGATCTGCCATTTTTTAAAGTCACATATAGAATGATGGTAGTCTCACCTGCTATGCAGTCGTGGATGGTGAGATATGGAGCCTAAAAGTGAAAAGTTCAAAACATTGTTACATTTTTGCTTATCAGTGTACATCACAGGAGCTAACATACCACCGATCCAATGTGTGCAGCTATAGAGTGGTCCAGTAGGTAATGGGGTCCACTTTCACCCTACTGCCTTGGAGCATCTTTTATTGGACTACATTGGGCCACATACTGTTTATACACAGGCTCTTTCCTCTGTCTTTTTCCATCCATAGTACAGGTCCTTCTCAAAAAATTAGCATATAGTGTTAAATTATATTATTTACCATAATGTAATGATTACAATTAAACTTTCATATATTATAGATTCATTATCAACCAACTGAAATTTGTCAGGTCTTTTATTGTTTTAATACTGATGATTTTGGCATACAACTCCTGATAACCCAAAAAACCTGTCTCAATAAATTAGCATATCAAGAAAAGGTTCTCTAAACGACCTATTACCCTAATCTTCTGAATCAACTAATTAACTCTAAACACATGCAAAAGATACCTGAGGCTTTTATAAACTCCCTGCCTGGTTCATTACTCAAAACCCCCATCATGGGTAAGACTAGCGACCTGACAGATGTCAAGAAGGCCATCATTGACACCCTCAAGCAAGAGGGTACGACCAAGAAAGAAATTTCTCAACAAATAGGCTGTTCCCAAAGTGCTGTATCAAGGCACCTCAATGGTAAGTCTGTTGGAAGGAAACAATGTGGCAGAAAACGCTGTACAACGAGAAGAGGAGACCGGACCCTGAGGAAGATTGTGGAGAAGGACCGATTCCAGACCTTGGGGAACCTGAGGAAGCAGTGGACTGAGTCTGGTGTGGAAACATCCAGAGCCACCGTGCACAGGCGTGTGCATGAAATGGGCTACAGGTGCCGCATTCCCCAGGTAAAGCCACTTTTGAACCATAAACAGCGGCAGAGGCGCCTGACCTGGGCTACAGAGAAGCAGCACTGGACTGTTGCTAAGTGGTCCCAAGTACTTTTTTCTGATGAAAGCAAATTTTGCATGTCATTCGGAAATCAAGGTGCCAGAGTCTGGAGGAAGACTGGGGAGAAGGAAATGCCAAAATGCCTGAAGTCCAGTGTCAAGTACCCACAGTCAGTGATGGTGTGGGGTGCCATGTCAGCTGCTGGTGTTGGTCCACTGTGTTTCATCAAGGGCAGGGTCAATGCAGCTAGCTATCAGGAGATTTTGGAGCACTTCATGCTTCCATCGGCTGAAATGCTTTATGGAGATGAAGATTTCATTTTTCAGCACGACCTGGCACCTGCTCACAGTGCCAAAACCACTGGTAAATGGTTTACTGACCATGGTATTACTGTGCTCAATTGGCCTGCCAACTCTCCTGACCTGAACCCCATAGAGAATCTGTGGGATATTGTGAAGAGAAAGTTGAGAGACGCAAGACCCAACACTCTGGATGAGCTTAAGGCCGCTATTGAAGCATCCTGGGCCTCCATAACATCTCAGCAGTGTCACAGGCTGATTGCCTCCATGCCACGCCGCATTGAAGCAGTCATTTCTGCCAAAGGATTCCCGACCAAGTATTGAGTGCATAACTGAACATTATTATTTGATGGTTTTTTTGTTTGTTATTAAAAAACACTTTTATTTGATTGGATGGGTGAAATATGCTAATTTATTGAGACAGGTTTTTTGGGTTATCAGGAGTTGTATGCCAAAATCATCAGTATTAAAACAATAAAAGACCTGACAAATTTCAGTTGGTGGATAATGAATCTATAATATATGAAAGTTTAATTGTAATCATTACATTATGGTAAATAATGAAATTTAACACTATATGCTAATTTTTTGAGAAGGACCTGTATATCACATGGTAAATAGCCAGGTTAACAAATACCATGAATAAAATGCTAAGTCACTTCTGCCATTCTGGATCATTAGTCATATGTGCTTTTAAATAATTGTTCTTGAAGAAGCACTCACATATATATTTGTTTACATTAAATGTGTGTATAAATGCATGTAATATAGTGTGAATGTATTAATATACCTACCAATGCTCTGTCCTGTGTCCAGCGCCATTCTGCTTCACTTTTTCTGTGATGTCGCTGCTCCTAAGATTAGCCTTCTCATTCTATGCCCTGTATGTGTAAGCCAGAAGTCTCTTAACAATGTAAGCCAATGGAGCCTTGTTCTGACCATCCATAGAGTTAGAGTGTAAAAAACACTTCCAGGTCACACAGAGTAAAGTATTACCCAGAGAGTTTGCAGAGTACAGGTGTCACTGAGAAGAGGTGCAGAATGGCGCAGGACACCGGAGAGAATAGCCGTAAGTGAGTTTATTAATACACTCACACTACATTACATGCACATACACACACATTTAACAAAAATATAAATGAGAGGGCTTTGTTTAACCCCTTAATCCCATATGACGTACTATCCCGTCGAGGTGACCTGGGACTTAATTCCCAGTGATGGGATAGTACGTGATATGCAATCGACCGCGCTCACCGGGGGGCCTATCGCAGCTGACATCCGGCACTATGTGCCAGGAGCGGTCACGGACCGCTCCTGGCACATTAACCCCCGAAACTCTGCGATCAAACATGATCGCAGCATTCTTGGGGCATAGGGAAGCATAGCGCTGGGAGGGGGCTCCCTGCGTGCTTCCCTGAGACCCTCGGTACAAGGCGATGTGCTCACCTTGTACCGAGAGTGTCCTCCCTGCAGGCCCCGGATCCAAAATGGCTGCGGGGCTACTTCCGGGTCCTGCAGGGAGGTGGCTTACAAGCGCCTGCTCAGAGCAGGCGCTGGTAAGCCTGCAGCCCTGCTTGTCAGATCGCTGATCTGACACAGTGCTTCACAAAGTGTCAGATCAGCGAGCTGACCCTATAGTGTGATTTCCCTTCCTGGGGAAAAAGTATTAAAAAAGTTAATAAAGTAAAAAAAAAAAAATATTTAGATGTGTAAAAAAAATTAACAAAAAAATTAAAAATTACTAAATAAAAAAAATATGTATTGTTCCCATAAATACATTTCTTTATCTAAATAATACAAAAAATAAAAGTACACATATTTAGTATCGCCGCGTCCGTAACAACTCCACCTATAAATCTGTCCCAATAGTTAACCCCTTCAGTGAACGCCGTAAAAAAAAAAAGAGGCAAAAAACAATGCTTTATTATCATACCGACGAACAAAAAGTGGAATAACACGCGATCAAAAAGACGGATATAAAAACCATGGTACCGTTGAAAACATCATCTTGTCCTGCAAAAAAAACAAGCTGCCACACAGCATCATCGGCAAAAAACAAAAAAGTTACAGTTGTCAGAATAAAGCTATGCAAAAATAATTATTTTTTCTATAAAATAGTTTTTATCGTATAAATGCGCCAAAGCATTAAAAAATTATGCAAATGAGGTATCGCTGTAATTGTTCTGACCCGAAGAATAAAACTGCTTTATCAATTTTACCAAACGTGGAACGGTATAAACGCCCCCCCCCCCCCCCCAAAAGAAATTCATGAATAGCTGGTTTTTGGACATTCTGCCTCACAAAAATGGGAATAAAAAGTGATCAAAAAATGTCACGTGCCCACAAAGGATACCAATAAAAACGTCAACTCGTCCTGCAAAAAACAAGACCTCACATGACTCTGTGGACCAAAATATGGAAAAATTATAGCTCTCAAAATGTGGAGATGCAAAAACTATTTTTTGCAATAAACAGCGTCTTTTAGTGTGTGACAGCTGCCAATCATAAAAATCCGCTAAAAAATCCGCTAAGTGAATCAAACCCCCTTTCATCACCCCTTAATTAGGGAAAAATAATAAAATTAAAAAAATGTATTTATTTCCATTTTCCCATTAGGGTTAGGGTTAGGGTTAGGGCTAGGGCTAGGGTTAGGGTTAGGGCTAGGGTTAGGGTTAGGGTTAGGGCTAGGGCTAGGGTAAGGGTTAGGGCTAGGATTAGGGTCGGGGCTAGGGTTAGGACTAGGGATAGGGTTGGGGCTAGGTTTAGGGCTACAGTTAGGGTTGGGGCTAAGTTAGGGTTAGGGTTGGGGCTAAAGTTAGGATTAGGGCTACAGTTAGGGTTGGGCTAAAGTTAGGGTTTGGATTACATTTACAGATGGGATTAGGGTTAGGGGTGTGTTAAGGTTAGGGGTGTGGTTGGGGTTAGGGGTGTGTTTGGGTTAGGGTTTCAGTTGGAATTGGGGGTTTCCACTGTTTATGCACATCAGGGCTCTCCAAACGCGACATGGCGTCTGATCTCATTTCCAGCCAATTCTGCGTTGAAAAAGTAAAACAGTGCTCCTTCCCTTACAAGCTCTCCTGTGTGCCGAAACGGGTTTACCCCAACATAGAGGGTATCAGCGTACTCAGGACAAATTTGACAACAACTTTTGGGTTCCAATTTCTCTTGTTACCCTTGGGAAAATAACAATTTTGGGGGCTAAAAAACATTTTTGTGGGAAAAAAATGATTTTTTATTTTCATGGCTCTGCATTATAACCTGCAGTGAAACACTTGGGGGTTCAAAGTTCTCACAACACATCTAGATAAGTTCCTTGGGGGGTCTAGTTTCCAATATGGGGTCACTTATGGGGGGTTTCTTCTGTTTAGGTACATTAGGAGCTCTGCAAACACAATGTGATGCCTGCAGAACATTCCATCTAAGTCTGCATTCCAAACCGCGCTCCTTCCTTTCCGAGCTCTGCCATGAGCCCAAACGGTGGTTCCCCCCCACATATGGGGTATCAGCGTACTCAGGACAAATTGGACAACGACTTTTGGGGTCCAATTTCTCCTGTTACCCTTGGGAAAATACAAAACTGGGGGCTAAATAATAATTTTTGTGGAAAAAAAAGAATTTTTCTTTTCACGGCTCGGCGTTATAAACTGTAGTGAAACACTTGGGGGTTCAAAGCTCTCACATCACATCTAGATAAGTTCCTTAGGGGGTCTACTTTCCAAAATGGTGTCACTTGTGGGGGTTTCAATGTTTAGGCACATCAGTGGCTCTCCAAACGCAACATGGCGTCCCATCTCAATTCCAGTCAATTTTGCATTGAAAAGTCAAATGGCACTCCTTCCTTTCCGAGCTCTGCCATGCGCCCAAACAGTGGTTTTCCCTCACATATGGGGTATTAGCGTACTCAGGACAAATTGAACAACAACTTTTGGGGACCAATTTCTTCTATTACCCTTGGGAAAATAAAAAAATTGGGGGCGAAAAGATCATTTTTGTGAAAAAATATGATTTTTTATTTAAACGGCTCTGCATTATCCACTTCTGTGAAGCAGTTGGTGGGTTCAAGTGCTCACCACACATCTAGATAAGTTCCTTAGGGGGTCTACTTTCCAAAATGGTGTCACTTGGGGGTTTCAACGTTTAGGCACATCAGTAGCTCTCCAAACGCAACATGGCGTCCCATCTCAATTCCAGGCAATTTTGCATTAAAAAGTCAAATGGCACTCCTTCCCTTCCGAGCTCTGCCATGCGCCCAAACAGTGGTTTACCCCCACATTTGGGGTTTCGGCGTACTCAGGACAAATTGTACAACAACTTTTGGGGTCCATTTTCTCCTGTTACTCTTGGTAAAATAAAACAAATTGGAGCTAAAGTAAATTTTTTGTGAAAAAAAGTTAAATGTTCATTTTTTTTTAAACATTCCAAAAATTTCTGTGAAACACCTGAAGGGTTAATAAACTTCTTTAATGCGTTTTTGAGCACCTTGATGGGTGCAGTTTTTAGAATGGTGTCACACTTGGCTATAGTCTATCATATAGACCCCTCAAAATGACTTCAAATGTGATGTATCCTGTTATGGACCTGGTGGTTAGGAGCACCCGGAACGACCTGATGGGTAAACTGACACAGGACAAGCTCTGGGAAGTGGGAGCTCTGCTGACCGCAACCCCTAATCCTATCACACAACTAGAAATAGCCGTGGAGCGTACCTAACTCTACCTAGACGCCTCTTCACAGCCTAAGAGCTAACTAGCCCTAGAGAAGAAAATAAAGCCTACCTTGCCTCAGAGAAATTCCCCAAAGGAAAAGGCAGCCCCCCACATATATTGACTGTGAGTAAAGATGAAAGTCACAAACACAGAAATGAAACAGGTTTCAGCAAAGGGAGGCCAGACTAACTAAACAGACCGAGGATAGGAAAGGTATCTTTGCGGTCAGCACAAAAAACTACAAAAAGACCACGCAGAGTATGCAAAAAGACCTCCGCACCGACTCACGGTGCGGAGGTGCCACTCTGCATCCCAGAGCTTCCAGCTAGCAAGGCAAAATCATGATACCAAGCTGGACAAGGAAATAATGAACAAATAATAACTAGCAGGGACTTAGCTTCTGCTGGAGTAGACAGGTCACCAGAAAGATCCAAGAGCGAACTGAACCAGTACAAGAACATTGACAGCATGGAGTAACAATCAGAGTGGAGTTAAATAGAGCAGCCAGCTAAAGACTAAACTAGGTCACCTGTGGAAGGAACCTCAGAACCAGCAGCTCCACTCACAGCCACCAGAGGGAGTCCATGGACAGAACTCGCCGAAGTACCGTTCATGACCACAGGAGGGAGTTCGATAACAGAATTCACAACAGTGTCCCTAACAAAAAATGATGATGTAAAAATGAGAAATTGCTGGTCAAATTTAACCCTTATAACTCCCTAACAAAAAAAAATTTTGGTTCCAAAATTGTGCTGATGTAAAGTAGACATGTGGGAAATGTTACTTATTAAGTATTTTGTGTGACATATCTCTGTGATTTAAGGGCATAAAAATTCAAAGTTGGAAAATTGCGAAATTTTCAAAATTTTTGCCAAATTTCCATTTTTTTTCACAAATAAACGCAGGTAATATCAAAGAAATTTTACCACTATCATGAATTACAATATGTCTCTAGAAAACAAAGTCAGAATCATCAGGATCCGTTGACGCGTTCCAGAGTTATAACCTCATAAAGGGACAGTGGTCAGAATTGTAAAAATTGGCCCAGTCATTGGCGGGCAAACCACCCTTGGGACTTAAGGGGTTAAACATGATTAACGCCTTTCTGACCTTAGATGTTTCCATGAGGCAATTTTGCACTCAAAGATGTTGTGCACGCGTGATCGCTGGGTGTTGGCTGATTTCAACAGTGCCAGAAGTGGTTCCACACCGCTCTCGGCACTTTAACCCCCAAAGTGGTGCGATCGAACTCGAGCACAGCATTTCAGGAGCAGGCAGAGGGAAGAAAGCCCCTCTGCCCTTGGATTGGAAACTCTGCGACGTCATCACAGGGTCCCGATCTTTGCCATGGTGTGAAAGTTAAAGTCCCATATTGGGGCAAAATAAAAAGGTTAAAAAGTAAAAAAAAAAAGATGGCAAAAATTTTGGTAAAATGTAAGGAAAAATAATAAAAAATAATAAGAAGCAAAAATATATTGTACCCATAAATAAGTATGTTTATTTATAAAAAATATAAGCAATAAAAGTACAAATATTTGGTATCACTGTGTCTGGAATGTCCCAACCTATAAAACTGTCCCACTAATTAACCACTTTAGTGAATACTGTAAAAATAATAATAAAAAGCAAGGCGGAAAACTATTAAAAAGTGGAATAAAACGCGGTCAAAAAAGCAAATGTACTGTAAATAAAAAGAGTATCTCTGAAAAGATCATCTCGCCCCTAAAAAAACAAGCTATCACACAGCTCCATGAGCAGTAATATAAAAAAGTTAAAGCTCTCTGAATAAAGCATTGCAAAAATTATTTTTTTTTCTATAAAATTGTTTTTATTGTGTAAAAGTGCCAAAACATAAAAAATCTACATAAATGTGGCATCACTGTAATCGTACTGACCCGAAGAATAAAACTACCTTATCAATTTTAACACATGCAGAACGACATGTGTTAAACACATGCAGAACGACAGCCAAACCAGATCTCACCCCGAAACGCAGTGTCTACAAATTGAGATCTGGTTTGGCTCTTATCCTAAATCATGTGATAAGTAGTGTTGAGCATTCCGATACCGCAAGTATCGGGTATCGGCCGATACTTGCGGTATCGGAATTCCGATACCGAGATCCGATATTTTTGTGATATCGGGTATCGGTATCGGAAGTGTAAAATAAAGAATTAAAATAAAAAATATTGTTATATTCACCTCTCCGGCGGCCCCTGGACATCAGTGGGAGGATCCGGCATCCGGCACGGCTTCTTTCTTCAAAATGCGCGCCTTCAGGACCTGTGGTATGACGTCCCAGCTTCTGATTGGTCGCGTGCCGCCCATGTGACCGCCACGCGACCAATCAGAAGCCGCGACGTCATTCCTCAGCTAAAGTCCTAGAATGAGCGCCTTTTAGGACCTGAGGAATGACGTCGCGGCTTCTGATTGGTCGCGTGGCGGTCACATGGGCGGCACGCGACCAATCAGAAGCCGGGACGTCATTCCACAGGTCCTGAAGGCGCGCATTTTGAAGAAAGAAGCCGTGCCGGACGCCGGATCCTCCCGCTGATGTCCAGGGGCCGCCGGAGAGGTGAATATAACAATATTTTTTATTTTAATTCTTTATTTTACACTTTAATATGGATCCCAGGGCCTGAAGGAGAGTTTCCTCTCCTTCAGACCCTGGGATCCATGAGGATACATTCCGATACTTGATGTCCCATTGACTTGTATTGGTATCGGATATCGATATCGGCGATATCCGATATTTTTCGGGTATCGGCCGATACTATCCGATACCGATACTTTCAAGTATCGGACGGTATCGCTCAACACTAGTGATAAGGCTCGCTAAAGGGTCAACATTGACTGTTAGGATTGCTACTTCAAATAGGTGGCACTAGAGTTCTAGGCCTCTTCCTCTCTGAAGAGACAGTTTGCAGAGATTTAGATGGAAACCCTAATGTAAGTGCTCAGTGTAGAGCGGCAGATAAATGTGATCTCAAATGTTATGTAACATGTTCCTAACAAGAGCTTTAACTTAATCCACAAAAAAAAATCAAGTCCCCACTCAGGTCTGTCATCTGTTAACGGAAATATAGGGGACTTCCACATAACTGGTAGTAAAAATTCTCTGGAAAACTGAAATGGCTCCTCACCCTCAAAAAGAAATCAAAAACTCTGCGCTTCCAAATCCAAATGCCCCTTCCCTTCTGAGCTCCTGTGTGCCTAAACCACATTTGATGTCCACATGTTTGGCATTTCTGTAGCGAAGACAGCCATCCTAATTTACGGGTGAGTGTCTACAGAAACATGAACTGGGTATAACGTACTGGTCACTATAAGGTACTGGTCACTACAACGGCAGTTTGCATTTTCACTCAGTAACATCCACTTCTGATTGTGTCTGGAAAACACCCATAGTAACATAGTAACATAGTAACATAGTTAGTAAGGCCGAAAAAAGACATTTGTCCATCCAGTTCAGCCTATATTCCATCATAATAAATACCCAGATCTACGTCCTTCTACAGAACCTAATAATTGTATGATACAATATTGTTCTGCTCCAGGAAGACATCCAGGCCTCTCTTGAACCCCTCGACTGAGTTCGCCATCACCACCTCCTCAGGCAAGCAATTCCAGATTCTCACTGCCCTAACAGTAAAGAATCCTCTTCTATGTTGGTGGAAAAACCTTCTCTCCTCCAGACGCAAAGAATGCCCCCTTGTGCCCGTCACCTTCCTTGGTATAAACAGATCCTCAGCGAGATATTTGTATTGTCCCCTTATATACTTATACATGGTTATTAGATCGCCCCTCAGTCGTCTTTTTTCTAGACTAAATAATCCTAATTTCGCTAATCTATCTGGGTATTGTAGTTCTCCCATCCCCTTTATTAATTTTGTTGCCCTCCTTTGTACTCTCTCTAGTTCCATTATATCCTTCCTGAGCACCGGTGCCCAAAACTGGACACAGTACTCCATGTGCGGTCTAACTAGGGATTTGTACAGAGGCAGTATAATGCTCTCATCATGTGTATCCAGACCTCTTTTAATGCACCCCATGATCCTGTTTGCCTTGGCAGCTGCTGCCTGGCACTGGCTGCTCCAGGTAAGTTTATCATTAACTAGGATCCCCAAGTCCTTCTCCCTGTCAGATTTACCCAGTGGTTTCCCGTTCAGTGTGTAATGGTGATATTGATTCCCTCTTCCCATGTGTATAACCTTACATTTATCATTGTTAAACCTCATCTGCCACCTTTCAGCCCAAGTTTCCAACTTATCCAGATCCATCTGTAGCAGAATACTATCTTCTCTTGTATTAACTGCTTTACATAGTTTTGTATCATCTGCAAATATCGATATTTTACTGTGTAAACCTTCTACCAGATCATTAATGAATATGTTGAAGAGAACAGGTCCCAATACTGACCCCTGCGGTACCCCACTGGTCACAGCGACCCAGTTAGAGACTATACCATTTATAACCACCCTCTGCTTTCTATCACTAAGCCAGTTACTAACCCATTTACACACATTTTCCCCCAGACCAAGCATTCTCATTTTGTGTACCAACCTCTTGTGCGGCACGGTATCAAACGCTTTGGAAAAATCGAGATATACCACGTCCAATGACTCACCGTGGTCCAGTCTATAGCTTACCTCTTCATAAAAACTGATTAGATTGGTTTGACAGGAGCGATTTCTCATAAACCCATGCTGATATGGAGTTAAACAGTTATTCTCATTGAGATAATCCAGAATAACATCCCTCAGAAACCCTTCAAATATTTTACCAACAATAGAGGTTAGACTTACTGGCCTATAATTTCCAGGTTCACTTTTAGAGCCCTTTTTGAATATTGGCACCACATTTGCTATGCGCCAGTCCTGCGGAACAGACCCTGTCGCTATAGAGTCACTAAAAATAAGAAATAATGGTTTATCTATTACATTACTTAGTTCTCTTAGTACTCGTGGGTGTATGCCATCCGGACCCGGAGATTTATCTATTTTAATCTTATTTAGCCGGTTTCGCACCTCTTCTTGGGTTAGATTGGTGACCCTTAATATAGGGTTTTCATTGTTTCTTGGGATTTCACCTAGCATTTCATTTTCCACCGTGAATACCGTGGAGAAGAAGGTGTTTAATATGTTAGCTTTTTCCTCGTCATCTACAACCATTCTTTCCTCACTATTTTTTAAGGGGCCTACATTTTCAGTTTTTATTCTTTTACTATTGATATAGTTGAAGAACAGTTTGGGATTACTTTTACTCTCCTTAGCAATGTGCTTCTCTGTTTCCTTTTTGGCAGCTTTAATTAGTTTTTTAGATAAAATATTTTTCTCCCTATAGTTTTTTAGAGCTTCAATGGTGCCATCCTGCTTTAGTAGTGCAAATGCTTTCTTTTTACTGTTAATTGCCTGTCTTACTTCTTTGTTTAGCCACATTGGGTTTTTCCTATTTCTAGTCCTTTTATTCCCACAAGGTATAAACCGCATACACTGCCTATTTAGGATGTTCTTAAACATTTCCCATTTATTATCTGTATTCTCATTTCTGAGGATATTGTCCCAGTCTACCAGATTAAGGGCATCTCTAAGCTGTTCAAACTTTGCCTTCCTAAAGTTCAATGTTTTTGTGACTCCCTGACAAGTCCCCCTAGTGAAAGACAGGTGAAACTGCACAATATTGTGGTCGCTATTTCCTAAATGCCCAACCACCTGCAGATTTGTTATTCTGTCAGGTCTATTAGATAGTATTAGGTCTAAAAGTGCTGCTCCTCTGGTTGGATTCTGCACCAATTGTGAAAGATAATTTTTCTTGGTTATTAGCAGAAACCTGTTGCCTTTATGGGTTTCACAGGTTTCTGTTTCCCAGTTAATATCCGGGTAGTTAAAGTCCCCCATAACCAGGACCTCATTATGGGTTGCAGCTTCATCTATCTGCTTTAGAAGTAGACTTTCCATGCTTTCTGTTATATTTGGGGGTTTGTAACAGACCCCAATGAAAATTTTGTTACCATTTTTCCCTCCATGAATTTCAACCCATATGGACTCGACATCCTCATTCCCTTCGCTAATATCCTCCCTTAAAGTGGACTTTAGACAAGATTTTACATAGAGACAAACCCCTCCTCCTCTCCGATTTTTACGATCCTTTCTAAACAGACTGTAACCCTGTAAGTTAACTGCCCAGTCATAGCTTTCATCTAACCATGTCTCGGTTATTCCCACTATGTCAAAGTTACCTGTAGATATTTCTGCTTCTAGTTCTTCCATCTTGTTTGTCAGGCTTCTGGCGTTTGCGAGCATGCAGTTTAGAGGATTTTGTTTTGTTCCAATCTCCTCACTGTGGATTGTTTTAGAAATGTTCTTACCTCCCTTCTGAGTATGTTTTCCTGGGTCGTCTTTGTTCGAGTCTAATGTTTTTCTTCCCGTGGAGTCACAATAGTCACTAAACCTGTAGATAATTTCCCAAAGGAGTATAATTTCCTAAATGTGGCCACTTGAGTGGGGATTATGCTCTTCTAGCACTTAAGGCCTCTGTATATGGAATCTGCAAACTATCCTAGGAAAATCTGTGCTCCAGGAGGCAAATAGCACTTTGTCCCTCCTGAGTCTTGCCGTGTGTCTAAGCAGTACTGTACAGCCACGTATGCGGTATTGCCACTTTCAGTAGAAATTGTGGGACAAATTATGGTGCCATGTTTACTCACTTCTTGTGTGAAAATGAAAAATCTGGGGCTAAAACTAAATTTTGGTGGCAAAAATGTAATTATTTTTTCTTCACTGCACAATAGTATAAAATTCTGTGACACACCTGTGGTGTCAATATGATCGCTGCTCCCTCACATGAATTTGTTGGGAGGTGTAGTTTGTAATATTATTCTTGTGGGGAAAATGATTTTTTTTATTTTCACGGGTCAACGTTGTAAACTTCTGTGAAGTACCTAGGGATTCAAGGTGCTCACGACAGATCTAAATACATTCTTTGAGGGGTTGAGTTTCCAAAATTGGGTCACTTGTAGGGGCTTCCATTGTTTAAGCACATCAGGGGCTCTCCATACGGAACATGGCATCCGAATATCATATTGAATACATTTTACCACTATCATGAAGTACAATATATCATGAAAAAAAGTCTCAGAATCAGTGGTATCTGTCGAAGCATTGCAGAATTATTACCTCGTAAAGTGACACTGGTCAGAATTGTAAAAATTGGCCTGGTCATTAACGTGCAAACCACCTTGTGGGGTAAAGGGATTAAAAATTATTCATACATGTCTCATCATTAGTTCCAAACATCAGAGCTTTGTGACAAAGGACAAACATCTAACAATGATTTGACCTCTGCACAGACAAGTTTGGCAACATTTTGGAACAAAATCCAAGGACACTCTTCTGGTGGGGACAGATGAATCTAGGAAGTCAAATAAAAGACAGACTTTCACTTCTAAACAGAAAACAGAGGTTTACAGGTGCAAACTTAGAGTGGTCATCTCCATATATAACCAACAGACAGAGTTGCACTCTGTAGTGCTATATAATGAAAACATGAAATATATGAAAGCTAAATTGCTTTACTGCTCTAGAAAATAGGAAAAATTGAGAATATTTAGCGCAGAAATTGGTCAATTAATATGTACACAGCAGCCGCAATAAGGTGATTCTCGTTGCTGGGAATCTATCTAATGTGAATCGTCTCCTAGGCTGAAGCCTGCATTTATGTGGGTAGATAAGATTCTGCTATCTTCCTATTTTCTAGAGCAGTGATGCATTTGATTTTTTCATATATTTCATGTTAGCACTACAGAGTACAACTTTATTTGTTGGTTATATATGCAGATGGCTACTCTTAGTTTGCACCTGTACATACCTGTTTTTAGAAGTGTAGGTCAGTATTTTGCTATTTGTAGACATAGGCTCTCTGACTGAGCACGCCACCGATCAGACTCTGGCAGTTTTAATCATAGCAGGATCCCATCTACCCACATAAATGCAGGATTCAGTCTAGGAAAGGAGTCCCAATAGGTTAGTTCCCAGCAGAGAGAATCACCTTATCACGGCTGCTGTGTACACATGATTTGGCCAATTTATGTGCTAAGTATTCTCAATTTTTCATATTTTCTAGAACAGTAATGCAATTCATATTTAATATATTTCATGTGTCATGCTATAGCGCTACAGAGTGCTACTTTATTTGTTGAATCTAAGAAGACATGTGTCAAAGTGGACTGTAGTCTACATTACAAAATAGAGGTTATTACGAAGATTTACATAATACTTCATGTGGCTAGGAATAGCAAAGGTCTTCAACAATTTAAAACATAAATTATAAGGACAAAAATATTGGGACACAGCTCTGAAATTAAAAGTCTGAAGTCACTGTATATGACTGCAGATTGTCAAATCGTGACAGAGTGCGATCCCCCTGTATTCCCTATGCGGACGATTGGTCATACGATTTACATACTTCTGGAAAGTGCTGACTAAACTCACCCATGTACTCTCAATAGAAGAGAACTAGAGAACTAAGAGAAGTGCAGGAGTTAAGGTAGAAAATACACACAAATATGCAAATTGCATGACTGACCATCCGCATGGGGAATACAGGTCGAGAGTACACGGTCACCATTCAAGAATGTGCAGTCAGCAGAGTGACTGTAGACTTTTCATTCCAGTGCATTACAGCCTAGACATCACCTTTATTTATTTATTATGCCTTTCTTATATACCGCTATCATATTCAGCAGCGCTTTACATACATTATCATTGCTTTCCCCAATAGGTCTCACAACCTAAATTTTCTTTAATCATTAAATTTAGATTTTCCATTTAGTTCAATATAGAGATGAGCAAATTGATTTTCGGAGAATTAAGTTTGAGTTGAATTTCTTGAATCTGCAGTTTTGCACAAATTCAAACATTTAGAGATTTGACTCACGGGTTGCAAAAAAAAAAAACTATTTTCCCTGCACCATTTCCTAAACTGCCAAAGCATTAGAGTTGGCAACTTTTGCATTGTCCCAAGGGCTTCCCCATAATACCTTGCAGCTATGACATCTAGCGGATTATCACAACTTTTACAGTTACAGTGCTGGTCAGTGCCTGGTTCATTACAGATCAGTAGTTCCCAATACGGCACAGTTTGTACAGCAGAGTAGTTTTCCATCTCCAGATTCACTGGATAAGTCTCTCTCTTTTCTAGAGTGTAAAGCTCTTATGGTCAGCGAAGTCCTCTTTCTTGCCTGTAAAGTGTAAAGCTCTTATGGTCAGTGTGGTTCTTTCTCTCTCCTGTAGAGTGTTAAGCTCTTATGTCAGCGGAGTCCTCTTTCTTGCCTGTAAAGTGTAAAGCTCTTATAGTCAGTGTGGTTCTCTCTCTCCTGTAGAGTGTAAAGCTCTTATGGTCAGTGTGGTTCTCTCTCTCTCTCCTGTAGAGTGTAAAGCTCTTATGGTCAGCGGAGTCCTCTTTCTTCCCTGTAAAGTGTAAAGCTCTCATGGTCAGTGTGGTTCTCTCTCTCTCCTGTAGAGTGTAAAGCTCTTATGTCAGCGGAGTCCTCTTGCCTGCCTGTAAAGAGTAAAGCTCTTGTGGTCAGTGTGGTTCTCTCTCTCCTGTAGAGTGTAAAGCTCTTATGGTCAGCGAAGTCTTCTTTCTTGCCTGTAAAGTGTAAAGCTCTTATGCTCAGTGAGGTTATCTCGCTCTCCTTTAAAGTGTACAGCTCTTATGGTCAGCGGATTCCTCTTTCTTGCCTGTAAAGTGTAAAGCTCTCATGGTCAGTGTGGTTCTCTCTCTCTCTCTCTCTCTCTCCTGTAGAGTGTAAAGCTCTATTGTCAGCGGAGTCCTCTTTCTTGCCTGTAAAATGTAAAGCTCTTATGGTCAGTGTGGTTCTCTCTTTCCTGTAGAGTGTAAAGCTCTTATGGTCAGAGTAGTCCTTTTTCTTCCCTGTAAAGTGTAAAGCTCTCATGGTCAGTGTGGTTCTCTCTCTCTCCTGTAGAGTGTAAAGCTCTTATGTCAGCGGAGTCCTCTTTCTTGCCTGTAAAGGGTAAAGCTCTTGTGGTCAGTGTGGTTCTCTCTCTCCTGTAGAGTGTAAAGCTCTTTTGGTCAGCGTAGTCTTCTTTCTTGCCTGTAAAGTGTAAAGCTCTTATGGTCAGTGAGGTTATCTCGCTCTCCTTTAAAGTGTACAGCTCTTAGGGTCAGCAGATTCCTCTTTCTTGCCTGTAAAGTTTAAAGCTCTCATGGTCAGTGTGGTTCTCTCTCTCTCTCTCTCTCTCTCCTGTAGAGTGTAAAGCTCTTATGTCAGCGGAGTCTTCATTCTTGCCTGTAAAATGTAAAGCTCTTATGGTCAGTGTGGTTCTCTCTCTCCTGTAGAGTGTAAAGCTCTTATGGTCAGTGTAGTCTTCTTTCTTGCCTGTAAAGTGTAAAGCTCTCATGGTCAGCGTGGTTCTCTCTCTCTCCTGTAGAGTGTAAAGCTCTTATGGTCAGCGTAGTCTTCTTTCTTGCCTGTAAAGTGTAAAGCTCTTATGGTCAGTGAGGTTATCTCGCTCTCCTTTAAAGTGTACAGCTCTTATGGTCAGCGGAGTCCTCTTTCTTGCCTGTAAAGAGTAAAGCTCTTATGGACAGCGTGGTTCTCTCTCTCCTGTAGAGTGTAAAGATCTTATGGTCAGTGGGGTCTTCTCTCTTCCTCACCCCACGTGTACTTTAGGTTCATTACAAGCTTTCCAGTATTGAAATTCATCTATATGTATTCACAGCAAATCTAATTTTTGGGGAAAACTCAGCAAAGTCCTATTGATACAGATGTATAAATTCAACCATGCCATATGCCTTTACAGATATTTGTGAAAGAATGAGTAATTTTAACCCCTTAGTGACAGAGCCAATTTGGTACTTAATGGCAAAGCCAATTTTTGCAATTCTGACCACTGTCACTTTATGAGGTTATAACTCTGGAACGCTTCAACGGATCCCGCTGATTCTGAGATTGTTTTTTTCATGACATATTGTACTTCATGCTAGTGGTAACATTTCTTCGATATTACTTGCGATTATTTATGAAAAAACTGGAAATATGGCGAAAATATTAAAAATTTTGCAATTTTCAAACTTTGTATTTTTATGCCCTTAAATCAGAGAGATATGTCACAAAAATTAGTTAATAAATAACATTTCCCACATGTCTACTTTACATCAGCACAATTTTGGAAACAAAATTTTTTTTTGTTAGGGAGTTATAAGGGTTAAAAGTTGACCAGGAATTTCTCATTTTTACAACACCTTTTTTTTCTAGGGACCACATCACATTTGAAGTCATTTTGAGGGGTCTATATGATAGAAAATAACGAAGTGTGACACCATTCTAAAAACTACACCCCTCAAGGTTCTCAAAACCACATTCAAGAAGTTTATTAACCCTTTATGTGCTTCACAGGAACTGAAACGATGTGGAAGGAAAAAATGAACATTTAACTTTTTTTTGCAAACATTTTAATTCAGAACCATTTTTTTTATTTTCACAAGTGTAAAAACAGAAATGTAACCATAAATTTTGTTATGCAATTTCTCCTGAATACGCCAATATCCCATATGTGGGGGTAAACCACTGTTTGGGCGCACTGCAGAGCTTGGAAGTGAAGGAGTGCCGTTTTACTTTTTCAATGTAGAATTGTCTGGAATTGAGATTGGACGCCATGTCGTGTTTGGAGAACCCCTGATGTGCCTAAACAGTGGAAACCCCCCACAAGTGACACCATTTTGGAAACTAGACCCCCCATGGAACTTATCTAGATGTGTGGTGAGAACTTTGAATGCCCAATTGCTTCACAGAAGTTTAGAATGCAGAGTCATGAAAATAAAAAATATTTTTTTTCCACAAAAAAGATTTTGTAGCCCCCAAGTTTTTATTTTCACAAGGGTAACAGGAGAAATTGGACCCCAAAAGTTGTTGTCCAATTTATCCTGAGTATGCTGATGCCCCATATGTGGGGGTAAACCACTGTTTGGGCGCACGGCAGAGCTCAGAAGGGAAGGAGCGCTGTTTTGGAATGCAGACTTAGATAGAATGGTCTGTGGGCGTTATGTTGCGTTTGCAGATCCCCTGATGTACCTAAACAGTAGTAACCCCCCACAAGTGACCCCATTTTGGAAACTAGACCCCCCAAGGAACTTATCTAGATGTGTGGTGAGAACTTTAAATGCCCAGGTGCTTCACAGAAGTTTAGAATTTAGAGGCGTGAAAATAAAAAAATATTTTTTTCCACAAAAAAGATTTTGTAGCCCCCAAGTTTTTATTTTCACAAGGATAACAGGAGAAATTGGACCCCAAAAGTTGTTGTCCAATTTATCCCGAGTACGCTGATGCCCCATATGTGGGGGTAACCCACTGTTTGGGCGCACGGCAGAGCTCAGAAGGGAGGGAGCACCATTTGACTTTTTGAGCGCAAAATTGGCTGTCGTGTTTGGAGACCCCCTGATGTAACTAAACAGTGGAAACCCCCCAATTCTAGCTCCAACCCTAACCCCAACACACCTCTAACCCTAATCCCAACCCGATCCATAATCCTAATCACTAACCCTAACGATAATCACAACCCTTACCCCAAAACAACCCTAATGTCAACCCTAACCATAACCCTAATCAAAACCCTAAATCCAACACACCCCTAATCCTAATCTCAACCCTAACCTCAAACCTAACCCTAATCCCAATACACCCCTAATCACAACCCTAACCTTAACCCTAATCCCAAACCTAACCCTAATCCCAAGCGTAACCCTAATGCCAACCCTAACCCTAATACCAACTCTAATCCAAACCCTAACCCCAAATCTAACCCTAACTTTAGCCCCAACCCTAGCCCTAACTTTAGCCCCATCCCTAACCCTAGCCCTAAGGCTACTTTCACACTTGCGTCGTTTGGCATCCGTCGCAATCCGTCGTTTTGGACAAAAAACGGATCCTCCAAATGTGCCCGCAGGATGCGTTTTTTTGCCCATACACTTGTATTGCCGACGGATCGTGACGGATGGCCACATGTCGCGTCCGTCGTGCACTGGATCACTTTTGTTTTGGCGGACCGTCGGCACAAAAAAACGTTCAATGTAACGTTTTTTGGTACGTCGCGTCCGCCATTTCTGACCGCGCATGCGTGGCCGTAACTCCACCCCCTCCTCCCCAGGACATAGGCAGTAAACAGTTAATTAACAGCGATCGCAAAACAGGGGTCAGTAAAACCGACCCCGATCATGTTCTTTGGGGTCTCGGCAGCCGAGACCCCAAAGATTCTCCCGGTGCCGGCCGGCGGGCGCACTGCGCATGCGCCCGCCATTTTGAAGATGGCGGCGCCCACCGGGAGCCACGAGGAGCACCGGGGGAGATAGGTGAGTATTGGGGGGCTACCTGGGACCCCTTTTCTCTGTCCTCTGATGTGCGATCACATCGGAAGACAGAGAAATTAAAAAGAGATCGCGTTTTTTTTTTTGGCGATCGCCGGTAAACGGTTAATTACCGGCAATCGCAAATGCGGGGTCGGTTAAAAACCCACCGAATCATGTTCTCTGGGGTCTCGGCTACCCCCGGCAGCCGAGACCCCGGAGAAAATCCGACTCTGGGGGGCGCTATTCACTTTTGCCACAGCTTTAAGTACCCTTAGCGGCCGCCGTTAAAAGGCGTATCGGCGGTCGCTAAGGGGTTAAAGTTCTCACTGATACCAGCACAATCCTGTAATAGGATGTCACCGGTGTGACAAGTTAATTCATGACATTTCTTCCCTACTAAATATTCCACCATCTGTGAGTGGGATTATTGAAAAGTGAAACCACAGAAACTAAGAAAAAGTAAAGACAACAGAACGGGGTCACCGGGTACTGAGGCGCACAGTGCATAAATGTCACAGACTCCATAACTGCTGAGTCCAAACATCTTCCAGTATTAACATCAGCAGAAAAACTTTGCTCAGGGAGCTTCAAGACATCGGTTTGCATGCAGCCTTGCATCACAAAACACAATGTACACGTAGAATGAAGTGATGCAAAGCTGCCGCCACTGGATTGATATTCACTGTAATTATTTATTTCATTATTATTTGCCTGTCTGATCGTGAAGCCAAAAGCCTGAACCCATCAGTTTCTAGTTACCAGCATTAGATAACGTTAAGCAGAAATACGGAGATGATAAATTTAACATCTGTATTTCTTCACTTGGCAATGACATTCCTATAATTCTGAGTAAATAAATCATGGTGGCTGAAGTGAACTTAGTGGTGAATTTATTTTACTTTCAATTTACAAGGATGAGATCAATGTACTGTCGAATACAGCAATTTTGTCCCGGTTGCACTGAACACATTGCCCTGCGTTACTGCATTAATTCTTCTAATGATTGCTGGATATGGATGCTCTTATCCTTGAAAACATATTGGGGCTATATATCTTTGTTGTATGCATTTTGAAGAATCAAAACATGAAATGTGACAAATACATGTAGTTGGACACTCAGCTGACCATGAAAACTTTTGTTAAGAATTTAATTTGATCAATTAATAACATGCAAAGTGAATGAATAAAAGAGAAATCTAATCAATATTTGGTGGGACTACCTTTGGCTTTCAAAGTAGCATCAGTTCTTCTAGATACACTTACAGGTGCTTCTCACAATTTTAGAATATCAATAAAAAGTTAATTGATTTCAGTTCTTCAATACAAAAAGGGAAACTCATATATTATATAGAGTCATTACAAACAGAGTGATCGATTTCAAGTGTTTATTTCAGTTAATGTTGATGATTACGGCCAATGAAAACACAAAAGTCATTATCTCAGTAAATTAGAATACTTTATAACAGCAGCTTGAAAAATAATTTTAAAATTCAAAATGTTGGAATACTGAAATAGCTGGCTCCAGGTTTTCATGGACCCCAGGGAAAAGAGTCTCAGTGGGCCCCTTTAACACATACCCCGATTCATTAAACCTATAAACGACTAGGAGTATACTCTCATAAGTGCGGATATGTATCTATAAAATAGAGCCATACATTTATAATATAAAGAACAATTTTTATTTAAACAAAGCTCAATTTACAATAAATACCGGCTACAAGCCAAAATACAAAACACATGACGAGAGAGTAGGGGAGAGAACACGAAGAATAAAATCCAAAAAAACGCCAAACAAAAGTGCCTCCATAGTTGTTTGGTGCTACAGGCAAGTGTGGGTTTGTAAAGTGGACATCTCACTAGTCATTACACTTGTGGGGAGAGCCCAGGCTAACACTAGCCTATCATATTGTGGCAAAAGTACCCATACTTAGTAGGCCAAATACCGCAATTGCTTACCCATGTGGGGAAGGTGGGACCTCAACAGGCAGGATCCACAGGTTTCAGGGTTTCAGTACCTGTAGTATTAGAGGTAAACGGGATATTGATAAATGTACCCTACTAGTAGAAAGTGTCCTCCGCAGTGTACCCTTTACAAAAGTCAATTTGCTCTTACATAGTCCTCCATACAGCATAATGGGCCCCATGAATAGCTCCTTACAGTGTAATGAGCCCCATATATTGCTCCATACAGTATAATGGGCCCCATATATTGACCCATAGAGTATAATAAGCCCCATATATTTCTCCACAAAGAATAATGTGCCCCAGATAATGCCCCAAACAGAATAATGGACCCATATAATGGTCCATACAGTATAATGGATCCCAGAGGTGTATCTAGGGTTTCTGGCACCCGGGGCAAGAATTCAGTTTGACACCCCCCCCTCCCCCAAAGGACATATGCGATTTACTCATTTAGTCATGTACAGACGGGCTGCTGTCCCTAATGCTCTCAATGATCAGTGAAAAACTGAGAGAAGCATAAAGAGAAGCTCTTTGTCACAGGACCATAAGTATGAAAATAGCATCTGAGTCCATGTGATGACTACTGGAACCTGCAGAGCTGAATCCTGACATCGCAGGCTTCTGAATTCTCACAACTATTGCACTGCCCACTTTTAGGATTCTCTCTTGCCGATGGGCAGTCATGTCAGCACAAGCATGTGATTTGGATACTTCTGGCTACTAGACGTGCCTGGCCTCACTCAGTTCATTTTCATTGAGTGAGGCCACACGTCTAGTCAGTAAGTGACCGCAGGTATGTAAATCACCAGTAGGAGAGAATCCTGACAGCAAATTGCCCCTCACTATATTGTCTGCACAAAATATAACCGGAAAGAGAAGGGTGATTAAGGGTGCTTAGTCACTGGAAACGCGTTGACCTTGGTTTTAATTTTTCTGTATGCTGATGTTTTGTCCTTTCACTATATTTTAAGTGAAATAAACTATGGATTTTTCACTATTTCGTTGAGCTGGATCTCCTTCTCTTTCCTGTTCGTCCACGCCCAGAAACAGCGGTTCCGTGCTCCGAGCTCCTGGGAATGTCGGTATGGTGAGCTGGATTTTGTTTTTCCTACAAAATATAACCCCCACATTGTCCCTCTTATGGTACATACTCTTCACACTGACCTCTCCTTTCCATACCGGCCCCCTCTTCACACTGTCCTCTCCTACTGTGTCCCCTCCATAGGGCCCAATATTGATACTGTACTCTCATCACACTCCCTCATCCTTGATATACTGTCCTTGATATACTGTCCCCTCCTGGCTGTACTCTTACACTGTCTCCCCATGCTGCGCTTGCACACACCCCATCACCCTACCTCCCCATACTCTGTCCACATACATTTTTCACATCGCTACTCATACTGTGTACTAATACATTCCTCGTTTTCTCCCCATACTGTCTGCACCCATACCCACATACTGTTTCCTCATACATGCCCCCATTTCCCCATACTGTTTTCTCATATAAGCCCCCATTTCCCCATACTGCTTCCTCGTACATGCCTGCCATTACCCCATAATGTTTCCTCATACAGTATATGCCTCCTCATATATGCCCCCAATTCCCCTGTACTGTTTCCTCATACATGCCCCCCATTCTCCTGGACTGTTTCCTCATACATGCCTCCATTCGCCCATTCTGTTTCCTCATATATGCCTCCTCATACATGCCCCCCATTCCCCAGTACTGTTTCCTCATACATACCCCCCATTCCCCAGTACTGTTTCCTCATACATGCTCGCCATTCCCCCATACTGTTTCCTCATATATGCCTCTTCATACATGCCCCCATTCCCCTGTACTGTTTCCTCATACATGCCCCCATTCCCCTTTACTGTTTCATCATACATGCCCAACATCTCCCCCTTTGCTCTTCATTTTGTGTCCTCAAATCTCCCCCACACATTAAATCCCCATCCCCACTCCAAATCTCCCCCCACACATTAAACACCCCCATCACCATAACAAATCCCCCACACACACAATAAATCCGCCATCCCCACTCCAATTCTCCCCACACACATTAAACACCCCCATCCTCATGAAAAATCTCCCACACGCACAATAAATCCGCCATCCTCACTCCAATTCTCCTCCACACAATAAATCCCCCATACCAACTCAAATTCTCCCTCACACTATAAATTCCCCCTTCCCCACTCCAATTCTCCCCCCACAAAATAAGTTCCCCATCCCCATTCCAATTCCCCCCACAATAAATCCCCCATCCTCACTCACATTAAATCTCCCTCCCGCACAATAAATTGTTATGAAAGGCAATTCAGTATCACAATGGACATGGAGGTCAGAGCACATACAGTGATCTGACAATAACCCAAAATAATAGAACGAGCTCTGAGACGTGGGAACTCTGCAGACCGCAATCCCTGATCCTCACATATAATGACTGTGAGTAAGATGAAAAGACAAACGTAGGGATGAAATAGATTCAGCAAAGTGAGGCCCGATATTCTAGACAGAACGAGGATAGGAAAGATAACTTTGCGGTCTACACAAAACCCTAAAGAAAACCACGCAAAGGGGCAAAAAGACCCTCCGTACCGAACTAACGGCACGGAGGTACACCCTCTGCGTCCCAGAGCTTCCAGCAAAACTAATAGACAAGCTGGACAGAAAAAATAGCAACAAATAGCAAAGAAGCACTTAGCTATGCAGAGCAGCAGGCCACAGGAATGATCCAGAGAAACACAAGTCCAACACTGGAACATTGACAGGAAGCATGAATCAAAGCATTAGGTGGGGTTAAGTAGAGAAGCACCTAACGACCTCACCAGATCACCTGAGGAAGGAAACTCAGAAGCAGCAGTACCAGTTTCCTCCACAAACGGAAGCTCCCAGAGAGAATCAGCCGAAGTACCACTTGTGACCACAGGAGGGAGCTCTGCCACAGAATTCACAACAATAAATACCCCCATCCCCACTCACATTAAATCTCCCTCCCTCACAATAAATACCCCCATTCCCACTCACATTAAATCTCCCCCACAATAAATCCCTCCATCCCCTCTCACATTAAATATCCCACTATCCCCACTGACATTAAATCTCCCCCCACAATAAATCCCCCATCCCCACTCACAATAAATCTCTCCCTCCCCTCTGCACCTTTGGTGTCTTCAGCTCCACTGGAGCACTTACCACCAACCAGAGGTGTATCTAGCGTTTCTGGCACCCGGGGCAAGAATTCATTTTGGCGCCCCCCCCCCCCCCCCCTCCAAGGGCATATGCCCCCCCGTCAGCCCCATCATTGCCCTCTCCTCCCCCCCACACACCATTCACTTCTCTGCACATTCCCCTGCAGCGCGATACACACACACACACACAATACTGAGACACACACATACGCACACACTCACATACACACACACACACACACACACATTCACACACACTCACACACATACACATTCACACACACACATACATTCACACACACATTCACACACATACACACATTCACACACATATACAATCACATACACACACACATACACACACTCCTCTCACCTCTCCTCGCGCTCTGCGCAGCAGCTCCATCGCCTTCCTCTGATACAGCTGGCCGCTGAATGATGACGTCATCCAGCGGCTCGTCTGTGTGAGAGGAAGCAGGAAGAAGACAGATCGTGCGGCTGGGCAGTGGAGCTGCAGGGATTTCTCCCTGCCCGCCGCAGCCACTCTGCAGGGGCTCCCCTCCCCCTCTGCACACACTGGGAGCCGGCACTCTGCAGCTTCTCTGTGCCGGCTGTCAGCTTGACAGTCGGCACAGAGAACAGCTGACTCCCAGTGCGGGGGGCGGCAGAATGCAGCCGCTGGGGGAGACACTGCGGACCGCCGAATTAGGCGGCCCGACTGCGCCCCCTTGCCGGCTGCGCCCGGGGCAAATGCCCCGGCTGCCCCCCCCCCCTAGATACGCCACTGCCACCGACCTGCGTCTCTGGCTCGGCAGCGCCAGTGAGTGACATCTGCAGCATGATTACATGACATTATCACGCTGCTGGCGTCGCTCTGACCCGGCAGTCAGAGCTTCAGTTTTACTTGTGTCTGTAAAATGCGAGTACAATTGATCCCAGGGAGCCGGCGCGCTGCAGCTTCTCTGTGCCGGCTATCAGCTTGACAGTTGGCACAGAGAACAGCCGACTCTCAGTCCAGGGGTGGCAGAATGCAGTCGCCGGGGGATACACTGTGGCCCGACTGCGCCCCCCTGCCGGCTGCGCCCGGGGCACATGCCCCGACTGCCCCCCCTAGATACGTCTCTGATGGACCCCAATGCCTCATATAATACTCTATACAGAATAGGCCCCATATAATGCTCTATACAGAATGGGACTATGTAATGCTTCATAAAGAATAAGACTCATATATTGCTCCATACAGAATGAGCCCTACATAATGCTCCATATAGCATGGACCCAAATATTGCTCCATACAGAATGAGCCCCATATAAGGCTCCAAACAGTATGGGCCTCATGTAATTCTCTATGCAGAATGTGCCCCATGTAATGCTCTATACAGAATGGGCTCCATATATTGCTCCTTGCAGAATGTGCTCCATGTAATGCTCTATACAGAATGGGCTCCATACATTGCTCCTTGCAGAATGGGCTCCATGTAATGCTTCATACAGAATGGGCCTTATATATTGCTCCATACAGAATTGGCCCCATATAATGCTCTACACAGAATGGGCCACATATAATGCTCCATACAAAATGGGCCCCATGTAATGTTCTATACACAATGAGCCCCATATATTGCTCCATACAAAATGGGCCCTATATATTTGCTCCACACAAAATGGACAACATGCAAAATGGACCCCATATAATGCTCCATACAGAATGGACCCCATATATTGCTCCATACAGAATGAGCCCCATATATTCCTCCATACAAAATGGGTCCCGTATATTGCTCAATATAGTTTGGGCCCCATACAATGCTCCATACAGAATGGGCCCTATATATTGCTCCATGCATAAAAAAAAATCAAATACCCACCTCTCCTCAATGGCCGCAGGTCTAGACTCCTCAGCCTCGCTGTCTTCTGATTCTCTGCATTATGACTGCTGAGAGCAGAAGGCGCACACTTGTGGCGTCATCACACCCTCTGCCCTGAGATGTCACAGAGTTAGAAAATACAGAATACACCACTGCGCAGGAACAGAGAGAGGTAAGTATTACAAGTGCAGGGGCTCTAAGCAAGCAGGGGGCCCTCTTGCGAGCATTGGCACCGGGCTAGCCCGACTCACGAGACCAACAGCGTGCCGTGTCCCCGACTGCGAATGGACCCCCAGCTTGCTCAAGACCCCAACACTTGCCAGATGGTGATGTCGGCCCCGGCATGATGGGTAAGTACTAGTGTTGAGCGATACCTTCCGATATCGGAAAGTATCGGTATCGGATTGGATCGGCCGATATTCAAAAAATATCGGATATCGCCGATACCGATGCCCGATCCCAATGCAAGTCAATGGGACCAAAATATCGGAATTAAAATAAACCCTTTCTTTCCTTGTAGGTTCATTCTACATGAAGGAAAACAACTAAGAATAATGCAGGATGTATTTGGGGAGGTGGCGGAGACATTAAAGGCATAGAGGTTTAGCCCAATCAAATAGAATAGAATGATTTTTTTTTTTTTAAAGACGTTCGGAGTGACAAAGATATTGACTATGTAAATTTTTTTTATTTTGTCAGATATTGATGTTTCACTATTCCACTCCCTTCCCCTTCTTTTTTTTTACTTTTCCCACACTTTCATCTTCATCATCATCAGCATCTTTGACATCAACTTCTTCTTCACCTTATTCATCTTCTTCTTCATCTTCTACCTATTATTTTTTTGGATTACATTCTTCATATTAATTTTATTCAACTATTATTATTCTTCCTATTCTACTTCTTCATCATATCCTCATTTGTGACAGGCATTGCCGTAGTTGTTATCTATAAAAGTTTGAAGATTACACCTTCCGTTCTGCCTGTCACAAAAGTTACATTTGTCCGCGTTCAGTTTGGCCTGCAGCATCAGGCTTTATCCAGGGGCACCACGAGGAGGAACGGACTCACCCCCATACACTGCTTAGTCTTCTTCTGCATATAATTTAGATAATATCTTTTGCTCTGATATTAAGTGTTATGCTTAATGTTCTTCTGCTCTTTGTTCTGCAGCCTCTTGTTCTTCTGCTTCTCGGTCTTCCATGTCGTCGTCTCCAGGGTCGTCGTCTCCAGGGTCGTCGTCTCCGCCGTCGTCGTCTCCGCCGTCATCGTCGTCATCATTGGGGTGGTCTTCAGGGTCATCGTCATCTCCAGGGTCGTCGTCATCTCAGTGGTTGTCGTCTCTGGTGTCGTCGTCATCTTAGGGTTGGTCTTCTGGGTCGTCGTCTTTAGGGTCTTGAACTTGGAAATGTAGCAGAAGGTACAAGAAGGCTGAGAAAATGCAGAGAACCAGCTGACGGTACTGGAACCCGGATGGGTAGCCGAAGGTCCAAGAGCCAATGGAACTACCGAGGACCAGCTGACGTTACTGGAACCCGGTTACTAAGCAGGAGGTACCCGTGCTAAAAAGCACTACCAAGGACCACCTGACGTTGGTGGAACTCGGATACCCAGAAGGAGGCACCTAAGCTAAAGGCTCTGCCCGGAACCAGCTGACGGAACTGGAACCAGGATGGGGAGCAGAAGGTACAAGAGCAAAAGACACTGCCGAGAACCAGCTGACGGTACTGGAACCCGGATGCGTTGGCCAACTGTGCAAGAGCCAATGGCACGACCGAGGACCAGCTGACGGTGCTGGAACCCGGTTACTAAGCTGTAGGTGCCCGCGCTTAAAAGCACTACCAAGGACCGCCTGGCGTTGGCGGAACTCGGATACCCAGAAGGAGGCACCTAAGCCAAAGGCTCTGCCCAGAACCAGCTGACGGTGCTGGAACCAGGTGGTGGACCAGAAGGTCCACAGGAGAGGAGAGAACAGCTAGGCCGCGAGGCAGCCGCAGTTACCGAACCCCAACAGTCCTACAGGGGGAGCTTGGCCTACTGGCACTACAGAACCAGCCTTGACTGCCAATTCACGCAGCCCACATAGGAAGCTCCTAAACTGGAGGCACCCTGGAGTTGGCTAACCCAACCGCAACACGACGGGGCAACGCATAGGCGTCTCAGTGAGCTTGACACTACCCGGAAACAGCTGACGGTGCTGGGACCAGGATGGGCACGAGGGAGTACCCGTGACAAAAACACTGCCAAGAACCAGCTGGCGGTGCTGGAACCCGGATGCGTTGCCCCAGTGTGCAAGAGCCAATGGCACCGAGGACCAGCTGACGGTGCTGGAACCTGGTTACTAAGCTGTAGGTGCCCGCGCTTAAAAGCACTACCAAGGACCGCCTGGCGTTGGCGGAACTCGGATACCTAGGAGGAGGCACCTAAGCCAAAGGCTCTGCCCGGAACCAGCTGACGGTGCTGGAACCAGGTGGTGGACCAGAAGGTCCACAGGAGAGGAGAGAACAGCTAGGCCGCGAGGCAGCCGCAGTTACCGAACCCCAACAGTCCTACAGGGGGAGCTTGGCCTACTGGCACTACAGAACCAGCCTTGACTGCCAATTCACGTAGCCCACATAGGAAGCTCCTAAACTGGAGGCACCCTGGAGTTGGCTAACCCGACCGCAACACGACAGGGCAAGCATAGGGGTCTCAGTGAGCTTGGCACTACCCGGAAACAGCTGACGGTGCTGGGACCAGGCTGGGCACGAGGGAGTACGCGTGACAAAGACACTGCCGAGAACCAGCTGACGGTGCTGGAACCCGGATGCGTTGCCCCAGTGTGCAAGAGCCAATGGCACCGAGAACCAGCTGACGGTGCTGGAACCCGGTTACTAAGCTGTAGATGCCCGCGCTTAAAAGCACTACCAAGGACCGCCTGGCGTTGGCGGAACTCGGATACCCAGGAGGAGGCACCTAAGCCAAAGGCTCTGCCCGGAACCAGCTGACGGTGCTAGAACCAGGTGGTGGACCTGAAGGTCCACAGGAGAGGAGAGAACAGCTAGGCCGCGAGGCAGCCGCAGTTACCGAACCCCAACAGTCCTACAGGGGGAGCTTGGCCTACTGGCACTACAGAACCAGCCTTGACTGCCAATTCATGTAGCCCACATAGGAAGGTCCTAAACTGGAGGCACCCTGGAGTTGGCTAACCCGACCACAACACGACGGGGCAAGCATAGGAGTCTCAGTGAGCTTGACACTACCCGGAAACAGCTGACGGTGCTGGGACCAGGCTGGGCACGAGGGGTTACCCATGACAAAAACACTGCCGAGAACCAGCTGGCGGTGCTGGAACCCGGATGCGTTGCCCCAGTGTGCAAGAGCCAATGGCACCGAGGACCAGCTGACGGTGCTGAAACCTGTTTACTAAGCTGTAGGTGCCCGCGCTTAAAAGCACTACCAAGGACCGCCTGGCGTTGGCGGAACTCGGATACCTAGGAGGAGGCATCTAAGCCAAAGGCTCTGCCCGGAACCAGCTGACGGTGCTGGAACCAGGTGGTGGACCAGAAGGTCCACAGGAGAGGAGAGAACAGCTAGTCCGCGAGGCAGCCGCAGTTACCGAACCCCAACAGTTCTACAGTGGGAGCTTGGCCTACTGGCACTACAGAACCAGCCTTGACTGCCAATTCACGTAGCCCACATAGGAAGCTCCTAAACTGGAGGCACCCTGGAGTTGGCTAACCCGACTGCAACACGACGGGGCAAGCATAAGCGTCTCAGTGAGCTTGACACTACCCGGAAACAGCTGACGGTGCTGGGACCAGGCTGGGCACGAGGGAGTACCCGTGACAAAGACACTGCCGAAAACCAGCTGACGGTGCTGGAACCCGGATGCGTTGCCCCAGTGTGCAAGAGCCAATGGCACCGAGGACCAGCTGACGGTGCTGGAACCCGGTTACTAAGCTGTAGGTGCCCGCGCTTAAAAGCACTACCAAGGACCGCCTGGCGTTGGCGGAACTCGGATACCCAGGAGGAGGCACCTAAGCCAAAAGCTCTGCCCGGAACCAGCTGACGGTGCTGGAACCAGGTGGTGGACCTGAAGGTCCACAGGAGAGGAGAGAACAGCTAGGCCGCGAGGCAGCCGCAGTTACAGAACCCCAACAGTCCTTCAGGGGGAGCTTGGCCTACTGGCACTACAGAACCAGCCTTGACTGCCAATTCACGTAGCCCACATAGGAAGCTCCTAAACTGGAGGCACCCTGGAGTTGGCTAACCCGACCGCAACACGACGGGGGAAGCATAGGCGTCTCAGTGAGCTTGACACTACCCGGAAACAGCTGACGGTGCTGGGACCAGGCTGGGCACGAGGGAGTACCCGTGACAAAAACACTGCCGAGAACCAGCTGGCGGTGCTGGAACCCGGATGCGTTGCCCCAGTGTGCAAGAGCCAATGGCACCGAGGACCAGCTGGCGGTGCTGGAACCCGGATGCGTTGCCTATTCAAGATTGTCTTCCTAGAGCCCCAACTAGCGGTGTTGGAGCAAAGGGTAAGCAGGGGGAGCATAGTGTAGGCCGAAGCCTGCACTGGAGGCAGCTTTGTGTCTGCGTTGCGTTTGCAGGACACGATGCCGGCTACACAGCAGGGGAACAGCTGGCGGTGCTGAACCCCACTAACACATTGGCTGGTGTTTTTCTCTGTGCAGCTAGCACATCCGGGCCCCAACTGGCGGTGTTAGAGCCCAGGGTCAGCAGGAGGAGGAGAGGAGCAGAGTGTAGGCCGAAGCCTAAATGAACCAATTTCAAAGGTAACCTTTAACCCACCCTCAGGTGTTACAATGTAGAAGAGCCACACCTTGTGCAGCAGTAATGCTCCACAAGTCAAAGGTTGCTCTTTAAATTTTGCTCATTGCACATGCAGAATGAAAGACGTAACCAATTTTGCCCATTGTACAATAAAACTGTATTGGAGGCGTGACTTGTCTTTTTAAGGAGACGCAGCACAGGTATCCAAAAATAACGCCATGGTGCTGGGCGCAGCCTCCTGAGCATTGTTATTTGCTGTACAGGAGTCTGCGCTATTTTTAGCCCTTGGCCATGGCCAGTTAGCGCTGCCCGTCTTATGACCTCATTTCATGTTGGCCGGTGCGGTTAGCGATGGCCATGAATCCCTGACCCGCAGTGTCTTTTCATAAAGTCACACTGCAGGGCTAGGATTCATGGCCTTGCGCAGTAAATATGTTCGCCGCTCACTCATATCCTTACACCTGCTTCAGACTGGGCGACCTCAGCTGATCCCTTATCGCATGCCGCGGCCATGAGGCCGCACAGTCTGAAGAAGGCGGAAGGAGGGGAGTGAAGACAGGCGAAGATATGCACTGCTCGTGCCCATCAATCACACCCTCGCAGTCAAAATATATGGGACAACGAGGGGCATTGTGTCGGGCAGGGCGGACGCACAGGCACAGGCAGCCAAGCAATGATGTCAGAAGACGGGCAGCGCTACCAAGGGGGGTGCTGCGTGTCATTAAAAATGAAAGTCACACCTCAGGGACACTGTAATGGTCCTCAGGGACAATGTAATGGCCTCTAATGAGACACATTTAGTAGGTGTTGAGTTCCACGTGGGCAAGGAGAAAAAGTCAGCCACCTCGTACAAATGCAGCAGTACTGCTGTACAAGGTGGCTGTTATACATATTAACACCTGGGGTGGGGGGCAGGTTCCCTTTAATTTCAGTTCAGGTGCCTGCATGGCGTTTGCAGGACACGTTGCCGGCTACACAGCAGGGGAACAGCTGGCGGTGCTGAACCCCACTAACACATTGGCTGGTGTTTTTCTCTGTGCAGCTAGCACTTCCGGGCCCCAACTGGCGGTGTTAGAGCCCAGGGTCAGCAGGAGTAGGAGAGGAGCAGAGTGTAGGCCGAAGCCTGCACTGGTGGCAGCTTTTGTTCTGTTGTGCCAGCGTGGCTTGTACTGGACACGTTGCCGACTACACAGCAGGGGAACAGCTGGCGGTGCTGAACCCCACTAACACATTGGCTGGTGTTTTTCTCTGTGCAGCTAGCACTTCCGGGCCCCAACTGGCGGTGTTAGAGCCCAGGGTCAGCAGGAGGAGGAGAGGAGCAGAGTGTAGGTCGAAGCCTAATTGAACCAATTTAAAAGGTAACCTTTAACCCTCCCTCAGGTGTTACAAAGTAGAAGAGCCACACCTTGTGCAGCAGTAATGCTCCACAAGTGAAAGGTTGCTCTTTAAATTTTGCTTATTGCACATGCAGAATGAAAGACGTACACAATTTTGCCCATTGTACAGTAGAACTGTATTGGAGGCGTGACTTGTCTTTTTAAGGAGATGCAGCACAGGTATAAAAAAATAACGCCTTGGTGCTGGGCGCAGCCTCCTAAGCGTTGTTATTTGCTGTACACAAGTCTGCGCTCTTGTTAGCCCTTGGCCATGGGCAGTTAGCGCTGCCCGTCTTATGACCTCATTTCATGTTGGCTGGTGCGGTTAACGATGGCCATGAATCCCAGACCCGCAGTGTCTTTTCATAAAGTCACAGTGCAGGGCTGGGATTCGTTGCCTTGGGCAGTAAATATGTTCGCCACTCACACATGTCCTTACACCTGCTTCAGACTGGGCGGCCTCAGCTGATCCCTTATCGCCTGCCACGGCCATGAGGCCGCACAGTCTGAAGAAGGCGGAAGGAGATGAGTGAAGACAGGCGAAGATATGCACTGCTAGTGCCCATCAATCACACCCTCGCAGTCAAAATATTTGAGACAACGAGGGGCGTTGTGTCGGGCAGGGTGGACGCACAGGCACAAGCAGCCAACCAATGATGTCAGAAGATGGGCAGCTCTACCAAGGGGGGTGCTGCGTGTCATTTAAAAAGGAGAATCACACCTCAGGGGCATTGAAATGGTCTGTAATGAGACACATTTTGTACGTGTTGAGTTCCACGTGGGCAAGGAGAAAAAGTCAGCCACCTCGTACAAATGCAGCAGTACTGCTGTACAAGGTGGCTGTTATACATAGAAACACCTGGGGGTGGGGGTCAGGGTCCCTTTAATTTCAGTTCAGGTGCCTGCGTGGCGTTTGCAGGTCACGTTGCTGGCTACACAGCAGGGGAACAGCTGGCGGTGCTGAACCCCACTAACACATTGGCTGGTGTTTTTCTCTGTGCAGCTAGCACGTCCGGGCAAAAACTGGCGGTGTTACAGCCCAGGGGCAGCAGGAGGAGGAGAGGAGCAGAGTGTAGGCCGAAGCCTGCACTGATGGCAGCTTTTGGTCTGTTGTGCCAGCGAGGCTTGTGCTGGACACATTGCCGACTACACTGCAGGGGAACAGCTGGCGGTGTTGAACCCCACTAACACATTGGCTGGTGTGTTTCTCTGTGCAGCTAGCACGTCCGGGCAAAAACTGGCGGTGTTAGAGCCCAGGGGCAGCAGGAGGAGGAGAGGAGCAGAGTGTAGGCCGAAGCCTGCACTGGTTGCAGCTTTTGGTCTGTTGTGCCAGCGTGGCTTGTGCTGGACACGATGCCGGCTACACAGCAGGGGAACAGCTGGCGGTGCTGAACCCCACTGACACAATGGCGGGTGTTTTTCTCTGTGCAGCCAGCACTTTCGGGCCCCAACTGGCGTAGTTAGAGCCCAGGGTCTGCAGGAGGAGCAGAGTGTAGGCCGAAGCCTAATTGAACCAATTTCAAAGGTAACCTTTAACCCACCCTCAGGTGTTACAATGTTGAAGAGCCACACCTTGTGCAGCAGTAATGCTCCACAAGTCAAAGGTTGCTCTTTAAATTTTGCTCATTGCACATGCAGAATGAAAGACGTACACAATTTTGCCCATTGTACAGTAGAACTGTATTGGAGGCTTGACTTGTCTTTTTAAGGAGACGCGGCACAGGTGTCCAAAAATAACGCCTTGGTGCTGGGCGCAGCCTCCTGAGCGTCGTTATTTGCTGTACAGGAGTCTGTGCTCTTGTTATCCCTTGGCCATGCGCTGTGAGCGCTGCCTGTCTTATGACCTCATTTCATGTTGGCCGCTGCGGTTATCGATGGCCATGAATCCCAGACCCCCAGTGTGTTTTCAATAATTCACACTGCGGGGCTGGGATTCATGGCCTTGTGCAGTAAATATGTTCGCCGCTCATAAATGTCCTTACACCTGCTTCAGACTGGGCGGCCTCAGCTGATCCCTTATCGCATGCCGCGGCCACGAGGCCGCACAGTCTGAAGAAGGCGGAAGGAGATGAGTGAAGACAGGCGAACATATGCACTGCACATGCCCATCAATCACACCCTCGCAGTCAAAATATATGAGACAACGAAGGGCGTTGTGTCGGGCAGGGCGGACGCACAGGCACAGACAGCCAACCAATGATGTCAGAAGACGGGCAGCGCTACCAAGGGGGGTGCTGCGTGTCATTAAAAAGGAAAGTCACACCTCAGGGACACTGTAATGGTCCTCAGGGACAATGTAATGGCCTTTAATGAGACACATTTAGTAGGTGTTGAGTTCCACGTGGGCAAGGAGAAAAAGTCAGCCACCTCGTACAAATGCAGCAGTACTGCTGTACAAGGTGGCTGTTATACATAGAAACACCTGGGGGTGGGGGTCAGGGTCCCTTTAATTTCAGTTCAGGCGCCTGCGTGGCGTTTGCAGGTCACATTGCCGGCTACACAGCAGGGGAACAGCTGGCAGTGCTGAACCCCACTAACACATTGGCTGGTGTTTCTCTCTGTGCAGCTAGCACGTCTGGGCAGAAACTGGCGGTGTTAGAACCCAGGGTCAGCAGGAGGAGGAGAGGAGCATAGTGTAGGCCAAAGTCTGCACTGGTGGCAGCTTTTGTTCTGTTGTGCCTGCGTGGCGTTTGCAGGTCACGTTGCCGGCTACACAGCAGGAGAACAGCTGGCGGTGCTGAACCCCACTAACACATTGGCTGGTGTTTTTCTCTGTGCAGCTAGCACTCCCGGGCCCCAACTGGCGGTGTTAGAGCTCAGGGTCAGCAGGAGGAGGAGAGGAGCAGAGTGTAGGCCGAAGCCTAATTGAACCAATTTCAAAGGTAACCTTTAAACCTCCCTCAGGTGTTACAAAGTAGGAGAGCCACACCTTGTGCAGCAGTAATGCTCCACAAGTGAAAGGTTGCTCTTTGAATTTTGCTCATTGCACACGCAGAATGAAAGACGTACACAAATTCGCCCATTGTACAGTAGAACTGTATTGGAGGCGTGACTTTTCTTTTTAAGGTGACGCAGAACAGGTGTCCAAAAATAACGCCTTGGTGCTGGGCGCAGCCTCCTGAGCGTTGTTATTTGCTGTACAGGAGTCTGCGCTCTTTTTAGCCCTTGGCCATGGCCAGTTAGCGCTGCCCATCTTATGACCTCATTTCATGTTGGCCGGTGCGGTTAGCGATGGCCATGAATCCCTGACCCGCAGTGTCTTTTCATAAAGTCACACTGCAGGGCTAGGATTCATGGCCTTGCGCAGTAAATATGTTCGCCGCTCACTCATGTCCTTACACCTGCTTCAGACTGGGCGGCCTCAGCTGATCCCTTATCGCATGCCGCGGCCATGAGGCCGCACAGTCTGAAGAAGGCGGAAGGATGGGAGTGAGGACAGGCGAAAATATGCACTGCACATGCCCATCAATCACACCCTCGCAGTCAAAATATATGAGACAACGAGGAGCGTTGTGTCAGGCAGGGCGGACGCACAGGCACAGGCAGCCAACCAATGATGTCAGAAGACGGGCAGTGCTACCAAGGGGGGTGCTGCGTGTCATTTAAAAAGGAGAATCACACCTCAGGGGCAGTGAAATGGTCTGTAATGAGACACATTTTGTACGTGTTGAGTTCCACGTGGGCAAGGAGAAAAAGTCAGCCACCTTGTACAAATGCAGCAGTAGTGCTGTACAAGGTGGCTGTTATACATAGAAACACCTTGGGGGTGGGGGTCAGGGTCCCTTTAATTTCAGTTCAGGTACCTGCGTGGCATTTGCAAGTCACGTTGCCGGCTACACAGCAGGGGAACAGCTGGCGTTGCTGAACCCCACTAACACATTGGCTGGTGTTTTTCTCTGTGCAGCTAGCACTTCCGGGCCCCAACTGGCGGTGTTAGAGCCCAGGGTCAGCAGGAGGAGGAGAGGAGCAGAGTGTAGGCCGAAGCCTGCACTGGTGGCAGCTTTTGTTCTGTTGTGCCTGCATGGCGTTTGCAGGTCACGTTGCCGGCTACACAGCAGGGGAACAGCTGGCGGTGCTGAACCCCACTAACACATTGGCTGGTGTTTTTCTCTGTGCAGCTAGCACGTCCGGGCAAAAACTGGCGGTGTTAGAGCCCAGGGGCAGCAGGAGGAGAAGAGGAGCAGAGTGTAGGCCGAAGCCTGCACTGGTGGCACCTTTTGGTCTGTTGTGCCAGCGTGGCTTGTGCTGGACACGATGCCGGCTACACAGCAGGGGAACAGCTGGCGTTGCTGAACCCCACTGACACAATGGCGGGTGTTTTTCTCTGTGCAGCCAGCACTTCCGGGCCCCAACTGGCATAGTTAGAGCCCAGGGTCTGCAGGAGGAGCAGAGTGTAGGCCGAAGCCTAATTGAACCAATTTCAAAGGTAACCTTTAACCCACCCTCAGGTGTTACAATCTTGAAGAGCCACACCTTGTGCAGCAGTAATGCTCCACAAGTGAATGGTTGCTCTTTAAGTTTTGCTCATTGCACACGCAGAATGAAAGACGTACACAATTTTGCCCATTGTACAGTAGAACTGTATTGGAGGCGTGACTTGTCTTTTTAAGGAGACGCAGCACAGGTGTCCAAAAATAACGCCTTGGTGCTGGGCGCAGCCTCCTGAGCGTTGTTATTTGCTGTACAGAAGTCTGCGCTATTGTGATCCCTTGGCCATGCGCTGTGAGCGCTGCCTGTCTTCTCACCTCATTTCATGTTGGCCGGTGCGGTAAGCAATGGCCATGAATCCCAGACCCGCAGTGTCTTTTAATAAAGTCACACTGCAGAGCTGGGATTTGTGGCCTTGCGCAGTAAATATGTTCGCCGCTCACACATGTCCTTGCACCTGCTTCAGACTGGGCGGCCTCAGCTGATCCCTTATCGCCTACCACGGCCATGAGGCCGCACAGTCTGAAGAAGGCGGAAGGAGATGAGTTAAGACAGGCGAACATTTGCACTGCACATGCCCATCAATCACACCCTCGCAGCCAAAATATATGAGACAACGAGGGGGGTTGTGTCGGGCAGGGCGGACGCACAGGCACAGGCAGCCAACCAATGATGTCAGAAGACGGGCAGCGCTACCAAGGGGGGTGCTGCGTGTCATTAAAAAGGAAAGTCACACCTCAGGGACATTGTAATGGTCTGTAATGAGACACATTTTGTACGTGTTAAATTCAACGTGGGCAAGGAGAAAAAGTCAGCCACCTTGTACAAATGCAGCAGTACTGCTGTACAAGGTGGCTGTTATACATAGAAACACCTGGGGGTGGGGGTAAGGGTCCCTTTAATTTCAGTTCAGGTGCCTGCGTGGCATTTGCAGGTCACGTTGCCGGCTACACAGCAGGGGAACAGCTGGCGGTGCTGAACCCCACTAACACATTGGCTGGTGTTTTTCTCTGTGCAGCTAGCACGTCCAGGCAAAAACTGGCGGTGTTAGAGCCCAGGGCAGCAGGAGGAGGAGAGGAGCAGAGTGTAGGCCGAAGCCTGCACTGGTGGCAGCTTTTGTTCTGTTGTGCCAGCGTGGCTTGTGCTGGACACGTTGCCGACTACACAACAGGGGAACAGCTGGCGGTGCTGAACCCCACTGACACATCAGCTAGTGTTTTTTCTGTGTAGACAACACTTCCAGGTGGCAACTGACAATGTTGAAACCCAGGGAATCAACGAGGAGCAGAGTGTAGCCAAAGCCTGCAGTGGAGCAAGTTGAAAGGGAACCTTTAACCCTCCCCCTCCCAGGCATTTGTTGCTGAAAGAGCCATCTTGTACAGCAGTAATACTGCACATGGAAAATGGTGGCTCCTAAAATTATGCTCCTTGCAAACGCTGAAGTACACACTCATATAATGTGTCCCCTCACACCGTTAAACCATCCCGGAAGTGGGACTTTCCTTTGTAATGTGACACAGTACAGCCGTCATTCCAACCCCCTTGGTGCCGTGCGCCACCTCCTCAACGTTGTTTGGTTCTGTCACGGAGCCCGCGCTGTAATGTTATCCCTTGGCCATGCACAGTTAGCGGTGCCCGTCTTCTGACATCATTTAGGTGTCAGGCTGGCAGTGCCTGTGCGTCAAAGCTGCCCGAGATCCAACCTCGGAGTGTCATCTAATGTAATCCCACTGCAGGCCAGGGATCCATGGGCATGCGCAGTGCATATCATCGCCTCTCACTCACCTCCTTCCTGCTTCTTCAGACTGTGCGGCGTCACGGCCGTGGCATGCTATTAGGGATCAGCTGACGCCGCCTAGTCTGAAGAAGCGTGAAGAAGGGAGTGAGAGGCTAGTATATGCACTGCACATGGCCATGGATACCAGGCCCACTGTGGGAACACATTAGACGACACTGCGAGGTGGCATTTCGGGCAGCGTGGACGCACAGGCGCAGCCAGGACGACAACAAATGATGTCAGAGGACGGGCAGCGCAAACTGTGCATGGCCAAGGGATAACATAACAGCGCAGGGTCCATGACGGAATCAAACAATGCTAAGGAGGCAGCGCACAGTGCCAAGGGGGCAGGAATGACGGCTGTGCTGCGTCACATTACAAAGGAAAGTCCCACCTCCGGGACGGTTGGACGGTGTGAGGGGACACATTACATGAGTGTGTAGTTCAGCGTTTCCAAGGAGCATAATTTCAAGAGCGACCTTTTCCTTGTGCATTATTAGTGCTGCACAAGGTGGCTCTTTCAGTAACAAACGCCTAGGGAGGGGGGACAGGTTCCCTTACATTTTAGTTCAGCATGGCGGTCGCATGACACGTTGCCGGATACACAGCTGGGGATCAGCTGACGTTACTGAACCCCAATAACAGAGGAGCGACTGTTGACTGTGCACACAGCACTTCCAGGCACCAACTGGCGCTGTTAGAGCCCAGGGACAGCAGGAGGAGCAGATTGGAGGTATTGACGCACACACAGCTGGGGATCAGCTGACGTTACTGAACCCCAATAACAGAGTAGCGACTGTTGACTGTGCACACAGCACTTCCAGGCACCAACTGGCGGTGTTAGAGCCCAGGGACAGCAGGAGGAGCAGATTGGAGGTATTGCCGCACACACAGCTGGGGATAAGCTGACGTTACTGAACCCCAATAACAGAGGAGCGTCTGTTGACTGTGCACACAGCACTTCCAGGCACCAACCGGCGGTGTTAGAGCCCAGGGACAGCAGGAGGAGCAGAGGAACAGAGTGTAGGCCAAAGCCTGATTGGAGCAAGTTGAAAGGGAACCTTTAACCCCCCCCAAGATGTTTGTAGCTGAAAGAGCCATCTTGTGCAGCACTAAGGATGCAAAAGGAAAAGGTTGCTCTTTTAATTATGCTCCTTGCAAACACAGAAGTAAACACTAAAAATGTGTCCCCTTATACCGTAAAACCGTCCCGGAGGTGGGAATTTCCTTCGTAATGGGACGCAGCACAGCTATCATTCCTATCCCCTTGGTGCCGTGCGCTACCTCCTCAGCGTTGTTTTAAGCTGTCACGGAGCCTGCGCTGGTCTGTTATCCCTTGGCCATGCCCAATTTGCGCTGCCTGTCTTCTGACATAATTTGGTGTCAGGCTGTCAGTGCCTGTGCGTCCACGCTGCTCCAGATCTCACCTCGCAGTGTCGTCTAATGTAATCCCACTGCGGGCCTTGGATCCATGGGCATGCACAATGCATATCCTCACCTCTCACTCCCCTCCTTCCCTCTTCTTCAGACTGTGCAGCGTCACGGCCGTGGCATGCTATTAGGGATCAGCTGATGGCGCACAGTCTAAAGAAGGTGGAGGGAGATGAGCGAGAGCCCGAGGTGAAGATATGCACTGCGCATGCCCATGGATCCCAGGCTCGCAGTGTGATTCAATCAGAAGACACTGCGAGGCGGGTTCTCGGGCAGCGCGGGCGCACAGGCACAGCCAGCCTGACACCAAATTATGTCAGAAGACAGGCAGCGCAAATTGGCCATGGCCAAGGGATAACAGATCAGCGCAGGCTCCGTGACAGCTTAAAACAATGCTGAGGAGGCAGCGCATGGCACCAAGGGGGTAGGAATGACGGCTGTGCTGCGTCACATTATGAAGGAAAGTCCCAGCTCCGGGACGGTATAACGGTATAAGTGAACACATTTTATAAGTGTTAAGTTCTGCGTGTGCAAGGAGCTAAACTAAAAGAGCTACCTTTTCCTTGTGCAACATTACTGCTGCACAAGATGGCTCTTTAAGTAACAAACGCCGGGGGGGGGGGGGACAGGTTCCCTTACATTTAGGTTGTTGTGCCAGCGTGGCGGTCGCAGGACACATTGCCGGCTACACAGCTGGGGATCAGCTGACGTTACTGAAACCCAATAACACTGGGTCGTATGTTTTGACTGTGCAGCCTGCACTTCTGAGCCGCAACTGGCGGTGTTGGAGCCCAGGAATAGCAGTTCAGGTGGTAGAAAGATGAACACATCAGGAGACCTGGATGACACCCAATTACTTAATCAGGCAGAGGAGTGGCAAATTCCTGCGAGATCCAGGCCTGGTTCATTTTCAGGAAAGTAAGCCGGTCAACATTATCGGAGGATAGTCGCATGCGACGGTCTGTTAGTACACCACCTGCGGCACTAAAGACACGTTCCGATAAGACACTAGCCGCAGGGCAAGCCAGCACCTCCAATGCATACTGGCTTAGCTCTGGCCATGTATCCAGCTTAGAGACCCAAAACTTGAACGGGGAAGAGCCGTCTGGGAGTACAGTAAGAGGGCAAGCCATGTAGTCTGTCACCATCTGACGGAACCGTTGCCTCCTGCTGACTGGAGCCGCCGGTGATGGTGTAGACATTTGGGGTGGGCACACAAAACTTTGCCACAGTTGTGCCATACTGGGCTTGCCTTGGGCAGAGGCACTGCTTCTGCTCCCTCTTTTTGCAGAGCCTCCCCCACTGCCTCGACGCACTGAGCTGCTTTGTAAAGCACTAGCAGCACTCCTCTCGTGGTACTCCCGCATTTTACGCTCCCGGGTCAATGCTGGGATGAGGTTTTGGACGTTGTCCCGGTAGCGAGGATCGAGGAGGGTGAACACCCAATAATCAGGCATGTTGAGAATGTGGTCGATGCGGCGGTCGTTTCTCAGGCACTGCAGCATAAAATCCACCATGTGCTGCAGACTGCCAACTGGCCCAGAAACGCTGTCCCCTGCTTGAGACATGATCTCTGCCCGCTCGTCATCACCCCACCCTCGCTGTACACACTGACCACTGGACAATTGTCTCACTCCCTCCTCTGGAAGGAGGTCTTCCTCCTCCATTGACTCCTCCTCATCCTCCTCACAAAGTGGCCCCTGCGTACCCCTTTGTGAGGAACCACGTGGCGCTGACTGTCCAGAAGCTGATGGAAAAGGTGACTCCTCATCCTCCACCTCTTCCACAACATCATCTTTTAACTCTTGCAAAGTTTGTTGAAGCAGGCAGATAAGGGGGACAGTCATGCTGACTAGTGCATCATCTGCACTTGCCATCCGCGTGGAATAATCGAAAGGACGCAAAACCTGGCAGACGTCCTTCATAGTGGCCCACTCTGTGGTTGTGAAGTCTGATCGGCGCTGACTGCGACTTTTTTGCGCCTGATGCAGCTGGTACTCTATTACTGCTTGCTGCTGCTCACACAACCTCTCCAACATATGTAACGTGGAATTCCACCTGGTAGGTAGGTCATATATGATGCGGTGTTCCGGAAGGCGGAATCGGCGCTGCAGAGCAGCAATGCGGGATCTGGCCAAGCTGGAACGCCGCAAGTGAGCACACTCTAGGCGGACCTTGTGCAGCAGTGCATCAAGATCCGGATAGTCCCTCAGAAAACTCTGCACAACCAAATTGAGCACATGTGCCAGACATGGGATGTGAGTGAGGTTGCCAATGGCCAAAGCTGCCACCAGATTTCAGCCATTGTCACACACTACCATGCCTGGCTGGAGATTCGCTGGCACTAACCACACATCGCTCTCCTGCTTGATGGCATTCCAGAGCTCCTGCGCTGTGTGGCTTCGATTCCCCAATGAAACTAGTTTCAAGATGGCCTGTTGACGTTTGGCCACGGCTGTGCTCATGTCGGTCAGAGGTAAACGTTCACGTGTCCATGTGGAGGTGGACTGTGACGGCTCCTGCAGCGATGATTCTGAGGAACTTGTGTATGAGGAGGAGTCAATGCGTACAGACTGGATTCCTGCAATCCTTGGAGTGGGCAGGACACGTCCTGCGCCACACGCACGATCTGTACCTGGCTCAACAACATTAACCCAACGGGCAGTGAGGGAAATGTATCGCCCCTGGCCATGTTGACTGGTCCACGCATCGGTGGTGAGGGGGACCTTGCTACTGACGGCGTTCAGTAGCGCGTGTTTTATGTGTCCCTCCACATGCTTGTGCAGGGCAGGGACAGCTTGCCTGCTGAAGTAAAAGCCGCTGGGCACCTTGTACTGTGGGACTGCCAATGCCATCAAGTCACGGAAGCTGTCGGTCTCCACCAGCCTGAATGAGAGCATTTCCAGGGACAGAAGTTTGGCAATGCCTGCATTCAGAGCCTGTGCTCGGGGGTGGTTGGCCGAGAATGCCCGCCTTTTCTCCCATGCCTGTACTACCGATGGCTATAGAGTAGACTGGGAGTGTGAGGATGACAGGGAATGTGGTGCTGTGGGTGGAATTACACTAGGTCTCTGGACAACAGTGCCAGAGGTTCTTCCATGGCGATCCTGGGAGGAAGCCAAACCAGCTGTGCGTGAGCTGGAGGAAGAGGCAACACGAGCTGAAGAGGTGGTAGCTGCCGCTGTTGGTTGGCCTAGGTCTTCAGTGTGTTTTTGTAACTCCACCGCGTGCCTGTTCCGCACATGTTTCCACATATTTGTGGTATTGAGGTTGCTGACACTTTTACCTCTTTTGACTTTCTGATGACACAGCTTGCATTTGACAAAACAAATGTCATCTGCAACTGTGTCAAAAAAGGACCAGGCACTGCAAGTCTTGGGAGCGCCCTTTTTGGCTTTTGAAAGAGACAGGCTCCTAACGGGTGCCAAAGTGGAGGCTACAGGCTCCGCAGTCTTCCCCCTCCCTCTCCCAATTGGGGCCCGTAAGGGGAATCTCTTCCTCAGAGCTGCTCCCACCACCTTCCTGTTCCTCACGCCACGATGGGTCAAGGACCTCATCATCTCCACTACCCTCTGCCACCAACTGCTCCTCCTGGGTAGTCTCGGCAGCACAGTACGCACCAGAAAGCGGCACCTGAGTTTCATCATCAGATGCGTACTGCGCTGTGGTCACCGCAGGCACTGGCCCACCCGCCTCTTCAGAGTCAGAGAGACAAAGCTGTTGGGCATCACTGCACACTGCCTCTTCTTCCATTTCTCCAATGCTGCTTGGCTGGCCCCCTGTTTCCAAGCCAAGAGATTCAGAGAACAGAAGTAGAGACGGCTCCTGTCCTGGGCTCTCTGACTGCCTGGCCAATTTGGCAGGTGGTGAAGAGACAGATGGCTGCTCTCCAGTGGTCTGTGCCTGAGAGGATGTGGCACTAATTGAAGTCGATGCCGATGCGTTAGCTGCCATCCATCCGACAACGGCTTCAATTTGATCTTCACGCAGCAGCGGTGCACGGCGCTCTCCGACAAAGCTGCGCATGAAGGACTGTTCCCTGCTGAAACTGAGTGATGATGAGTCACCGGTGCCCGCAGCAGGAACAGAATCACCACGTCCTCTCCCTGCTCCTCTCCCTGCTCCGCGCCCACGCCCACGTGCCTTACTCCCTGCCCTCTTCATCTTGGTTGACAGATAAAGATAAGCAGAAAAGTACTAAGGCCTTAGTGTGCTTATTCCTGAAATGCTCCTCCTAACAGGTGCAAGAAACACTAATGTTGTAAAGTGTGGACTAGACTTTATTATTGATAAAATGTGGCCTACACAAGTGTTAAGTGGTGTTTGGTGAACGTTACTTTTTTTATGCAGATTGGGCTACAGAGCGACTTTAACACACACGGGGACCGTGCAGACAGCCGTAAACGGCGCTGCAAGGCCCAAAAACCCTCCTCTAGGTTATCCTATGTAGTGTTTTTCCACTATTTAGCTGGAGACGGGTGGAAAGACACTAATAGGAAATTTTTTAAAAAATTTTCAACTGGCTGCACTATTTGAAAAAAAGGAAAAGTTTTTTCACGGTATGAGGCAGTGACGCACCCTGAGCTGAATACAACGGGCTGTGGCTGCACACAGACTACAGGGCGAGCTGCGCTCACACGGAGACCGTGCAGACAGCCGTAAACGGCACTGCAAGGCCCAAAAAAAACCCTCTAGGTTATCCTATGTAGTGTTTTTCCACAATTTAGCTAGAGACGGGTGGAAAAACACTAATAGGAAATTTTAGAAAAAATGTGCAGCAGGCTGCACTATGAGCAAAAAAGGACAATGGATAGCACTGTATGAGGCAGTGTGAACCCCCCCTGAGCTGAATACAACCGGGTATATGGCTGCACACAGACTACAGAGTGAGCTGCACACACACACACACAGAGACCTTGCAGAACGCTGTTAAAACAGCGCTGCAAGGCAAGAGCAAGGTGAACAGTGAAGAACACACAGCGTTTTGCTAAATTAGCCTTGGGAAAGCAAAATAAAGCAATTAGCTATCTCAACTGGCCCACAGTTAGAACACAGCATCCTGTCCCTAACTGAAATCACAGCAGAGTGAGCGCAAAATGGCGGCAGCGTTTTTTATAGTGCAGAGTGACATCATTTTAGCAGCCAATCACAGCCTTGCCAGTACTTACATGCCCACCATGATAAACAGGATGTGCCCACACTTCCATTCATTCCTCATTGGCTGCTGCGTGCAGTTTGAATTCTGGGAACTTCCGATTCCGGTATGCGATACGCGGGAAGTATCGGAATTCGGTATCGGAATTCCGATACCGCAAATATCGGCCGATACCCGATACTTGCGGTATCGGAATGCTCAACACTAGTAAGTACCTGAATGTATTTTTCTGCATTGAGCACACCAAGAAATGGGCAGTGTTTAGGACGATAAACAAAGTGGTTGGCCAAGGAAAGTTAGTGCAGCAGATGAAAGACACATAATGCATACATACTGTACCTTTGAAACTGGAAGAGCAGCACCATCAGTTGAGAACTGGCAGCAACCAGTAAAACCCAGCTATACCCATCTACTCTTCAGACAAGACTGACCAGAATTTGTTTTCATTTAAGAATTGTGTCCAAAAACAAACTTTTGACATGAAAACAAGGCCAAGCGACTCAACTATACATGAAAATATAAGAGCTGCGAAGAAGAAAAATGGCAGTAATTGCTTCGGACTGAGTCAAAATGTGAAATATCTGGTTGTAACAAATGGTTTGCCGAAGGCCTCAAGAGTGGGACAATAATGAGTATCTGCATGGAAACATGAAACATGGTGGAGGCTTCTTGCAAGTTTGGGGGCTGCAGTTCAACTAATGAAGTAAGGGATTTAGTAAAGATTCAGTGTCTTGTAAAAGTATTCACCCCCTTTGCTTTTTACCTATTTCATTACACTACAACTTGTGCTTAAATATTTTTGGAATCTGATTTCTGTGTGATGCATCAGCACTAAATAGTTTAAATTGGTGAAATAAAGTGAGAAAAATATAGACATACATTAAATTTATGGGAAATAGCTAAAAAAATGGCATGTGGATATGTACTCCCCCACTTTGCAATGAAGCCCCTAAACAATTGTTGCAAGCAATTACCTTCATAAGTCACATGCTTAGTGAAAGGAAGTCTCCCTTGTGCAATCTAAGGGTCACATGCTCTGTCAGTATAAACACTTGACATTTTCTGGATGGGCACCACTAACCAAACAACACCATGAAGACCAAGCAGATCTCCAAACAAGTCAGGAACAAAGTTGCTGAGAAGTACAAATGGAAAGCACAAGAGAGGGCCACCCACTAAAACTCAGCCTGGACAAGGAAGGCATTAATCAGATAGGCTGCACAGGGACCAAAAGGTAATACTGAAGGAGCTGCAGAGTTCCCAAGCAGAGACTAAAGTATTTGTTTATACGACCAGAACAAGCCATACACTCCATAGAAGTGGCTTTTATGGAAGAATAGACAGAAAAAAGTCTTTACTTACACATAAAAATTGTAAGACTTGTTTTGAGATTGACAAATGACATGGGAGACTCTCCAAAATTTTTGGAGGAAGGTGCTGGGGTCAGATGAGACCAAACTTTGGGCACCAATGTAAATGCTATGTCTGGCATGAAACCAACACAACTCATTACCCCAAGAAAACCATTGTTAGGTCTCGAGTTCCCGCTTCTGCACAGGGGGAATCTCGGGCCATCTCCGCTGCGGTCTCCCATTCTTGTCCAGCCACAGTGGAGTCTGCTCAGCAGGGACGTCGGTCCCAGCATCTTGCTCAGTCTCACGCTGTACAGAGAGTTACTGCTGCTTCTTCAGCTTCTGCCATTAAAGTCAGTGCTGGTCAGCAGCGAGCGGACTTCTCTGGGACTAAGTCCTTGTCTAAACACACTGAGCATGCCCAGGGCAAGATCTTCCGTTGGAGATCGAGGGTCATGTGCTCAGGCTCTGCAGCACATTCCATTGGTCCTCTTGGCAGGTCTTGGAAGGGCAAAGTTTCTGTGGCCACTTCCTGTGCTGCAACTATATAAACTGCGCATGACCGCACGGCCATGCGCTAGTGTACAATTGTTAATGTGTGTATGTTGTGAGTGCAAGTCGTCCTTGGATACCCCTACCCTATTGAATGTCTGTTCGCGGAAGGTGTATGGCTGCTATCTAGCGCCCAACTTAGCCTACAGCACGAATCACACATTACAGCGTCCAGTTGCTGTGACCGCCAGTACGGCGCCGTGCACTTCCTCTGTGCTTTCCTTACCCAAGCCTGGGTGGTTAGTGGCGTTCGTCAGTGCGGCACCGCATGCACTCTTGTGCCTTAAAATCATTATTTAGTTTCCTTACACACCCAGTTGCGGTGTTATGCCAGCAAGGGTCTAATCGGACTTCAATCCTAGTTGGGGTTGAGTTCGCTGACTACTTGCTCGCGCTCTATGTGCGGTACCGCGGTCCTGTGACGCAACAGGATCGCTTCCTTCACGTTGGGTGAAGTTTAACCCACGTGTGTATACTTATGAGTACCGCCATATAGTTCGTCATTACTTGGCAGCAGGTTCCATCTCTGCACGGTGGACCCCGGGCTGCGAACGCACCATACTCTATCTGTCTTAATATTTGGTGCGTTCCGCTAGCCCTAACAACCATCCTCACAGTGAAACATGGTGATGGTAAAATCATGTTGTGGGGATATTTTTGACAGCACAGACAAGGAAAATGGTCTGAGTCAAGGTGAAAATGGATAGTGCAAAATACAGAGATATTCTTGAGCAAAACCTGTTTCAGTCTATGAACTGATGCAAACCCTCAACAAAAAAAACCTGAACTTCCAGGTTGTGAGATAGAAAAATAAGAAAAAATGTCAAGTGTGGTGTATACTTTCCCAAGTCACTGTACATGGTGTCCTCAATGCTGAGAAATACAGGCAGATACTTATCCATCATGCAATACCATAAGGGTGATTGGCACCAAATCCACCCATCACTTGTCGATTGTGAGCCCTCGCAGGCAGGGTCTTCTCTTTTCCTTTACCAGTCGTGACTTTTATTGCTTAAGATTACTGCACTCGTTTTTATTATGTATACCCCTTTTCAGACGTAAAGCACCATGGAATAAATGGTGCTATAATAATAAATAATAATAATATCAGCATACTCAGGAGAAATTGCACAACAAATTGTATAGGTGCAATTTCTCATGTTACCCTTGTAAAAATAAAAAAAAATGGGGGCTAAAATAACATTTTTGTGGGGAAAAGGTGATTTTTTTATTTTCATGACTCCATCTTTTATGTGACGCACCTGGGGGTTCAAGGTGCTAACCACACATCTAAATACACTCTTTGAGGGGTGTTTCACTGTTTAGGCACATCAGGGGCTCTCCGAATGGGACATGGCGCCCACTAATGATTCCAGCAAATTTTACATTCAAAAAGTCAAATTATGCTCCTTCACTTCTGAACCCTGCCGTGCGCCCAAACAGTAGTTTTATCCCATATGTGAGGTATCGGTGTACTCAGAAAAAATTCCTGAACAAATTGTATGTTGCATTTTCTCCTGTTACTCTTATGAAAATGCTAAATTTAAAGCTAAAAAACTATTTTGGGGGGAGAATGTGATTTTTCTATTTTCACAGCTCAACGTTATAAACTTCTGTGAAGCCACTGGGAGTTCAAGGTGATCACCACACATCTAAATGCATTCAATGAGGGGTCTAATTTCCAAAATGGTGTCACTTTTGGGAGCTTTTCATTGTTTAGGCACATCAGGAGCTCTCCAAACGCAACATGGCATCTGCTAATTGTTCCAGCAAATTTCGCATTCAAAAAGTCCAATGGCGCTCCTTCCATTTTGAGCTTTGCTTTGCGCCCAAACAGTGATTTTCCCCAACATATTGGGTGTCGGCATGCTGAGGAGAAATTGTACAACAAATCTTGTGGATGATTTTTTTTCCTGTTACCATTGTGAAAATAAAAATTTGGGGTCTAAAGTACATTTTTTGTGAAAAAAAGTTAAATGTTCATTTTTTCCACATTTCAAAAATTCCTTTAAAGAACCTGAAGGGTTAATAACCTTTTTGAATGTGGTTTTGAGCACCTTGAGGGGTGAATTTTTTAGAGTGATGACTCTTTTGGGTATTTTCTATCATATATATACCCCTGAAAGTCAATTTAATTGTGAGTTATCTAAAAAAAATGGTTTTGTAAAAATAAATCTTTCAAAAATTGTGCTGAGTCAAAGTAAACATGTGGGAAATATTATTTATGAACTATTTTGTGTGACATAAGGTCATAAAAATTAAAAGTTTGAAAATTGTAATATTTTCACCAAATTTCTGTTTTATTCAAAAATAAACGCAAGTTATAGCAAAGAAATGATACCACTATCATGAAGTACAATATGTCATGAAAAAAATCTCAGAACCAGTGGGATCCATTGAAACATTCCAGAGTTATTACCTCACAAAGTGACAGTGGTCAAAATTGTAAAAATTGGCCTGGTCATTACTGTGAAAACCACCCTTGGGGGTAACGAAGTATACAACTTCCTCTACACCGTTTTAGTCTCTGAAATCAGGCTATAGTTGGCCATGTGTGCATTCCTTTTAGATAGGAGAGTACCATAATCATTGTTCAGTCTGTCACTTGCCCACCAACACATCTGATAATAGAGGCACTACAAAGTATCTCTAGCCTTGTAAATGTTTGACGTTGGGTCTTTTTCCAGCTCTGCGGAGTATATCCAAATTACATAATGATAATGCACTGACACGTCTACAAACATTTAAATGGTAATATAGCTAACAAGTGTTCCCATACTGCGTTTACCACTGTCCTGCAACGACCTTTTCTCATCTTGTTCTGTACATTTTCAGGTCATGCAGGAGACGCATTAATATTTTAATATTTCATTTCTATATCTTCTGAAATTTGTTGAAAATGTCTGGCTTCTACATGATGAAAAGTATACAGCCAATTTTGCCAGAAGCAACTAATTGTATCTCTTGAGAAAGATTTCCAGTAGGTTTTGTAGGGCTATTCAATAGTTTCAATATTCAGTAAAAAGTTTTGGATGATGGACTGCTCGTAATATCTTCATTTCTGTAGAACGAGTCCAGAAGTGAATTCACTAGTACCACCAAGACTTGCTAGAGGCTAATACAAGCCAAGGAATCTAGGCCAGAGGACTACGCTGTAGCATTTGGGCCTATATATTCAAAATCCCCCATGCAAAATCTGCAACTGGGCCCCAGCTATCATGTGTCTTTATCCCCTTCGCCCCCCAGCCTGTTTTTCCTTCCTGACCAGACCAATTTTTTCAATTCTAACTATTACCCATTTCATTGTTTTCCAGTGATTCTGATACTGTTTTTTCATGACATATTGTACTTTACGATAGAGGTAAAATTTGTTCAATATGAAAATTTTTGCAATTTTCAACATTTTTTATTTTTATGCCCTTAAACCAGAGAGCGATGTCCCACAAAAAATAGTTAACATTTACCACATATATACTTTACACCAGCACAAATTTAGATTTTTTTTTTGCTAGGAAGCTTAGAAGGGTTAAAAGTTGAACAGCAATTTCTAATTTTTCCAACAAAATTTACAAAACCATTTTTTAGGGACCACATCCCATTTGAAGTGACTTTGGGGTGCCTATATGACATAAAATTCCCAAAGTGACACCTTTCTTAGAACTGCATCCCGCAAACTGCTCAAAACTACATTAAAGAAGTTTATTAACGTTTTAAGTGCTTCACAGAAATTAAAGCAATGAGGATGTAAAAAGTGAACATTTAAATTTTTCCCACAAAAATGTTAATTTAGAGCAAAATTTTGCATTTTTACCAGGGTAACAGTAAAAAAAGATCACCATACAATTTGTTGTGCAACTTTTCCAGAGTACGTTGCTACTCCAAAAGTGGCGGAAGGCTACTGTTTTGCGCACACAAAAGGGCTTGGAAGGGAAGGAGCGCCTAAGCAGTGGAAACCCCCTACAAGTGAACCCATTTTGTAAACAGGAACCCTCAAGGAATTTATCTAAAGTGGTGAGCACTCTTAACTCCCAGGTGCTTCACAGACTTTTATAACGTTGAACCATTAAAAAAACCCATCACATTTACCCACAAAAATGTTGTTTTATTTTCACAAGGGTAACAAGAGCAAAATGAACGATATAATTTGTTGTGCAATTTCTCCTGAATACGTCGATAACCCATATGTGGTCGAAAACTACTTTTGAGGCTGAGTGCAAAGCTTAGAAGGAAAGGCGTGCCATATTGAAGTTCAGATTTTGCTGAGATGGTTTGAGCGTGCCATGTCACCTTTGCAGAGCATCTGAGGTACCAGAACAACAGAAACCCCCCATAAGTGACATCATTTTACAAACTACACCCCCAATGAATTATTCAAGTAATGCAGTGAGCATGTTGACACCTCGTGTCTCACAGAATTTTATACCATTGGTGCTGAAGAAAGAATAATTACATTTTTACCACTGAAATGTTTTAACTCCAAATTTTTTATTTTTATAATTGCAAACAGAAAAAATAGACCTCACATTTTGGACCTCACACAATTTCTCCTGAGTGTGTCAATGCCAAATATGTAATAGGGAACTACTTTTCAGGCACAGTAGAAAGCTCACAAGAAAAGATGAGCCATATTATAGTGCAGATTTTACTGCTATGGTTACTGGTGCCATGACCCACTGGGAGAGCCCCTCAGGTGCCTGTTGTGAATTCTGTTGTCAGGCTCCCTCCTGTGGTCATGAATGGTACTTCGGCTGGTTCTGTCCATGGACTTCCTCTGGTGGGTGTTTCTGAGTTTCCTTCCACAGGTGACGAGGTTAATTCGTTAGCTGGCTGCTTTGTTCTTTGTTCCATGCCACCTGTCAATGTTCCAGTATTGGTCTAGTTCTTTCCTGGATCATTCTTGTGACCTGTCTTCCCAGCAGAAGCTAAGTTCCTGCTTGTATTTTCTTTGGTTTGCTATTTTTCTGTCCAGCTTGCTATTTTATTGTTGTCTTGCTTGCTGGAAGCTCTGGGACGCAGAGGGAGCACCTCCGCACCGTGAGTCGGTGCGGAGGGTCTTTTTGCGCCCTCTGCGTGGTCTTTTTGTAGGTTTTTGTGCTGACCGCAAAGCAACCTTTCCTATCCTCAGTCTGTTCAGTAAGTCGGGCCTCACTTTGCTAAATCTATTTCATCTCTGTGTTTGTATTTTCATCTTTACTCACAGTCATTATATGTGGGGGGCTGCCTTTTCCTTTGGGGAATTTCTCTGAGGCAAGGTAGGCTTTATTTTTCTATCTTCAGGGCTAGCTAGTTCCTTAGGCTGTGCCGAGTTGCATAGGGAGCGTTAGGAGCAATCCACGGCTATTTCTAGTGTGTGTGATAGGATTAGGGATTGCGGTCAGCAGAGTTCCCACATCCCAGAGCTCGTCCTTTATTATCAGTAACTATCAGGTCATTCCGTGTGCTCTTAACCACCAAGTCCATTATTGTCCTGACCACCAGGTCATAACAGGTGCCAGAACAGCAGAACTCTGCCATAATTGACCCCATTTTGCAAATTACACCGCTAAATGAAATATTCTAAGTGTGCAGTGAACATATTGATACTACAGGTGTTTTACAGAATTGTATACCTTTGAGCAGTGAAGACTGAGTAATTATTAACCCCTTAATCCCATATGATGTACTATCCCGTCCAGGTGACCTGAGACTTAATTCCCAGTGACGGGATAGTACGTCATATGCGATCGGCCGCGCTCACGGGGGAAGCGCGGCCGATCGCGGCCGGGTGTCAGCTGCCTATCGCAGTTGACATCCGGCACTATGTGCCAGGAGCGGTCACGGACCGCTCCCGGCACATTAACCCCCGGCACACTGCGATCAAAGATGATCGCGGTGTGCCGGTGGTGCAGGGAAGCATCGCGCAGGTAGGGGGCTCCCTGCGGGCTTCCCTGAGACGATCGGTACACGGTGATGTACTCACCGTGTACCGAGCATCTTCTCCCTGCAGTCCCCGGATCCAAAATGGCCACGGGGCTGCATCCGGGTCCTGCAGGGAGCACTTCCGGGTCAGGATCAGGCTGCAGCTGCAGCTCTAATCCTGCCCGGCTGTATGTCAGATCACCGATCTGACAGAGTGCTGTGCATCGGTGATCGGTGATCTGTGATGTCCCCCCCTGGGACAAAGTGAAAAAGTAAAAAAAAAAATTTCCACACGTGTAAAAAAAAAAAAAAAAAAAATTCCTAAATAAAGAAGAAAAAAAAAATATTATTCCCATAAATACATCTCTTTATCTAAAAAAAAACAATAAAAGTACACATATTTAGTATTGCCGCGTCCGTAATGACCCGACCTATAAAACTGGCCCACTAGTTAACCCCTTCAGTGAACACCGTAAGAAAAAAAAAAAAAAACGAGCCAAAAAACAACGCTTTATTATCATAACGCTGAACAAAAAGTGTAATAACACGCGATCAAAAAGACAGATATAAATATCCATGGTACCTCTGAAAACGACATCTTGTCCCGCAAAAAACGAGCTGCCATATGGCATCATATCCAAAAAAATAAAAAAGTTATAGTCCTCAGAATAAAGCAATGCCAAAATAATTATTTTTTCTATAAAATAGCTTTTATCGTATAAAAGCGCCAAAACATAAAAAAATGATATAAATGAGGTATCGCTGTAATCGTACTGACCCGAAGAATAAAACTGCTTCATCAATTTTACCAAACGCGGAACGGTATAAACGCCTCCCCCCAAAAAAATTCATGAGTAGCTGGTTTTTGGTCATTCTGCCTCACAAAAAATCGGAATAAAAAGCGATCAAAAACTGTCACGTGTACGAAAATGTAACCGATAAAAACGTCAACTCGTCCCGCAAAAAACAAGACCTCACATGACTCTGTGGACCAAAATATGGAAAAATTATAGGTCTCAAAATGTGGAGACGCAAAAACTTTTTTGCTATAAAAAGCGTCTTTTAGTGTGTGACGGCTGCCAATCATAAAAATCCGATATAAAAAACGCTATAAATGTAAATCAAACCCCCCTTCATCACCCCCTTAGTTAGGCTAGGTTCACATTGCATTAATGGGTTAACGCTAACGGACAGCGTTGCACGGCGAAAATGTCATAATTAACGCCGTGCAACGGGTCCGTTAGCACACCCATTGACAGCAATGTGATTTTCGGGTGTAGCGCATCGCTAGAGCGTGTCATTTTCGGCTCGGGCTAGCAAGGTGCCGTTCTTTTGTGGCGCACCTCGGACGCTGCTTGCAGCGTCCGCGGCGCGCCCGAGGTCCGATCCCCGATCCCCGATCTTCCAGAGCGGGGACGTTAACGCAACCACTAAACACGACACCTAAAAAGACATTGCGTTAGCGCAATCCGCTAGCGCTAAACGGATTTCCCTAACGCAATGTGAACCTAGCCTTAGGGAAAAATAATAAAATTAAAAAAAATGTATTTATTTCCATTTTCCCATTAGGGTTAGGGCTAGGGTTAGGGTTAGGGCTAGGGTTAGGGCTAGGGTTAGGGCTAGGGTTAGGGTTTGGATTACATTTACGGTTGGGATTAGGGTTGGGATTAGAATTAGGAGTGTGTCAGGGTTAGGTGTGTGGTTAGGGTTACAGTTGGGATTAGGGTTAGGAGTGCGTTTGGATTAGGGTTTCATTTATAATTGGGGGGTTTCCACTGTTTAGGCACATCAGGGGCTCTCCAAACGCGACATGGCGTCCGATCTCAATTCCAGCCAATTCTGCATTGAAAAAGTAAAACAGTGCTCCTTCACTTCCGAGATCTCCCGTGCGCCCAAACAGGGGTTTACCCCAACATATGGGGTATCATCGTACTCGAGACAAATTGGACAACAACTTTTTGGGTCCAAGTTCTCTTGTTATCCTTGGGAAAATAAAAATTTGGGGGGCTAAAAATCATTTTTGTGGGAAAAAAAAAGGATTTTTTATTTTCACGGCTCTGCGTTGTAAACTGTAGTGAAACACTTGGGGGTTCAAAGTTTTCACAACACATCTAGATAAGTTCCGTGGGAGGTCTAGTTTCCAATATGATGTCACTTGTGGGGGGTTTGTACTGTTTGGGTACATCAGGGGCTCTGCAAATGCAACGTGACGCCTGCAGACCAATCCATCTAAGTCTGCATTCCAAATGGCGCTCCTTCCCTTCTGAGCTCTGCCATGCGCCCAAACAGTGGTTCCCCCCCCCACATATGGGGTATCAGCGTACTCAGGACAAATTGGACAACAACTTTTGGGGTCCAATTTATTCTGTTACCCTTGTAAAAATACAAAGCTGGGGGCTAAAAAATCATTTTTGTGAAAAAAAAAAGAATTTTTATTTTCACGGCTCTGCGTTATAAACTGTAGTCAAACACTTAGGGGTTCAAAGTTCTCACAACACATCTAGATAAGTTCCTTGGGAGGTCTAGTTTCTAATATGGGGTCACTTGTGGGGGGTTTGTACTGTTTGGGTACATCAGGGGCTCTGCAAATGCAACGTGACTCCTGCAGACCAATCCATCTAAGTCTGCATTCCAAATGGCGCTCCTTCCCTTCCGAGCTCTGCCATGCGCCCAAACAGTGGTTCCCCCCACATATTGGGTATCAGCGTACTCAGGATAAATTGGACAACAACTGTTACCCTTGTGAAAATACAAAACTGGGGGCTAAAAAATAATTTTTGCGAAAAAAAAAAAATTATTTTAACGACTCTGCGTTATAAAGTGTAGTGAAACACTTGGGGGTTCAAAGCTCTCAAAACACATCTAGATAAGTTCCTTAGGGGGTCTAGTTTCCAAAATGGTGTCACTTGTGGGGGGGTTTTAATGTTTAGGCACATCAGGGGCTCTCCAAACCAACATGGCGTCCCATCTTAATTCCAGTCAATTTTGCATTGAAAAGTCAAATGGCGCTTCTTCCCTTCCGAGCTCTGCTATGCGCCCAAAAAGTGGTTTACCCCCACATATGGTCTATCGTCGCACTCAGGACAAATTGCACAACAACTTTTGTGGTCTAATTTCTTCTCTTACCCTTGGGAAAATAAAAAATTGGTGGCGAAAAGATCATTTTTTTGAAAAAATATGATTTTTTATTTTTACGGCTCTGCATTATAAACTTCTGTGAAGCACTTGTTGGGTCAAAGTGCTCACCACACCTCTAGATAAGTTCCTTAAGGGGTCTAGTTTCCAAAATGGTGTCACTTGTGGGGGGTTTTAATGTTTAGGCACATCAGGGGCTCTAAAAACCAACATGGCGTCCCATCTTAATTCCAGTCAATTTTGCATTGAAAAGTCAAATGGCGCTCCTTTCCTTCCGAGCTCTGCCATGCGCCCAAACAGTGGTTTACCCCCACATATGGGGTATCGTCGCACTCAGGACAAATTGCACAACAACTTTTGTGGTCTACTTTCTTCTCTTACCCTTGGGAAATTAAAAAATTGGTGGCGAAAAGATCATTTTTGTGAAAAAATATTATTTTTTATTTTTACGGCTCTGCATTATAAACTTCTGTGAAGCACTTGTTGGGTCAAAGTGCTCACCACACCTCTAGATAAGTTCCGTAAGGGGTCTACTTTCCAAAATGGTGTCACTTGTGGGGATTTCAATGTTTAGGCACATCAGGGGCTCTCCAAACGCAACATGGCATCCCATCTCAATTCCAGTCAATTTTGCATTGAAAAGTAAAATGGCGCTCCTTCCATTCCTTGCTCTGCCATACGCCCAAACAATGGTTTACACCCATATATTGGGTATCAGCGTACTCAGGACAAATTGCACAACAATTTTTGAGGTCCAATTTCTTCTCTTACTCTTGGGAAAATAAAAAATTGGGGGCGAAAAGATCATTTTTGTGAAAAAATATGATTTTTTATTTTTACGGCTCTGCATTATAAACTTCTGTGAAGCAATTGGTGGGTCAAAGTGGTCACCACACATCTAGATAAGTTCCTTAGGGTGTCTACTTTCCAAAATGGTGTCACTTGTGGGGGGTTTCAATGTTTAGGCACATCAGGGGCTCTCCAAACGCAACATGGCGTCCCATCTCAATTCCTGTCAATTTTGCATTGAAAAGTCAAATGGCGCTCCTTTCCTTCCGAGCTCTGCCATGCGCCCAAACAGTGGTTTACCCCCACATATGGGGTATCAGCGTACTCAGTACAGATTGTACAACAACGTTTGGCATCCATTTTATCCTGTTACCCTTGGTAAAATAAAACAAATTGGAGCTGAAATAAATTTTGTGTGAAAAAAAGTTAAATATTCATTTTTATTTAAACATTCCAAAAATTCCTGTGAAACCCCTGAAGGGTTAATAAACTTCTTGAATGTGGTTTTGAGCACCTTGAGGGGTGCAGTTTTTAGAATGGTGTCACACTTGGGTATTTTCTATCATATAGACCCCTCAAAATGACTTCAAATGAGATGTGGTCCCTAAAAAAAAAATGGTGTTGTAAAAATGAGAAATTGCTGGTCAACTTTTAACCCTTATAACTCCCTAAGAAAAAAAAATTTTGGTTCCAAAATTGTGCTGATGTAAAGTACACATGTGGGAAATGTTACTTATTAAGTATTTTGCATGACATATCTCTGTGATTTAAGGGCATAAAAATTTAAAGTTGGAAAATTGCGAAATTTTCTAAATTTTCGCCAAATTTCCGTTTTTTTCACAAATAAACGCAAGTTATATCGAATAACTGTTACCACTAAAATGAAGTACAATATGTCACGAGAAAACAATGTCAGAATTGCCAAGATCCGTTGAAGCGTTCCAGAGTTATATCCTCATAAAGGGACAGTGGTCAGAATTGTAAAAATTGGCACGGTCAATAACGTGCAAACCACCCTCAGGGCTTAAGGGGTTAAAAATGACATAAAAAATTACAGAGATGCCAAATTTGTGAACCCTAAATGTGGTTTAGACAAACTTAGGAGCACAGAATTTCTGCATTTCTATTAGGGGGTGAGGAGCCATTTAGCTTTCTAGAGCCTTTCTACTACCAGTAACAAGGAAGCCCCTATATTTCCTTTGACAGATGATGGACCTGAGTGGGGACTTGCTTTTATTGTGGATTGATTTGAAGCTTTTGTTGGGAACATTTTACATAACATTTTGAATCACGTTTATCCTGTGCTTTAGGCTAAGCATCTAAATCTCTTAGTGAAGTGATTCAGACAAAACCAACGAGGCATCCATTCACTATAATGAGTCAGCAGAGTTACTATGGACTCCATCTGGCCTCTGTTCAGTGTTGTCCTTTTTCAGAAGTGCCCAAAACTGTGACCGACCTCACTTTTAGCCACGCCTAAAAAGACGGACACCGCCGGAACATAGGTTGGACGCGTGTACAGTGTCTTATTATAGACAATCTTCTGCTGGAGGCTGAATCACATATTTTAGAGATTTACAAGGAAAACGTGATGCAAGTGCTCAGCGTAGAGTGAAGGATAAATGTGAGCCGAATCTTACTTCAATGTTTTAGAGGCAGAATGAACAAATCATCAAGTCAGTGTGACTACTGCAATACCAGATTTGTTTGGCTGATTTTTACATCACCATTTTTGAGAGCTATAACTATTCCACATTTCTGCCGGCAGAGTCAGGTGAGGGTTTGTTTTTTGCAGCACGATTTGATGTTTTTATTGGTATCATTTTCCATCACATAACGTTTTTGATTGCTTTCTATTCTGATTTTTGTGAGGCAGTATGAACAAAAGCCAACAATTCAGGAATTGTATTTTTGAGGTTTTTTTATGCTATTCCGGGTGTAGTAAAATTGATAAGGCAGCTTTATTCTCCAATTACAGTGATGCCCCATTTATGTATTTTTTATGTTTTGATGCTTTTACACAATAAAAACTTTTTTATAGAAAAATATTATTTTTGCATTGTTTTGTTCAGAGAGCTATAGCTTTTTTGTTTTTCCATTGATGGAGCCGTATGATGGCTTGTTTTTATGGGACAAGATGATGTTTTTAGAGATACCATTTTTATTTATATTCGTCTTTTTGATCAAATTTATTCCCTTTTTGTTCAGCAGTATGATGGCAGCATTCATGGCTCTGATCGCTGGTATAATGAATTGCAAAATTGCAATGCACAAGCATTGCAATGCTTTATACCTGTCAGTGTTGCACTAACAGAAACCTCTTGGATCATGCTCTGAGCATGGTCTAACAGGCTTCCCGTAGCCTAGTGAATCAGATGCCATCATGTTGACCTATGGCAACAATCAGGCACTTACAAAAACGCCGCAGGGGCGCCATTCAGACTGGAGAGGGAGCCCCTTCCCTCTCCCAGACTCAAAATCGATTGCAGAAATTAGGTGGTTAAACAGCTGGGGGCAGTACAGGCACCGCTCCTGGATGTGAGATCCAGGTGGCAGATTTCATCTTAGCTGAACACCCGCTGGCGATTGCGTGAGCAAAGCTCCTGTGCTTGCGCAATCTCCAGGCCGTATCTATATGTCCAAGGTCAGAAATCCTCTCCCAAAAAAGATGTATGGATATATTTTCAGGTTAGTTAACCCCTTCATGACCCAGCCTATTTTGACCTTAAAGACCTGGCCGTTTTTTGTAATTCTGACCAGTGTCCCTTTATGAGGTAATAACTCAGGAACGCTTCAACGAATCCTAGCGGTTCTGAGATTGTTTTTTCGTGACATATTGGGCTTCATGCTAGTGGTAAATTTAGGTCGATAATTTTTGCATTAATTTGTGAAAAAAATGGAAATTTGGCTAAAATTTTGAAAATTTTGCAATTTTCAAATTTTGAATTTTTATTCTGTTAAACGAGAGAGTTATGTGACACAAAATAGTTAATAAATAACATTACCCACATATCTATTTTACATCAGCACAATTTTGGAACCAATTTTTTTTTGCTAGGAAGTTATAAGGCTTAAAATTTGACCAGCGATTTCTCATTTTTACAGCAAAATTTACAAAACCATTTTTTTTAGGGACCACCTCACATTTGAAGTCAGTTTGAGGGGTCTATATGGCTGAAAATACCCAAAAGTGACACCATTCTAAAAACTGCACCCCTCAAGGTACTCAAAACCACATTCAAGAAGTTTATTAACCCTTCAGGTGCTTCACAGCAGCAGAAGCAACAAGGAAGGAAAAAATGAACATTTAACTTTTTAGTCACAAAAATGATGTTTTACCAACAATTTTTTTATTTTCCCAAGGGTAAAACGAGAAACCGGACACCAAAAGTTATTGTACAATTTGTCCTGAGTACACCGATACCCCATATGTGGGGGGGAACCACTGTTTGGGCTCGGAAGGGAAGGAGCGCCATTTGACTTTTTCAATGAAAAATTGGCTCCAATCTTTAGCGGACACCATGTCGCGTTTGGAGAGCCCCTGTGTGCCTAAACATTGGAGCTTCCCCACAAGTGACCCCATTTTGGAAACTAGACCCCCCAAGGAGCTTATCTAGATGCATAGTGAGCACGTTGAAGCCCCAGGTGCTTCACAAACTGATCCGTATAAATGAAAAAGTACTTTTCTTTCACAAAAAATTTATTTTAGCCTCGATTTTTTCATTTTCACATGGGTAATAGGATAAAACTGATCCTAAAATGTGTTGGGCAATTTCTCCTGAGTACATAGATACCTCATATGTGGTCACAAACCACTGTTTGTGCACATAGCAAGGCTCGGAAGGGACGGAGCGCCATTTGACTTTTTGAATGAAAAATTAGCTCCAATCGTTAGCGGACACCATGTCGCGTTTGGAGAGCCCCTGTGTGCCTAAACATTGGAGCTCCCTCACATGTGACCCCATTTTAGAAACTAGATGCCCCAAGGAACTTATCTAGATGCATAGTGAGCACTTTGAACCCCCAGGTGGTTCACAAATTGATCCGTAAAAATGAAAAAGTATTTTTTTTTCACAATTTGTTCATTTTCACATTTGCAACAGGATAAAATGGATCCTAAAATGTATTGGGCAATTTCTCTTGAGTACACCGATACCTCACAAGTGGAGGTAAACCACTGTTTGGGCACACGGCAGGGCTCGGAATGGAAGGAGCGCCATTTGACTTTTTGAAAAATTAGCTCCAATCGTTAGCTGACACCATGTCGCGTTTGGAGAGCCCCTGTGTGCCTAAACATTGGAGCTCCCCCACATGTGACCCCATTTTGGAAACTAGACCTCCCAAGGAACTAATCTAGATGTGTGGTTACCACTTTAAACCCTCAAGTGCTTCACAGAAGTTTATAACGCAGAGCCGTGAAAATAAAAAATCATGTTTCTTTCCTCAAAAATGATGTTTTAGCAAGCAATTTTTTATTTTCACAAGGGTAACAGGAGAAATTGGACCCCAATGGTTGTTGCCGAGTTTGTCCTGAGTACACCGATACCCCATATGTGGGGTAAACCACTGTTTGGGCACACGTCGGGGCTCGGAAGGGAAGTAGTGACTTTTGAAATGCAGACTTTGATGGAATGGTCTGCGGGCGTCACGTTGCGTTTGCAGAGCCCCTGATGTGCCTAAACAGTAGAAACCCCCCACAAGTGACCCCTCTTTGGAAACTAGACCCCCCAAGGAACTTATCTAGATATGTGGTGAGCACTTTGAACCCCCAAGTGCTTCACAGAAGTTTACAACGCAGAGCCGTGAAAATAAAAAATCATTTTTCTTTCCTCAAAAATTGTTTTAGTAAGCAATTTTTTATTTTCACAAGGGTATCAGGAGAAGTTGGACCCCAATAATTGTTGCCCAGTTTGTCCTGAGTATGCTGGTACCCCATATGTGGGGGTAAACCACTGTTTGGGCGCACGTCGGGGCTCGGAAGGGAGGGAGCACCATCTGACTTTTTGAATGCAAGATTGATTGGAATCAATGGTGGCGCCATGTTGCGTTTGGAGACCCCTGATGTGCTGTAACAGTGGAAACCCCTCAATTCTAACTCCAACACTAACCCCAACACACCCCTAACCCTAATCCCAACTGTAGCCATAACCCTAATTAGAACCCTAACCCCAACACACTCCTAACCACAACCCTATCCCTAACACACCCCTAACCATAACCCTAACCACAGCCTAATCTTAACCCTATTTCCAACCCTAGCCCTAATTCCAACCCTAAGGCTATGTGCCCACGTTGTGGATTCGTGTGAGATTTTTCTGCACCATTTTTGAAAAATCCGCAGGTAAAAGGCACTGCATTTTACCTGCGGAATAACCGCAGTTTTCCAGTGTTTTTTGTGCGGATTTTACCTGTGGATTCCTATTGAGTAACAGGTGTAAAACGCTGCAGAATCCGCACAAAGAATTGAAATGCTGCGGAAAATACAACACAGCGTTTCCGCGCGGTAGTTTCCGCACCATGGGCACAGCGGATTTGGTTTTCCATAGGTTTATATGGTACTGTAAACCTGATGGAAAAGTGCTGCCAATCCGCTGCGGATCCGCAGCCAAATCCGCTGCAGATCCGCAGCCAAATCCGTGTGCACATAGCCTAATTCTAACCCTAACCCTAGTTCTAACCCTAATTCTAGCCATAACCCTAACCCTAAGGCCAGGTTCACACTGCGCTAGCAGCAGCCCATTCAGCACATACGCTAACGGGCTGCTGCTAGCGAAAGTGCCGACATTTGCATCGCGCTTGCGCAGATAGAGCATCTGCTAGCTCTATCTGCGCTATCAGTGACGGACCCGGAAACGCTGCAGCCCGCGTCTCCGGTCCGTCACTCAATGATGGCACATCCCTAGCGCACACCCATTGTGGGCGTGCTCTAGTGATGCGTCCGACATTGCTGTCAATGGTGGCCGTAACGGACTACGGTACACCGCGTTTATGCTGCGATGTAACATAGTCCATCTAATGGACTGCTTAGACGCAGTGTGAACCAACCTTAACCCTAGTGGAGCAAAGAGAAAAAAAATTTTTGTCTTTATTTTATTTTTGTCCCTATCTATGGGGGTGATAAACGGGGGGGTTATTTATTTTTCTTTTTCATTTTGATCGCTGTGATAGAACCTATCACAGCGATCAAAATGTAGCTGTAACGAATCTGCCGGCCGGCAGATTCGGCGGGCGCACTGCGCATGCGCCCGCCATTTTGGAAGATGGCGGCGCCCATCGAACACGCGAATGGAGACCGGGAGGGACACAGGTCGGTAAGTATGAGAAGGGGGGTGATCGGACAGCGGGGGGAGCGGACAGCGAGGGGAGCGGACAGGAAGACGGAGGGGAGCGGGGGACACTAGATAGCATAGGGGAGAGGCTAGGGAATAGAGGGGAGACAAGTATATCAGTCAGGCAGCAGAGTGTAGGATGGATTGGAGTGATTCCAGAGTGCTAGAGGGGAGGCCAGAGAGTAGGAGGTTGCAATAGTCAAGGTGGGAGATAAGGGCGTGGACTAGTGTTTTTGTGGTTTCATGGTCAAGGAATGCACGGATATGAGAAATATTTTTGAGTTTGAGATGGCAGGAGGAGGCAAGGGCTTGGATATGTGGCTTGAAAGAGAGGGCAGAGTCAATGATCACCCCGAGGCACCGGGCGTGTTGGACTTGGAAAAGTGAGCAGCCATTGACATTGATGCATAGGTCTCATGGAGGGGTAGAGTGAGATGGGGGAAAGATGATGAATTCTGTTTTGTCCATGTTCAATTTTCGAAAGCGAGCAGAAAAGAAGGCTGAGATATCAGACAGACATTGTGGGATTTTGGTGTGTAAGGAGGTGAGGTCAAGTCTGGATTGGTAGATCTGTGCGTCATCGGCATAGAGATGATACTGCAAACCTTGGGTAATGCAGCGCTGCTCGTGGCTGTAAACCCCAGCGAATGAAGGTAATGTAGGTCAATGACCTGTAGTTACCTTCATTCGCGGTGATGCGCCCCCTGCTGGATGTCTCTGGAGCGTGGGAAAAGTTCCCAGGCTCGAGGTCATATGAGGACACCCAGCAGGGGGCGCATCACTGCGAATGAAGGTAACTATAGGTCATTGACCTACATTACCTTCATTCGCTGGGGTGTACAGCCACAAGCACAGCTGCATTAGCAGACCTTGTGGCTGTAAAATATTTTAACCCCTTCAGATGGATTTACAATGTGGGACGTTACAGATCTACGGAAGGTATGGATATTGTTGTTTTATTATTTTTTATTTGTTACAGAGCGAGGGTCTTCAGTGAGTGGATTGAGCGTACAATAAAATATTAAAACAACCTGTGTTTTTATTTCATTAAAATACTGTTTAATAATGTGTGTGTGTTTTTTTTAACCATTTAATGCAAATGGATTAATAATGGATAGGTGTCAGAATTGATGCCTCTCCATTATTAATCTGGCTTAATGCCCACGCCAATTTTTTCAGCGATTTAACCCTTAAATTGCTGAAAGCTATTAAATTTAAGGGTTAAAGGCAATTTAAGGGTTAAATCGCTGAAAAAAGTGGCGTGGGCTCCCGCGCAATTTTCTCCGCCAGAGTAGTAAAGCCAGTGACTGAGGGCAGATATTAATAGCCTAGAGAGGGTCCACGGTTTTTGGCCCCCCTGGCTAAAAACATCTGCCCCCAGCCACCCCAGAAAAGGCACATCTCAAGATGCGCCTATTCTGGCACTTGGCCACTCTCTTCCCATTCCCGTGTAGCGGTGGGATATGGGGTAATGAAGGGTTAATGCCACCTTGCTATTGTAAGGTGACATTAAGCCAGATTAATAGAGGAGAGTGTTGTGAATTCAGCTTTTGGGCTCCCTCCGGTGGTTGTAGAGGGTAATGCAGTTGTGCCTGGATTGCAGGAGTGGACATGTGTATCTACTAATTGCAGGACTGACTGGGGTATATAGCTTTGCAGGATCCTTTAGTCAGTGCCAGTTGTCCATTGTTCTTGAAGGATTCACTTCCCTGATGGTCTCTCCAGTTTGCTGTGTTTTTCTACAAAGATAAGTCCTGGCTTGTTTTTTGTTGTCCACCTGCAGTGGACCTTATAGTTCTGTGCATTTTCATGTTTTTGTCTTGTCCAGCTTGGTCTGTGAAGGATTTTTTGCAGCCTAGCTATTTCTCTGGAGATGCAGATATACCCCCCATGTCTTTAGTCAGATATGGTGATCCGTATTTTCTGCGGTGGATATTCTCTAGTGTTTTTATACTGACCGTATAGTACTCTGTTCTATTCTTTCTTTTTAGCTAGTATGGCCTCCTATGCTAAAATCTGATTTCATATCTGCGTATGTTTTTTCCCTCTCCTCTCACAGTCAATATTTGTGGGGGGCTATCTATCCTTTGGGGATTTTCTCTGAGGCAAGATAGGTTTCCTGTTTCTGTCTTTAGGGGTAGTTAGATCTTAGGCTGTGCCGAGGGGTCTAGAGAGTGTTAGGTACCCCCCACGGCTACTTTAGTTGCGCTGCTAGGTTCAGGGTTTGCGGTCAGTACAGGGACCACCTTCTCCAGAGTACGTCTCATGCTGCTCCAAGGCCACCAGATCATAACAGTACAACTGGCCAACAATGAGTTAATTGCATCTCAGAAGAAGGGTGGAAAGATTTTGAACCATTTTTTTTTCCTTAGCCTGTTTGGTCTATTCCTCCCTCTTTGCCTCTGGGTGGCTGCGGAGCCTGGTATTAACATGAATGTTCAGGAGTTAGTTTCTCGGGTGGATCAGCTTGCTGCTAGGGTACAGGGTATTTCAGATTTCATTGTTCAAACGCCTGCCTTAGAGCCTAAGATTCCCACTCCTGATTTGTTCTTTGGTGACGGATCCAGATTTTTGAGTTTCAAAAATAACTGTAAACTGTTTTTTGCATTAAGACCCCGGTCTTCTGGTGATCCTATTCAGCAGGTTAAAATCATCATATCTCTGCTGCGTGGTGACCCACAGGATTGGGCATTTTCCCTGGAATCTGGCAATCCTGCTTTGCTTAATGTTGATTCGTTCTTTCAGGCATTGGGGTTGTTGTATGATGAGCCTAATTCTGTGGATCAGGCTGAGAAAATCTTGTTAGCCCTGTGTCAATGTCAAGAAGCGGCAGAATTGTATTGCCAGAAATTTAGAAAATGGTCTGTACTGACTAAATGGAATGAGGATGCCTTGGCGGCAATTTTCAGAAAGGGTCTTTCTGAATCCGTTAAAGATGTTATGGTGGGGTTCCCCACGCCTCCTGGTCTGAGTGATTCTATGTCTCTGGCCATTCAGATTGATCGGCGCTTGCGCGAGCGCAGAGTTGTGCACACTGTGGCGTTGTCCTCTGAGCGGAGTCCTGAGCCTATGCAGTGTGATAGGATTTTGTCTAGAGCTGAACGTCAAACATTCAGGTGTCAAAATAGGTTGTGTTTTTACTCGGCGATTCTGCTCATGTTATTTCTGATTGCCCTAAGCGTACTAAGAGAATCGCTAGTTCTGTTGCCATCAGTACTATACAACCTAAATTTCTGTTATCTGTGACCTTGATCTGCTCATTATCATCATTTTCTGTCATGGCATTTGTGGATTCAGGCGCCGCTCTGAACTTAATGGACTTAGAATTTGCCAGACGTTGTGGTTTCCCCTTGCAGCCTTTGCAGAACCCTATTCCTTTGAGGGGCATTGATGCTACACCCTTGGCCAAGGATAAACCTCAGTTTTGGACACAGCTGACCATGCGCATGGTGCTAGCCCATCAGGAAGATTGTCATTTTCTGGTGTTGCATAATTTGCATTATGATATTGTGCTGGGTTTTCCATGGTTGCAGCTACATAATCCGGTGTTAGATTGGAAATCCATGTCTGTGACTAGTTGGGGTTGTCAGGGGGTTCATGATCAGGTTCCTTTGATGTCAATCTCCTCTTCCCCCTCTTCTGAAGTTCCTGAGTTTTTGTCAGATTTCCAGGATGTATTCGATGAGCCCAAATCCAGTTCCCTTCCACCGCATAGGGACTGTGATTGTGCTATTGATTTGATTCCAGGTTGTAAGTTCCCTAAGGGCCGACTTTTCAACCTGTCTGTGCCTGAACATACCGCCATGCGGAGCTATATTAAGGAGTCTTTGGAGAAAGGGCATATTCGTCCATCTTCTTCACCGTTGGGAGCGGGGTTCTTTTTTGTTGCCAAGAAGGATGGCTCCTTGAGACCCTGTATTGATTATCGCCTCTTGAATAAGATCACGGTCAAATTTCAATACCCCTTGCCTTTGCTTACTGATTTGTTTGCTAGGATTAAGGGGGCTAGCTGGTTTACTAAGATTGACCTTCGAGGGGCATATAATCTTATTCGTATTAAGCAGGGTGACGAATGGAAAACTGCATTTAGTACGCCCGAAGGCCATTTTGAGTACCTTGTGATGCGATTCGGACTCTCTAATGCTCCATCTGTGTTCCAATCCTTCATGCATGATATCTTTCAGAGTTATCTTGATAAATTCATGGTTGTATATTTGGATGATATTTTGATTTTTTCCAATGAGTGGGAGTCTCATGTGAAACAGGTCAGGCTGGTATTTCAGATCCTCCGTAATAATGCTTTATTTGTGAAGGGGTCAAAGTGCCTCTTTGGAGTGCAGAAGGTTTCTTTTTTGGGTTTCATTTTTTCTCCCTCATCTATAGAAATGGATCTGGTTAAGGTTCAGGCCATTCATGATTGAATTCAGCCCACATCTGTGAAGAGCCTTCAGAAATTCTTGGGCTTTGCTAATTTTTATCGTCGGTTCATTGCCAACTTCTCCAGTGTGGTTAAACCTCTGACCGATTTGACCAAGAAAGGCGCTGATGTGACGAATTGGTCCTCCGCGGCTGTTTCTGCCTTTCAGGAGCTTAAACGCCGATTTACTTCTGCCCCTGTGTTGCGTCAGCCAGATGTTTCTCTTCCTTTTCAGGTTGAGGTTGACGCGTCTGAGATTGGGGCAGGGGCTGTTTTGTCTCAGAGGAATTCTGATGGTTCCTTTATGAAACCGTGTGCCTTCTTTACTTGGAAGTTTTCGCCTGCGGAACGCAATTATGATGTCGGCAATCGGGAGTTGTTGGCTATGAAGTGGGCATTTGAGGAGTGGCGACATTGGCTTGAGGGGGCCGAGCAACGTATTGTGTTTCTCTTCCTTTTCAGGTTGAGGTTGACGCGTCTGAGATTGGGGCAGGGGCTGTTTTGTCTCAGAGGAATTCTGATGGTTCCTTTATGAAACCGTGTGCCTTCTTTACTTGGAAGTTTTCGCCTGCGGAACGCAATTATGATGTCGGCAATCGGGAGTTGTTGGCTATGAAGTGGGCATTTGAGGAGTGGCGACATTGGCTTGAGGGGGCCGAGCACCGTATTGTGGTTCTGACCGATCATAAGAATCTGATTTACCTCGAGTCTGCCAAACGGCTGAATCCTAGACAGGCTCGATGGTCCCTGTTTTTCTCCCATTTTGATTTTGTGGTCTCGTACATTCCTGGTACTAAGAATGTTAAGGCGGATGCCCTCTCTAGGAGTTTTTTTCCTGATTCCCCTGGGGTTCTTGAGCCGGTCGGCATTTTGAAGGAAGGGGTGATTCTTTCTGCCATCTCCCCTGATTTGCAACGGGTTCTTCAGGAATTTCAGGCTGATAAGCCTGACCGCTGTCCTGTGGGGAAACTGTTTGTTCCTGATAGATGGACTAGTAAAGTGATTTCTGAGGTTCATTGTTCTGTGTTGGCTGGCCATCCTGGGATTTTTGGTACCAGAGATTTGGTTGGTAGGTCCTTTTGGTGGCCTTCTTTGTCACGAGATGTGCGTTCTTTTGTGCAGTCCTGTGGGATTTGTGCGCCGGCTAAGCCTTGCTGTTCCCGCGCTAGTGGGTTGCTTTTGCCATTGCCGGTCCCTGAGAGACCTTGGACGCATATTTCTATGGATTTTATTTCCGATCTTCCTGTTTCCCAAAGAATGTCGGTTATCTGGGTTGTCTGTGACCGATTTTCTAAGATGGTTCATTTGGTGCCTTTGCCTAAATTGCCTTCTTCTTCTGATTTGGTTCCATTGTTTTTTCAGCATGTGGTACGTTTGCATGGTATTCCGGAGAATATTGTGTCCGACAGAGGTTCCCAGTTTGTTTCTAGGTTTTGGCGGGCCTTTTGTGCCAAGCTGGGCATTGATTTGTCTTTTTCCTCTGCATTTCATCCTCAGACAAATGGCCAGACTGAGCGAACTAATCAGACCTTGGAGACCTATTTGAGATGCTTTGTGTCTGCTGATCAGGATGATTGGGTAGCTTTTTTGCCATTGGCCGAGTTTGCCCTTAATAATCGGGCTAGTTCGGCTACTTTGGTTTCGCCTTTTTTTTGTAATTTTGGTTTTCATCCTCGTTTTTCTTCCGGGCAGGTTGAGCCTTCTGACCTTCCTGGTGTGAATTCTGTGGTCGACAGGTTGCAGCAGATTTGGGCTTATGTGGTGGACAATTTGGTGCTGTCTCAGGAGGAGGCTCAGCGTTTTGCTAACCATCGTCGGTGTGTTGGTTCCCGGCTTCGGGTTGGTGATCTGGTTTGGTTATCTTCCCGTCATGTTCCTATGAAGGTTTCTTCCCCTAAGTTTAAGCCTCGATTTATTGGTCCTTATAGGATTTCTGAGATTATTAATCCGGTGTCCTTTCGCCTGGCACTTCCGGCCTCGTTTGCTATTCATAATGTCTTCCATAAATCTTTGTTGCGGAAATATGTGGAGCCCGTTGTTCCCTCTGTTGATCCTTCGGCCCCTGTATTGGTCGATAGGGAGTTGGAATATGTTGTTGAGAAGATTTTGGATTTCCGTTTTTCGAGGCGGAAGCTTCAGTACCTTGTCAAGTGGAAGGGTTATGGCCAGGAGGATTGTCATGATTCCAATGGCAGGGAATCACAAAAGGACAAGCACCAACGAGCTCTAGGGTGATGGAACCTGAGCTGACCGCGACCCTAAACCTTAACACACAAATAACAATAGCCGGGGAACGTGCCTACGTTGATCCTAGACGTCTCGCACCAGCCGAAGATCTAACTTCCCCTATTAGAAGAAACACAGACCTCTCTTGCCTCCAGAGAAATACCCCACAGAAATAGCAGCCCCCCACATATAATGACGGTGAAATGAGAGGAAGGCACATACACAGTATGATAACAGACTCAGCAAAATGAGGCCCGCTAAAACTAGATAGCAGAGGATACAAAAGTAAACTGCGCGGTCAGCAAAAAACCCTTCAAAAAACCATCCTGTAATTACTTGAACTCATGTTCCAACTCATGGAACATGAGGAGCAATTACAGCCCACTAGAGCAACCAGCAGCAAAGAAAATATTATATGCAAGCTGGACTAGACAAAAATAAAGCAAAACGTGGAACAAGAAAATCAAAAACTTAGCTTGTCCTGAAGATAACTGAAGCCAGAAGCTGAGGTAACAAAACACTCTGATAACTTTGATAGCCGGCGGGGAAATGACAAGAAAGCCCGGTTAAATAGGAAACTCCCAAATCCTAATAGAACAGGTGGACACCAGAGACAGCAGAACACAAATCACCCAGTACCATCAGTAACCACCAGAGGGAGCCCAAAAACAGAACTCACAACAGAGGATAATTCTTGGGTTTCTGCCTCTGATGTCCATGCCGTTGATTTGGTTCGTGCCTTTCATCGGGCTCATCCTGATCGGCCTGGGGGCTCTGGTGAGGGTTCGGTGACCCCTCCTCAAGGGGGGGTACTGTTGTGAATTCATCTTTTGGGCTCCCTCCGGTGGTTGTAGAGGGTAATGCAGGTGTGCCTGGATTGCAGGAGTGGACATGTGTATCTACTAATTGCAGGACTGACTGGAGTATATAGCTTTGCAGGATCCTTTAGTCAGTGCCAGTTGTCCATTGTTCTTGAAGGATTCACTTCCCTGCTGGTCTCTCCAGTTTGCTGTGTTTTTCTACAAAGATAAGTCCTGGCTTGTTTTTTGCTGTCCACCTGCAGTGGACCTTATAGTTCTGTGCATTTTCATGTTTTTGTCTTGTCCAGCTTGGTCTGTGAAGGATTTTTGTGAAAACCTGATGGGACAGATCCGGTTTTCCGGTTGGCATCCGTTTCCTCCATTTTTCCATCCGGTTTTTGACGGATCCGGTTTTTAAGAACGCCCCTGGGAGGTTCCGAGTGAAATCGGCCGATCCTATTGAAAAGTCGGGGTCGGGGATCGGCCAAAACTCGAAACCCAATGTAAGTCTATGGGGGTTTTTGTTTTTTTTTTACATTTCCTTCAGGGCGATATAGCAGAAAAACCGGTAATTCAATTACCGGCTTTTCATTTCTCCTGCCAAAACCCGACATGATATGAGACATGGTTTACATACAGTAAACCATGTCATATCCCCCTTTTTTTGCATATTCCACACTACTAATGTTAGTAGTGTGTATATGCAAAATTTCGGCGCTCTAGCTCTTAAATTTAAGGGTTAAATCGCGGAAAAAATTGGCGTGGGCTCCCGCGCAATTTTCTCCGCCAGAGTAGTAAAGCCAGTGACTGAGGGCAGATATTAATAGCCTGGAGAGGGTCCACGGTTTTTGCCCCCCCCCTGGCTAAAAACATCTGCCCCCAGCCACCCCAGAAAAGGCACATCTGTAAGATGCGCCTATTCTGGCACTTGGCCACTCTCTTCCCATTCCCGTGTAGCGGTGGGATATGGGGTAATGAAGGGTTAATGCCACCTTGCTATTGTAAGGTGACATTAAGCCAGATTCATAATGGAGAGGCGTCAATTATGACACCTATCCATTATTATTATCCATCACAAATTACACCGGATCCAGCACTGTGGCGCGACGCCGGAATCGGCATGGTGCGAGAAAACTGATGCGTAAAACTAGCCTTACACACCTGTCCCGGTTCCGGCCTTTGCTTCCCTCAGCCTTTTCCGCTGAACTCTGTTATGGTCCTGTGTCTTGGTATTAAGCCTTTTAGTGTTCCTGAGTCCTGTTTGCCTGCATCCGCCAATACCTCTATCTGCTTCCCAGTCTCCTGTCTGCCTGCTGCCTCCAGTGCTTCCACTACCTGTTTCCCAGAATCCTGTCTCCCTATGGCCTCCAGTGCTTTTACTGCTCCTTTCCCAGATGCCTCATCCACCTGCTGCACCAAGGCCTGTGGCCCGTGTTCAGTGTCGGACTGGGGAGCCAAGGGCCCACCTGTAACCAGCTTCTGTCCCCCACTTTTTTAGCTACATGCAAATGTGACATTATCCTCAATATATATTGTACATTGTACCAAGTACTGTTCATGTAAGATGGTGGTGACCCACACTGTTACAGGGGCCCACCAGAGGATTCGCCTGTTCTCCTGTGGACCGGTCTAAGCCTGCCTGTGTCCACCTGGACCTTCAGCTTAGAGGATCCACCCCATCATGTGATCCAAGATAATATATAAGTTCCACTTGCCCAATGGAATTTCTAGATAGAAACTGACTCTGCTGTACAGACTGCCAGTCTCTTCCTGACTGTGCTCTACTGGGAATGCTGATCTCTGACTTCCCATCTGTCACAGTTTACTGTTTGTGGAAGCCTGGTAGCTGTTAATAGATCTTCCTCATACAGGCTTAGCATAAGCCACATCATTTACCAGATAGTTGGTGGTTACCATGTCCTTCACCATTTAACCTCTGCACAGAGATCTGGACTGGACCACAGAGTCAACTGCTGACCAGTGGAGCAATCTGAAGGTACGAATGGTCACCACACACTGTAATTGCCAAGAGTTTATATCAAAATTGGGAAGTGACTGAATGGTCAGAATACAAGCGGAGGTTAGAAAATTGGAGAAATCCGGAAGACAAAACAAAAGCAAGGGCTAGAACTGCAGACCATGTAAGCAGAATTTATTGACTGGAATTGGAAGTCAGCGTCCCAGGGGATAAAATGTCATAAAGCCCTGCCCAGTACTCTCATAAAGGAGAATAATCAAAACCAAACTAATCTAGTGGCATTAAAAGTCGAGAAAAATGAGAACTATAAGGCTGCTGTCACACTAGCAGTATTTGGTCAGTATTTTACATCAGTATTTGTAAGCCAAAACCAGGAGTGGAACAATTAGAGGAAAAGAAGATGTTGTTGGGAACTGGTATGGGGAGGGATGTTCATACTGGTCTGGATGGTGGGAAGGGGCATGGGCAAGACGCTGGTAGTTGTCTGGATGGTGGGACGGGGCACGGGCACAATGTGGGTAATGGTGAGGTTGGTGGGACAGGGCACAGGCAGGTTGCTGGTACGGGTCATGATGGTTGTGGCTGTAGTGATAGACAGTGGCTGAAGGGGCAGGTGCAGGAGGGGTGGCAAGTGTGGTGGCTTTGGAGGTAATGAGCACTAGAGTAGACTGGCAGGCTTCCATTACTTGCATCTGCTGATCAGTAGATAGCTTCTCCATTTGCTCGAGTACCGACCGGAAAAAAGTGTGGTTCGGTAACTGACTTGCCTCTGAACGCATCATTAGCAGAAGTGTATGCAACTCGAGTATGCTTTTATTTATTAAATTGAAACCTGTAGCCATTTGCTTGGATAAAACTTTGAGACAGTTCTGGAAGGATGCGTACAGGTGCAAGAACTCGGGCGCATAGCTCTGTACCTGACCCCTCTGCCGCTGGCGCCCCAAAGCCACAGGTGTACTAGAGGTGGCAGCAGCAGAGGGGTGGGGTACAGGAAAAGCTATATCCTCACCAGCAGATTCATGCAATGGAACCGGCCAGGATGCTCCAGCGCTGGTGGATGGGACCGAGGGATCAGATGGGTGGGAAGGCTGGGACGGTGCAGAGTGGGAAGGTGCAGAGGGGCTGGGACTGTTGAAGTGTCCCTTGGTGGCGGACTCCAGAAGGATTGCCCCAGAAGGGTTCAACTTAGCTGCAGGCTCCCGAGTGCTCCAGACAGTGCTGTGGAACAAAGAGAAAAAAATATAATTAATATACTGATATTGCATGGCCCTTGCTGAAACAGCAAAAGAGGGTTAGACATGTAAAACATTGGTTATTACATGTGGTGGGTAATATTTACCTTCGGGTCACCATCGTTGACCTGAGGAACAACAGGGCTTGGGCATATTTGTATTTGCTCCTGTGTCCTCCAGAACCACTCGGGGACCGCATCTCTTTGTTGAACTCCTTCTTAAAGCGATCCCTGATAGACGCCACCGCTTCACAATCCTCTCAGCTGTAAAAAAAAGGAGAAACACAAATTGGTTAAGATACAATACTTAGAATGCATCAACATAACTGAACTGTGTATACTTACGTTCTTGATTCTGGGCCCGAACATTGAGGTCCTCCCAGTTCTCTACTAGCTGTTGGCATACTTGCTCCCAGAGTCAACGGTTCACTATAACATCAGCATGGCGGCGGTCACCCATGTTCCACAGTGGCTCCTTGTCTCGGATCAGATTGATCAGGAGGTCAATATTGAGGCTGACCTCCTCACCGTCCGAAGCACGATGTGAAGCCTGTTATAAAAAAGAACAAAAACATATAAAATTAGATTCAAAACAACATAAAGAAAATACCAAAAACAAACAAAAAAAAAGCTGCTTATACGATGACGGCCGCCACAACTCTCATGCCGACGACCCCGGGAGCCACTCGGAGGACCTCTGGATCGAGCACCAGAATCCGAACTCTAAAAGAAAAATAACATAAAAATTATGTGCTTGTAGTTAGCCTTTTATGTGTTGTGTACATTTTGGTATCTATAATGATCATTCTGTTTATGTTGTGTGATGTGTCCAATGATCTGTTTCTATGTGTTGTGTGCATTGTTCTTTCTGTAAGGATCTTTTGTTTTTATGTGTTGGGTGTAGTGTGTGGTTTGTGGTTCTGCGATGCATGAAAGAAACATACCAATTGTGATCCCGCTCCAGGTCTTTCTCCACCCCTTCGGTCTTCTTCTGGAAGCACCTCTTCTGCTGCAGCAGCAGATTCCTACAAAAGTGAAAGATGGTGGAATACATTAATATATATAGACAGAGAGAGAGAGCTAGACAGAGAGAGAGAGCTTGACAAGGAGAGAGATCTAGAAAGAGAGAGAGAGAGCTAGAGTGCGAGAGAGAGCGAGAGAGAGAAAAATTATATAAAAAACATATATATTTACCTCAGTGTGCTGCTGACGAGAGGGAGAGCTCCCAGAAGAAGACATGGCTGATGGCAGGCAGGCTCTAGCTGGCAGGCAGGCTCTTGCTGGAAGGCAGGCTAGGCTCTTGCTCTCTTGCAGGCAGGGTCTAGCTGGCAGGTAGGCAGGCTCTTGCTGGAAGGCAGGCTAGGCTCTAGCTGGCAGGCAGGCTCTTGCTGGAAGGCAGGCAGGTTCTTGCTGGCAGGCAGGAAGCAGGCTCTAGCTGGCAGGCAGGCAAGCTCTTGCTGGAAGGCAGGCTAGGCTCTAGATGGCAGGCAGGCTCTTGCTGAAAGGCAGGCAGACTCTTGCTTGCAGGCAGGCAGGCTCTAGCTGGCAGGCAGGCTCTTGCTGGAAGGCAGGCAGGCTCCTGCTGGAAGGCAGGCAGGCTCTTGCTGGAAGGCAGGCTAGACTCTTGCTGGCAGGCAGGCTCTAGTTGGCAGGCAGGCTCTTGCTGGAAGACAGGGTGTTGGCTCTCTTGCAGTATGGTTGGAAATTAGTGAGGGCCTCAATGGCATTGTTTTATATATGTGTCCTGGGGGCAGGTCAATAGGTTCTGAGCATGCTCAGGTTAAAAAACTGGAGCAGGCCGACGGATCAGCTTTTTTACGGATCCGGCACATTCCAGCGGCCATAGACATGCATTGTAGCGAAAAGCCGGAAGAGCCGTATCTGGCCCTTCCAGCTTTTTCGTCGCAGACAAAAAACGTTACTGTAGACGTTTTTTCCAGACGCCGGAATCGAAATTTTTGATTTGCGCTAATACAAGTCAATGGGGAAAAAAACGGTTCCGGTTTTTATGTTCGTCGGTTCCAGTTTTTCACAAAAGAGCCGTAATCAGCCGGAATGAAAAAACCTGATGTGTGAAAGTAGCCTAATACATATCATATTGATCCCTCTCTCTTTGAGATTCACCACAAATATAATCTTTAAAAAAAACAAAAAAAAAACATCTTTTGATAACCATAGTCTTATAAACACCACAACCATCTTTTAAGGTATACCTTTAGAACAATAAAAGCTGTTAAGTAAAATAATTTCATCTTAAAACAAGGGTCAAAAGTAAATATAATGATCAAGTTTAACAAAACGTAGAAGACAATTGTGAGAAGTGCATGACATAATTTCTTTTCTATAAGGTGATGTCAGTTGTTAAAGCTCATTGACTAGTTTCCAGCAATTCTGAAAATGAAATGCCAGACGAACATCTGCCAAAATCCCAGTGCCCCAGAACTTTTCCCATTAACGCTGTGAATTAAGCAGTGTACTGCAACATCTAGAATCATCTAAGGGATTCTTAAAGATTGGAGTATCGGGAAGAGTTCAGAGAATAATGAAATCATTTTCCAGTACTAACAGATAAAAAAACATTAGCATGGTTTGTTCTAAAGTGAAAATAATTCTGTAAAATTGGTGTATGCATTTCTCAGAGGTCAGGGCGCATAATAGAGATACACTTTCTGGAAAGTAGGGCCTTCAGGCAATAGTAAAAGGTACAGACGTTTCTAAATTACAAGTCATGCAAAAATGTCTGCACTAAAACTGCTTTACAACGGCAGGATGGAAGCTGTAATCATACAGCTCTGGCAAAAATTAAGAGACCACTGCACAATTTTATTAAAAAAAGCTTCTCTACATGTCTGACAGTCATTCCATTCCAGTGTCAGTTGAATTCCAACCAGAGTACACCTCATTCTACTTCGTGGGCTACAGGGTAATCTATAACCCCTGGCAAAAATTATGGAATCACCGGCCTTGAAGGATCTTCATTCAGTTTAATTTTTTGGGGGGAAAAAAGCAGATCACAGACATGGCACAAAACTAAAGTCATTTCAAATGGCAACTTTCTGGCTTTAAGAAATACTAAAGGAAATCAAGAACAAAAAAAGTCAGTAATGGTTACTTTTTTAACCAAGCATAGGGGAAAAATTATGGAATCACTCAATTCTGAGGAAAAAAATGGCTTTTATAACAGCTTGCAGTCTCTGAGGCATGGACTTAATGAGTGTCAAACAGTACTCTTCATCAATCTGACTCCAGCTTTCTCTGATTGCTGTTGCCAGATCAGCTTTGCAGGTTGGAGCCTTGTCATGGACCATTTTCTTCAACTTCCACCAAAGACTTTCAATTTGATTGAGATCCGGACTATTTGCAGACCATAACATTGACCTTATGTGTCTTTTTTCAAGGAAAGTTTTCACAATTTTTCCTCTATGGCAGGGTGCATTATCATCATGAAAAAGGATTTCATCATCCCCAAACATCCTTTCAATTGATGGGATAAGGAAAGTGTCCAAAATATCAACATAAACTTGTGCATATATTGAAGATGTAATGACAGCCATCTCCCCAGTGCCTTTACCTGACATGCAGTCCCATATCATCAATGACTGTGGAAATTTGCATGTTCTCTTCAGGCAGTCATCTTTATAAATCTTTATAAATCTCATTGGAACAGCACCAAACAAAAGTTCCAGCATCATCACCTTGATCAATGCAGATTCTGGATTCATCACTTAATATGACTTTCATCCAGTCATCCATGATTGCTTTTCCTTAGCCCATTGTAACTTTGTTTTTTTCTGTTTAGGTGTTAATGATGGCTTTCGTTTAGCTTTTCTGCATGTAAATCCCATTTCCTTTGGGCGGTTTCTTACAGTTCGGTCACAGATGTTGACTCCAGTTTCCACCAATTCGGTCCTCATTTGTTTTGCTGTGCATTTCCTATTTTGGAGACATATTGCTTGAAGTTCCTGGTCTTGACACTTTGATGTCTTCCTTGGTTTACCAGTACATTTGACTTTAACAACCTTCCCATGTTGTTTGTATTTGGTCCAGATTTTAGACACAGCTGACTGAACAACCAACATCTTTTGCAACATTGCGTGATGATTTACCCTCTTTTAAGAGTTTGATAATCCTCTCCTTTGTTTCAATTGACATCACTTGTGTTGGAGCCATGATTCTTGTCAGTCTACTTGGTGCAACAGCTCTCCAAGGTGTGATCACTCCTTTTTAGATGCAGACAAACGAGTAGTGTTGAGCAACCTCCCTAGTGTTCGGGTTCAGTTCGGTTTGTCGAACAGGGAGGTGTTCGCCGAACTGTTCGTCGAACACCGTCGAACCCCATTGATACCAATGGCAGGCAAACTCAAACACATACAAACACATGGAAAACACATAGAAAACACCTTAAAAGGTGTCCAAAAGTTGACAAACTGCTCAGAAGACACAATAAGCATGGAAAAGTCACAACTACATATAGTCATGCGAAAAGAAAAGAGGTGGAGGAGTAAAAGGAGGAGGAGACACAGATATAGGCATGTCATGCCCTTCTAAAATCAAGAAAGGCTGGAGTAAAAATGTAAACTCACTATACCAACACGCAGATGTCTTGACAAAAAAAATAAAATAAATATCTTTAGGTAGAATGGCGGCGGGTCCATTCAGAACACTTTCCTTAGAGGACGTAGTGGTACCCCCGTTGGGAGTTGTGCCAAAAAATGAACCCAATACATTCAGACTAATCCACCATTTGTCATATCCAAGGGGCAGTTCAGTAAACGACAACATCGACGTGGAACCAAATACAGTACTATGTACTGTACCTCCTTTGATGAGGCAATCAGGTGGGTCAAGAAGTTGGTACGTGACACCCTAATGGCCAAAACAGACATTGAGGGGGTGTTCCGGTTATTACTTGTGCCTCCGAATAGTGTCCTCCCATTGGGCTGCTTCTGTGAAGGAGCATACTACATAGATCGCTGTTTGCGCATGGGGTGCTCCATATCCTGCTATTTGAGGCGTTTAGTTCCTTCCTCGAATGTGTCATCATAGACGTTTGTAAGGTGGCGCATATTATCCACTACCTCGACGACTTCTTATGCCTGGGCCAAAAAGATTCGCCACAGTGTGAAAACACACGGTAGTCCACCTGTGAGAAGGAGAGAGCTGGAGGGAGAGTGGACACCCCAGAGCCGAGGGGTTAGATTGAGAAAGAAAGAAGGTGGTGTAGCTTGCTTCATGGGTGGGGTACTCTGCTGAGTAGCAGAAATTGCTACTAGGCCCAAAAGGATTTCCTTGGCCAGATGCCGTTAAAAAATAGTACTTAGGTAAACAGGCAGTGTAGCTTGCTTCATGGGTGGGGTACGCTGCTGAGTAGCACTAAATTCTACTAGGCCCAAACAGATTTCCTGGGCTAGATGCCGTTACAAAATAGTAGTTAGGTAAACAGATGGTGTAGCTTGCTTCATGTGTGGGGTACGCTGCTGAGTTGCACCAAATTCTATTAGGCCCCAAAATGATTTCCTGGGCTAGATGCCGTTAAAAAATAGTACTTAGGTAAACAGGCGGTGTAGCTTGCTTCATGGGTGGGGTACTCTGCTGAGTAGCACAAAATTCTACTAGGCCCAAACGGATTTCCTGGGCTAGATGCCATTACAAAATAGTAGTTAGGTAAACAGGCGGTGTAACATAGTAACATAGTAACATAGTTAGTAAGGCCGAAAAAAGACATTTGTCCATCCAGTTCAGCCTATATTCCATCATAATAAATACCCAGATCTACGTCCTTCTACAGAACCTAATAATTGTATGATACAATATTGTTCTGCTCCAGGAAGACATCCAGGCCTCTCTTGAACCCCTCGACTGAGTTCGCCATCACCACCTCCTCAGGCAAGCAATTCCAGATTCTCACTGCCCTAACAGTAAAGAATCCTCTTCTATGTTGGTGGAAAAACCTTCTCTCCTCCAGACGCAAAGAATGCCCCCTTGTGCCCGTCACCTTCCTTGGTATAAACAGATCCTCAGCGAGATATTTGTATTGTCCCCTTATATACTTATACATGGTTATTAGATCGCCCCTCAGTCGTCTTTTTTCTAGACTAAATAATCCTAATTTCGCTAATCTATCTGGGTATTGTAGTTCTCCCATCCCCTTTATTAATTTTGTTGCCCTCCTTTGTACTCTCTCTAGTTCCATTATATCCTTCCTGAGCACCGGTGCCCAAAACTGGACACAGTACTCCATGTGCGGTCTAACTAGGGATTTGTACAGAGGCAGTATAATGCTCTCATCATGTGTATCCAGACCTCTTTTAATGCACCCCATGATCCTGTTTGCCTTGGCAGCTGCTGCCTGGCACTGGCTGCTCCAGGTAAGTTTATCATTAACTAGGATCCCCAAGTCCTTCTCCCTGTCAGATTTACCCAGTGGTTTCCCGTTCAGTGTGTAATGGTGATATTGATTCCCTCTTCCCATGTGTATAACCTTACATTTATCATTGTTAAACCTCATCTGCCACCTTTCAGCCCAAGTTTCCAACTTATCCAGATCCATCTGTAGCAGAATACTATCTTCTCTTGTATTAACTGCTTTACATAGTTTTGTATCATCTGCAAATATCGATATTTTACTGTGTAAACCTTTTACCAGATCATTAATGAATATGTTGAAGAGAACAGGTCCCAATACTGACCCCTGCGGTACCCCACTGGTCACAGCGACCCAGTTAGAGACTATACCATTTATAACCACCCTCTGCTTTCTATCACTAAGCCAGTTACTAACCCATTTACACACATGTTCCCCCAGACCAAGCATTCTCATTTTGTGTACCAACCTCTTGTGCGGCACGGTATCAAACGCTTTGGAAAAATCGAGATATACCACGTCCAATGACTCACCGTGGTCCAGCCTATAGCTTACCTCTTCATAAAAACTGATTAGATTGGTTTGACAGGAGCGATTTCTCATAAACCCATGCTGATATGGAGTTAAACAGTTATTCTCATTGAGATAATCCAGAATAACATCCCTCAGAAACCCTTCAAATATTTTACCAACAATAGAGGTTAGACTTACTGGCCTATAATTTCCAGGTTCACTTTTAGAGCCCTTTTTGAATATTGGCACCACATTTGCTATGCGCCAGTCCTGCGGAACAAGCAAGTGTAGCTTGCTTCATGGGTGCAGTACGCTGCTGTGTAGCACCAAATTCTATTAGACCCAAAAGGATTTCCTGGGCTACATGCCGTTAAAAATAGTACTTAGGTAAACAGGCGGTGGGTGGCTGGGCTACTCTGCTGACTAACAGACACTGAAGCTTTGGGGCAGACCTCTGAATCCCAGGCCATAGTATGAGGAAACAACTCTGCAGACGACCCCACCCACCTGGAATTGACGATGGCAATGTCATGTAAAACTCAGCAAGGGGACTAAATAAAAGAGACTCCATTTTTTCCAAAAATTCAGCCACAGACACCACTTACGTGGCATCAATTTCGCCAGAGTTTTTTAAAACGGTTGGTGAGGTGATTTTCAAAAATCATCAAGCTTTTAGTCTCCCCAAGATGACACAGGAGTAGAAAAGTCCTTGCGGATCCAGGATTTGTTCATCTTGATGAACGTTAGTCTGTCTACATTGTCACTGGACAGCCGCGTGTGCTTATCTGTCAGCACACCACTAACAGCGCTGAACACATGTTCAGAGAGAATGCTGGCTGCGAGGCACGACAAGATGTCCAAGGCGTGAGTGGTGAGCTCAGGCCATTTTTCAAGATTGGAAGCCCAAAATGAGCAAGGGTCCAGTTCCACAGTCATGGCATCGATGTTAACTTGGAGATACTCTTGTACCATCCTCTCTAGGCATTGGCTGTGCGTCAGACTTCTTGCTCCTGTGGCCTTGCAAAGGATGGTCTAAAAAAAAATCTTGAAACGATTGGAAAAAATTGCTGTTACTACCAGATACGATGTTACTGTTACGGTTTGAGTGATGACTCGATAGTCCCACGGTTGGCAAGTTAGAACTCAGAGATTGACTACGTGCCCCACTGGTGTTTTGTGGAAAAGCAGATGTTAGATTCTGTAACAGTCTCTGCTGATACCCCATGCATGCGTGAATCCCATTCTATGGCAGGAATTATTTCGTTAAATTTGCTTTTGTACCGGGGATTTATGAGTGTGGCAACCCAGCAGTCGGCATTACTTCGGATTCTGACAATCTGTGGGTCATGTTGCAGGTAGTGCAGCAAGAAGGCACTCGTGTCTTGCGCATCCAGGAGGACCAAGTCCTTGTTGTCTTGGTGGTGGCGAGGTGAGAATCATGCTTCCTTCATCTGCCCTCTCACCCCCAACCTCGCACAACAGAAATTTGATCAAGGTCTCCCTCATCTGATGAGTCTTCCATGCCCAGCGTCAGTTCGTCCTCCAATTCCTCCTCACCTCCTGCACCTTCCTCAACAATTTGGCTGCTACCTTGCGCCCTTGGTAACCCGTCTCCCCCAGCCTCCAATGCCAGCTGCCTTGGTGCTGCCAAACTCCTTGACCTTGGAGATATGATCCCTTCCGCATACGACTCCTCCTGTTCCTCCTCCTCCTCTTGTTCCACCACCTTACTCCAAACACTGTGTAAGGTGTGCTCCAGCATGTAAATCACCGGAATGGTCATGCTGATAATGGCATCGTCAGCACTAAACATCTTCGTTGTTATTTCAAAACGGTGCAGAAGGGTGCATAGGTCCCTGATCTGAGACCACTCCTGCAGCGTGATTTGTCCCACCTCTTGATCTCATTGGCCCAGGCTATACGTCATAACGTATTGCACCAGGGCTTGTCGGTGCTGTCACAGTCGCTGCAACATGTGCAGAGTTGAATTCAACCATGTGGGAACATCGCATTTCAGCCGGTGAACTGGCAGGCCCAACGACTTCTGTAGAGATGCAAGTCATCGAGCTGCGGTATGCGAATGGCGGAAGTGAGCACACAGCGACCATGCCCTCTGCAGAAGCCCATCTAGTCCAGGATAGTGGGATAAAAATTGCTGGACAACAGGTTCAAAACGTGAGCCATACAAGGCACGTGTGTGACATTGCCCCGGCGAATGGCCGCACCCAGGTTTGCAGCATTGTCGCACACAGCCTTCCCTGGCTGCAGGTTGAGTGGAGACAACCATTGATGGAACTCGGTCTCCAGAGCTGACCTCAACTCCTGTGCTGTGTGACTCACATTTCCCAGACATTTCAATGTAAACACTGCCTGATGCCATTGAGCCCTGGTGACAGCATAGTGAGGAGGTGTGCAGGATTCCTTCTGCGCAGTTACAACGCGGTTGTCATTAACGGACAGGCTTTGGGTGCAGTTGGAGGACTGAGAGGAGGTTGAGGAGGCAGAAGCAGTGGAGGAACTTCTAGAAACAGAGGATCGACGAGCAACTCGTGGCGACGGCAAGACTTGGCCAGCAGCTCCTTCTCCTGATGTCGCCGTAGTTACCCAGTGCCCAGTCACCGACATGTAACGCCCCTGTCCATGTCTACTCATCCAAGTGTCTGTGGTGAAATGCACCCTGTCACACACAGAGTTTCTCAATGAAGCGTGATATTGTGTGCGACATGCTGGTGTAGCGCAGGCACAGCACTCTTTGAGAAATAGTAGCAACTGGGCATCTGGTACTGGGGCACTGCGACGGACATAAGGTCTCGAAAATCCTCTGTGTCCACCAGGCGGAAAGGCAGCATTTCTGTAGCCAACAGCTTGCAGATGGAGAAATTCAACCTCTTAGCTTTGTCATGACTAGGAGGAAATGGTCTTTTACTTGTCCACATCTGAAGGCCTGAGGACTGGCTGCCGTGCTTAGACGAAGTTGAGTAGGGTGTCTCTGGCAAACTGCTGATTTGTGAGGAAGGTGCAGGCGGAGATGTTATGTTGCCTTGATCAAAATGTGGTGTCGATGTCGGAGAACGCTCAACACCAGCAGGTGTTTCCACTAGCAAATGTCCTGACGACCTGCCAATCACACTGCTGTTGCGGGTAAAAAAGTGGAAGGTCTGCATCCAAAACCATGTGCAACTGCTGTCCCCACAGTCACAGAGGATGAAGAGGATGTAGATGCACTTGATGGGGCAGAAGGTGTTTGATCCAGCCCACGAGGCCGCTTTGTAGCACAGGGAACTTCCCACTGCAACTTATGCCTCATATCCATGTGACGGTTCATGCATGAAGTACTCAAGCTAGTGATTTTTTGGCCTCTACTGAGATTTTGTTGACAAATCTTACAGACAACATGAGTTGGGTCATCCTTTGCGATGTCAAAAAATGCCCAGGCTATGCAGGGCCTAGAGCCCGTGTGACCTGAAGAGCCACCACGACTTCTGGTCTGAGGCACAGTTGGGGTTGAGGATGCAGTTGTTGGCGTGCTTCAAGTACTCTGTCTCTGTCCAGGAAGGTGCACCGTTACCTCGTCGTCAAACTCGTCACTAGCATCCTCCTCCACCTCCTCTGCTGACCTCATGGACTGGCGGACTGGGGGTTGACAGTAAGTGGGGTCTACAACCTCGTCATCATCATCCTGTGTGTTCTCACACCCGTCGTCCTCAGAGCCAACCTCTTCCTGCCCCGACCGAAAAGTCAAGTTTTCGTTCCAATCAGGTATCTCAGTCTCATCATCATCTTCCTCATTGTCTCCACCAACAGGAGTTACAGTTTGGGAACGACGGTCTACATTATGTTCAGAACGTTCTTCATCTGGGCCTGGCTCTGACTCACAAAGATTATGGGCATCAGTGCAGATCATTTCCTCGTCTGGATTCACAGAAGCTCTGGAGCAGACCTCTGATTCCCAGGCTACAGTATGTGTAAACAGCCCTACAGACTCAACCATGTATGTTTCCCCATGCTCAGACAGGCAGCTGGAGACTTGGGAGCTGTGAGGAAGCAAGTGCGATTGGGGTGACAACTCTGAGGACTGGAGTAGTTGTGATGTTGAAGTTGACATGGAGGAGAGCCCACTTGAACAAGCACTTGATATCCATTCAAGCACCTGCTGTTTTTGTGCCTCATCTGGAATTTTTGGCGATGCTTGTAGCGATGGTCGTAAGAAAGGGATCATATCAGATTGTCCACGAAAAGAAGTAGACATCTTACTTTGGCTGGAAGATGGTCTTTCTTCTGCAGATGTTACTGTTGCTTTACCACCTACCCCACGGACACAACCTTTTTTCCCTTACCAACACGCCTATTCCCCTTTCCACCAGCAGCAGGCTTTTTGCCACTCATTTTAGTGCTTAACTAATTGGCAACTCTGTATCTGTAGTTGTTGGCACAACAACCGATGGATGAAAACCAAGCAGAACTAAGTGGCCAAACTGTGGTACTAGGCCCAAAACTAATAACTGGATTAGATGCAGTGAAAATAGAGATACACAGGCGGTATAGTTTGTTTCACAGGCGGGCTACTCTGCTGACGTGCAGACACTGCTCCTAGGCCCTAAACTATTAACTGGATTAGATGCAGTGAAAATAGAGATACACAGGCGGTATAGTTTGTTTCACAGGCGGGCTACTCTGCTGATGTGCAGACACTGCTCCTAGGCCCTAAACTATTAACTGGATTAGATGCAGTGAAAATAGAGATACACAGGCGGTATAGTTTGTTTCACAGGCAGGCTACTCTGCTGACATGCAGACACTGCTCCTAGGCCCTAAACTATTAACTGGATTAGATGCAGTGAAAATAGAGATACACAGGCGGTATAGTTTGTTTCACAGGAGGGCTACCCTGCTGACGTGCAGACACTGCTCCTAGGCCCTAAACTAATAACTGGATTAGATGCAGTGAAAATAGAGATACACAGGCGGTATAGTTTGTTTCACAGGCGGGCTACTCTGCTGACGTGCAGATACTGCTCCTAGGCCCTAAACTATTAACTGGATTAGATGCAGTGAAAATAGAGATACACAGGCGGTATAGTTTGTTTCACAGGCGGGCTACTCTGCTGACATGCAGACACTGCTCCTAGGCCCCAAACTAATAACTGGATTAGATGCAGTGAAAATAGAGATACACAGGCGGTATAGTTTGCTTCACAGGCGGGCTACTCTGCTGACGTGCAGACACTGCTCCTAGGCCCAAAACTATTAACTGGATTAGATGCAGTGAAAATAGAGATACACAGGCGGTATAGTTTGTTTCACAGGCGGGCTACTCTGCTGACGTGCAGACACTGCTCCTAGGCCCTAAACTATTAACTGGATTAGATGCAGTGAAAATAGAGATACACAGGCCGTGTAGTTAGTTTCACAGGCGGGCTACTCAGATGACTACCAGACAATGCTACTAGCCCAAAAGGATTGGCTGTGCTAGATTACACCAAATGCTTTGACAAACACTTGCATAGCACTGGCACAGACCTGCCTGGCAAACAGTGCTATGAACTGCTGTAAGCTACCCTGAAAAGGGCTGATATTACAACTAGTCCCGACTCCCTAAACCTATCTCTCTGACAATTCGCTCCAAAAAAACACTCTTTGTCTGTATAGCGGCCACAGCAGCAGCGGTGCCGTCTAACACTAAGCTGCAGCAGTGAGGAAATGGTGGCGATGGGGCAAATGGCTGGTTCTTATAGGGCAAGGACATGTGACATACACAGCCAACGACACATGCCCTTGCTTGTGTGCATCACATGCACATTGCTGGTGTTTGCACACTGCCGATAGGCTGAGAGACTGCACCTCCCCACTGTAAATGCGGGAAAGATACACTGAAACACTGATACACTGAAACAGTCTATTAACAATGATAAACAGTTTTAATGTGCAAATCAAGCGAGGCTTTTGCTGAACGAACAGTTATCGAACAGAAAATCGAACAGCCATCGAACAACTCGAACACCGCCCAAAACAGCTCGAATTTGAGATTGGCGAACAGTTCGACTCGAACACCGCTCATCTCTACTAACGAAAAGAAAAGAACAAGTCCCAAAATGTATTTAAGCAGCATTCTAAAATTAGTAATTAGTTAATGAAGAAGTATAATATTTCATTATGATAGCTGCAGAAAAAGCTGGACAAATAATAGGCCAGATCGCTGAAATATATAGAAAACAACAGAGAACACAAAACGATCAAAAAGGCCAAGTTCATAAAAAATAGAAAAACTTTATTTAAATATATATCAGACAAAACAGTGGGTACTCCCATAGGGAATCTGTGCAATCTATAGAGAAACGCAGGACATGGAAAGGCCAGCGGCATATGGTACTATATTTGTATTAGAATATCTAGTATCCTGTTAATACCCCACCACATAATAATAAATATGAGGTACACCTGCATAATATATAGAGATAAACATAATGATAAAATCATAAACAGACCAAGGTATAGATGGAAACAAGTTATATCTGTCACAAGTAAATCAGCTCATACAGTTAGGTCCATATATATTTGGACAGAGACAACATTTTTCAAATTTTGGTTATAGACATTACCACAATGAATTTTAAACAAAACAATTCAGATGCAGTTGAAGTTCAGACTTTCAGCTTCCATTTGAGGGTATCCACATTAAAATTGGATGAAGGGTTTAGGAGTTTCAGCTCCTTAACATGTGCCACCCTGTTTTTAAAGGGACCAAAAGTAATTGGACAATTGACTCCAAGGCTATTTCATGGACAGGTGTGGGCAATCCCTTCATTATGTCATTCTCAATTAAGCAGATAAAAGGCCTGGAGTTGATTTGAGGTGTGGTGCTTGCATTTGGAAGGTTTTGCTGAGAAGTAAACATGCGGTCAAAGGAGCTCTCCATGCAGGTGAAACAAGGCATCCTTAAGCTGCGAAAACAGAAAAAAAACATCTGAGAAATTGCTACAATATTAGGAGTGGCAAAATCTACAGTTTGGTACATCCTGAGAAAGAAAGAAAGCACTGGTGAACTCATCAATGCAAAAAGACCTGGGTGCCCACGGAAGACAACAGTGGTGGATGATCGCAGAATAATCTTCATGGGGAAGAGAAACCCTTTCACAACAGGCAACCAAGTGAACAACACTCTCCAGGAGGTAGGCGTATCAATATCCAAATCTACCATAAAGAGAAGACTGCATGAAAGTAAATACAGAGGGTTCACTGCACAGTGCAAGCCACTCATAAGCATCAAGAATAAAAAGGCTAGACTGGACTTTGCTAAAAAAGTCTAAAAAAGCCAGCACAGTTCTGGAAGAACATTCTTTGGACAGATGAAACCAAGATCAACCTCTACCAGAATGATGGAAATAGAAAGTATGGCGAAGGCGTGGTACAGCTCTTGATCCAAAGCATACCACTTTATCTGTAAAACACAGCGTTGGCAGTGTGATGGCTTGGGCATGCATGGCTGCCAGTGGCACTGGGTCACTAGTGTTTATTGATGATGTGACACAGGACAGAAGCAGCCAAATGAATTCTGAGGTATTCAGAGCCATACTGCGTGATCAGATACAGCCAAATGCAGCCAAACTGATTGGTCGTCGTTTCATACTACAGATGGACAATGACCCAAAACATAAAGCCAAAGCAACCCAGGAGTTTATTAAAGCAAAGAAGTGGAATATTATTGAATGGCCAAGTCAGTCACCTGATCTTAATTCAATTGAGCATGCATTTCACTTGTTAAAGACTAAACTTCAGACAGAAAAACCCACAAAAAACAGCAACTGAAAACCACCGCAGTGAAGGCCTGGCAGAGCATCAAAAAGGAGGAAACACGGCGTCTGGTGATGTCCACGAGTTCATGACTTCAGGCAGTCATTGCCAACAAAGGGTTTTCAACCAAGTACTAGAAATGAACATTTTATTTAAAATTATTTAATCTGTCCAATTACTTTTGGTCCCTTTAAAAACAGGGTGGCACATGTTAAGGAGCTGAAACTCCTAAACCCTTCATCCAATTTTAATGTGGATACCCTCAAATGAAAGCTGAAAGTCTGAACTTCAACTGCATCTGAATTGTTTTGTTTAAAATTCATTGTGGTAATGTCTATAACCAAAATTAGAAAAATGTTGTCTCTGTCCAAATATATATGGACCTAACTGTAGATGTACTTAGAGCAAATCCTGATAGTTTTCTCATACCTGAATCAAGAAGCAGGGAGACCTCTAGAGTAATAGATGGGGGAGCCGGTAGCACAATCCACGTCACCCGACGCGCGTGACAAATCTGTTTCCGCGCTAGTTATATATTTACCATTTCATCTTGGCTCTTAGTTGTCCCGCTCGTTGTACCTGCTTGCATTCTGTTCCTCTCCTCCTCTTCTGGCTTTCGGCGTTGGTGGGGTTTGTGGGTCTGGTTACACAATTGTGTGCTGGCTCCGCCTCCCACTTGCGCCGAGGCCGTATGACGGGGTCTGGTCTGCGGTAACGCCGTATGGTACGTCACCCGCTGCGTACGCATGCGCGCTGTGCTTCTCCGTGTCTCCCGGCTCTCGGCGTCCGAGTGGTCACGTGGGTCAGGACACATGCTTGTGTCCTGGCTCCGCCTCCCTAGGACGCTGATGCCGTGTGACAGGGCCTAGACTACAGCTGCGCATGCGTCGCTCTTGTAGTGGTGTACAACTTACCACATCCACGCTGTATTATGTATCTCTGATGTTTGAGCTATTAAGATGTAGTTTTTTTACGGTTTAAAATATCTATGAGGCGTTATGATTAGCTTATGTGCCACGGCCCTGGGTTAATATTCGGTCACCATAGCAATAGCGGGACACTTCCGGTTCAATGGGTATTGGTTCCGGCGTCCTATATAAACCTGCACCATTAGTCACTAGCTATGCCCCCTGACGAAGGCTTTTGCCGAAACGCGCGTCGGGTGACGTGGATTGTGCTATCGGCTCCCCCATCTATTACTCTAGAGGTCTCCCTGCTTCTTGATTCAGGTATGAGAAAACTATCAGGATTTGCTCTAAGTACATCTATGAGCTGATTTACTTGCGACAGATATAACTTGTTTCCATCTATACCTTGGTCTGTTTATGATTTTATCATTATGTTTATCTCTATATATTATGCAGGTGTACCTCATATTTATTATTATGTGGTGGGGTATTAACAGGATACTAGATATTCTAATACAAATATAGTACCATATGCCGCTGGCCTTTCCATGTCCCGCGTTTCTCTATAGATTGCACAGATTCCCTATGGGAGTACCCACTGTTTTGTCTGCTATATATTTAAATAAAGTTTTTCTATTTTTTATGAACTTGGCCTTTTTGATCGTTTTGTGTTCTCTGTTGATCTCTACTAACGAGCAGATCTAATTTGATGCAAGTGTTATTTTTGGGTATGAAAATTAATAGGGTGATTCCATAATTTTTTCCATAGAATTGAGTGATTCCATAATATTTCCCCAATGCTTGATTAAAAAAAAGTAACCATTACTGACTACCACATTTTTTGTTCTTGATTTCTTTTAGTGTTTCTTAAAGCCAGAAAGTTGCCATTTGCAATGACTTAAGCTTTGTGCCATGTCTATGATCTGATTTTTTTCTACAAAATTAAACTGAATGAACATCCTCCAAGGCCCGTGATTCCACAATTTTTGCCAGGGGTTGTATATAATTTATTTTGGGGTTGCCCCAAAGTCAAAACACTGTGGTCCCATATTTCACAACATATTAGCTCCTTTACCAATAATAGTTTTTTGATTACTCCTCAGAGGGCACTCCTCTCAATGTAGACCCCTCAATTAAATATATCATTATACACATTTTCCTAGTAGTAAAGAATTCCTTAGCGTATTGGTGGAAAAAACCTGAAGCATTAAAGTTTACAGACATTTTAGACAAAATTCACCAACAGAGCTCCTTGGTATGGAGATTCGCCATCAACAGTAGTATTAAAAATACTCTAGAAAATGGAATGTATGGAATTCAAAATTTAGGAACTCTTCAGCTATTGTTGATACACGTGTAAAAAAACCGAGATCACTCAGTCTATATTTCTTTGCTCTGATTCCTTCCTGTATTCAGCGTTAAATATGTTCTAAGTGTATGTATTAGTGATGGGCGAGCACTAAAATGCTCGGGTGCTTGTTGCTTGGGTCAAGCAAATTGGAATACTCAGGTACTCGACCCGAGCAACGAGCCCAATGTAAGTCTATGGGAAACCCGAGTATTTTTACTGCGAATCCCCCCAGGGTCTAAAAAGAACTGAAAATGATGGAAAAACTGCTCAATTGGCACGGGAACATAATGGGGATTGCCCCTGGAAGCATTTCTGACTCCTAGGTCACAGTTGTAAGCAATGTTGTCAGAGTTTCACGCCATTTTTACAGGTGCACCAAAAAACATACATAAACGAAATCAAAATTGACTTTGTTGGTTAATATGTTAAGGTACATCCTTTCCAGGGTAATGACTTGTATATAAGGCAAAATAATTAACCCCAGATCTAAATGTTCCTCCACCACTTGGGCTATGTTCACACACAGTGTTTTGATGCATTTTTCAACTTTAGCATTGCTTTCAACCAATACAAATGCATTCACTGGGAAATGTCATTGTAACATTTAACAACCCTAGCTGGCCATGTGTTTGTGACACATAAGGAGACACACCTTGTTTCATTTATGAAGGAGGGGCTCAAAGTCACAAAGCCTATTTTCAGAGAGGTATCAGGCGGCATTATTATTCTTAAAGGGCCATTATTAACCCCTTCATGACCCAGCCTATTTTGACCTTAAAGACCTTTCCGTTTTTTGCAATTCTGACCAGTGTCCCTTTACGAGGTAATAACTCAGGAACGCTTCAACGGATCCTAGCGGTTCTGAGATTGTTTTTTCATGACATATTGGGCTTCATGATAGTGGTAAATTTAGGTCAATAAATTCCATGTTTATTTGTGATAAAAACGGAAATTTGGCGAAAATTTTGAAAATTTCGCAATTTTCACATTTTGAATTTTTATTCTGTTAAACCAGAGAGTTATGTGACACAAAATAGTTAATAAATAACATTTCCCATATATATACTTTACATCAGCACAATTTTGGAAACAAAATTTTTTTTTGCTAGGAAGTTATAAGGGTTAAAATTTGACCAGCGATTTCTCATTTTTACAACGAAATTTACAAAACCATTTTTTTTAGGGACCACCTCACATTTGAAGTCAGTTTGAGGGGTCTATATGGCTGAAAATACCCAAAAGTGACACCATTCTAAAAACTGCACCCCTCAAGGTACTCAAAACCACATTCAAGAAGTTTATTAACCCTTCAGGTGCTTCACAGCAGCAGAAGCAACATGGAAGGAAAAAATGAACATTTAACTTTTTAGTCACAAAAATTATCTTTTAGCAACAATTTTTTTATTTTCCCAATAGTAAAAGGAGAAACTGAACCACGAAAGTTGTTGTCCAATTTGTCCTGAGTACGCTGATACCTCATATGTGGGGGTAAACCACTGCTTGGGCGCACGGCAGGGCTTGGAAGGGAAGGAGCGCCATTTGACTTTTTGAATGAAAAATTGGCTCCATTCTTTAGCGGACACCATGTCACGTTTGGAGAGCCCCCGTATGCCTAAAAATTGGAGCTCCCCCACAAGTGACCCCATTTTGGAAACTAGACCCCCCAAGGAACTTATCTAGATGCATAGTGAGCACTTTGATCCCCCAGGTGCTTCACAAATTGATCCGTAAAAATGAAAAAGTACTTTTTTTTCACAAAAAAATTCTTTTAGCCTCAATTTTTTCATTTTCACATGGGCAACAGGATAAAATGGATCCTAAAATTTGTTGGGCAAATTCTCCTGAGTACACCAATACCTCACATGTGGGGGTAAACCACTGTTTGGGCACATGGTAAGGCTCGGAAGGGAAGGAGCGCCATTTGACTTTTTTGAATGAAATATTATCTCCATCGTTAGCGGACACCATGTCGCCTTTGGAGAGCCCCTGTGTGCCTAAACATTGGCACAACCCCACAAGTGACCCCATTTTGGAAACTAGACCCCCCAAGGAACTTATCTAGATGCCTAGTGAGCACTTTAAACCCTCAGGTGCTTCACAAATTGATCTGTAAAAATGAAAAAGTACTTTTTTTTCACAAAAAAATTCTTTTTGCCTCAATTTTTTCATTTTCACATGGGCAATAGGATAAAATGGATCATAAAATTTGTTGGGCAATTTCTCCCGAGTACGCCGATACCTCATATGTGGGGGTAAACCACTGTTTGGGCACTCGGCAGGGCTCGGAAGGGAAGGCGCGCCATTTGACTTTTTGAATGGAAAATTAGCTCCAATTGTTAGCGGACACCATGTCGCGTTTGGAGAGCCCCTGTGTGCCTAAACATTGGAGCTCCCCCACATGTAACCCCATTTTGGAAACTAGACCCCACAAGGAACTTATCTAGATGCATATTGAGCACTTTAAATCCCCAGGTGCTTCACAAAAGTTTATAACGCAGAGTCATGAAAATAAAAAATAATTTTTCTTTCCTCAAAAATGATTTTTTAGCCGGGAATTTCCTATTTTGCCAAGGGTAATAGGAGAAATTGGACCCCAATTGTTGTTGTCCAGTTTGTCCTGAGTACGCTGATACCCCACATGTGGGGGTAAACCACTGTTTGGGTGCATGGCAGGGCTCGGAAGGGAAGGCACGCCATTTGGCTTTTTGGAAAATTAGCTCCAATCATTAGCGGACACCATGTCACGTTTGGAGAGCCCCTGTGTGCCTAAACATTGGAGATCCCCCAGAAATTACCCCATTTTGGAAACTAGACCCCAAAGGAACTAATCTAGATGTGTGGTGAGGACTTTGAACCCCCAAGTGCTTCACAGAAGTTTATAACGCAGAGCCATGAAAATAAAAATAAAAAATTATTTTCTCAAAAATGATCTTTTAGCCTGCAATTTTTTATTTTCCCAAGGGTAACAGGAGAAATTTGACCCCAATATTTGTTGTCCAGTTTCTCCTGAGTACGGTGATACCCCATATGTGGGGGTAAACTACAGTTTGGGCACATGCCGGGGCTCGGAATTGAAGTAGTGACGTTTTGAAATGCAGACTTTGATGGAATGCTCTGCGGGCGTCACGTTGCGTTTGCAGAGCCCCTGATGTGGCTAAACAGTAGAAACCCCCCACAAGTGACCCCATTTTGCAAACTAGACCCCGAAAGGAACTTATCTAGATGTGTGGTGAGCACTTTGAACCCCCAAGTGCTTCATAGAAGTTTATAATGCAGAGCCGTGAAAATAATAAATACGTTTTCTTTCCTCAAAAATAATTATTTAGCCCAGAATTTTTTATTTTCCCAAGGGTTACAGGATAAATTGGACCCCAAAAGTTGTTGTCCAGTTTCTCCTGAGTACGCTGATACCCCATGTGTGGAGGTAAACCACTGTTTGGGCACACGTCGGGGCTCAGAAGGGAAGTAGTGACTTTTGAAATGCAGACTTTGATGGAATGGTCTGCGAGCGTCACGTTGCGTTTGCAGAGCCCCTGGTGTGCCTAAACAGTAGAAACCCCCCACAAGTGACCCCATTTTAGAAACTAGACCCCCCAAGGAACTTATCTAGATATGTGGTGAGCACTTTGATCCCCCAAGTGCTTCACAGACGTTTACAATGCAGAGTCGTGAAAATAAAAAATCATTTTTCTTTCCTCAAAAATGATGTTTTAGCAAGCATTTTTTTATTTTCACAAGGGTAACAGGAGAAATTGGACCCCAGTAATTGTTGCGCAGTTTGTCCTGAGTACACTGGTACCCCATATGTGGGGGTAAACCACTGTTTGGGCACACGTCGGGGCTCGGAATTGAGGGAGCACCATTTGACTTTTTGAAGACGAGATTGGCTGGAATCAATGGTGGCGCCATGTTGCGTTTGGAGACCCCTGATGTGCCTAAACAGTGGTAACCCCTCAATTCTACCTCCAACACTAACCCCAACACACCCCTAACCCTAATCCCAACTGTAGCCATAACCCTAATCACAACCCTAACCCCAACACACCCCTATCCACAGCCCTAACCCCAACACACCCCTAACCCTAACCACACCCCTAATTCCAACCCTAACCCTAAGGCTATGTGCCCACGTTGCGGATTCGTGTGAGATTTTTCAGCATCATTTTTGAAAAATCCGCGGGTAAAAGGCACTGCGTTTTACCTGCGGATTTTCCGCGGATTTCCAGTGTTTTTTGTGCGGATTTCACCTGCGGATTCCTATTGAGGAACAGGTGTAAAACGCTGCGGAATCCGCACAAAGAATTGACATGCTGCGGAAAATACAACGCAGCGTTTCCGCGCGGTATTTTCCGCACCATGGGCACAGCGGATTTGGTTTTCCATAGGTTTACATGGTACTGTAAACCTGATGGAACTCTGCTGCGGATCCGCAGCGGCCAATCCGCTGCGGATCCGCAGCCAAATCCGCACCGTGTGCACATAGCCTAATTCTAAAGGTATGTGCACACGCTGCGGAAAACGCTGCGGAAAACGCTGCGGATCCGCAGCAGTTTCCCATGAGTTTACAGTTCAATGTAAACCTATGGGAAACAAAAATCGCTGTAAACATGCTGCGGAAAAACTGCACGGAAACGCAGCGGTTTACATTCCGCAGCATGTCACTGCTTTGTGCGGATTCCGCAGCGGTTTTACAACTACTACAATAGAAAATCGCAGTTGTAAAACCGCAGTGAAATGCGCAGAAAAAACACGGTAAATCCGCCATAAATCCGCAGCGGTTTAGCACTGCGGATTTATCAAATCCGCAGTGGAAAAATCCGCAGAGGACCAGAATACGTGTGCACATACCGAAACCCTAACCCTAGCCCTAACCCTAGCCCTAACCCTAGCCGTAACCCTAGCCCTAACCCTACCCCTAGCCCTAACCCTACCCCTACCCCTAACCCTAGCCCTAACCCTAGCCCTAACCCTACCCCTAACCCTAGCCGTAACCCTACCCCTAACCCTACCCCTAACCCTACCTCTAACCCTACCCCTAACCCTAACCCTATCCCTACCCCTAATCCTACCCCTAGCCCTACCCCTAACCCTACCCCTAGCCCTACCCCTAATTCTACCCCTAACCCTAACCCTAGCCCTAACCCTACCCCTAACCCTACCCCTAACCCTATTCTAACATTAGTGGGAAAAAAAATTCTTTATTTTTTTATTGTCCCTACCTATGGGGGTGACAAAGGGGGGGGGGTCATTTATTATTTTTTTTATTTTGATCACTGAGATAGATTATATCTATCTATAACGAAGCACGGGGGGTGGAACGGAGCACGGGGGTGGATCGGAGTGCAGGGGGGGTAATTGGAGCACGGGAGGGTGATTGGAGCACGGGGGGAGCAGACAAGAGCACGGGGGGAGCGGCGCACAGGATGGAGGGGAGCCGGAGCAGTGTCCCGGACAGATCGGGGGGCTGGAGGGGCGATCGGTGGGGTGGGGTGGGGGCACATTAGTGTTTCCAGCCATGGCCGATGATATTGCAGCATCGGCCATGGCTGGATTGTAATATTTCACCAGTTATAATAGGTGAAATATTACAAATCGCTCTGATTGGCAGTTTCACTTTCAACAGCCAATCAGAGCGATCGTAGCCACGGGGGGGTGAAGCCACCCCCCCTGGGCTAAACTACCACTCCGGCTGTCCCTGCAGATCGGGTGAAATGGGAGTTAACCCTTTCACCCGATCTGCAGGGACGCGATCTTTCCATGACGCCACATAGGCGTCATGGGTCGGATTGGCACCGACTTTCATGATGCCTACGTGGCGTCATGGGTCGGGAAGGGGTTAAACAGTGGGTCTCCTATGCTGTTATTGCCTATGCAGTGAGTGGCTGGGCTGCCAAGAATTACGATGCACCCCAATACCCCTCTTGACGAGAGGTACAGGAGGGCTTCCTGAAAAAATGTTGCATTGAATGCAAGGCCTGCCCTGCTATCAAGTCATATGCACCCCAATAGGCTTTTGAACCCAGGTACTGGAGGGCCACAGGAAAACCCACTTCACATTATTCAGTCGGTCCTGCCATACTGTTTTCTTATGTATTAACAGCAAGGCCTGCCATGCTACCAAGTCATATGCACCCCGATAAGCCTTTGAACCCAGGTACTGGATGGCCATAGGACAATTCACTTCACATTAGTTATTTTGTAATCCAATACTGTCTTCTTATGTATTGACTGCATGGCCTGCCCTGCTACCAAGTCATATGCACCCCAAAAAGGCATTGAACCCAGGTGGCTGTAGCAGAAAGGAACACATTAACCCTAGTGATCTAGTGGCGGAGAATGATGAGACGTTGAGGAAGGCCTCATTAAAAACTAAGAAGCGGGTCTCCTAGACTTGTAATGCCCATACACAAAGTGCATGGGCTGAGAAAAATTTCCCCATAGGGGGAACATTTAAAAAAAATATTTTATGGGCATGATAGACACCCTTGCCAAAAATTGGACTGGCTGTGGCAGCACAGAACACGTTAACCCTGGTGATCTAGTGGCGGAGAATGATGAGCCTAGTTTTTAATGAGGCCTCCCTCAACGTCTCAATTTAAAGGAGTGGGTCTCCTATACATGTAATGCTCATACACTAATTGCATGGGCTGACAAACATTACCCCATGGGGGTACATTTTTAAAAAATATTTTATGGGCATCATAGACACCCTTGCCAAAAATTGATTGGCTGTAGCAGAAAGGAACATGTTAATCCTGGTGATCTAGTGGCGGAGAATGATGAGACGTTGAGGAAGGCCTCATTAAAAACTAGGCCCAATTTAAAGGAGCCGGTCTCCTAGACTTGTAAAGTCCATACACAAAGTGCATGGGGGGCTGACAAACATTTCCCCATAGGGGCTACATTTAAAAAAAATATTTTATGGGTATGATAGACACCCTTGCCAAAAATTCGACTAGCTGTAGCAGCACAGAACACGTTAGCCCTGGTGATCTAGTGGCGGAGAATGATGAGACGTTGAGGAAGGCCTCATTAAAAACTAGGTCCAATTTAAAGGAGCAGGTCTCCTAGACTTGTAATGTCCATACACAAAGTGCATGGGCTGAGAAACATTTCCCCATGGGGGGTACATTTTTAAAAAATGTTTAATGGGCATGATAGACACCCTTGCCAAAAATGGACTGGCTGCAGCAGCACGGAACACGTTAACCTTAGTGATCTAGTGGCAGAGAATGATGAGACGTTGAGGAATGCCTCATTAAAAACTAGGCCCAATTTAAAGGAGTGGGTCTCCTAGACATTTAATGCCCATATAGAAAGTGCATGGGCTGACAAACATTTCCCCCTGGAGGAGTAAAATAATTTTTAAAATTATTAACGGGCATCATAAAAACACCCTTGCATAAAAAATGAGTGACTTTTGCATCACGGAATATAATAATAATAATAATTTTATTAATATAGCTCCAACATATTCTGCAGTGCTTTACAAATTATAGAGGGGACTTGTACAGACAATAGACATTACAGCATAAGAGAAATCACAGTTCAAAATAGATACCAAGAGGAATGAGGGCCCTGCTCGCAAGCTTACAAACTATGAGGAAAAGGGGGAGAAACGAGAGGTGGAGGGTAACAATTGCTTTAGTTATTCCGACCAGCCATAGTGTAAGGCTCGGGTGTTCATGTAAAGCTGCATGAACCAGTTAACTGCCTAAGTATATAGCAGTACAGACACAGAGAGCTATTAACTGCATAAAGTCTATGAGAACATGATGCGAGGAACCTGATTATGGTTTAAGTTTTTTTTCTTTTTGAATGGGCCACACAGGGATAGTTAGGTTAATGCCTTGAGGCGGTAGGCCAGTCTGAACAAATGAGTTCACCCTGGTGTTCATATGGTTGTGGATGATGAAGATAAGGATAAGGAGGAGGATAACACCAAACAGACCAAATTAGGAAGCGTATACCCACGTGTGGTTGTGAAGAGGTGCATGAGAATACACCTCCACAAAAAGGACAATGTATTTGAGTTTATGTTTCGCTGTTTTCATTCGGTGTTGTATAGAAGTCATGCCCATTCCGGCCCTTGTCCATTTTTATAAGAGTCAGCCTGTCAGCATTTTCAGTTGACAAGCGGATGCGCTTATCTGTTATAATTCCACCAGCGGCACTAAAAACCCTCTGTGACAGAACACTAGCAGCAGGGCAGGCCAGGATCTCCAAGGCACAGAGAGCCAGTTCGTGCCACATGTCCAGCTTGGATAATCAATTAAAAGGCACAGAGGAATCCCGGATGACGTTTGTACGATCTGCAAGGTACTCCCTCAGCATCTTCCCAAACATTGCACTTCTTGTGACAGCACCCCTTGCCTCTGTGCCAACACGATGGGAGGGTCTGAGAAAACTGTCCCAGAACTTTTCCATTGTTCCCCTGCCTGGGCTGGATTGTACTGCCGTCTCTCTCGCTTGAACTCCTTGGTTGTGCCACAAACTCTGACGTATGCTGCCAGCGTTCTCAGATGGAAATTTTAGTAATTCCGCTACAAGGGCCCTCTGGTACTGCAACATTTAAGTACACCTGTATGCCTCTGGAAGAAGACCTTGAAAGTTCCCCTTGTAGCATGTGTCTAGAAGTGTTACCAACCAGTAATGAGTGTAACTGAAAATGTTAATAATACGAGGGTCACATGAAATGCAGTGCAACATAAAGGCAGCCATGCCTGCCAGACTGCTGACTGGCAAGACTTCCGTGTCCTCACCAACAGGATATCGTAGTAAAGGACAAGACGTGCACTCTCGCTACTAGTGGTGCAGACTGAACATGGAGGGATCCTCCAGAATATAGTCCTGTACAACAACAGTTGCACTCAAGAAAGAGGTCTTTAGATTTTTTTCAGCCAAAAAAACGTGTTTTTTTATTGTGAACAAACACCAAAATTTTGTGGTATCACCGCAGTGTTTCAAGGTTTCAAGGTAACGTTTCGACCCACTGGGTCTTTCTCAAACCTTACTTCCAATAGTAGATACCGAGAAGGGCACACACCCGCAACTGCTAAACTACAGCCCCTAACGGGACTCCTGCATCTCTCTAGGGATTTGTGTCCTTCTCGGTATCTACTATTGGAAGTGAGGTTTGAGAAAGACCCTGTGGGTCGAAACGTTACCTTGAAACCTTGAAACACTGCGGTGATACCACAAAATTTTGATGTTTGTTCACAATAAAAAAACACATTTTTTTTGGCTGAAAAAAATCTAAAGACCTCACCAACAGGATGACTGACCATGCTGTCCTCCTCCTCCTCATCCTCCTCCTCCCTGTCCTCAGGCCATCCACGCTGAACAGACTATTTGACATCTGTGCTTGTAGTACCGTCTATAGCACATGAAAGTAGCTCCTGTTTTTCCTCCTCCTCCTCTTCCTCATTGTCTACCAATCCTCGTTGGGACGACATGAGGCTGGGCTGAGTGTAATCACCCTGTATGGTTCCTTGTCCATGTCCTCGTGCTCCACCTGCAATGCATCCTCTTTAATTCTGAGCATAGGAGTTTTCAGAATGCAGAGAAGTGGGATGGTGACTCTAATTATGGAATCATCGCCGCCACCATATTGGTGCAGTCCTCAAAGTTTTTGAGGATGGTACATATGTCTGACATCCATGTCCACTCCTGCGGTCTTATGTGTGGTGTCTGAACTCAATACCAATGGCCTTGTTGATGCTGGAAGTCAATAACTGCCCTCTTCTGCTCTCAAATTCTTTCCAACATATGCAGTGTAGAGTTCCAACGTCTGGGGACATCACACACCAGTCAGTGAGCCAGAGGCTGCAAATGCTGCTGAAGCATGGCAAGGGCGGCTGAAGCTGTAGCTGACTTTCTTTAATGGAAAGGGGGAAAGGTCTTTAAAGGGGTATGTTCGTGACGCCACCTGTGGTATGCAGTCAGGATGACCGACACTGCTTAGGGGTCCGCTGGGGTGATGTTATGGCAGCTAGATGGTATACCTTCCCACAGGTGAAGTGTGTCCCCAGGGCTTCCCAGAGTGTAGATGGTGGATGGTGAAAGGCACAGTGAATAATGAAGACACAAGGTTGCAGTCTCTTTACCTTTTTACTGAAGGCTTCAGCATCCACAACCCAGAGCACCAGATCACAGGGCAGGCAGAGTCCGGCCGGTTTGGAGGCAAATCCAGAGTCCCCTTATCCAGGTGGAAATCAGTAGCCTTCCTCTAGCACCTGGGTGTTGTAGTACCTTATTACTGAGCCTCTCATAAGGTCCTCACAACTGTTGTAGATGTTCTAGATGTTGTGTCTCTCTCTGTCCCCCAGATGGATAGGACAAACCCGTATGACCAGTGGCGTGAGGCTTTTTACAGGGACTCTATTATGCCCTAGCCTCTCGTGGGTACCACCTTGCCTCCTGCGTATAGGGCGGGCAGGTAACGTGGAATTAGCTGTCCTGCTGGTCTCTGGAGCAAGGTATGCAGGATGCATGCAGACGTAGGCGGAGCTGAATGGAAGAGGTGCAGTGGGCGGGGCTTAACGGAGGAAGTACAAGGAAGTACGCAGCCCTCCGCAGCTCTGTTCAACGCAAATGTGAACTTAACCTAAGACATGCGATAAGTCCATATTCTCCTTATGAAATCTTAGCTGTCTGAGCAAAGCAGTTGCACTGCATGGATTCCATATTACAAGCAAGCCTTTTGTCCTGAACTTAGCTGACTAACGGTGTGAGATCTATCACTTACAATTAGGGTTGAGCGACTTTTACTTTTTTAGGGTCGAGTCGGGTTTCGCGAAACCCGACTATCTCAAAAGTCGAGTTGAGTGCAATCGGCCGATTATCTCGAAAAGTCGGGGATCGACCGAAACATGAAACCCAATGCAAGTCAATGGGGATGCATAGTCGGCAGTGAGTGGAGGCCAGGAAAACACCTACAGTGCCCATTTTAATGGCAAAAACATCCATTCTTGTTACTGAAGCTTGTCAATCTTAATTTACCTTATAATAATAGTTAGGTATTGGAAATTGGGGGTCATTTGGCTAAAGTTGTGGGGGGTAGGGCTGGTTCAAGTATTTAGTGGGCCCAGGAAATGTGGACCATGTCACGGCAGTGGAGTAGGGAGAGGTAAGTATTTCAACTTTGCAAGTGCTGTGATCCTGAGCAAGCAGGGGGGGCCCACTCATTGGCATTGGCACTGGCACAGGGCTCCTCAAATTACGGCGGTATGTTTGCACGGCGGGGGCGCCTCCCACCGGCAGCAACACTTTTGCGTACTATGAGGGGCCCTGTACCAGTGACGTCGCCAACGATTATTCCCCCCACCTGATGAAGGAACCTGCACTTTCATCTGCACCTTCCTCTTTGTCCCCATGTAAGGTGGTATGGTATGCGGTGTGAGGCAGTGACCGGTGTCATATGCGAGGGTCGCTATGTGTCCCCCAGGATGTGCTTAGAAGCATATTAGATCCGCTGGAGTGCCCTGTGCTCACAGCAGTGAGTGTGAACTGGGTCAAGTTATTTGTCCCAGAAATTATTCAGGAAAACCCGGTATGGGCTTTTATTTTGAAACGGACTGCAGGATGGTAGTGGGGCCGGTCCGTTTCCTCCAGCCCAAATCTTATAGTGGCCCATGGCCATAGAATCTGGAGGATAGAAAAAAAACCCTGCAAGAGAGTTTGGGTGTGTCAGTCTGGTCTGGGAGTCAGACCTAGCAGGAGGCTCATGAGGAGCTCTTTCCGTGTGGAGCAACACGGGCCAGGCAGAGACTAAAAAGCCTGACACCCCAGCGTACACAGTGGTGTAATACGTCCACGGCAACGGATTGTGGACTGTCTTTACTTTTCCCGGCTGCATACTGAAGGACTTGTTGCTTATGTGTTTGGTTTGTGAGTATGCTACAAAATAAACAAGACTTTATTTGAACTTTATATGGGTTACTGCCTATTCACTGCACAGCAAGGACATCGCTGCATCACATATGGTGGAGAATGCAGGCAGTGTGAATTAAGGCATACCCCAACGCCATTTGCATGTCTGTTATTAAGCCTGCTACATTGCAACTCAGGCCTACAGACAAAATGGAGGAGATCCTGAGGCAGCTGGTCCTCACACAGCAACAACAGAAACAAACTAATAATCTGTTGCTACAGCAAATTACTGCCCTGCGTGAGGCACCTCCAGCACCGACCCCGGAACGTCGCGGTGCCCGAGACAAGATCCGCTCCGCTTTGAGGAAATTGAGTCCGGAAGATGACGTGGAAGCTTTCCTCACCGTCTATGAGTGCACGGCAGAACGGGAGAATCTGCCAGCAGCACAGTGGGCTGAAGTTGTGGCTCCGTTCCTGAGGGGTGATGCGCTTAAGGCCTACTTTGACCTCAGTCGGGAGGATGCCCAGGACTATTCCAAGCTAAAAGGTGAGATCCTATCCCGACTGGGGGTTAATACTTATGTGAGAGCTCAATGGGTGTTTTCTTGGACTTTTGTGGAAGCCCAGCCTGCCCGGTCTCAGATTTTTGACTTATTGCAGCTTGTGAAACGGTGGCTCCAACCTGAGACTTTAACCACAAGTCAGATAGTGGAGAGGGTGGTGGTCGACCGACTGGTGAGGGCTCTGCCAGCAGCCATACAGCGTTGGGTGGGTCAAGGGGACCCGGGTACCCTAGACCAGGTTGTAGGTCTGATAGAGCGATATAAGGCCACCCAGGACTTTATACGGGACACTGCTCCACTTCGGCTGTCACGTAAGGCTCCGCCAGCTCAGGAGTCTGAGAAAAGTCCACGACCCTCCACTGAGACAAAACCAGACCGAGTCCGTGCTGAGGGGTTGTCTCGGAAAGAGAGTGACCACAGACCTGTGTCCTCTAAACTGGCTCCAAGGTTACCTCGTGCCACAGTCATTACGTGTTGGCGGTGCCAAGAACCTGGACATGTGGTTGCCAATTGCCCCCTAACAACGGAACCCATGGACTGCGGGTATACCCGCCGCGTGTCTATGTATGCCCAGCCAGTCTGCATTGCCACTACAGACCCTGCCGGTACCGAACCTCAGCTGTGCAGAGTGCTCGTTAACGGGTACCAGACAGATGCTCTCTTGGACTCGGGGAGCTTGGTGACCCTGGTACACGGGTCCCTGGTTGCTGGGGACAGTCCTAATGGACGAAAGGTGGGGGTAGTGTGCATACATGGGGACCTCCGAGAGTACCCGACTGCGGAGGTCACATTCTCCACCCCATGTGGAGATATAAAACATGTGGTGGGAGTGGTAAAGACTCTTCCGTATGGGACTGTGATAGGTAGAGACTTGCCGTTGTTCTGGTCCCTCTGGGAGACCAGAGTTAACCCTCTCAGGGTAAAAAGCATTCCGGGTGCAGAACCCGAAGATCCCGAGTCAGGGACACCTGCCGTAGGGGTCGCCACGATAGGGACAGTGTGTAATCCCGATAGGTTTCCCCTAGAGGTGTTGGCAGGAGAAGTGGAAGAGAATCCACCAATTCCTGAGCTGGAGGTGTCACCTGGTAAGTTTGGGACTGCCCAGCTCCAGGATCCCACTCTGGCTCGGGCAAGGGAAAGAGTAATCGAGGTGAATGGGGTGGTACAACAACCTGGTGCAGAAAAGGAGTTTCCCCGGATGATGATCAACCAGGAGTTACTGTACAGGGTTGATAAAATCCGGGATGAGGTGGTGGAACAACTGGTAGTGCCCCAACCCTATCGTCGGGCGGTGCTCGACATGGCTCACACTCACATGTTGGGGGGGGGCACTTGGGGGCCAAAAAGACGTTAGAGCACATATTACAGAGGTTTTTTTGGCCTGGTGTCTATGCTGAGGTTACAAAGTACTGTGACACATGTCCTGAGTGTCAACTAACCTCACCCACCACGAACTACCGGAGTCCATTAGTGCCTCTGCCCATCATAGAAGTACCCTTTGAGCGGATAGCGATGGATCTGGTAGGACCAATAGTAAAATCCGACCGGGGCCATCAGCACATATTAGTAGTCGTAGACTACGCCACCCGGTATCCAGAGGCGATACCGCTCCGGCACACTTCAGCTAAACTAATAGCCCGTGAACTGTTTGCCATGTTTTGTCGCCTTGGGCTTCCCAAGGAGATCCTTACAGATCAGGGAACCCCTTTTATGTCTAAAGTGACTAGGGAGCTATGTAAATTGCTCCAAATTAAACAGTTGCGTACGTCAGTGTACCATCCTCAAACCGATGGGTTAGTTGAGATGTTTAATAAGACCCTCAAGGCCATGCTCAAAAAGGTGGTCGCCAAGGATGGGAAGGATTGGAATATGTTATTGCCATATTTAATGTTCGCCATACGCGAGGTACCGCAGGCGTCCACAGGGTTCTCCCCATTTGAGCTATTGTATGGCAGGCACCCGAGGGGACTGCTGGATGTAGCCAAAGAGACGTGGGAACAGGAGCCCACTCCACATAAGAGTGTTATCGAGTATGTGGCAAGTATGCAGGATCGGATTGCAGTTGTGCAACCCATAGTAAAGGAGCATCTGTTGGATGCCCAGGCCGCTCAGAGCCATACATATAATAAAAGGGCCACGGTCAGGACCTTTAAAGAAGGAGACCGGGTGTTGGTACTAGTACCCACCCCAGAGAGTAAACTCATGGCCAAGTGGCAAGGGCCTTATGAGATACGGGGGAAGGTGAGGGAAGTGAATTACAAAGTGTACCAACCCGGGAAAAGAAAACCCGAACAGTTGTACCATGTAAACCTGCTAAAGGCCTGGAAGGACCGAGAATGTTTGGTCACAGATGCAACTACGGTCATACAATCGGAGGTCCCTCTGGTCCTGGCAAAGGACACAGCCGGCTGTGAGGTAAAAGTCAATGATGCCCTCACAAAACAGCAGCGGCGGGAGGCTCGAGCTTTGTTACAGCAGAATATGGATGTGTTCTCAGTCCTACTGAAGGACTTGTTGCTTATGTGTTTGGTTTGTGAGTATGCTACAAAATAAACAAGACTATTTGAACTTTATATGGGTCACTGCCTATTCACTGCACAGCAAGGACATCGCTGCATCACAGCGGGAAGGGGAACCTCACTTTCAGCAGGGTCACATTCTGGCTGTGTAGCGTGCACGGGGAATGTAGCGTTCTGGGTCAATGTACCAGCAGACTCATCTATCACTGGCTGGGCAATGGGCAGGATGAGGAGGAAACACAGATATAGGCCCAAATAATAAAGTGGGCTAAATGCAGTTCAAAATTGGTAACAGGACTAACCAGGCGGCATTGCTTTGTTCAGTGGAGGACAACTGTAATGAGAGGCTGACACAGTGAGTAGGACCAAATCAGTAAGTAGGCTAAATACAGTTCAAAATTTGAAACAGAAGTAAACAGGCGCCATTGGTTTGTTCAGTGGAGGAGAACAGCAAGGAGCGGCAGACACCGTTAGTAGGGCCAACAAAACAAGTAGGCCAAATGCAGTGTTATATTACCAACTACTTAACGAGAGCCTCAAAATTGAAGCTAAGGAAAGGCAACCTGGAGAACACCTTGGAGCGGCAGACACCGTTTCTAGAACCCAAACCCAACTTGTAGGCCTAATGCAGTGTTATATGAACAACTACTTAACGAGAGTCTCAAAATTGAAGCTAAGGAAAGGCAACCTGGAGAACACCTTGGAGCTGCAGACACAGTTTGTAGACCCCAACCAAACTTGTGGCCCCAATGCACTTTTAAAACTCCGACAGGCTGAAAACCTGACAATTGCAGCTCACTTTTTTTAAGAGGACAGCTGTATTGATTGGCGCAGACAGACACTGCTAGTAGACCTTACACCACAAAGTTTGCTCGCTGCAGGTTTAAAAAAGGTTACATGGGTACACGGGCAGGATTGTTGTGGTCAGCGGAGGACAATTTGAAGGATGGACCGCAGACAGACTTAGTAGGCCTAAAATAAAAAAATAGGCTCAATGCAGGTTTGATTATGTTGCAGGGGTACACAGGCAGCATTGGTGTGGTCAGCGGAGGACAATTTGAAGGATGGACCGCAGACAGACTTAGTAAGCCTAAAATAAAAAAATAGGCTCAATGCAGGTTCAATTATGTTGCAGGGGTGCACAGGCAGCATTGGTGTGGTCAGCGGAGGAAAATTTGAAGGATGGACCGGAGACAGACTTAGTAGGCCTAAAATAAAAAAATAGGCTCAATGCAGGTTCAATTATGTTGCAGGGGTGCACAGGCAGCATTGGTGGTGCACAGGCAGCATTGGTGTGGTCAGTGGAGGACAATTTGAAGGATGGACCGCAGACAGACTTAGTAGGCCTAAAATAAAAAATAGGCTCAATGCAGGTTCAATTATGTTGCAAGGGTGCACAGGCAGCATTGGTGTGGTCAGCGGAGGACAATTTGAAGGATGGACCACAGACAGACTTAGTAGGCCTAAAATAAAAAAATAGGCTCAATGCAGATTCGTTTATGTTGCACTGGTACACAGGCAGGATTGGTGTGGTCAGCGGAGGACAATTTGAAGGATGGACCGCAGACAGACTTAGTAGGCCTAAAATAAAAAATAGGCTCAATGCAGGTTCAATTATGTTGCAGGGGTGCACAGGCAGCATTGGTGTGGTCAGCGGAGGACAATTTGAAGGATGGACCGCAGACAGACTTAGTAGGCCTAAAATAAAAAATAGGCTCAATGTAGGTTCAATTATGTTGCAGGGGTGCACAGGCAGCATTGGTGTGGTCAGCGGAGGACAATTTGAAGGATGGACCGCAGACAGACTTAGTAGGCCTAAAATAAAAAATAGGCTCAATGTAGGTTCAATTATGTTGCAGGGGTGCACAGGCAGCATTGGTGTGGTCAGTGGAGGACAATTTGAAGGATGGACCGCAGACAGACTTAGTAGGCCTAAAATAAAAAAATAGGCTCAATGCAGGTTCAATTATGTTGCAGGGGTGCACAGGCAGCATTGGTCTGGTCAGCGGAGGACAATTTGAAGGATGGACCGCAGACAGACTTAGTAGGCCTAAAATAAAAAAATAGGCTCAATGCAGGTTCAATTATGTTGCAGGGGTGCACAGGCAGCATTGGTGTGGTCAGCGGAGAACAATTTGAAGGATGGACTGCAGACAGACATAGTAGGCCTAAAATAAAAAAATAGGCTCAATGCAGGTTCGATTATGTTGCACGGGTACACAGGCACCATTGGTGTGGTCAGCGGAGGACAATTTGAAGGATGGACCCCAGACAGACTTATTAGGCCTAAAATAAAAAAATAGGCTCAATGCAGGTTTGATTATGTTGCAGGGGTACACAGGCAGCATTGGTGTGGTCAGCAGAGGACAATTAGAAGTAGTGTCTGACACAGTTAGTACTCGAAAATAATAAATAGATGTTAATGTCTCTCAAACAAAAAAAAACGGTGGCATACTTAGGTTTGGTACAGGGGTGGGCTCCTCTGCTGACTTTCAGACATTGTTATTTGGCGCAAAGTATTTACTGGTGTAAATGTAGGACAGGGCCCCTGAATATTTCAACTAGCATCATACATGTCAACAATTTGGTATTGTCAGTGCAAGGCATTGAAGGATTTCACCGCATAGACTAAACAGTGGTGGAGCAGTGAGAGATAATTTTGCAAGTGGTAGAGCACTGTTTGAGCTGGGGGGACCTCTCTCGTGGCCGTCGGTACTGGCCCAGGGCCCCTCATGTTACAACGGTGTGTCTGACATTGTGTGCACGCCACCACCGCCAGAGACACTTCATTGTACTATGAGGGACCCAGTGCCAGTGCCGTCGCCCAAAAGAGGGCACACCCACCTCTTCAGACAAATGGCACTCTCACGGGTGCTTGCGCCAAGTGGCAACCACGGCCCCATGGGGGGAGTCAGCCCATTTAGGGAGGTGTAAACATGTTGTATGCTGGACATAGAGCAGCTGCAAAATATGAGATTGGAACAGTGAGTAAGACCTGTCCAAAAGCAAGACCTTTTTACAGGAAAGCTAGGTGTCAGCCGGGAAAGGTGGGACAAAATAATTAGAAATCCATGAGTGGTTCATTTTAATGAAGGTTAGATCATTTACATTTTGGGTAGCCAGACGAGTCCTTTTTTCGGTCAGTATTGAACCAGCAGCACTGAATACTCTTTCTGATAGGACACTAGCTGCTGGGCAAGCAAGCTCCTGCAATGCATATTCGGACAATTCAGGCCAGGTGTCTATTTTGGATGCTCAGTAATCAAATGGGAATGACGGTTGAGGGAGAACATCGATAAGAGAGGAAAAATAGTTTGTAACCATACTGGACAAATGTTGTCTCCTGTCACTTTGAATTGATGTTGCAGTACCTGTCCTGTCTGCGGTCATTGCGAAATCACTCCACAACCTGGTCAGAAAACCCCTCTGTCCAACGCCACTTCTGACTTGTGCACTTCTAACACCTCTGCCCTGTTGCCCCCTGCAGCTCGTGTGAGAACCATCACCGGCACTGTGTGCTGGGAATGCCTGAATCAAACGGTCTACAAGAGTTGCTTGTTTGGTTGCCAAGATTTGTTCAAGGTTCTCATGTGGCATGATATTTTGCAATTTCCCTTTATAGCGTGGATTCAGGAGGCAGGCCAACCGGTAATCGTCATCGGTCATCATTTTTATAATGCGTGGGTCCCTTTTGAGGATACGCAAGGCATAATCCGCCATGTGGGCCAATGTTCCAGTTGTCAAATCACTGCTTGTGCTGGGTTGAGGAGCACTTTCGGGCAAATCAACGTCACTTGTCTCCCTCAAAAACCCTGAACCTGGCCTTGCAACGCCAGCAGTTTCTATTGCCCCCTGAGAAGCTTCCTCATCCAAAAAATACTCATCCCCATCATCCTGCTCGTCCTCCTCCTCCTCGCCCGCCACCTCGTCCAGTAGACTTCCCTGACCAGACAATGGCTGACTGTCATCAAGGCTTCCCTCGTCCTCGGCTGCAGACGCCTGCTCCTTTATGTGCGTCAAACTTTGCATCAGTAGACGCATTAGGGGGATGCTCATGCTTATTATGGCATTGTCTGCACTAACCAGCTGTGTGCATTCCTCAAAACACTGAAGGACTTGACACAGGTCTTGTAGCTTCGACCACTGCACACCTGACAACTCCATGTCTGCCATCCAACTGCCTGCCCGTGTATGTGTATCCTCCCATAAATACATAACAGCACGCCTCTGTTCGCACAGTCTCTGAAGCATGTGCAGTGTGGAGTTCCACTTTGTTGCAACATCGATGATTAGGTGATGCTGGGGAAGGTTCAAAAATCGCTGATGGTTCTGCATACGGCTGGAGTGTACGGGCGAACGGCGGATGTGCGAGCAAAGTCTGCGCACCTTGAGGAGCAGGTCGGGTAACCCCAGATAACTTTTCAGGAAGCACTGCACCACCAGGTTTAAGGTGTGAGCCAGGCAAGGAATGTGTTTCAGTTGTGAAAGGGCTTTGGCAGCCATAAAATTCCTTCTGTTATCACTCACTAGCTTGCCTGCCTCAAGATGTACAGTGCCCAGCCATGACTGAGTTTCTTGCTGCAAGAACTCAGACAGAACTTCCGTGGTGTGTCTGTTGTGGCCCAAACACTTCATTGCCAATACAGCCTGCTGACGCTTGCCACTAGCTATTCCATAATGGGACACCTCGTGTGCAACAGTGGCAGCTGCGGATAGAGTGGTCGTGTGACTGCGGTCTGTGGACGAGCTCTCGCTTCTGCTGGAGGATGAGGAGGAGGAGGGGGGGCGAACGCCTACAGCCAACTGTTTCATAGACCGTGGGCTAGGCAGAACTGTCCCAATATTGCTGTCCCCTGTGGACCCTGCATCCACCACATTAACCCAGTGTGCCATGATGGAGACGTAACGCCCCTGGCCATGCCTACTGGTCCATGCATCTGTTGTCAGGTGCACCTTTCTACTCACAGATTGCCTGAGTGCATGGACAATGCGGTCTTTTACATGCTGGTGGAGGGCTGGGATGGCTTTTCTCGAAAAGAAGTGTCGACTGGGTAGCTCGTAGTGTGGTACAGCGTAGTCCATCAGGGCTTTGAAAGCTTCGCTTTCAACTAACCGGTAGGGCATCATCTCTAACGAGAGTAGTCTAGCAATGTGGGCGTTCAAACCCTGTGTACGCGGATGCGAGGATGAGTACTTCCTTTTCCTAACGAGAGTCTCATGTAGGGTGAGCTGGACTGGAGAGCTGCATATGGTGGAACTAGCGGGGGTGCCGGTGGACATGGCAGACTGAGAGAGGGTTGGTGATGGTATTCTTGCAGTTGGCCTACATACAGTGTTTCCTACCACAAACCTGGTGATTCCCTGACTGCTTTGGCCTTGCGACGAAACCTCCACATTTGCTGCAGGTGGTGTGGTAAACGGTGTGCTTACAGTGAGGGAAGGAATGTAGCATTGCTGACTAGCTTCATTGTGAGAGGGTGCAACAACGTTAAGGGACGTTTGGTAGTTAGTCCAGACTTGCAAGTGCATGGTGTCTATGCATGCAACTTGTATTTAGATTTTTAACATTCTGACCTCTGCTGAAGGTCCTTGAGCATTTCTTACAGATGACTTTGCACTGATCATTTGGATCTTGGTTAAAAAAAATGCCAAACTTCACTCTTCCTATTGTCGGATACCTTTTCAGGCATTGCACACTGAGCTACCGGATGGCCACGCTGTCCTAGAACTGTTTTTGGTTTTGCCACACGTTTTTGGCTAGATACGGTCCTGCCAGATGGAACCTGTTGCGATGTTGATGCCTGCTGCAGCTCCTCCTCCTCCGCTTCAGAGCTACTGCCAGCAGCACCCTGTTCCCCCAATAGCTGCCAATCGGGGTCAACAACTGGGTCATCTATGACATCCTCTTCTATGTCCTGTGCACCTTCCTCTGTGTCACCGTGTAAGCTGGTGCTATAGCATTCATGACGGGGTTCCATAGTCTCATCAGGGTCAGATTCTGGCTCAGTACACTGCGAGGGCAATGTTGTGATCTGAGTCAAAGGAACAGCATAATAATCTGGCTGTGGCTGTGCATCTGTGCCCTCCATGTCTGATTCATCTTGTAATGGGCATGGCCTGTTAACAATTTCCCTTTCTTACCCAGGCACGGTATGTGTAAAGAGCTCCATGGAGTAACCCGTTGTGTCGCCTGACGCATCCTTCTCTGTTGTTCTGGGTGAAGAACACAAGGAAGCGACTTGTCCCTGACCGGGAACATCCACTGACGACGCGCTGCTTTTACATTTTGCACTTTCCGAAGATGAGGCGAAAGAGCTAGAGGCAGAGTCAGCAAGGAAAGCCAAAACTTGTTCCTGCTGCTTCGGCTTTAAAAGCGGTTTTCCTACTCCCAGAAAAGGGAGCGTTCAAGGCCTTGTGTAGCCAGACGATGATGCTGGCTCACCAACTATAGACTTAGGTGCTATATTGCTTTTCCCATGACCACCTCATGCTCCACCACCACTACCATCATTATCAGCTGGCAATGACCATCCACGGCCACGACCTCTTCCACCAGACTTCCTCATTCTTTGAAAAATGTCTCCAAACAAACGGTATTTGGTACTGTAAAACCAGTTAGAAGGTGTACGCAAACTTGTTGTGAATTTAAATCTCCCTTTATAGGTGTGTGAGACTGCAGGGAAAATCAGGCCCACTGTATAACAGTACACAGCTTCAGTAGCAGACAGTGGCTGACAGATATGCCACTAACAGGACTGACGCAGATGCACACACTGGCAATAACAATCTCCCCCTTTTTTGGGAGACTAGTGAATAAATTTGGCCCACTGTTGAACAGTATATTTTCTGTGGCAGAAAATGACAGACAGATGCCACAGACAGGACTGGCACAGATGCAGATGTGCCAATATTAAGCTCCCCCTTTTTTTATTTATTCTGGGAGACTAGTGAATAAATCTGGCCCACTGTTGAACAGTATATTTTCTGTTGCAGAAAATGACAGACAGATGCCACAGACAGGACTGGCACAGATGCAGATTTGCCAATATTAATCTCACCCTTTTTTTATTTATTCTGGGAGACTAGTGAATAAATCTGGCCCATTGTTGAATAGTATATTTTCTGTGGCAGAAAATGACAGACAGATGCCGCAGACAGGACTGGCAAAGATGCACTGATTGGCAATATAAATCTCCCTTCTTAGTCGTGGGACAGTGCAGAAAAATACAGGCCCACTGTTTTACACTACACAGTTTCAGGGGCAGAAAGTGGCTTGAGGATATATATATAAAAAAAGGGACTGTACTACAATTACTATCTCCCCACAATAATCTCAGAAAATTATAGCTATAAAAAGGACTGCTGCACACAAAAGTGTGGACAAACAAACAAGATAGCTGTGCAGAAAGGAGCAACAGGATTTGTGCTTTGAAAAAAGCAGTTGGTTTGCACAGCGGCGTACACACAGCAATGCAGCTATCAGGGAGCCTTCTAGGGCAGCCCAATGAGCTACAGAGCTGATGAAGAAAAATGTAGCCTCCACTGTCCCTGCAAACAAAAGGTGGTGTTGGACAGTGGAAATCGCTACAGCACAAGCGGTTTGGGGGTGAATGTACCCTGCCTAACGCTATCCCTGCTTCTGACGAAGCTGCAGCAACCTCTCCCTATGCTGAGATCAGCAGCAGTAAGATGGCGGTCGGCAGGAACGCCCCTTTATAGCCCCTGTGATGCCGCAGAAAGCAAGCCAATCACTGTCATGCCCTTCTCTAAGATGGTGGGGACCAGGACCTATGTCATCACGCTGCCCACACACTGCATCCACCTTCATTGGCTGAAAAATGGCGCTGAACGCGTCATATGAAACGCGACTTTAGCGCGAAGGTCGTCGACCGCATGGCCGACCCCACACAGGGATCGGGTCGGGTTTCATGAAACCCGACTTTGCCAAAAGTCGGCGACTTATGAAAATGACCGATCCGTTTCGCTCAACCCTACTCACAATCTTTTGAGGCTTGACCACTAGCGGAGCTAGATTTCCTATTACAGCTGCACAAACCAAGGGGACTTTTTAATCCCATGCCAAATACGATACAAATAATTGACATGAAATTTTATCTCCAATATTGTTCACACCAAGTATATGACATTTCGTGTTGGTGATCCATTTGTACCCCAAAAAATCCAGAGAAATGTGCTCTGCAAAATCCTATCTACATGGAGCAGAGTTAAAGCATGCTCACTAGTGATGAGCGAATATATTCGTTGCTTGGGTTTTCCCGAGCACGCTCTGGTGATCTCCGAGTATTTTTTAGTGTTCGGAGGTTAAGTTTTCATCGCCTCAGCTGAATGATTTACAGCTATTAGCCAGCATAAGTACATGTGGAGGTTGCCTGGTTGCTAAGGAATCCCCACATGTAATCAATCTGGCTAATAGCTGTAAATCATTCAGGTGCTGCGATGAAAACTTAATCTCCGAACACTCAGGGTATGTGCACACGCTGCGGATTTTGCTGCGGGTCCGCAGCGGTTTCCCATGCGTTTACAGTATAATATAAACCTATGGGAAACAAAATCCGCAGTGCACATGCTGCGGAAAAAACGCGTGGAAATGCAGCGGTTTACATTCCGCAGCATGTCAATTCTTTGTGCAGATTCCGCTGCGGGTTTACACCTGCTCCAATAGAAAACTTCAGGTGTAAACCCGCAGCGGAATCCGCAATAGAAACCGCGATAAATCCGCAGGAAAAACCGCAGCGGTTTTGCACTGCGGATTTATCAAATCCGCTGTGGAAAAATCCGCAGCCCTCACAGATACGTGTGCACATACCCTAAACCGTAGCAACGAGTATATTGGCTCATCCATCAATAATGCTCACCTCCACTCAAGCTTGACTCCCATTACATTCAAATGCAGCTGTGCAAATCCACATTTTCGGGATTCGTAGGTTTCCAACAATCAGACACCTCAGATCACCAGCTATCAATAAGTTATCCCCTTTTTCTTAACTTATATAGCTGGTATAACCTCTGACATACGACACTTAAACAAAGTTATCTATACAGTTGTGCTCAAAGGTTTACATACCCTGGCAGAATTTTTGCATTCTTAGCCTTTTTTCAGAGAATATGAATGATAATACCAAAACGTTTTCACCACTCATGGTTAGTGGTTGGATAAAGCCACTTATTGTCAAACTGCTGTGTTTTCTCTTTTTAAATCATAATGACAACCCAAAACATCCAAATTACCCTGATCAAAAGTTCACATACACTGGTGATTTTGGCCTGATAACATGCACAGAAGTTGACACAAATGAGTTTGAATGGTTACTTAACCCCTTCGTGCCATGCGCCGTACTAGTACTGCGCTGCTGGCACTGCATTTGTGCCAGCCGCAGTACTAGTACGGCACCGCCATTTTCCAGTCACCGCGTGGCATCGCGCGGTGATCGGGTTCCGTTGGCTGCTGTTCCTGACAGCAGACCATCTCTGCACGTAGCCCCGGAGGGCTGCACGTAGCCCCGGAGGGCTGCACGTAGCCCCGGGGGGCTGCACTGCCCCCCAGCTTCGGCGATCGCTGTGATTGGCTGGTCAATTCTGACCAGCCAATCACAGCGACATGACAATAAAGTTAAAAAAAACCATGTGACAGGCTGTGATTGGTGCTCTGTGACGTCGCACCAATCACAGCCGTCACAGTAAGATGGGGTGATCACCACGTCACCACACCTGATTAACCCCTATGGCGCTGATTGGCTGAACAATAGCTTAACGCCATCTTTCTCTCAGATTTGGCATTTAGAAACACAGATACACCAAGAACAATAGAGGATTCTTATATATATATATATATATATATATATATATATATATATATATATATATATATATCTATAATATAACGCTGGGAGCGTCACTCTGTCCGAAGCCTTTATAGACTGCGCAGGCGCAAGCGCCGGCGCGGTCTGGGCCTCACAGAGTGACGCTCCCGGGAGATCGCGGTATGCGTTCACATTGAACGCACACCGCGATCTCCAACAGAGAAGCAGGGACCGCCAGGAGGGTGAGTATCGGCCATATTCACCTGTCCTCCGTTCCACCGCTGAGCGCCGCCATCTTCCCGGTCTTCGGTCTGTGACCTTCAGTTCAGAGGGCGCGATGACGCGCTTTAATGCGCGCCGGCGCCGCCCTCTGACTGAACAGTCACAGCCAGGAGACCGGGAAGATGGCGGCGCACAGCGCTGGAACGGGACAGAGAGGTGAGTATAGGAAGAGCTGGCGGCGATACCGGCACCTGACCCCCACAGCGCGCCGGTGTCCCCGCCTGCTCAGGCCCCCGGATGGTTGCAGCACATACCAGGATGGGGACGCAGGATGGTTACAGCACATACCAGGATGGGGACGCAGGATGATTGCAGCACATATCAGGATGGGGACGCAGGATGGTTGCAGCACATACCAGGATGGGGACGCAGGATGATTGCAGCACATACCAGGATGGGGACACAGGATGATTGCAGCACATACCAGGATAGGGACGCAGGATGATTGCAGCACATACCAGGATGGGGGACGCAGGATGGGGACGCAGGATGATTGCAGCACATACCAGGATGGGGACACAGGATGATTGCAGCACATACCAGGATGGGGACGCAGGATGATTGCAGCACATACTAGGATGGGGACGCAGGATGATTGCAGCACATACCAGGATGGGGACGCAAGATGATTGCAGCACATACCAGGATGGGGGACGCAGGATGGGGACGCAGGATGATTGCAGCACATACCAGGATGGGGACGCAGGATGGGTGCAGCACATACCAGGATGGGGACGCAGGATGGGTGCAGCACATACCAGGATGGGGACGCAGGATGGGTGCAGCACATACCAGGATGGGGACGCAGGATGGTTGCAGCACATACCTGGATGGGGACGCAGGATGGGGACGCAGGATGGTTGCAGCACATACCAGGATGGGGACGCAGGATGATTGCAGCACATACCAGGATGGGGACGCAGGATGGGGACGCAGGATGATTGCAGCACATACCAGGATGGGGACGCAGGATGATTGCAGCACATACCAGGATGGGGATGCAGGATGATTGCAGCACATACCAGGATGGGGACGCAGGATGATTGCAGCACATACCAGGATGGGGACGCAGGATGATTGCAGCACATACCAGGATGGGGACGCAGGATGGGTGCAGCACATACCAGGATGGGGACGCAGGATGGGTGCAGCACATGACAGGATGGGGATGCAGGATGGGTGCAGCACATACCAGGATGGGGACGCAGGATGGGTGCAGCACATGACAGGATGGGGACACAGGATGAGTGCAGCACATACCAGGATGGGGACGCAGGATAGGTGCAGCACATGACAGGATGGGGACGCAGGATGGGTGCAGCACATGACAGAATGGGGATGCAGGATGGGTGCAGCACATGACAGGATGGGGGCACAGGAAGGGTGCAGCACATGACAGGATGGGGGCGCAGGATGGGTGCAGCACATGACAGGATGGGGACGCAGGATGGGTGCAGCACATGACAGGATGGGGACGCAGGATGGAGCAGCACATACCAGGATGCAGACCATATACCAATATAAATGCTCGCCACCCGGGCGTAGAACGGGTTCAATAGCTAGTATATATATATATATATATCTATAATATAACGCTGGGAGCGTCACTCTGTCCGAAGCCTTTATAGACTGCGCTGGCGCAAGCGCCGGCGCGGTCTGGGCCTCACAGAGTGACGCTCCCGGGAGATCGCGGTATGCGTTCACATTGAACGCACACCGCGATCTCCAACAGAGAAGCAGGGACCGCCAGGAGGGTGAGTATTGTTATGTTTGCTAATGACAGGTGTTATGAAGGCAATCCAGAAACACAGTGTGCTTAGCGATCAGAGCGCACACAGTGATCTGACAAATACCCAAAAATACAAGAACGAGCTCTGAGACGTGGAAACTCTGTAGACTGCACACCTGATCCTATCCTAAACACAACTAAAAGCGGCTGTGGATTGCGCCTAACAACTACCTAGGCAACTCGGCACAGCCTAAGAAACTAGCTAGCCTGAAGATAGAAAAATAGGCCTGACTTGCCCCAGAGAAATTCCCCAAAGGAAAAGGCAGCCCCCCACATATAATGACTGTGAGTAAGATGAAAAGACAAAACGTAGGGATGAAATAGATTCAGCAAAGTGGGGCCCGATATTCTAGGACAGAGCGAGGACAGTAAAGCGAACTTTGCAGTCTACAAAAAACCCTAAAGCAAAACCACGCAAAGGGGGCAAAAAAAAACCACCGTGCCGAACTAACGGCACGGCGGTACACCCTTTGCGTCTCAGAGCTTCCAGCAAAACAAAAGACAAGCTGGACAGAAAAAAAGCAACAAAAAAGCAAAAAGCACTTAGCTATACAGAGCAGCAGGTCACAGGAACAATCAGGAGAAGCTCAGATCCAACATTGACAAGGAGCAAGGATAGCAGCATCAGGCGGAGTTAAGTAATGAAGCAGTTAACGAGCTCACCAGAACACCTGAGGGAGGAAGCTCAGAAGCTGCAGTACCACTTGTGACCACAGGAGTGAATTCAGCCACAGAATTCACAACAGAGTATCGGCCATATTCACCTGTCCTCCGTTCCACCGCTGAGCGCTGCCATCTTCCCGGTCTTCGGTCTGTGACCTTCAGTTCAGAGGTCGCGATGACGCGCTTTAATGCGCGCCGGCGCCGCCCTCTGACTGAACAGTCACAGCCAGGAGACCGGGAAGATGGCGGCGCGCAGCGCTGGAACGGGACAGACAGGTGAGTATAGGAAGAGCTGGCGGCGATACCGGCACCTGACCCCCACAGCGCGCCGGTGTCCCCGCCTGCTCAGGCCCCCGGATGGTTGCAGCACATACCAGGATGGGGACGCAGGATGGTTACAGCACATACCAGGATGGGGACGCAGGATGATTGCAGCACATATCAGGATGGGGACGCAGGATGGTTGCAGCACATACCAGGATGGGGACGCAGGATGATTGCAGCACATACCAGGATGGGGACACAGGATGATTGCAGCACATACCAGGATGGGGACGCAGGATGATTGCAGCACATACCAGGATGGGGGACGCAGGATGATTGCAGCACATACCAGGATGGGGACGCAGGATGATTGCAGCACATACCAGGATGGGGACGCAGGATGATTGCAGCACATACCAGGATGGGGAAGCAGGATGATTGCAGCACATACCAGGATGGGGACGCAAGATGATTGCAGCACATACCAGGATGGGGGACGCAGGATGGGGACGCAGGATGATTGCAGCACATACCAGGATGGGGACGCAGGATGGGTGCAGCACATACCAGGATGGGGACGCAGGATGGGTGCAGCACATACCAGGATGGGGACGCAGGATGGGTGCAGCACATACCAGGATGGGGACGCAGGATGGTTGCAGCACATACCTGGATGGGGACGCAGGATGGGGACGCAGGATGGTTGCAGCACATACCAGGATGGGGACGCAGGATGATTGCAGCACATACCAGGATGGGGACGCAGGATGGGGACGCAGGATGATTGCAGCACATACCAGGATGGGGACGCAGGATGATTGCAGCACATACCAGGATGGGGACGCAGGATGATTGCAGCACATACCAGGATGGGGACGCAGGATGATTGCAGCACATACCAGGATGGGGACGCAGGATGATTGCAGCACATACCAGGATGGGGACGCAGGATGGGTGCAGCACATACCAGGATGGGGACGCAGGATGGGTGCAGCACATGACAGGATGGGGATGCAGGATGGGTGCAGCACATACCAGGATGGGGACGCAGGATGGGTGCAGCACATGACAGGATGGGGACACAGGATGAGTGCAGCACATACCAGGATGGGGACGCAGGATGGGTGCAGCACATGACAGGATGGGGACGCAGGATGGGTGCAGCACATGACAGAATGGGGACGCAGGATGGGTGCAGCACATGACAGGATGGGGGCACAGGATGGGTGCAGCACATGACAGGATGGGGGCGCAGGATGGGTGCAGCACATGACAGGATGGGGACGCAGGATGGGTGCAGCACATACCAGGATGGAGACCATATACCAATATAAATGCTCGCCACCCGGGCGTAGAACGGGTTCAATAGCTAGTATATATATATATATATATATATATATATATATATATGTATATCATTTTCAAAATTATAATAATAATGGTGTTCTGTGAAAGGCAGTGAATAAACACTAGGATAGGAGACCAACCACATCAACTGAAAACATGAACAGCCAAAAGAGTGTAACCCACACAGGAAATCAGTATAAATTGCCTTTATTAAGGTAGAAGCGGCACAATAAGAATAATAATAAATAATTAAGTACGCGAATTTATGACAGGAAAATGAAGATAAAAAATCCCATATAATTAAGATATCAAAATTTAGATATAACTTGGTGACCCCAATATATCCATTGCAGGTTATATGCCCATTTAGTGTGTCACACAGAATAAAAATAGAAAAAACAATTTTTTTAAGTGAATGGGTCATAAAAAATATTTAAATAAAGTGCAATAGTTGAATCACTCACTACAAAATTAAACATCATTAATTGGAGACAGTGCCTCTAAAAAATACTGTGCAGGATTTATGGTAGCAATACATGCGTGAGACCACGGGGTTAAACCAGTCCTGCGGACACAGTAATAATACTCATAAAGTGCAAAGTGCGAAAAATTGTAAACACCCTTAGGGGAAACATAAGTATCTGCAATATACCTTTTAGGGTCACCACGTCCCGTCACCGCGCACCCGACAAGCGTTTCGGAATATCTTCCTTCGTCAGAGGGTGGCGATTGTATAATGAAGGGGCTTTTTATATCACATCCTAGTCCTATTGAGATGACCCCGGTGTATATGGCGCATGCGTCTTCAGGAGGTCCCGGAAGTCCAAGCGTCCTAGTCATGTGACTGCACGCACGGGACAGAGTACCCGGCATTGCTAAGACACAGAGACGCAGACGCGAGGACTCCAGGACACAGACAGCGCAGGTGCACTGCCAGGGACATGCCGTATATAGAGTTTGTATACACATAATTCAAGAGACATAGACTATAAAAATATGAGGGGGATAATTAACAAAAAAGTGGAGGAAATTAACCCCTTCATGACCCAGCCTATTTTGACCTTAAAGACCTTGCCGTTTTTTGCAATTCTGACCAGTGTCCCTTTATGAGGTAATAACTCAGGAACGCTTCAACGGATCCTAGCGGTTCTGAGATTGTTTTTTCGTGACATATTGGGCTTCATGTTAGTGGTAAATTTAGGCCAATAAATTCTGCATTTATTTGTGATAAAAACGGAAATTTGGCGAAAATTTTGAAAATTTCGCAATTTTCACATTTTGAATTTTTATTCTGTTAAACCAGAGAGATATGTGACACAAAATAGTTAATAAATAACATTTCCCACATGTTTACTTTACATCAGCACAATTTTGGAAACAAAATTTTTTTTTGTTAGGAAGTTATAAGGGTTAAAATTTGACCAGCGATTTGTCATTTTTACAACGAAATTTACAAAACCATTTTTTTAGGGACCACCTCACATTTGAAGTCAGTTTGAGGGGTCTATATGGCTGAAAATACCCAAAAGTGACACCATTCTAAAAACTGCAACCCTCAAGGTACTCAAAACCACATTCAAGAAGTTTATTAACCCTTCAGGTGCTTCACAGCAGCAGAAGCAACATGGAAGGAAAAAATGAACATTTAACTTTTTAGTCACAAAAATTATCTTTTAGCAACAATTTTTTTATTTTCCCAATGGTAAAAGGAGAAACTGAACCACGAAAGTTGTTGTCCAATTTGTCCTGAGTACGCTGATACCTCATATGTGGGGGTAAACCACTGTTTGGGCGCACGGCAGGGCTTGGAAGGGAAGGAGCGCCATTTGACTTTTTGAATCAAAAATTGGCTGCACTCTTTAGCGGACACCATGTCACGTTTGGAGAGCCCCCGTGTGCCTAAAAATTGGAACTCCCCCACAAGTGACCCCATTTTGGAAACTAGACGCCCCAAGGAACTTATCTAGATGCATAGTGAGCACTTTGAACCCCCAGGTGCTTCACAAATTAATCCGTAAAAATGATAAAGTACTTTTTTTTCACAAAAAAATTCTTTTAGCCTCAATTTTTTCATTTTCACATGGGCAGTAGGGTAAAATGGATCATAAAATTTGTTGGGCAATTTCTCCCGAGTACACCAATACCTCACATGTGGGGGTAAACCACTGTTTGGGCACATGGTAAGGCTCGGAAGGGAAGGAGCGCCATTTGACTTTTTGAATGAAAAATTATTTCCATCGTTAGCGGACACCATGTCGCGTTTGGAGAGCTCCTGTGTGCCTAAACATTGGCGCTCCCCCACAAGTGACCCCATTTTGGAAACTAGACCCCCCAAGGAACTTATTTAAATGCCTAGTGAGCACTTTCAACCCTCAGGTGCTTCACAAATTGATCTGTAAAAATGAAAAAGTACTTTTTTTTCACAAAAAAATTCCTTTCGCCTCAATTTTTTCATTTTCACATGGGCAGTAGGGTAAAATAGATCATAAAATTTGTTGGGCAATTTCTCCCGAGTACGTCGATACCTCATATGTGGGGGTAAACCACTGTTTGGGCACTCGGCAGGGCTCGGAAGGGAAGGCGCGCCATTTGACTTTTTGAATGGAAAATTAGCTCCAATTGTTAGCGGACACCATGTCGCGTTTGGAGAGCCCCTGTGTGCCTAAACATTGGAGCTCCCCCACAAGTGACCCCATTTTGGAAACTAGACCCCCCAAGGAACTTATCTAGATGCATATTGAGCACTTTAAACCCCCAGGTGCTTCACAGAAGTTTATAACGCAGAGCCATGAAAATAAAAGATAATTTTTCTTTCCTCAAAAATGATTTTTTAGCCTGGAATTTCCTATTTTGCCAAGGATAATAGGAGAAATTGGACCCCAAATATTGTTGTCCTGTTTGTCCTGAGTACGCAGATACCCCATATGTGGGGGTAAACCACTGTGTGGGCGCACGGCAGGGCTCGGAAGGGATGGCACGCCATTTGGCTTTTTAAATGGAAAATTAGCTCCAATCATTAGCGGACACCATGTCACGTTTGGAGAGCCCCTGTGTGCCTAAACATTGGAGATCCCCCAGAAATGACACCATTTTGGAAACTAGACCCCCAAAGGAACTAATCTAGATGTGTGGTGAGGACTTTGAACCCCCAAGTGCTTCACAGAAGTTTATAACGCAGAGCCATGAAAAAAAAAAAAATTATTTTCTCAAAAATGATCTTTTAGCCTGCAATTTTTTATTTTCCCAAGGGTAACAGGAGAAATTTGACCCCAAAAGTTGTTGTCCAGTTTCTCCTGAGTACGATGATACCCCATATGTGGGGGTAAATCACTGTTTGGGCACATGCCGGGGCTCGGAAGTGAAGTAGTGACGTTTTGAAATGCAGACTTTGATGGAATGCTCTGTGGGCGTCACGTTGCGTTTGCAGAGCCCCTGATGTGGCTTAACAGTAGAAACCCCCCACAAGTGACCCCATTTTGGAAACTAGACCCCCAAAGGAACTTATCTAGATGTGTGGTGAGCACTTTGAACCCCCAAGTGCTTCATAGAAGTTTATAATGCAGAGCCGTGAAAATAATAAATACGTTTTCTTTCCTCAAAAATAATTATTTAGCCCAGAATTTTTTAATTTTCCCAAGGGTAACAGGAGAAATTTGACCCCAATATTTGTTGTCCAGTTTCTCCTGAGTACGCTGATACCCCATATGTGGGGGTAAACTACTGTTTGGGCACATGCCGGGGCTTGGAATTGAAGTAGTGACGTTTTGAAATGCAGACTTTGATGGAATGCTCTGCGGGCGTCACGTTGCGTTTGCAGAGCCCCTGATGTGCCTAAACAGTAGAAACCCCCCACAAGTGACCCCATTTTGGAAACTAGACCCCGAAAGGAACTTATCTAGATGTGTGGTGAGCACTTTGAACCCCCAAGTGCTTCATAGAAGTTTATAATGCAGAGCCGTGAAAATAATAAATACGTTTTCTTTCCTCAAAAATAATTATTTAGCCCAGAATTTTTTATTTTCCCAAGGGTTACAGGAGAAATTGGACCCCAAAAGTTGTTGTCCAGTTTCTCCTGAGTACGCTGATACCCCATGAGTGGGGGTAAACCACTGTTTGGGCACACGTCGGGGCTCAGAAGGGAAGTAGTGACTTTTGAAATGCAGACTTTGATGGAATGGTCTGCGGGTGTCACGTTGCGTTTGCAGAGCCCCTGGTGTGCCTAAACAGTAGAAACCCCCACAAGTGACCCCATTTTAGAAATTAGACCCCCAAAGGAACTTATCTAGATATGTGGTGAGCACTTTGAACCCCCAAGTGCTTCACAGACGTTTACAACGCAGAGCCGTGAAAATAAAAAATCATTTTTCTTTCCTCAAAAATTATGTTTTAGCAAGCATTTTTTTTTATTCACAAGGGTAACAGGAGAAATTGGACCCCAGTAATTGTTGCGCAGTTTGTCCTGAGTATGCTGGTACTCCATATGTGGGGGTAAACCACTGTTTGGGCACACGTCAGGGCTCGGAAGTGAGGGAGCACCATTTGACTTTTTGAATACGAGATTGGCTGGAATCAATGGTGGCGCCATGTTGCGTTTGGAGACCCCTGATGTGCCTAAACAGTGGTAACCCCTCAATTCTACCTCCAACACTAACCCCAACACACCCCTAACCCTAATCCCAACTGTAGCCATAACCCTAAACACAACCCTAACCGCAACACACCCCTAACCACAACCCTAACCCCAACACACCCCTAACCATAACCACAACCCTAATTCCAACCCTAACCCTAAGGCTATGTGCCCACGTTGCGGATTCGTGTGAGATATTTTCGCACCATTTTTGAAAAATCCGCGGGTAAAAGGCACTGCGTTTTACCTGCGGATTTTCCGCGGATTTCCAGTGTTTTTTGTGCGGATTTCACCTGCGGATTCCTATTGAGGAACAGGTGTAAAACGCTGCGGAATCCGCACAAAGAATTGACATGCTGCGGAAAATACAATGCAGCGTTTCCGCGCGGTATTTTCCGCACCATGGGCACAGCGGATTTGGTTTTTCATATGTTTACATGGTACTGTAAACCTGATTGAACACTGCTGCGGATCCGCAGCCAAATCCGCACCGTGTGCACATAGCCTAATTCTAAAGGTATGTGCACACGCTGCGGAAAACGCTGCGGATCCGCAGCAGTTTCCCATGAGTTTACAGTTCAATGTAAACCTACGGGAAACAAAAATCGCTGTGCCCATGCTGCGGAAAAACTGCACGGAAACGCAGCGGTTTACATTCCGCAGCATGTCACTTCTTTGTGCGGATTCCGCAGCGGTTTTACAACTGCTCAAATAGAAAATCGCAGTTGTAAAACCGCAGTGAAATGCGCAGAAAAACCGCGGTAAATCCGCCATAAATCCGCAGCGGTTTAGCACTGCGGATTTATCAAATCCGCAGCGGAAAAATCCGCAGAGGACCAGAATACGTGTGCACATACCGAAACCCTAACCCTAGCCCTAACCCTACCCCTAACCCTAGCCCTAACCCTACCCCTACCCCTACCCCTAACCCTAACCCTACCCCTAACCCTAACCTTAACCCTAACCCTACCCCTAACCCTAACTCTATTCTAACATTAGTGGAAAAAAAAAATTTCTTTATTTTTTTATTGTCCCTACCTATGGGGGTGACAAAGGGGGGGGGTCATTTATTATTTTTTTTATTTTGATCACTGAGATAGATTATATCTCAGTGATCAAAATGCACTTTGGAACGAATCTGCCGGCCGGCAGATTCGGCGGGCGCACTGCGCATGCGCCCGCCATTTTGGAAGATGGCGGCGCCCAGGGAGAAGACGGACGGGACCCCGGCTGGATCGGTAAGTATGATGGGGTGGGGGGGGACCACGGGGGGGGGATCGGAGCACGGGGGGGGGAATCGGAGTGCGGGAGGGGTGGAACGGAGCATGGGGGGCGTGGAACGGAGCACGGGGGGGCTGGAACGGAGCACGGGGGGGTGGAACGGAGCACCGGGGGGGTGGATCGGAGTGCAGGGGGGGTGATTGGAGCACGGGGGGGTGATTGGAGTACGGGGGGAGCGGACAAGAGCACGGGGGGGAGCGGAGCACTGGACGGAGGGGAGCCGGAGCAGTGTACCGGCCAGATCGGAGGGCTGGGGGGGCGATCGGTGGGGTGGGGTGGGGGCACACTAGTATTTCCAGCCATGGCCGATGATATTTCAGCATCGGCCATGGCTGGATTGTAATATTTCACCCGTTATAATAGGTGAAATATTACAAATCGCTCTGATTGGCAGTTTCACTTTCAACAGCCAATCAGAGCGATCGTAGCCACGAGGGGGTGAAGCCACCCCCCCTGGGCTAAACTACCACTCCCCCTGTCCCTGCAGATCGGGTGAAATGGGAGTTAACTCTTTCACCCGATCTGCAGGGACGCGATCTTTCCATGACGCCGCATAGGCGTCATGGGTCGGAATGGCACCGACTTTCATGACGCCTACGTGGCGTCATGGGTCGGGAAGGGGTTAATAAGAATAGCTAATAAAAATAAGGACATCAATAATAATCACAAAAGTAGAAAAGAATATGAATAGTAAAAATAGTACACACACATAACATACGTATATATATATATATATATATATATATATATAACATATAAAGCTGAATGTGTGTGTGTATGTATGTGTGTGTGTGTGTATATGTCCGGGATTGGCATCTGCACCGTCGCAGCTACAGCCACAAAATTTTCCACAGTCACATGTCTGGACCCCGAGAGCTCATAGAGTATGTTGTGAGGCAAAATTTTAACCCCGCGTGTTCCAATTTACCAAAAAATTTTGCCACTATCTATATAATGGGGAAAAAGTGAAAGGAAAAGTGTTGGAGGCAAATTGACAGCTGCCAGATGTGAACAAGGGGGACTTAAAGAGTGAGAGCGATGGCGCCAAAGAGTATATACCGTACAGTTGCTAAGGTGGGGCCCCGACATGGGATACTCACCACATACAGGGATATGAACACACACACAAAATGCGCCACACACTACCACGTGCTTGAACACATATACTACCCTCAGCACACATTTCACCACACATACACCAACCTCGCCACATAAAAGTCGCCACATGCACAAAAGTTACAACACATGCAAAAGTTGCCTCACACAAAACTTGCACATACTCAAAACGCACCACACATAAAACTCGCCACACGCAAAACTTGCCATGCGCAAAACTTGCTGGACACAACTTGCTACACTAACCTGTCACATGCAACTCGACACACAAAAAATTGCTACACGCATGTCGCCACACAAAACTCATCTCACAAAAGTCGCTACATGTATGTCACCACACGCAACTCAACACACACAACTTAATTAATAAGCAGACAAACTACAAGAGCAACAACTGTACCATATAGGAAATACGCCAGCTGTCAGTCACATGACCTGTCTATTATGTGTATGTGTGAGCCAATATATACTGCCAGGGCGGAGGGCTTCCTGTTGGCTGGGGATTTATCAGGCTGCCAATTTAGCATACAAATACTGAGGTAAAAATACTGACCAAAAACGTGTGAACGAGGTCTAATACAGGAGGAGATGACATACAGATATAAACTATATACAGGGGAGATGACACACAGATACAGTACAGACCAAAAGTTTGGACACACCTTCTCATTTAAAGATTTTTCTGTATTTTCATGACTATGAAAATTGTACATTCACACTGAAGGCATCAAAACTATGAATTGACACATATGGAATTATATACTTAACAAAAAGTGAGAAAGAACTGAAAATATGTCTTATATTATAGGTTCTTCAAAGTAGCCACCTTTTGCTTTGATGACTGCTTTGCACACTCTTGGCATTCTCTTGATGAGCTTCAATAGGTAGTCACCAAGAATGGTTTTCACTTCACAGGTGTGCCCTATCAGGTTTAATAAGTGGGATTTGTTGCCTTATAAATGGTGTTAAGACCATCAGTTGTGTTGTGCAGAAGTCTGGTGGATACACAGCTGATAGTCCTACTGAATAGACTGTTAGAATTTGTATTGTGGCAAGAAAAAAAGCAGCTAAGTAAAGAAAAACGAGAGGCCATCATTACTTTAAGAAATGAAGGTCAGTCAGTCCAAAAAATTGGGAAAACTTTGAAAGGGTCCCCAAGTGCAGTTGCAAAAACCATCAAGCGCTACAAAGAAACTGGCTCACATGAGGACCGCCCCAGGAAAGGAAGACCAAGAGTCACCTCTGCTTCTGAGGATAAGTTTATCTGAGTCACCAGCCTCAGAAATCGCAGGGTAACAGCAGCTCAGATTAGAGACCAGGTCAATGCCACACAGAGTTCTAGCAGCAGACACATCTCTACAACAACTGTTAAGAGGAGACTTTGTGCAGCAGGCCTTCATGGTAAAATAGCTGCTAGGAAACTACTGCTAAGGACAGGCAACAAGCAGAAGAGACTTGTTTGGGCTAAAGAACACAAGGAACGGACATTAGACCACTGGAAATCTGTGCTTTGGTCTGATGAGTCCAAATTTGAGATCTTTGGTTCCAACCACCGTGTCTTTGTGTGACACAAAAAAGTGGAACGGATGGACTCTACATGCCTGGTTCCCACCGTGAAGCATGGAGGAGGAGGTGTGATAGTGTGGGGGTGCTTTGCTGGTGACACTGTTGGGGATTTATTCAAAATTGAAGGCATACTGAACCAGCATGGCTACCACAGCATCTTGCAGCGGCATGCTATTCCATCCGGTTTGCGTTTAGTTGGAAAATCATTTATTTTTCAACAGGACAATGACCCCAAACACATCTCCCGGCTGTGTAAGGGCTATTTGACCAAGAAGGAAAGTGATGGAGCGCTACGCCATACCTGAACTTAATCGAGATGGTTTGGGGTGAGCTGGACCACAGAGTGAAGGCAAAAGGGCCAACAAGTGATAAGCATCTCTGGGAACTCATTCAAAATTGTTGGAAGACCATTCCCGGTGACTACCTCTTGAAGCTCATCAAGAGAATGCCAAGAGTGTGCAAAGCAGTCATCAAAGCAAAAGGTGGCTACTAGGGTTGAGCGAAACGGGTCATTCATTTTCAAAAGTCGCCGACTTTTGGCAAAGTCGGGTTTCATGAAACCCGATCCGACCCCTGTGCGGGGTCGGCCATGCGGTACGCGACTTTCGCGCCAAAGTCGCGTTTCAATGACGCGAAAAGCGCCATTTCTCAGCCAATGAAGGTAAACGCAGAGTGTGGGCAGCGTGATGACATAGGTCCTGGTCCCCACCATCTTAGAGAAGGGCATTGCAGTGATTGGCTTGCTGTCTGCGGCGTCACAGGGGCTATAAAGGGGCGTTCCCGCCGACCGCCATGTTACTGCTGCTGATCTGAGCTTAGGGAGAGGTTGCTGCCGCTTCGTCAGAAGCAGGGATAGCGTTAGGCAGGGTCCATAAACCACCAAACCGCTTGTGCTGTAGCGATTTCCACTGCCCAACACCACCTTCGGTGTGCAGGGACAGTGGAAGCTACATTTTTTTTTTTTTTCCCCCTCAGCGCTGTAGCTCATTGGGCTGCCCTAGAAGGCTCCCTGATAGCTGCATTGCTGTGTGTACGCCGCTGTGCAAACCAACTGCTTTTTTCAAAGCACAAATCCTCTTGTTCCTTCCTTTCTGCACAGCTATCTTTTTGGTTTGTACACACTTTTTATTTAATTTGTGCATCAGTCCACTCCTTATTGCTGCCTGCCATACCTGGCTGAGATTACTGCAGGGAGATAGTAATTGAAGGACACTCCCTGTTTTTTTTTTTTTTTTTGTGGGAGATTAAGATTGACATTTCTGCTAGAGTGCCATCCCTGTCTGTGTCATCTCTCACTCAGTGGGCCATAGAAAGCCTATTTATTTTTTTGCTTGATTTGGGTTATAAAATCTACCTGAAAAAATCACTACATCAATCAGTGGGAGAAAAATATTGGCCTCAGGGCTTGTGTGCCACTCTTGACTCCTGTGTGCATCATCACTCACTCAGTGGGCCATAGAAAGCCTATTTATTTTTTTGCTTGATTTTGGTTCTAAAATCTACCTGAAAAAATCACTACATCAATCAGTGGGAGAAAAATATTGGCCTCAGGGCTTGTGTGCCACTCCTGACTCCTGTGTGCATCATCACTCACTCAGTGGGCCATAGAAAGCCCATTTTTTTTTTTTTTTTGCTTTATTTGGGTTCTAAATTCTACCTGAAAAAATCAATAAATCAATCAGTGGGAGATTAATATTGGCCTTTGGGCTTGTGTGCCAGTCCTAAGCGTGCCATCTCTCTCTCTCAGATAGTGGGCCATAGAAAGCCTATTTATTTATTTTTTTTATTGGGTTTATAAATTTTCCCTGGAAAAAAAAAAAAAAGTGGGAGATTAATATTGGCCTCTGGGCTTGTGTGCCAGTCCTGAGCGTGCCATCTCTCTCACAAATAGTGGGCCATAGAAAGCCTATTTATTTATTTTTTTTTTGTTTTATAAATTCTCCCTTAAAAAAAAGGGAGATTAATATTGGCCTTTGGGCTTGTGTGCCAGTCCTAAGCGTGCCATCTCTCTCTGTCTCTCAGATAGTGGGCCATAGAAAGCCTATTTATTATTTTTTTTATTGGGTTTATAAATTTTCCCTGGAACAAAAAAAAAAAAGTGGGAGATAAATATTGGCCTCTGGGCTTGTGTGCCACTCCTGACTCCTGTGTGCGTCATCTCTCACTCAGTGGGCCATAGAAAGCCTTTTTTTGTTTTATTTGTTTTCTAAATTCTCCCTGAAAAAATCATTTTATTTTATTTGGTTTCTAAATTCTTCCTGAAAAAATCATTTTATTCTATTTTTTATTTTCCTAAAGTCTCCCTGAAAAAAAAAAAAAAAAAAACAAATCAGTGGGAGATTAATATTGCCCTTTCTGCTTGTGTGCCAGTCTTGACTCCTGGGTGTGCCATCTCTCTCTCTCTCTCTCCAATTGTGGGCCATAGAAAGCCTATTATTTTTTTTAGCTTGATTTGGGTTCCAAAATCTACCTGAAAAAATCACAACATCAATCAGTGGGAGATAAATATTGGCCTCTGGGCTTGTGTGCCACTCCTGACTCCTGTGTGCGTCATCTCTCACTCAGTGGGCCATAGAAAGCCTTTTTTTGTTTTATTTGTTTTCTAAATTCTCCCTGAAAAAATCATTTTATTTTATTTGGTTTCTAAATTCTTCCTGAAAAAATCATTTTATTCTATTATTTTTTTTTTCCTAAAGTCTCCCTTAAAAAAAAAAAAAAATCAAATCAGTGGGAGATTAATATTTACATTTGTGCTTCAGTGACAGTCCTGCGTGTGTGGCATCTCTCTCATTTGTTGCCACCAACAACAGAGTGTGTAACATTGTGCCTGATTTTCGTTGTGGTCTCACTCACCTGTAAAGGGGTAGCTAAATCATACTGAAGTTATAGCTCACCGTGTAATTTGTGTGACAGCAACAAATACCGTTAGTTTGTTTACGTTTTTAAAACAATGAGGAAGTATGGTGGAAGAGGTCGTGGCCGGGGGCGTTCATTGTCAGCTGGTAATGAGGGTAGTGGTAGTGGTGGAGCATCAGCTGGTCGTGGGAAAAAAAATATTGCACCTAAGTCTGGAGCTGTGGAGCCAGGTTCGTCGTCTGGCTACACAAGGCCTCGAACGCTCCCTTTTCTGGGAGTAGGAAAACCGCTTTTAAAGCCGGAGCAGCAAGAGCAAGTTTTGGCTTATCTTGCTGACTCAGCCTCTAGCTCTTTTGCCTCCTCTCGTGAAACTGGTAAATGTCAAAGCAGCGCGTCGTTAGTGGATGTTCACGGTCAGGGACAAGTCGCTTCCTTGTCCTCTTCAGCAAAAACAACAACAGAGAAGAATGCAGCAGGCGACACAACGGGTTACTCCATGGAGCTCTTTACACATACCGTCCCTGGCTTAGAAAGTGAAGCAGTTAACAGTCCATGCCCATTACAAGTTGAATCTGACATGGAGTGCACTGATGCACAGCCACAGCCAGACTACTATGCTGGTCCTTTGACTCAGACCACAACATTGCCCTCGCAGGGTGCTGATCAAGAATCAGACCCTGATGAGACTATGTTGCCCCATCACGAACGCTATACCACCGACCGACACGGTGACACAGACGAAGTTGCACACGAGCTACAAGAAGAGGTAATAGATGACCCAGTTCTTGACCCCGATTGGCAGCCATTGGGGGAACAGGGTGCAGGCGGCAGCAGTTCTGAAGCGGAGGAGGAGGGGCCGCAGCAGGCATCAACATCGCAACAGGTTCCATCTGCCGGGCCCGTATCTTGCCCAAAACGCGTGGCAAAGCCAAAACCTGTTGGAGGACAGCGTGGCCATCCGGTTAAAGCTCAGTCTGCAATGCCTGAAAAGGTATCCGATGCTAGAAAGAGTGCAGTCTGGCATTTTTTTAAGCAACATCCAATTGATCAGCGCAAAGTCATCTGTCAAAAATGTTCAACTACCTTAAGCAGAGGACAGAATCTGAAAAGTCTCAATACAAGTTGCATGCATAGACATTTAACCACCATGCATTTGCAAGCCTGGACTAACTACCAAACGTCCCTTAAGGTTGTAGTACCCTCGGCCAATGAAGCTAGTCAGCAACGCAACATCCCTTCCGGCAGTGTAGGGCCACCATTTTCCGCACCACCTGCAGTATCTGTGCAGGTTTCTTTGCCAGGCCAAAGCAGTCAGGGTCAGGGAATCACCAGTTTCGTAGTAGGAAACACTGCATCTAGGGCACCGGTGGCAACAATACCATCTCCCACCGTCTCTCAGTCTGCCATGTCCACCGGCACCCCCGCTAGTTCCACGATCTCCAGCTCTCCAGTCCAGCTCACCCTAGTCCAGTCCAGCTCACGCTACGAGCTACCCAGTCGACACTTTTTTTCCAGAAAAGCCATCCCAGCCCTCCACCAGCATGTTAAAGAGCGCATCGTCCATGCACTCAGGCAATCTGTGAGCACAAAGGTGCACCTGACAACAGATGCATGGACCAGTAGGCATGGCCAGGGACGTTACGTGTCCATCACGGCACACTGGGTAAATGTGGTGGATGCAGGGTCCACAGGGGACAGCAAGTTTGGGACAGTTCTGCCTAGCCCACGGTCTAGGAAACAATTGGCTGTAGCCGTTCGCACCCCCTCCTCCTCCTCTTCGTCCTCCTGCAGAAGCGAGAGCTCGTCCACAGACCGCAGTCGCACAACCACTCCATCCGCAGCTGCCACTGTTGCACACCAGGTCTCCCATTATGGGGCAGCTACTGGCAAACGTCAGCAGGCTGTATTGGCTATGAAGTGTTTGGGCGACAACAGACACACCGCGGAAGTTCTGTCCGAGTTCTTGCAGAAAGAAACGCAGTCGTGGCTGGGCACTGTAGATCTTGAGGCAGGCAAGGTAGTGAGTGATAACGGAAGGAATTTCATGGCTGCCATCTCCCTTTCCCAACTGAAACACATTCCTTGCCTGGCTCACACCTTAAACCTGGTGGTGCAGTGCTTCCTGAAAAGTTATCCGGGGTTATCCGACCTGCTCCTCAAAGTGCGTGGACTTTGCTCACATATCCGCCGTTCGCCCGTACACTCCAGCCGTATGCAGACCTATCAGCGTTCTTTGAACCTTCCCCAGCATCGCCTAATCATAGACGTTGCAACAAGGTGGAACTCAACACTGCACATGCTTCAGAGACTGTGTGAACAGAGGTGGGCTGTTATGTTTTTGTGGGAGGATACACATACACGGGCAGGCAGTAGGATGGCAGACATGGAGTTGTCAGGTGTGCAGTGGTCGAAGATTCAAGACATGTGTCAAGTCCTTCAGTGTTTTGAGGAATGCACACGGCTGGTTAGTGCAGACAACGCCATAATAAGCATGAGCATCCCCCTAATGCGTCTGCTGATGCAAAGTTTGACGCACATAAAGGATCAGGCGTCTGCAGCTGAGGAAGAGGAAAGCCTTGATGACAGTCAGCCATTGTCTGGCCAGGGCAGTGTACAGGACGAGGTAGCGGGCGAAGAGGAGGAGGAGGACGAGGAGGATGATGGGGATGATTATATTTTTAATGAGGAAGCTTTTCCGGGGCCACTGGAAATTGGTGGCGCGGCAAGGCCGGGTTCTGGTTTTTTGAGGGACACAAGTGACGTGGATTTGCCTGAAACTGCCCCTCAACCAAGCACAACCGCAGATTTGAGAACTGGAACTTTGGCCCACATGGCGGATTATGCCTTACGTATCCTCAAAAGGGACACACGCATAACTAAAATGATGAATGATGACGATTACTGGTTGGCCTGCCTCCTTGATCCTCGCTATAAAGGCAAATTGCAAAATATAATGCCACATGAGAACTTGGAACTAATATTAGCAACCAAACAATCAACTCTTGTTGACCGTTTGCTTCTGGCATTCCCTGCACACAGCGCCCGTGATCGTTCTCACACGAGCTGCAGGGGCCAGCAGACCAGAGGAGTTAGAGGGGCAGAAATCAGAAGTGGTGTTGGCCAGAGGGGTTTTCTGACCAGGTTGTGGAGTGATTTTGCTATGACCGCAGACAGGACAGGTACTGCAGCATCAATTCAAAGTGACAGGAGACAACATTTGTCCAGTATGGTTACAAACTATTTTTCATCCCTTATCGATGTTCTCCCTCAACCGTCATTCCCATTTGATTACTGGGCATCAAAATTAGACACCTGGCCAGAATTGGCAGAATATGCATTGCAGGAGCTTGCTTGCCCGGCAGCTAGTGTCCTATCAGAAAGAGTATTCAGTGCTGCAGGTTCAATACTAACAGAAAAAAGGACTCGTCTGGCTACCCAAAATGTAGATGATCTAACCTTCATTAAAATGAACCACAACTGGATTTCGAAATCTTTTGCCCCACCTTGCCCGGCTGACACCTAGCTTTCCTATGAAAAGGTCTTGCCTGTGGACTATTCTGAATGCCTTTTCCAATCTCGTAATTTTCTGCACCTGATTGTCCAACATACGACATGTTTACACCTCACTAAATGGCCAAACTCCCCACACGGGGCCGTGGTATCGACACTTGGCGACAGCACCCGTGAGAGTGCAGTTTGTCTGAAGAGGTGGGTGAGCCCGCTTTTGGTCGACGGCACTGCCACTGGCTCCCTCCTAGTACAATAAAGTGTCTCTGGCGGTGATGGTGCGCACCCAACGTCAGACACACCGTTGTAATATGAGGGGCCCTGGGCCTGTACCGCCGGCCACAAGACAGTTTCCCCCCACCCCAGCTCAAACAGTGCTCTACCACTTGCAAAATTATCTCACAGCTCCACCAATGTTTAGTCTATGCGCTGACATCCTTCAATGCCTGCCACTGACAATACCATTGTATTGACATTTTTGTTATGTTAGGCCTTCGATGCCTGTCTGTGGTCACTCCTTCCACTAGGCCTCCACTGACCACACCACTGCTGCCCGTGTACCCCTGGAACCAATTTAAAATTGCCTACAGCCATGTGTTATTATTTTAGGCCTTCGATGCCTGTCTGCGGTGACTCCTTCCACTAGGCCTCCACTGACCACACCACTGCTGCCCGTGTACCCCTGTAACCAATTTAAAATTGCCTACAGCCATGTGTTATTATTTTAGGCCTTCGATGCCTGTCTGCGGTGACTCCTTCCACTAGGCCTCCACTGACCACACCACTGCTGCCCGTGTACCCCTGTAACCAATTTAAAATTGCCTACAGCCATGTGTTATTATTTTAGGCCTTCGATGCCTGTCTGCGGTGACTCCTTCCACTAGGCCTCCACTGACCACACCACTGCTGCCCGTGTACCCCTGGAACCAATTTAAAATTGCCTACAGCCATGTGTTATTATTTTAGGCCTTCGATGCCTGTCTGCGGTCACTCCTTCCACTAGGCCTCCACTGACCACACCACTGCTGCCCGTGTACCCCTGGAACCAATTTAAAATTGCCTACAGCCATGTGTTATTATTTTAGGCCTTCGATGCCTGTCTGCGGTCACTCCTTCCACTAGGCCTCCACTGACCACACCACTGCTGCCCGTGTACCCCTGGAACCAATTTAAAATTGCCTACAGCCATGTGTTATTATTTTAGGCCTTCGATGCCTGTCTGCGGTGACTCCTTCCAGTAGGCCTCCACTGACCACACCACTGCTGCCCGTGTACCCCTGGAACCAATTTAAAATTGCCTACAGCCATGTGTTATTATTTTAGGCCTTCGATGCCTGTCTGCGGTCACTCCTTCCACTAGGCCTCCACTGACCACACCACTGCTGCCCGTGTACCCCTGGAACCAATTTAAAATTGCCTACAGCCATGTGTTATTATTTTAGGCCTTCGATGCCTGTCTGCGGTCACTCCTTCCACTAGGCCTCCACTGACCACACCACTGCTGCCCGTGTACCCCTGTAACCAATTTAAAATTGCCTACAGCCATGTGTTATTATTTTAGGCCTTCGATGCCTGTCTGCGGTGACTCCTTCCACTAGGCCTCCACTGACCACACCACTGCTGCCCGTGTACCCCTGGAACCAATTTAAAATTGCCTACAGCCATGTGTTATTATTTTAGGCCTTCGATGCCTGTCTGCGGTGACTCCTTCCACTAGGCCTCCACTGACCACACCACTGCTGCCCGTGTACCCCTCGAACCAATTTAACATTGCCTACAGCCATGTGTTATTATTTTAGGCCTTCGATACCTGTCTGCGGTCACTCCTTCCACTAGGCCTCCACTGACCACACCACTGCTGCCCGTGTACCCCTGTAACCAATTTAAAATTGCCTACAGCCATGTGTTATTATTTTAGACCTTCGATGCCTGTCTGCGGTGACTCCTTCCACTAGGCCTCCACTGACCACACCACTGCTGCCCGTGTACCCCTGTAACCAATTTAAAATTGCCTACAGCCATGTGTTATTATTTTAGGCCTTCGATGCCTGTCTGCGGTCACTCCTTCCACTAGGCCTCCACTGACCACACCACTGCTGCCCGTGTACCCCTGGAACCAATTTAAAATTGCCTACAGCCATGTGTTATTATTTTAGGCCTTCGATGCCTGTCTGCGGTCACTCCTTCCACTAGGCCTCCACTGACCACACCACTGCTGCCCGTGTACCCCTCGAACCAATTTAAAATTGCCTACAGCCATGTGTTATTATTTTAGGCCTTCGATACCTGTCTGCGGTGACTCCTTCCACTAGGCCTCCACTGACCACACCACTGCTGCCCGTGTACCCCTGTAACCAATTTAAAATTGCCTACAGCCATGTGTTATTATTTTAGGCCTTCGATGCCTGTCTGCGGTCACTCCTTCCACTAGGCCTCCACTGACCACACCACTGCTGCCCGTGTACCCCTGGAACCAATTTAAAATTGCCTACAGCCATGTGTTATTATTTTAGGCCTTCGATGCCTGTCTGCGGTCACTCCTTCCACTAGGCCTCCACTGACCACACCACTGCTGCCCGTGTACCCCTGGAACCAATTTAAAATTGCCTACAGCCATGTGTTATTATTTTAGGCCTTCGATGCCTGTCTGCGGTCACTCCTTCCACTAGGCCTCCACTGACCACACCACTGCTGCCCGTGTACCCCTGGAACCAACATCAGAAAATATAAAAATAAGTATTTTGCTTATAAAAAAGAAAATACTGGAGAGATATCAAATGCAGACATTTTAACATTAAAAACAAACACATACAACAAAAATCTGGTACAGTACTAAAAATGGCCACCAGCTACAATAACTTTCTCCTGCTAGTAGTTAACTGAAAGGTTTTTTCAATTTTAAACACAGATATGGCATCCACCGAGTGTTGTCCTGTCGCGTCTTCTTTATATTATTGCCAAGAAGATGCAAAACAATGAAAATAATAAAATCATTATTTACCAAAAAAATAGAGTAAGTCAAAACCACATTGCAAATAAACATTCATTACAAATAAAGAAGCAGGGCGCGTCCGAGGGTGAGTATATACCTAATAAGAATATAATCACCCTCGGACGCGCCCTGCTTCTTTCCGACAGCCTTCCTTCCTAAGAATCAGCCCTTCCGTGGTGTAGAGAGAGGGTTTGTTACACTCCAAGGTGTTCCCCAGGTTGCCTTTCCTGAGCTTCGATCTTCCGGCTCTCGTTTAGTAGTTGTTGGAAACTACGCTGCATTGGGCCTACAAATTGGGTATGGGGTGTAGAGAGATGGTGTGTTCCACTCCAAGGTGTTCCCCAGGTTGCCTTTCCTGAGCTTCGATCTTCCGGCTCTCGTTTAGTAGTTGTTGGAAACTACGCTGCATTAGGCCTACAAATTGGGTATGGGGTGTAGAGAGATGGTGTGTTCCACTGTAGAGAGATGGTGTGTTCCACTCCAAGGTGTTCCCCAGGTTTCCTCGCCAATGCTTCGATCATCATGCTCTCGTTTAGTAGTTGTTGGAAACTACGCTGCATTAGGCCTACAAATTGGGTATGGGGTGTAGAGAGATGGTGTGTTCCACTCCAAGGTGTTCTCTAGGTTGCCTTTCCTGAGCTTCGATCTTCCGGCTCTCGTTTAGTAGTTCTTGGAAACTACACTGCATTAGGCCTACAAATTGAGTATGGGGTGTAGAGAGATGGTGTGTTCCACTGTAGAGAGATGGTGTGTTCCACTCCAAGGTGTTCCCCAGGTTTCCTCTCCATTGCTTCGATCTTCCAGCTCTCGTTTAGTAGTTGTTGGAAACTACGCTGCATTAGGCCTACAAATTGGGTATGGGGTGTAGAGAGATGGTGTGTTACACTCCAAGGTGTTCCCCAGGTTTCCTCTCCATTGCTTCGATCTTCCGGCTCTCGTTTAGTAGTTGTTGGAAACTACGCTGCATTAGGCCTACAAATTGGGTATGGGGTGTAGAGAGATGGTGTGTTACACTCCAAGGTGTTCCCCAGGTTTCCTCTCCATTGCTTCGATCTTCTGGCTCTCGTTTAGTAGTTGTTGGAAAGTACGCTGCATTGGGCCTACAAATTGGGTATGGGGTGTAGAGAGATGGTGTGTTCTACTCCAAGGTGTTCTCCAGGTTGCCTTTCCTGAGCTTCGATCTTCCGGCTCTCGTTTAGTAGTTGTTGGAAACTACGCTGCATTAGGCCTACAAATTGGGTATGGGGTGTAGAGAGATGGTGTGTTCCACTGTAGAGAGATGGTGTGTTCCACTCCAAGGTGTTCCCCAGGTTTCCTCGCCAATGCTTCGATCATCATGCTCTCGTTTAGTAGTTGTTGGAAACTACGCTGCATTAGGCCTACAAATTGGGTATGGGGTGTAGAGAGATGGTGTGTTCCACTCCAAGGTGTTCCCCAGGTTTCCTCGCCAATGCTTCGATCATCATGCTCTCGTTTAGTAGTTGTTGGAAACTACGCTGCATTAGACCTACAAATTGGGTATGGGGTGTAGAGAGATGGTGTGTTCCACTCCAAGGTGTTCTCCAGGTTGCCTTTCCTGAACTTCTATCTTCAGGCTCTCATTAAATTGTGGTTAAACGGAACAACTGCATTTGGCGTACTAGTTGGTTTGGGGCCTACTATCGGTGTCTGCCGCTCCTTGCTGTTCTCCTGGTTTCCTGTCCTGAAATTCCGTTTTCAGGCGCTCGTTAAGTAGTTGTTAATGTTAGACTGCATTTGGCCTACTAGTTGGGTTGGGGCCTACTATCGGTGTCTGCCACTCCTTGCTGTTCTCCTCCACTGAACAAAGCTGTGCCGCCTGTTTACTACTGTTGCCAATTTTGAACTGCATTTCGACTACTTACTGATTTGGGCCTACTTTCTGTGTCAGCCTCTCATTCCAGTTGTCCTCCACTGCAATGCCCCCTGATTAGTCCTGTGTTACCAATTTTGAACTGCATTTAGCCCACTTTATTCTTTGGGCCTATATCTGTGTTTCCTCCTCATCCTGCCCATTGCCCAGCCAGTGATAGATGAGTCTGCTGGTACATTGACCCATAACGCAACATTTCCCGTGCACGCTACACTGCAAGATTGTGACCCTGCTGAAAGTCAGGTCCCCCTTCCCGCATACCATACCACCTTACACGGGGACAAACAGGAAGGTGCAGATGAAAGTGCAGGTTCCTTCATCAGGTGGGGGGAGGAATACTAGTTGGCGACGTCACTGGCACAGGGCCTCTCATGGTACGCAAAAGTGTTGCTGCCGGTGGGAGGCGCCCCCGCCGTGCAAACACACCGCTGTACTTTGAGGGGCCCTGTGCCAGTGCCAATGCCAACGAGTGGGCCCCCCCTGCTTGCTCAGGTTCACAGCACTTGCAAAGTTGAAATACTTACCTCTCCCTGCTCCACTGCCGTGACGTGGTCCAGATTTCCTGGGCCCACTAATTACTTGAACCAGCCCTACCCACCACAACTTTAGCCAAATGACCCCCAATTTCAAATGCCTTCCAATTATTATAAGGTAAATTACGCTTGACAAGCTTCATTAAGAAGAATGGATGGTTTTGACATTAAAATGGGCACTCTAGGTGTTTTCCTGGCCCCCACTCACTGCCGACTATGCTGCCCCATTGACTTGCATTGGGTTTCGTGTTTCGGTCGATCCCGACTTTACGTCATAATCGGCCGATTTCACTCGACCCGACTTTTGAGATAGTCGGGTTTCGCGAAACCCGGCTCGACTCTAAAAAGGTCAAGGTCGCTCAACTCTAGTGGCTACTTTGAAGAACCTAGAATATAAGACATATTTTCAGTTGTTTCACACTTTTTTGTTAAGAATATAATTCCACACGTGTTAATTCATAGTTTTGATGCCTTTAGTGTGAATGTACAATTTTCATAGTCATGAAAATACAGAAAAATCTTTAAATGAGAAGGTGTGTCCAAACTTTTGGTCTGTACTGTATATACTATATACAGGAGGAGATGACACACAGGTATATACTATATACAGGGGAGATGACACACACATATATACTATATACAGGGGAGATGACACACAGGTATATACTATATACAGGAGGAGATGACACACAGATATATACTATATACAGGAGGAGATGACACACAGGTATATACTATATACAGAGAAGATGACACACAGGTATATACTATATACAGGGGAGATGACACAGGTATATACTATATACAGGAGGAGATGACACACAGGTATATACTATATAGGAGGAGATGACATACAGGTACATACTATATACAGGGGAGATGACACACAGATATATACTATATACAGGAGGAGATGACACACAGGTATATACTATATACAGGAGGAGATGACACACAGGTACATACTATATACAGGGGAAATGACACAGGTATATACTATAAAGGCACAGATGATTGGCCTCGGGGAGACCAAAACATCCAACACCGCGGAGACACCATCACGTGTTTCTCAACGCAGTGATTCCAGAACACTGCCCCCATCCCTTATGGGAAATATGCAGATGCATGTAAAGAAGCTGCGGAGACACCATCACGTGTTTCTCGACGCAAGCAGTGAATAGCCAGGCCTTTCCGCGGGAAGGAACAACCACGGGAAGGGCAGCATCCTATGAAGGAAAGCCACCTATTCCAAGCATGGTATCCATCCACAGACAGCTGTTTCGGGGTTTTTGGCCCTCATCAGTGTGGAGTAGAAATCTGGCTATTAGGAGCAGTGCCTAGTAAAAAGGCTATAAAGGCACAGATGATTGGCCTCGGGGAGACCAAAACATCCAACACCGCGGAGACACCATCACGTGTTTCTCAACGCAGTGATTCCAGAACACTGCCCCCATCCCTTATGGGAAATATGCAGATGCATGTAAAGAAGCTGCGGAGACACCATCACGTGTTTCTCGACGCAAGCAGTGAATAGCCAGGCCTTTCCCCGGGAAGGAACAACCACGGGAAGGGCAGCATCCTATGAAGGAAAACCACCTACAGGTATATACTATATACAGGATGAGATGACACACAGGTATATACTATATACAGGAGGAGATGACTTACAGGTATATACTATATACAGGAGGAGATGACACACATATATACTATATACAGGAGGAGATGACATACAGGTATATACTATATACAGGGGATATGACACAGGTATATACTATATACAGGAGGAGATGACACACATGTATATACTATATACAGGAGGACATGACTTACAGGTATATACTATATACAGGAGGAGATGACACACGTATATACTATATACAGGAGGAGATGACATACAGGTATATACTATATACAGGAGATGACATACAGGTATATACTATATATAGGAGGAGATGACATACAGGTATACAGTATATAAAGAAGAGATGACATACAGGTATATACTATATACAGGAAGAGATGACACAGGTATATACAATATACAGGAGGAGATGACATACAGCAGGTATATACTATTTACAGGGGAGATGACATACAGGTATATACTATATACAGGAGATGACATACAGGTGTATACTATATATAAGGGAGATGATAAACATGTATATACTGAGGGGAAAATGAGAGGTGTGAGGTGAAAATGAAAAGGTGTGAGTGCAAATGAGAGGTGTGAGGGAAAATAGTGGAGTGATTGGAAAATGACAGATGTGAGGTCGAAATGACAAGTGTTAGAGGGAATGAAAGGAGTGAGGAAGGAATGAGAGGAGTGAGGGGGAAAATAAGAGGAGTGAGGGGAAAATGAGAGGTGTAAGGGAGAAAATGAGAGATGTGAGGGGGAAAATGAGAGGCGTGATGGGAAAATAAGAGAATTGAGGTGCTATAACTAACCACAGATATTTACTATGCCCAGGCAACGCCGGGCTCTTCAGCTAGTATATATATATATATACCGTATATACTCGAGTATAAGCCGACCCGAGTATAAGCCGACCCCCCTAATTTTGCCACAAAAAACTGGGAAAACTTATTGACTCGAGTATAAGCCTAGGGTGGAAATGCAGCATTTATCGGTGAATTTCAAAAATAAAAATAGATCATTCTTGCCCCATAGCTGTGCCATATAGTGCTCTGCATGTTCATTATTGCCCCATAGCTGTGTGTTATGATTAGGCAATTCAGTACCACAGTGAACATAGAGGTCAGAGCACATACAGTGATCTGACAATAATCCAAAAACATAGAACGAGCTCTGAGACGTGGGAACTCTGTTGACCGCAATCCCTAATCCTATCCAACAACACTAGAGGCAGCCGTGGATTGCGCCTAACGCTACCTATGCAACTCGGCACAGCCTGAGAAACTAGCTAGCCTGAAGATAGAAAATAAGCCTACCTTGCCTCAGAGAAATACCCCAAAGGAAAAGGCAGACCCCCACATATAATGACTGTGAGTAAGATGAAAAGACAAACGTAGAGATGAAATAGATTTAGCAAAGTGAGGCCCGACTTTCTGAACAGAGCGAGGATAGGAAAGGTAACTTTGCGGTCAACACAAAACCCTAAAAACCACGCAAAGGGGGCAAAAAGACCCTCCGTACCGAACTAACGGCACGGAGGTACAAACTCTGCGTCCCAGAGCTTCCAGCAAACAAATAAATAAGCTGGACAGAAGAAAAGCAAACAAAATAGCAAAGGAAAACTTAGCTATGCAGAGCAGCAGGCCACAGGAACGATCCAGGAGGAAAACAAGTCCAATACTGGAACATTGACAGGAAGCCAGGATCAAAGCACTAGGTGGAGTTAAGTAGAGCAGCACCTAACGACCTCACCACATCACCTGAGGGAGGAAACTCAGAAGCCGCAGTACCACTTCCCTCCACCAACGGAAGCTTACAGAGAGAATCAGCCGAAGTACCACTTGTGACCACAGGAGGGAGCTCTGCCACAGAATTCACAACAGTACCCCCCCCCCTTGAGGAGGGGTCACCGAACCCTCACCAGAGCCCCCAGGCCGACCAGGATGAGCCACATGAAAGGCACGAACAAGATCGGGAGCATGGACATCAGAGGCAAAAACCCAGGAATTATCTTCCTGAGCATAACCCTTCCATTTAACCAGATACTGGAGTTTCCATCTTGAAACACGAGAATCCAAAATCTTCTCCACAATATACTCCAACTCCCCCTCCACCAAAACCGGGGCAGGAGGGTCAACAGAAGGAACCATAGGTGCCACGTATCTCCGCAACAATGACCTATGGAATACGTTATGTATGGAAAAAGAATCTGGAAGGGTCAGACGAAAAGACACAGGATTAAGAACCTCAGAAATCCTATACGGACCAATGAAACGAGGTTTAAACTTAGGAGAGGAAACCTTCATAGGAATATGACGAGAAGATAACCAAACCAGATCCCCAACACGAAGTCGGGGACCCACACAGCGTCTGCGATTAGCAAAACGTTGAGCCTTCTCCTGGGACAAGGTCAAATTGTCCACTACCTGAGTCCAAATCTGCTGCAACCTGTCCACCACAGTATCCACACCAGGACAGTCCGAAGACTCAACCTGTCCTGACGAGAAACGAGGATGGAACCCAGAGTTGCAGAAAAATGGTGAAACCAAGGTAGCCGAGCTAGCCCGATTATTAAGGGCGAACTCAGCCAAAGGCAAAAAGGACACCCAGTCATCCTGATCAGCAGAAACAAAACATCTCAGATATGTTTCCAAGGTCTGATTGGTTCGTTCGGTCTGGCCATTAGTCTGAGGATGGAAAGCTGAGGAAAAAGACAAGTCAATGCCCATCCTACCACAAAAAGCTCGCCAAAACCTCGAAACAAACTGGGAACCTCTGTCAGAAACGATATTCTCTGGAATGCCATGTAAACGAACCACATGCTGGAAGAACAATGGCACCAAATCAGAGGAGGAAGGCAATTTAGACAAGGGTACCAAATGGACCATCTTAGAAAAGCGATCACAGACCACCCAAATGACTGACATCTTTTGAGAAACGGGAAGATCTGAAATAAAATCCATAGAGATATGTGTCCAAGGCCTCTTCGGGACTGGCAAGGGCAAAAGCAACCCACTGGCACGAGAACAGCAGGGCTTAGCCCGAGCACAAATCCCACAGGACTGCACGAAAGTACGCACATCCCGCGACAGAGATGGCCACCAAAAGGATCTAGCCACTAACTCTCTGGTACCAAAGATTCCAGGATGACCAGCCAACACTGAACAATGAACCTCAGAGATAACTTTATTCGTCCACCTATCAGGGACAAACAGTTTCTCCGCTGGACAACGATCAGGTTTATTAGCCTGAAATTTTTGCAGCACTCGCCGCAAATCAGGGGAGATGGCAGACACAATTACTCCCTCTTTGAGGATACCCGCCGGCTCAGATACACCCGGAGAGTCGGGCACAAAACTCCTAGACAGAGCATCTGCCTTCACATTTTTAGAGCCCGGAAGGTATGAAATCACAAAGTCAAAACGGGCAAAAAACAACGACCAACGAGCTTGTCTAGGATTCAACCGCTTGGCGGACTCGAGATAAGTCAAGTTCTTATGATCAGTCAAGACCACCACGCGATGCTTAGCTCCTTCAAGCCAATGACGCCACTCCTCGAATGCCCACTTCATGGCCAGCAACTCTCGGTTGCCCACATCATAATTTCGCTCAGCAGGCGAAAACTTCCTGGAAAAGAAGGCGCACGGTTTCATCACTGAGCAATCAGAACCTCTCTGCGATAAAACAGCCCCTGCTCCAATCTCAGAAGCATCAACCTCGACCTGGAACGGAAGCGAAACATCTGGTTTACACAACACAGGGGCAGAAGAAAAACGACGCTTCAACTCTTGAAAAGCTTCCACAGCAGCAGAAGACCAATTGACCACATCAGCACCCTTCTTGGTCAAATCGGTCAATGGTTTAGCAATACTAGAAAAATTGCAGATGAAGCGACGATAAAAATTAGCAAAGCCCAGGAACTTTTGCAGACTTTTCAGAGATGTCGGCTGAGTCCAATCATGGATGGCTTGGACCTTAACAGGATCCATCTCGATAGTAGAAGGGGAAAAGATGTACCCCAAAAATGAAACCTTCTGCACACCAAAGAGACACTTTGATCCCTTCACAAACAAAGAATTAGCACGCAGGACCTGAAAAACCGTTCTGACCTGCTTCACATGAGACTCCCAATCATCCGAGAAGATCAAAATGTCATCCAAGTACACAATCAGGAATTTATCCAGGTACTCTCGGAAGATGTCATGCATAAAGGACTGAAACACTGATGGAGCATTGGCAAGTCCGAATGGCATTACTAGATACTCAAAATGACCCTCGGGCGTATTAAATGCAGTTTTCCATTCATCGCCTCGCTTAATTCGCACAAAATTATACGCACCACGAAGATCTATCTTGGTGAACCAACTAGCCCCCTTAATCCGAGCAAACAAATCAGATAACAACTGCAAGGGGTACTGAAATTTAACTGTGATCCTATTTAGAAGGTGGTAATCTATACAAGGTCTCAGCGAACCATCCTTTTTGGCTACAAAAAAGAACCCTGCTCCTAATGGTGACGATGACGGGCGAATATGCCCCTTCTCCAGGGACTCCTTCACATAACTGCGCATAGCGGCGTGCTCAGGCACAGATAAATTAAACAATCGGCCTCTTGGGAACTTACTACCAGGAATCAAATTGATAGCACAATCACAATCCCTATGCGGAGGTAGGGCATCGGACTTGGGCTCATCAAATACATCCCGGTAATCAGACAAGAACTCTGGAACCTCAGAAGGGGTGGATGACGAAATTGACAGAAATGGAACATCACCATGTACCCCCTGACAACCCCAGCTGGACACCGACATGGATTTCCAATCTAATACTGGATTATGGACTTGTAGCCATGGCAACCCCAACACGACCACATCATGCAGATTATGCAACACCAGAAAGCGAATAACCTCCTGATGTGCAGGAGCCATGCACATGGTCAGCTGGGTCCAGTACTGAGGCTTATTCTTGACCAAAGGCGTAGCATCATTTCCTCTCAATGGAATAGGACACTGCAAGGGCTCCAAGAAAAACCCACAATGCTTAGCATACTCCAAGTCCATCAAATTCAGGGCAGCGCCTGAATCCACAAATGCCATGACAGAATACGATGACAAAGAGCAGATCAAGGTAACGGACAGAAGAAATTTTGACTGTACTGTACCAATGGTGGCAAACCTAGCGAACCGCTTATTGCGCTTAGGACAATCAGAGATAGCATGAGTGGAATCACCACAGTAGAAACACAGCCCATTCAGACGTCTGTGTTCTTGCCGTTCAACTCTGGTCAAAGTCCTATCACACTGCATAGGCTCAGGTTTAAGCTCAGGTAATACCGCCAAATGGTGCACAGATTTACGCTCACGCAAGCGTCGACCAATCTGAATGGCCAAAGACATAGACTCATTCAAACCAGCAGGCATAGGAAATCCCACCATGACATCCTTAAGGGCTTCAGAGAGACCCTTTCTGAACATAGCTGCCAGCGCAGATTCATTCCATTGAGTGAGCACGGACCACTTTCTAAATTTCTGACAATATAACTCTATCTCATCCTGATCCTGACAAAGAGCCAGCAAATTTTTTTCTGCCTGATCCACAGAATTAGGCTCATCGTACAGCAATCCGAGCGCCAGGAAAAACGCATCGATATTACTTAATGCAGGATCTCCTGGCGCAAGAGAAAATGCCCAGTCCTGAGGGTCGCCACGCAAAAAAGAAATAATGATCAAAACCTGTTGAACTGGATCACCAGAGGAGCGAGGTTTCAAGGCCAGAAATAGTTTACAATTATTTTTGAAACTCAGAAACTTAGTTCTATCACCAAAAAACAAATCAGGAATAGGAATTCTTGGTTCTAACATAGATTTCTGATCAATAGTGTCTTGAATCTTTTGTACTCTTGCCGAGAGCTGATGCACACATGAAAACAGACTTCTAATGTCCATTGCTACACCTGTGTCCTGAACCACCCAAATGTCTAGGGGAAAAAAAAGGCAAAACACAGTGCAGAGAAAAAAAAATGGTCTCAGAACTTCTTTTTTCCCTCTATTGAGAATCATTAGTACTTGGGCTTCCTGTACGATGTATGATTAGGCAATTCAGTACCACAGTGAACATAGAGGTCAGAGCACATACAGTGATCTGACAATAATCCAAAAACATAGAACGAGCTCTGAGACGTGGGAACTCTGTTGACCGCAATCCCTAATCCTATCCAACAACACTAGATGCAGCCGTGGATTGCGCCTAACGCTACCTATGCAACTCGGCACAGCCTGAGAAACTAGCTAGCCTGAAGATAGAAAATAAGCCTACCTTGCCTCAGAGAAATACCCCAAAGGAAAAGGCAGACCCCCACATATAATGACTGTGAGAAAGATGAAAAGACAAACGTAGAGATGAAATAGATTTAGCAAAGTGGGGCCCGACTTTCTGAACAGAGCGAGGATAGGAAAGGTAACTTTGCGGTCAACACAAAACCCTAAAAACCACGCAAAGGGGGCAAAAAGACCCTCCGTACCAAACTAACGGCACGGAGGTACACCCTCTGCGTCCCAGAGCTTCCAGCAAACAAATAAATAAGCTGGACAGAAGAAAAGCAAACAAAATAGCAAAGGAAAACTTAGCTATGCAGAGCAGCAGGCCACAGGAACGATCCAGGAGGAAAACAAGTCCAATACTGGAACATTGACAGGAAGCCAGGATCAAAGCACTAGGTGGAGTTAAGTAGAGCAGCACCTAACAACCTCACCACATCACCTGAGGGAGGAAACTCAGAAGCCGCAGTACCACTTCCCTCCACCAACGGAAGCTTACAGAGAGAATCAGCCGAAGTACCACTTGTGACCACAGGAGGGAGCTCTGCCACAGAATTCACAACAGCTGTGCCATGTAGTGCTCTGCACCATTCATTATTGCCCCATAGCTGTGCCATATAGTGCTCTGCACCGTTCATATTTCCCCATAGCTGTGCCATATAGTGCTCTGCACCGTTCATATTTCCCCATAGCTGTGCCATATAGTGCTCTGCACCGTTCATATTGCCCCATAGCTGTGCCATATAGTGCTCTGCACCGTTCATATTTCCCCATAGCTGTGCCATATAGTGCTCTGCACCGTTCATATTGCCCCATAGCTGTGCCATATAGTGCTCTGCGCCATTCATATTTCCCCATAGCTGTGCCATATAATGCTCTGCACCGTTCATATTGCCCCATAGCTGTGCCATATAGTGCTCTGCACCGTTCATATTTCCGCATAGCTCTGCCATATAGTGCTCTGCACCATTCATATTTCCCCATAGCTGTGCCCCATATAGTGCTCTGCACCGTTCATATTGCCCAATAGCTCTGCCATATAGTGCTCTGCACCGTTCATATTTCCCCATAGCTGTGCCCCATATAGTGCTCTGCACCGTTCATATTTCCCCATAGATGCTCCACATAAATCTCTGCCATTGCTGCTGCTGCTGCAATAAAAAAAAAAATGCCATACTCACCTCTCTTGCTTGCAGCTCCCAGCGTCCGGTCCCAGCGTCTCTCCGCTCTGACTGATCAGGCAGAGGGCGCCGCGCACACTATATGCGTCATCGCGCCCTCTGACCTGCAGTCAGTGCAGATAGACGCCGGGAAGATGGAGCCGCGCCCGGCGGCTGGAACGTGGACAGGTAATTATGCGATACTTACCTGGTCCCGGCGTCCCGCTCCTTCTCCCGGACAGCTGGTCTTCGGTGCCGCAGCCTTTTCCTCTATCAGCGGTCACCGTTACCGCTCATTAGAGAAATGAATATGTGGCTCCACCCCTATGGGAGGTGGAGCCGCTTATTCATTTCTCTAATAAGCGGTCCAACGTGACCGCTGAACAGTGGAAGAGCTGCAGCACCGAAGACCGTGGGACAGGCGGGGAGCGCCAGGATCGCTGGAAGCAGGTAAGTATGCCTCAGCGCCCTCACCCGCCAACCCTGCCACCCACCTTGATTCGAGTATAAGCCGAGAGGGGCACTTTCAGCCCAAAAATTTGGGCTGAAAATCTCGGCTTATACTCGAGTATATACGGTATATATATATATATATATATATATATATATATATATATATATATATGTAACCACACATACACTGTTAGGACTGGCGGAACGCACCAAGAGAGATGTAATGGATGCGTTCGCAGTCCGGGGTCCACCGTGCAGGTGAAACCTGCTGCTAGGACATGACAGACGATATGGCGGTACTCATAAGTATACACGCGTGGGTTAAACCTCACCCAGCGTGAAGAAAGCGATCCTGTTGCGTCACAGGATCGCGGTACCGCACATAGAGCGCGAGCAAGTGGTCAGCGAACTAGACCCCAACAGGGATAGTAGTCCGATTAGACCCTTGCTGGCACTACACCACAACTGGGTGTGAAAAGTATATACAATAGAGGCACCGAAGTGCAAACTGTGCCGTGCTGGCAGGCACCACTAAGTACCCAGACATGGGTCAGGAAGCGCACACAGGCGCGTGGCGCCGCACTGGCGGTCACAGCAGAGGACGCTGACACGTGTGTGACACGTTGAGTGTTAAGTCGGGCGCTAGATAGCAGCCATACACCATACGCGAACAATCATACAGTAGGGTAGGGGTATTTAAAGGACGACTTGCACTCACAACAAACACACGTATAAAGTTGTACACTAGCGCATGGCCGTGCGGTCATGCGCAGTTTATATAGCTGCAGGACAGGAAGCAGCCACAGAAACTTTGCCCTTCCAAGACCTGCCAAGAGGACCAATAGAATGCGCTGCAGAGTCTGAGCACATGATCCTCGATCTCCAACGGGAGATCTTGCCCTGGGCATGCTCAGTGTGCGCAGACAAGGACTTAGTCCCAGAGAAGTCCACTCGCTGCTGACCAGTATTGGCTTTAAAGGCAGAAGCTGGAGAAGCAGCAGTAACTCTTCTCACAGAGTCAGACTGAGCGAGACGCTGGGATCGACGTCCCTGCTGAGCAGGCTCCACTGCGGCTGGAGGAGAATGGGAGACCGCAGCAGAGACGGATCGAGATTCCCCCTGTGCAGCAGAGGAAACTCGACTCCTAACATTACCCCCCCTCCTAGGGCCCCCCCCTCCTTGGGCCTCGCTACGTTCGAAGGCAGCAATGAGCTGTGGGGCCCGAATGTTTTCAGCAGGCTCCCATGACCTGTTCTCTGGACCATAACCCTTCCAATCCACCAGATAGAACTTTTTGCCGCGTACAACCTTACACCCCAAAATAGCGTTCACCTCGTAATCGTCCGTAGACGAACCCGATGTCCCGGAAGATGACTCGGAAAACCGGGACATGTATACGGGTTTCAAGAGGGACACATGAAAGGTGTCGGTGATACCCAAGCGTGGAGGAAGAGCCAGGCGGTAGACCACAGGATTAACCTGTTCGAGAACCTTGAAGGGACCCAAGTAGCGAGGAGCAAACTTAGTGGACTCAACTCGCAGCCTGATGTTACGGGCGGAGAGCCACACCAAGTCGCCAGGGACAAAAGTCGGAGCAGGGCGCCGATGAACATCGGCGGAGGACCTCATTCTCTCCTTGGAGGCCCGAATGGCATCCTGCGTGCGATCCCAAATGTCCCGTGCCTCCACAGCCCAGTCTGCCACCCTGGGATCAGCGGAAGACACAGGCATGGGCACTGAAACACGCGGATGCTGGCCGTAATTTAAGAGGAATGGAGTCTGACCGGTGGAGTCGGCTACGGCATTGTTAAGTGCAAACTCTGCCCACGGTAGCAAGGATGCTCAGTCATCCTGTCTGGCAGAAACAAAATGTCGCAGATATGTGACCAAGGTCTGGTTGGCCCTTTCTACCAACCCATTCGTCTCGGGATGATATGCCGAAGAGAGATTTAACTCAATACTGAGTAAACGACATAGCTCCCTCCAGAATCGAGACGCAAACTGGGGACCCCGGTCACTAACAATTTTGTCTGGCATACCGTGTAAGCGAAAGATATGCTTGATAAACAAGACAGCCAACGCCCGTGCAGATGGTAGCCGTGGAAGAGGCACCAAATGCACCATTTTGGAGAAATGGTCGGTGATCACCCAGATAATGGTGCAATTACGAGACTTGGGTAAGCCCACCACAAAGTCCATCCCGACCATCTCCCAGGGCCTGCCAGCCACGGGCAGAGGGTAAAGCAAACCAGCTGGCCGTTGCCGAGGAGTCTTGTTCCTGGCGCAAGAGACACACGCCCGAACGTACTCCGCGACATCACGAGCCATATGCGGCCACCAGTATGTCCTCGCCAGTAACTCAGATGTCCTTTTAGTACCAAAATGTCCACCCACCCTGGACGAGTGCGCCCAAGAGAGAACCTCCGGCCGCAAACTAGATGGAACAAAAGTCTTGCCCGGGGGCACAGACTCCAGCGAAACCGGGGCCACGGTTCTCAAACTCTCGGTGGGGACAATAAGCCGAGGCTCCTCCTCCTCCTCCGCAGATGACACAACGGAGCGAGCGAGAGCATCGGCCCGAATGTTCTTCTCCCCAGAAAGGAAATGGAGGGTGAAATGAAACCGGGAGAAGAACAAGGACCATCTGGCCTGGCGAGAATTCAACCGCTGAGCTGTCTGCCCTGCACGCCATCTTTCTCTCAGATTTGGCGTGCAGAGCGGTTGTCCAAGCCCCTCTGTCTGACCTGAGTGATGGAATCCATTGGTGGCCAGTGTGATCAACCTGGCGATCTCCTGCCCTCCTGTGCTGTGTGCTGCTCCAGCTCTGTGCTCTGTGCTTGTGCTCTGTGCTGCCATCTGCCTGCTGTGTGAGGTGAGGCCTGTGATCACAGGAGCAGCAGCACCTCCCCCACCCATTTCCCATCCCCCATCCCTGTTCTAATACCCCCTCCCCCACCCTCCAATTGAATTTTCGCGCAGATTTTTTGCGCTTTTTTCCTGTGTGCGGCGTCCCGCGCAGAGCATTTGTGCTCTTCGCGTGTCCGCAGCGCTCTGATCAGTATCACTGCTGATCAGAGACTGCGCCGCAGGACTATTTTTTTTTTAGCTAGTTAGCGTAGCGGACATCACAGTCTAAGCGACGGCCGTTTTTTTTTTTTAGACAAAAATAGTAGTTAGCACAGTGTAGTTTTAGACGTAACAAGGTAGCGCAGCCGGCGTCAGTGTTTGGTGACGTCCCCCCATCCCTGTTCCAGTACCCCTCTTCCCCTCCCTCCAATTCAATTTTTAGCACACTTTTTTGCGCTTTTTTTCCTGTGCGCGGCGTCCCGTGCAGAGCATTTGTGCTCTTCCTGTGTCCGCAGCTCTTTGATCAGTATCGCTGCTGATCAGAGACTGCGCCACAGGACTTTTTCTTTTTTTAGCTAGTTAGTGTAGCGGACTTCGCAGTCTAAGTGACGTCCGATTTTTTTTTTTTTTTTTTACAAAAAAATAATAATAGTTGTTAGTACAGTGTAGTTTTAGACGTAGATTAGCTGGTGTCACAGCGTTAGTGACGACCGGTCTTATTTTTAGAGAAAAAAAATATTGTACAGAGTAGTTTAGTGGTAGCGTGTTAGAGTAGGCGGCGTCACAGCGTTAGTGACGACTGATCATCTTTTAGAAAAAAAATCGTACAAAGTAGTTTTATAGGTAGGGAGGTAGCGTCTTTTTTGCATAAAAAAATCTGCTATCGCCGGATAATCTCTAGTGCATTAGGGGAGCATATGTCACACTGTTAGTGGCGTTCGCTTTTCTTTTATAAAAAGAATACTTAGTTGTGTCGCCTAATTTTTAGCGAGTGCATTAGGGGAGAGTTAGTCACACTGTTAGTGGCGTTCGCTTTTCTTTTGTAAAAATAATAGTTGCGTCGTCTAATTTTTAGCGCGTTCATTAGGGGAGCGTACGTCACACTATTAGTGGCGTTCGTTTTTTATTTTGCAAAAAAAAAGATTTAGTTGCGTAAGGTAAATTTATACTTTTTTTATTCCGGATTTCAGCGGACACCACTGGCCTCACTGAAATTGACTTCTTCAAATTCTTTTTCAGTGATGAAATAATAAATCTTATGGTGGCCCAGACAAACCTGTATGCCCAACAATTTTTCACCCAAAATCCCACGTCATCACATGCCAGATGGACCCCTGTAAGTGCAGCAGAGATGACGACATTTTGGGGAATTGTGCTGCATATGGGCATAATCAAAAAGCCAAAGCTTCGGCAATACTGGAGTACTGACATTCTCTACAGTATACCGGTATTCCGCATGGCAATGAAAAGGGCACGATTTGTAGGGATCCAAAAATTTTTGCATTTTAGTGATAATGCACAATGTCCTCCTAGAGACGATCCAAACTTTGATCGTCTATATAAAATTCGGCCAGTGATTGAACACTTCAGCAGAAAATTTGCTGAGGTGTACACACCCCAGAGGGACATTGCTATTGATGAATCTCTCATTCACTTCAAAGGGAGGCTAAAATTCTGACAGTACCTGCCAGTAAGAGGTCCAGGTACGGAATAAAGCAGTACAAACTGTGGGAGAGTACCTCAGGCTACACCCACAGATTTAGGGTCTACGAGGGGAAGGACACCCAGGTTAACCCCCCTGAATGCCCCCCCATCCTGGGGGTGAGTGGGAAAATGGTGTGGGAATTGCTGCACCCACTGCTGGATAAGGGTTATCACCTCTACATTGACAACTTTTACACCAGCATCCCACTCTTCAAGGCCCTCTCTGCCAGAGGTACAGCTATATGTGGCACCGTGCAAAAAAATCAGCGAGGCCTCCCTAAACCGCTAATTGGGCAAATGCTGAGATAAGGGGAAAGCAGAGCCCAATGCAGTGACAACATGCTGGTGGTCACGTATAAGGACAAAAGGGATGTCCTTATCCTGGCCACCATACACCGTGACAACAGCACCCTTGTCACTGTTCGTGGGACCACAACACAAGTCCCAAAGCCAGATTGTATCCTGGATTACAATCGGTACATGGGGGGTGTGGATCTCTCAGATCAGGTCCTCCAACCATACAGTGCCATGCGAAAAGCTTATGTATGGTACAAAAAATTGGTTGTGCACATTGTACAGATGGCAATGTACAATGCTTTTGTGCTGTTCCGATCTACAGGCAATACGGGGGGACCTTCCTTCAGTTTCAGGAGGTAGTCATCAAGGCCCTAATGTTTGGCACTCAGGGAGGTGAGGGCCCTAGTACTTCTGAATCTGATAGTGCCCGTATTGTCCCAGGTCAACATTTCCAAGGACAGGTTCCCCAATCAGCGAGGACAGGATGATCATAAAAATGGTGCAGAGTATGTTCCAAGAGGGGAATCCGAAAGGACACAATTTACCATTGTGAAACCTGCCCTGAGAAACCTGGCCTTTACATTAAGGATTGTTTCAAAGCATACAACACGTCCACAAATTAATAAAATTAGTTTATGCTCTGTTGACACAACACACTTTTATTATCTGATGTACCCCGTACATCTTACACATACCGCCACATTATACATTCATACACCAGTAAAACCAAAAGAATTATAATCAATACTATAAAACTATGCCTCTAGATAAATTCCTTCAGGGGTGCAGTTTCCAAAATTGGGTCACTTGTGGAGGATTTCCACTGTTTAGGCACCTCAGGGGCTCTGCAAATGCAACATGACGCCCGCAGACCATTCCATCAAAGTTTGCAATCCAAAACGTCACTTATTCCATTCCGAGCCCCGACATGTGCCCAAAGAGTGGTTTTTCCCACATATGGGGTATTGGTATACTCGTGAAAAATTGCACAACATATTTTTCTGTCTATTTTCTCTTATAACCCTTGGGAAAATAAAAAAAATCGTAGCTAAAAGATCATTTTTGTGGAAAAAATGTGTTTTATTTTTTTTCATGACTCAACGTTATAATTTTTGGTGAGGCACTTGGAGGTTCACTGTGCTCACCACATAGCTAGATAAGTTCCTTGAAGGGTCTAGTTTCCAAAATGGGGTCACTTGGGGTTTTCCATTGTTTAGGTACATCAGGGGCTCTCCAAACACGACATGGTGTCCGATCTCAATTTCAGCCAATTTTGGCTTGAAAAAGTCAAATGGCGCTCCTTCCCTTCCGAGCCCTACCATGCACCCAAACAGTGGTTTTCCCTCATCTATGGGGTATCAGTGTATTCAGGACAAATTGCACAACAACTTTAGTGGTCCATTTTCCCTTTTTACACTTGTGAAGATAAAAAATTGTTGCTAAAAGATCATTTTTGGGGAAAAATTGTGATTTTTTATTTTCACGCCTCTACGTTCTAAACTTCTGTGAAGCACTTGGGGGTTCAAAATGCTCACCACATAGCTAGATAAGTTCCTTGAAGGGCCTAGTTTCCAAAATGGGGTCACTTGTGGTGGTTTTCCACTGTTTAGGTACATCAGGGGCTCTCCAAATGCGATATGGTGTACGATCTCAATTCCATCCAATTTTGGTTTGAAAAAGTCAAATGCCATCTTTCCCTTCCAAGCCCTGCCGTGCGCCCAAACAGTGGTTTTCCCCCACACATGAGGTATCAGTGTATTCAGGACAAATTGCACAACAACTTTAGTCATCCATTTTTTCCTTTTACACTTGTGAAGATAAAAAATTTGTTGCTAAAAGATCATTTTTGGGGAAATTTTTTTTTTTATTTTCACGCCTCTACTTTCTAAACTTCTGTGAAGCACCTGTGGGTTCAAAGTGCTCATCACATAGCTAGATAAGTTCCTTGAAGGGTCTAGTTTCCAAAATAGGGTCATTTGTGGCAGTTTTCCACTGTTTACGTACATCAGGGGCTCTCCAAACACGACATGGCATTCAATCTCAATTCCAGCCAATTTTGGTTTGAAAAAGTCAAATGGCGCTCCTTCCCTTCCAAGCTCTACCGTGCATCTAAACAGTGGTTTTCCCCCACATATGGGGTATCAGTGTATTCAGGAGAAATTGCACAACAACATTAGTGGTCCATTTTCTCCTTTTACTTTTGTGAAAATAAAAAAAATTGAATAAAAAAGATCATTATGTGAAAAAAAAAGTTAAATGTTCATTTTTTCCTTCCACATTCCGTTAATTCCTGTGAAGCACCTGAAGGGTTAATAAACATCTTGAATGTGATTTTGAGTACCTTGAGGGGTGTAGTTTTTAGAATGGTGTCACTTTTGGGTATTTTAAATCATATAAGCCCCTCAAAATGGCTTCAAATATGATGTGGTCCCTAAAAAAATGGTTTTGTAAAGTTTGTTGAAAAAATGAGAAATCGCTGTTTAACTTTTAACCTTTATACCTCCGTAACAAAAAAATTGGGTTCCAAAATTGTGCTGAGGTAAAGTAGACATGTGGGAAATGTTATTTATTAACTAATTTGTGAAATATGAGTCTCTGATGCAAGGGTATAAAAATTCAAAGTTTGAAAATTGCAAAATTTTAAAAATTTTCACCAAATTTCCATTTTTTTCACAAATAAACGCAAGTAATATCAAAGAAATTTTGCCACTATCATAAAATACAATATGTCACAAGAAAACAATCGCAGAATCACCAGGATTCGTTGAGGCGTTTCAAAGTTATTACCTCATAAAGTGACAATGGTCAGAATTGTAAAAATTGGCCCTGTCACTTAGGTGAAAACATGCTTCGGGGTGAAGGGGTTAAGGTAACATCCTCACCTGTGAACTGTTTGCTTGCAATCAATATGTGTGCATAAATGCTGAGTGAGTTTCAGGGATCCAGACAGACTCTTGCATCTTTCATCTAGCCACTGACATTTCTGGATTGTGAGTCATGGAGAAACTGAACTGTTGATCAGGGTCATTTGGATGTTTTGAGTTGTCATTATGATTTTAAAAGAGAAAACAGTAGTTTGACAATAAATGGCTTCACCTAACCACTAATCATAAGTGGAGAAAAAGCTTTGGTGTTATCATTCATATTCTCTGAAAAAAGGCCAAGAAAGCAAAAATTCTGCCGGGGTATGTAAACTTTTGAGCAAAACTGTATGTCTGATTGTATTAAGAGCAAGTGTAAAGAATTTGCCTTTCCAGCCTACAAGTTGACAGATTCAGCCAGCAGCAAACTATTGGGATATTCAGTGGCCATTCAGTGGCCAAGATGTCTACAAATAGCATAAACTTAAATTGGTTTACAGCCCCAAAGATAAAAATTACACTGGCGGCACAAGTTAATTTGCATGCATATTATGTGTTTAAATATTTTTTACACGTTTTTCCATTTCAGAAATATACACCACGTCCAGTGCCCAATATTTTAAATCCAACATAAAAATTTAAATATGGCCTCATACTTAGCTTATAATTTTGCTCCATGAAATGTGCTCTCCACTTTCTGTGCTGTGATATTAAAGTGTTTATATAGTTCCTGTGCTGTAACGTCACTAAGTAAAGGATCCTAGTACTGTGACATCACTCTATACATTAATTTTGTGCTATAGTATAACTTTAGAGTGCACTTTATCACACTTTTGTGGCGTTACTGTGCACATTTTCCCTGTGAGCTGACATTACTGGATGCATTTTCCTTGCACTAAGACATTACTGTGTTCTTTATCCTTGCACTGTGACATTAATGGATGCATTTTCCTCGCACTGTGACATTTCTGGATGCATTTTCCTTGCACTGTGACATTACTGTGTGCTGTGATGCTAGTCACCACTCACAGACAGACTGTGAGGCGGAGAAGTCAGATGTTCCAGGGTCAGCAATAAGAGTACGTAGATGACCAAGGGAAAAGACAAGGGCATAAGTCAAGTCATGGTCCAAGTGTCAAAATACCAGGAGACAGCGGATCAAGCAGAAGGACAAGACAGAGAGGTAGCCAGAACACGGTGCAAAGAGTCAGGCAGCAGAAGATTATAACTTAGAACAGAATCAGGCAAACACTCACGAGGCAGCACAAACTATGTCTGGCAGGGATCAGGGGCAGACAGCGCAGTTAAGTAGCTTGGGGAATCTCCAGAACACAGAACACCTGGAGAAAGTCCCGCACCACCCAGTCACAGATTGAATAGCCGAGCTGTCAATCAAGACACCAACAGCTTAGCACGCCCATCACAATATTGAACAGCTGAGCTGTCAATAAAAAAGACCAACAACTCAGCATGACCGAGTTTCCACTGGACAGCATAACAATCACTCACTGAGAGGAGGAATCATGACATTATCTTTGCACTGTGACATTATTGTGTGTAGTATCCCTGCACTATATTACTGTGTACATTACCCTTACACTGTTACATTACTGTGTGCATTATCCCTGCACTGTGACATTAGTGTGCATTATCCCTGCACTGTGTGAAATCAGAATTTTGCAATCTTATTAAAACCAGATATCTCCCCTTTATTACTACCAACCCATTGGTTTATATATTAGATACATTAGGTTCATTTTATAATTATTTTCTGTAATGAATTTATATAAAAACAAGAGGTGTATATTAACATTTATCACTCCATATCTGTAGTTTCAGAGTAATAGTAAAGACCCAAATAGAAAGTCAGTTTGTTGAATTCTCCTGGTGCAATATCTACAATTATCCTCACAAATAACAGACATGAAGCATTCTGGAAAGTTATTTATTACCCAGTCAGCACCTGGCATGACCATGCCCTGGCTGTAAATGACAGCTGCCGCATACCCAGTCACCAGGAACTGTGTAGATTTGGTTACCTGTTCTAGGGAATGGTAGACAGTAGCTGGATATTAGTTTACTCCTGGAAGAATTACAGGCATCAGCTGTGTAGCCTTCTCAGCTCATTCCTCAGTGGCTGGCAATTTCACGGAAAAAGGTTTATTTTTTCCACTGCCTTAGAGATGCGGGCATAAAGGATCAATGGCTTTCCTTAACATAGTTGATGTTTCAATCTGCATTTGTTTACCTCATTTCTATGTCTATCAATTTTAGACTGAAAGGTTTATAGGACACAAATAAAAGCTGACTGCTGAAATATTATTGGTATATATCATAATCATATATATACGCCTCATACACATAAATATAAAATAGAGAATAAAGAGAAAGAGAGCTTTAGTCAGACTGGAAGAATCCCAAAATACTGATTGTTCTATGGGCGATTAGCTGCATAGCAGGGGGCAAAATAGGACAACTGCAGTCAGAGACAGTGGCACTGCAGTTCAGTTCTATCAGGGCTTCTCCTGTTGTCTATTGTTAAAGGGAACCTGTCACCTGAATTTGGCGGGACTGGTTTTGGGTCATATGGGCGGAGTTTTCGGGTGTTTGATTCACCCTTTCCTTACCCGCTGGCTGCATGCTGGCTGCAATATTGGATTGAAGTTCATTCTCTGTCCTCCATAGTACATGCCTGCACAAGGCAAGATTGCTTTGCGCAGGCGTGTACTATGGAGGACAGAGAATGAACTTCAATCCAATATTGCAGCCAGCATGCAGCCAGTGGGTAAGGAAAGGGTGAATCAAACACCTGAAAACTCCGCCCATATGACCCAAAACCAGTCCCGCCAAATTCAGGTGACAGAGTCCCTTTAAAGTAGTTGTCCACTACTTGGACAACTTCTTCTGTTACCCCACACTTGGCCCCCATAAAATAATAAAGCTTATACTCACCTCCCGTGCTGGCATTGTTTCCGTGGTGTAAACACTCAGACTACCAGGGCTCTCATGTGGTTGTTGTGACACATGACACTGGCACCCAATCAGCGATTGTGTCACTGTCCCAGCCTGTCAAATTGAGCAGTAAGGCTACGTTCACATTGGCGTTCCGCCAATGTGCGTCGCTGTTGCGCCGGCGACGCAGCGGCGACGCGCCCCTATGTTTAACATAGGGGACGCGTGCGTCGTTTTGGTGGTGTTTCTCGCCACGTGCGTCGTTTCCGACGCTAGCGTCGGACGCAAGAAAACGCTACATGTAGCATTTTCTGTGCGTCCGATTTTCGTCGGAAAACGACGCACGCGTCGCAAAACGCGCGCGTTTTTGCGCGCGTTTGCGCGCGTTTTAGCGTGCGTCGCGCGTTGCGTCGCCGACGCACGGCGACGCAACGCTAATGTGAACGTAGCCTAAGAGGAAGTCCAAAATCAGCTGCAGCCAGGACTTCTTCATGGCTTTCATGGTTCTGGCGGTGTTCTTGGGGTTGTATTCATCCTTCTTCTTCCTCCAAACACAATGAGTGGAGTTGATGCCTTCTCTGGATCATCTTGATGGTCATTGGTGATATTTAAATGGGCCTGGACATTTGCTTACATGAGCAGGGGGGCATTCTGTGCCTTGCAGGGTTTTAATCCACAATGGTGTGGTGTATTAATAACAGTAATGTTTGACAATGTGGTCCAAGCTCTATTCAGTTCATTGACAGGTCCTCCAGTGTAGTTCTGGGCTGATTCCTCGCCTTTGCCAGAATCATCTTTACCCCACAAGGTGATATCTTGCATGGACCCAAGACTAAGGAAGATTGACAGTCATCTTGTGTTTCTTCCATTTTCTAATAATTGTGCCAACAGTTGTTGCCTTCTCACCAAGCTGCTTCCCTATTATCCTATAGTCCATCCCAACCTTATGCAAGTCTTCAATTTTATCCCTTGTTTCCTGTTGGGAGGTCCTGTGTGTGGACCAGATCTCTGAATAGAGCACTGAGAGGCCGTGGATCTGAGAGACTTGTGTGTTGGGAGATCGTGGGAGTAGGATCGGATCCCTGAATAGAGCACTGAGAGGCCGCGGATCTGAGAGACATGTGTGTTGGGAGATCCTGGGAGTAGGATCGGATCCCTGAATAGCGCAGTGAAAGACTTGTGTGTTGGACGGTCCCAAGTGGGGACAGACTTCCTGAAGAGCACACGCAGTAGCCTGTGTGCTGGATGGTCCCAGGTGGGGACGGACGTCCTGAAGAGAGCACGGAAAGGCCGACCGTATGCAGAGTCTGCAATGGCACTGCATTGGGGGAGCTACAGCCTGTCTGAGGATCTGGACTGTCAGGTGGCCTGGTGAGCAAGGCATTGTCCAGCATGGTGATTCCAGTTTGGCAGCTTCCCTGAAGGAGAGAGGACTGACAGAAGGTCAGCATGTGGAGTAGGAGCTCCAGAAAGGTAACACCTGGGAAGGGGGCTATCATAACAGCAGAGAAGTATCTGCCAGTGGAACAGACTGCTTGTGCTTGTTGTGTTCAATGAACCAATGGAATGTGCGGCATGCCCATGGCAACTGGACGAAGTAAGGGCCAGCATGTTTAGTGTCTGCAAATTAAAGCCGTTCACTATGAAGTGCTGTGCAGTATGTGTTAAGCCTGTGATATATAACATGGCCTCAAGTGGTTTGTGATGTGTAAATAAACTTGATAGACTGTTTAAGTGAAAAAAAACGTGCCTGTGTGACTGAATCTTGTTTCTAAGCAAGTGTCCCCCAACACATGCAGAAAGCGCTATCTCACAATACATACACAAAAGAAAAGAATAATAAAGAATAATGGACGCAATTCTTAGGGTTTGTTCACACAACCAATTTTCTCAAACAAGTACTATCCAAGATTTTCAAAAAAAATACTCAAACCTATCATATTCTATGGGGCCATGCACTTGTCCGATTTTTTTCCTCCGGCCAAATAGTCCAAGGAAAAAATCGTAGACAAGTCCGATTTTGATCCGAGTGTCAGATCAAAGTCAGCAATGCAAGTCTATGTGTCTGTGAACAAAAATTGGACCACACTTAAATGACAACCAAGTGCATTCCAATTTTCATGGACTACCAGAATGGAAAAGGTGGAGAAACTTTTTTTTTTCTCCGCTTAACTCAGTACGGGTCCTTTTCCCAACATCTTTTTCGCACTAAGACACTGTCACCGACCTGAAAATCTGTTGCCCGTGGTGGGGTCCTCTCAGCATGCTCTGACTCCTGGTCTATACTAACCGATGCAAAGTCTGCAGGTGATGATGATGTTCTCGAACCCAGGAGGACACCCCTGTCCATTAGTAGTCCTCTTCTGGATCCAAATCTAACTCGGTAATTCCCTTTCCAACCCAACCGAATAGGAGAGAATAGGGGGTATAGCCCGTGGTTCCGTGCACTCAATTATTGTATATCCATAACAAAATCTGATACTTACTCAGGCCACCGGGCTTTCTGATCTTCTTAAAGGGTTGTCAACATTTGAATTAACATTCAATTGAATCACTCACAGGCGCCGTTTCCCTGTGGGTGATATGGTGTGGTGCGGGACTTGTCAATCCAGTACATACAATGTAATTCTTCAATCACTTTACCCAAGAAACAGGCACCTTAGTCAGAATGGATCCTTGTTGGACATCCGTAAAGATAAATGAAATTTATACAAATTGCATGTGCAGCTGATTCCACAGTTTGGTCCCTGGTTGGAGTCACAACAGCAAATTTTGTGAAATGATCCACCATTACTAAACAATGTTTATACCCCTGGTGGGCTGGCCAGATGATTAGATAGTCTATCATTAACAGCTCCAGAGGGGCGGATGTCACAATGGACTGTATGAAGCTCTCTGCTCCGGTGGTTTAGCACACATGTCCGGCATGCCCTACAAGTCTATTCCCCGACCGTCTTTAACCGAGGATGAAAAATGAACCATTGCAACCACTGAAAAGTCTTCTCCTGACTGAATTGTGCTCCTTTTTCATGTGCTTCGGTGGCTATCTCAGACAACAATGTTTCTGGAACTAAGACTTGCCAGGTGGCACTCAGCTCTGCCTGAAGTTGAGCTTCCAATATAGTAAACTATTCTTCATCTGAAGACGTTCCCACTGTTGAAGAATTCGCAGTCTTCCGGGACAGGGTACTTCTCTCCGATGAACTGGGAAGTCTCTTTAAGGTCACACACCATCCAAGCAGAGCAAGCTCACTATCTTCTTGTTGTAACCAGACCCACTCATCCCGAGATCGGCCCAAGATGTTCCCCTCAGTATGGATATGTACCTGGTCCTGCGATGTCACCATCATTCTGGTGAGGCCTAGGAACCTGGGGACCTCCTCACTTTCCAGTTCTTCATCTCTATTTCCCTCAGGTTTTGCATATTCCACCCTAGATAGGGCATCTGCATGAGTGTTTTCTGCCCCTCTTTTGTAAGCAATTTTATAATGAAACTTTGCCATTCTGGCCACCCATTGTTGTTCCAGAGCTCCAAGTTTTGCATTTTTCAGGTGAGCCAATGGGTTCTTGTCAGTGCGTACCAGCATTTCAGAGCCGGACAAATATTCTGCAAACCTCTCTGTCATAGCCCACACCAACGATAGAAGCTCCAACTTAAAGGAACTATAGTTGTCTGGATTACGTTCGGGAATTGTGAAGGGATCGACTTGCTTAAGCGATCACCCTCTCTCTCCCATCCTGTATCTGTGGCAACACAGCCCCAAGTATATGCAAACTCCCGTTGGTGTGGAGAATAAACGGTTGAGAAAAGTCCACATAGGCCAATACAGGATCTTCCGTCACTGCTTTCTTCAAATCTCGAAAAGCTTCCTCCTGGTGTTCCTTCCAACAAAAGTTCAAAAGTTCCAGTTCTTTGTGCCCGAGGGCACTCCTTTAAGCAACTCCAGCAGCAGTTTTGCTCGGCAGGCAAAATTTTTCACAGAGCAGCGGTAATACCCGGTTAATCCCAGGAATACTCGAGCATCTTTCACTGTCTCTGGAGTAGGCCAATCCCGTATCACCGCAATCTTTTCTCGGGATGGTTTCACCCCGTCAGTAGAAACTGCATTGCCCAGGTATTCAATCTGGGTTCAGAACAAATTAGATTTTTGAGGTTTCACCTTTAATCCATGCTTCTGTAGGTGACAACACCTGTTCTATATATAATAATAAACTTGGCACTCAGTATTTGAACAAAAAAGAGCTTCCTTTTAATTGTGCATCCAGACAAAAATGGTTATGAACGTTTTTGGTCCATCACAGGACCTTCATCAGAACATTCTTTAACATGAATTAAAAGTATACACAAAATAAAGAAAATTTAGAACATAGGAAATGTCACATGATGCATAATAGCACAATTACAAATTGCCATACAACATCGGTGAAGATCTTGTTCCAAATAGCTGAGGGTGAAGGTGAACAGCACGACAGGATAAATGCTATTCAGTGGTGCTCCATGAGCTGTGGGTGATTCCAGTGGAGGTGCGATCCATACTATTCTTAGTCGTTAAGGGAAAACAGTTACTGTGATACCAACATAAGAGTGATGTTGAGGTACAATAAAGGATACACCGTTTCTCACATAATACGAGCAAGATTTTCAGAGTGCTTGAAGAAGTGTGAATCTATACAGCGGAGTGCTAAGGCTGTGAGGTGAATACCTAAAAAATATGATTTAGCATAAATAACAGTGCATAAAGGTGTCCATTATGCTGTATAGGAGGAAAACAAACGTGAGACTCATCATAAGACCTATGGTAACAGCGCTAACCTAGATGGTGTAGATGAGATCAGTGTCCTAGTGCCCAGCATAGGCCCGTGAGAGGTACTTTGGTGAAAAAATTAAGGCAAACTTTTAACTGGGGGTCACTGAATGATGGTGTACCTGGATGTGAAGGGGTGCTCCTGTTCTAGTCATCGTAGATGTTCCTCAAATGAAGTAGCGTAGACTATAATGTAGTCTAGATAAATAAGTGTAGCTTAAAAATTCAAGTCATCCAGACACCTTTCCATGAGACGTTGAAAAGTTCCGGGAATGGTGGCCAAGCCAAACGGCATTAGGCTAAATTCGAACAGGCTCATGGGTAGAATAAAAGTGGTCTTTGCTTGATCCTGTTCAGACATCGGCACTTGCCAACAGCCGATGGTGAGGTCCAGCGTAGAAAAAAAAATTTGATTTTCCAAGTGCAGACAGGGACTCCTTAACCCCTTTACCCCCAAGGGTGGTTTGCACGTCAATGACCAGGCCAATTTTTACAATTCTGACCACTGTCCCTTTATGAGGTTATAACTCCGAAACGCTTCAACGGATCCTGGTGATTCTGACATTGTTTTCTCATGACATATTGTACTTCATGATAGTGGTAAAATTTATTTGATAGTACCTGCGTTTATTTGTGAAAAAAATGGAAATTTGGCGAAAATTTTGAAAATTTCGCAATTTTCAAACTTTGAATTTTTATGCAATTAAATCACAGAGATATGTCACACAAAATACTTAATAAGTAACATTTCCCACATGTCTCCTTTACATCAGCATAATTTTGGAACCAAATTTTTTTTTTTGTTAGGGAGTTATAAGGGTTAAAAGTTGACCAGCAATTTCTCATTTTTACAACACCATTTTTTTTTAGGGACCACGTCTCATTTGAAGTCATTTTGAGGGGTCTATATGATAGAAAATTCCCAAGTGTGACACCATTCTAAAAACTGCACCCCTCAAGGTGCTCAAAACCACATTCAAGAAGTTTATTAACCCTTCAGGTGTTTAATAGGAATTTTTGGAATGTTTAAATAAAAATGAACATTTAACTTTTTTACACAAAAAATTTACTTCAGCTCCAATTTGTTTTATTTTACCAAGGGTAACAGGAGAAAATGGACCCCAAAAGTTGTTGTCCAATTTGTCCTGAGTACGCTGATACCCCATATGTGGCAGTAAACCACTGTTTGGGCGCATGGGAGAGCTCGGAAGGGAAGGAGCGCCGTTTGACTTTTCAATGCAAAATTGACAGGAATTGAGATGGGACGCCATGTTGCGTTTGGAGAGCCCCTGATGTGCCTAAACATTGAAACCCCCCACAAGTGACACCATTTTGGAAAGTAGACCCCCTAAGGAACTCATCTTGATGTGTTGTGAGAGCTTTGAACCCCCAAGTATTTCACTACAGTTTATAACGCAGAGCCGTGCAAATAAAAAATATTTTTTTTCCACAAAAATTATATTTTAGCCCCCAGTTTTGTATTTTTCCAAGGTTAGCAGGAGAAATTGGACCCTAAATGTTGTTGTCCAATTTGTCCTGAGTACGCTGATACCCGATATGTGGGGGGGAACCACCGTTTGGGCGCATGGAAGGGCTCGGAAGGGAAGGAACATCATTTGGAATGCAGACTTAGATGGATTGGTCTGCAGGCGTCACATTGCGTTTGCAGAGCCTCTAATGTACCTAAACAGTAGAAACCCCCCACAAGTGACCCCATATTGGAAACTAGACCCCTCAATGAACTTATCTAGATGTGTTGTGAGAACTTTGAACCCCCAAGGGTTCCACTACAGTTTATAACGCAGAGCCGTAAAAATAAAAAATCTTTTTGTTTTCCCACAAAAATTATTTTTTAGCCCCCAGTTTTGTATTTTCCCAAGGGTAACAGGAGAAATTGGTCCACAAAAGTTGTTGTCCAATTTGTCCTGAGTACGCTGATACCCCATATGTGAGGGTAAACCCCTGTTTGGGCACACAGGAGAGCTCGGAAGGGAAGGAGCACTGTTTTACTTTTTCAACGCAGAATTGGCTGGAATTGAGATCGGACGCCATGTCGTATTTGGAGAGACCCTGATGTGCCGAAACAGTGGAAACCCCCCAATTATAACTGAAACCCTAATCTAAACACACCCCTAACCCTAATTCCAATGGTAACCCTAATCACACCTCTAACCCTGACACACCCCTAACCCTAATCCCAACCCGATTCCCAACTGTAAATGTAATCTAAACCCTAACCCTAACTTTAGCCCCAACCCTAACTGTAGCCCCAACCCTAACCCTAGCCCTAACCCTAACCCTAGCCCTAACCCTAATCCTAGCCCTAACCCTAACCCTAGCCCTAACCCTAGCCCTAACCCTAACCCTAGCCCTAACCCTAACCCTAGCCCTAACCCTAGCCCTAACCCTAGCCCTAATGGGAAAATGGAAATAAATACATTTTTTTTTATTTTTCCCTAACTAAGGGGGTGATGAAGGGGGGTTTGATTTACTTTTATAGCGAGTTTTTTAGCGGATTTTTATGATTGGCAGCCGTCACACACTGAAAGACCCTTTTTATTGCAAAAAATATTTTTTGCAATACCACATTTTGAGAGCTATAATTTTTCCATATTTTGGTCCACAGAGTCATGTGAGGTCTTGTTTTTTGTGGGACGAGTTGACGTTTTTATTGAAAACATTTTCGGGCACGTGACATTTTTTGATCGCTTTTTATTCCGATTTTTGTGAGGAAGAATGACCAAAAACCAGCTATTCATGAATTTCTATTGGGGGAGGCGTTTATACCGTTCCGCGTTTGGTAAAATTGATAAATCAGTTTTATTCTTCGGGTCAGTACGATTACAGCGATACCTCATTTATATCATTTTTTTATGGTTTGGCGCTTTTATACGATAAAAACTATTTTACAGAAAAAATAATTATTTTTGCATCGCTTTATTCTCAGGACTATAACTTTTTTATTTTTTTGCTGATGATGCTGTATGGCAGCTCGTTTTTTGCGGGACAATATGATGCTTTCAGCGGTACCATGGTTATTTATATATGTCCTTTTGATCGCGTGTTATTCCACTTTTTGTTCGGCGGTATGATAATAAAGCGTTGTTTTTTGCCTCGTTTTTTTTTTTTTTTTCTTACGGTGTTTACTGAAGGGGTTAACTAGTGGGACAGTTTTATAGGTCGGGTCGTTACGGACGCGGCGATACTAAATATGTGTACTTTTATTGTTTTGTTTTTTTTATTTAGATGAAGAAATGTATTTATGGGAATAATTTTTTTTTTTTTTTCATTAGTTTGGAATATTTTTTTTTATTTTTTTTTACACATTTGGAAAAAATTTTTTTTACTTTTTTACTTTGTCCCAGGGGGGGACATCACAGATCAGTGATCTGACAGTTTGCACAGCACTCTGTCAGATCACTGATCTGACATGCAGCGCTGCAGCCTTCACAGTGCCTGCTCTGAGCAGGCTCTGTGAAGCCACCTCCCTCCCTGCAGGACCCGGATCCGCGGCCATCTTGGATCCGGGGCTGGAGGAAGCAGGGAGGGAGGTGAGACCCTCGCAGCAACGCGATCACATCGCGTTGCTCCGGGGGTCTCAGGGAAGCCCGCAGGGAGCCCCCTCCCTGCGCGGTGCTTCCCTGCACCGCCGGCACATCGCGATCATCTTTGATCGCGGTGTGCCAGGGGTTAATGTGCCGGGGGCGGTCCGTGACCGCTCCTGGCACATAGTGCCGGATGTCAGCTGCGATAAGCAGCTGACACCCGGCCGCGATCAGCCGCACTCCCCCCGTGAGCGCGGCCGATCGGCTATGACGTACTATCCCGTCCAGGGTCAGATAAGCCCAGGGCACCTCGACGGGATAGTATGTCTAAGGTCACAGAGGGGTTAATCCTGGGTAATGGGTAAGAGTCTCTCATGGTACAAGTATTGAGTTTCCGGCAATCCACACAAAAGCGCAGAGTCCTGTCTTTCCTCAGCACTAGCACTATTGGATTAGCCCATGGACTCTGACTCTCTCTGATGACACCTTTCTTCAACATCTGTCCCAACATGCTCTTCACCTCTTGGTACAGCTGTTGTGAGATTTGCCGATAGCGTTCTCTAATGGGCGCAGTATTTCCAGTGGGTATCTCATGTGTGATAGCCGTGGTGCAGCCAAAATCGTCTTCATGGTGGGCGAACATGTCCCTATATTGCCCTATCAGTTGCGCCTGTGCCTGAGTGAGTCCAGCCAATTCAGCCTGCATTTGTTCCAGAACAAATTGTCCGTCCTGAATGTGTTGGAGCTCTGGTGACGAAGAGGAGCTCATCGTCACAGTCCAGAAGTCTCTTTGCTGAACCTCCAGTTGTACAGTCTGAGGTGGCACTATCTCTTCAGGCATACTTACAATCCAGGCTACTTCATGTTTGGGGAGAACTGTAATGTCTTGATCCTCTAAATTGAGCGTACATTAACAGTCCCATCACGCACAGTGGCTAACGTTCGTGCCACCAAGAATCCCGAGGTTAGCTGCTCCGAAAAAGATGGCTCGATTTGAATCTCAACTCCTTCCAATGGGATGCGAGGTCGAATGGGCAAGGTGAGTATTGTTTCTTCGGGTGGTAGAATGAGTTTAGAAGAAGCAGGAACGAGCACTTTTCCTAATGCTCCTCCTTCACGGCAAGATTCTTGAGCTGCATGCACTAACTGTTGGAATACTCTTCTTTGAGGCGTATGTGGACTCCATTGCTTCAGAGTCTCATTAAGAGGGTTCATTGAAGAGGAGACTCCCGAATTCCTTCAAAACGTTTATCCCCAGAGTGACTGTATGTCCGATACTTACTTCTCCCTGGGTTAGCACAACATTCTTTCGTCCCAGATCTTTTCCACAAATGGAGATTTGCATCCACGCCACCCGTGACCAGAATGGGCAGTTGGTTGGCAGCCATCAACTTTATCACTGGGCCCACCTGGGCCACCTCGCTTCAGGAAAATGCCACCGGAAGTAAGTTTCTGGCATCGTTGTTACCTGTGAACCTGTGTCCACCATGCAATGCACTGCACGACCATCAAATTCAGCCCAAACTAGAGGACACACTGATGCTAAACTTGTGGGACTTCCACTACTCCTCTGCATCTGTTCTGGCTCCGGGCGGCATCCCCCCGGCTTGGAGCCTGTTAGTTTAACAGACGACGGGGTGGGACTCGTCCCCGACATGTGCACTCCCGCGCTATATGTCCACTCTTGCCACAATTAACAAGCAGGAGCCTGCTAATGCAGCTGCCCCTGCCTGTAAAAACTGGGGAATGAATGGGAAGAAGGGGAATGTAGCTACCTAGACTTGCAGTGCTGCGCCCCCTGCTGGTATAAACTCAGATGAACATGAGCGTGAGAAAATATTCAGAAAAATTCCCACGCTCGAGTTCATCTGATGTTATACCAGCAGGGGGCACAGCACCGCAAGTCTAGGTAGCTACGTTCCCCTTCTTCCCATTCATTCCCCAGTTTTTACAGGCAGGGGCGGCTGCATTAGCAGGCTCCTGCTTGTAAAATTATTTAACCCCTTCAGATGGATTTACATCGTGGGACATGACTGAGCATCGGAGAGGTATGGGATATTGTTTTTTTATTTTAACTTTGTTTTAGGTGTCAAGGGTCTTCAATTGGATTGAGAGTATTATAAACTATTACAACACTCTGTGTCTTTATTTCAATAAAATACTTTTTTCATAATGTGTGTGTGTCTTATTAACCATTTATTACTATTGAATTAATAATGGATAGGTGTCTTATTGACACCTCTCCATCATTAAGGGGATGGGAGAACTACAATACCCAGATAGATTAGCGAAATTAGGATTATTTAGTCTAGAAAAAAGACGACTGAGGGGCGATCTAATAACCATGTATAAGTATATAAGGGGGCAATACAAATATCTCGCTGGGGATCTGTTTATACCAAGGAAGGTGACGGGCACAAGAGGGCATTCTTTGCGTCTGGAGGAGAGAAGGTTTTTCCACCAACATAGAAGAGGATTCTTTACTGTTAGGGCGGTAAGAATCTGGAATTGCTTGCCTGAGGAGGTGGTGATGGCGAACTCAGTCGAGGGGTTCAAGAGAGGCCTGGATGTCTTCCTGGAGCAGAACAATATTGTATCATACAATTATTAGGTTCTGTAGAAGGACGTAGATCTGGGGATTTATTATGATGGAATATAGGCTGAACTGGATGGACAAATGTCTTTTTTCGGCCTTACTAACTATGTTACTATGTTACTATGTTAATGTCACCTTACAATAGCAAGGTGACATTAACCCTTTATTACCCCATATCCCACCGCTACAAGGGAGTGGGAAGAGAGAGGCCAAGTGCCAGAATATGCGCATCTTTCAGATGTGCCTTTTCTGGGGTGGCTGGGGGCAGATGTTTTTAGCCAGGGGGGGTCCTATAACCATGGTCCCTCTCTAGGCTATTAATATCTGCCCTCAGTCACTGGCTTTCACACTCTGGCAGAGAAAATTGCTTGGGAGCCCACGCCATATTTTTCTGTGATTTAACCCTTTATTTTAACAGCTAGAGCCCCAAAATTTTACACACAGACACTTGTAACATTACTAATGAGGAATATGTAAAAAATAAGGGATATGAAATCGTTTACTGTATGTAAACCGTGTCTCATATCCTGTCGGGTTTGAGAAGGCGGTAGCAAAAGCCGGCAATTAAATTACCGGCTTTTAAGCTATCTGGCGCTGTATTAAATATAAATATATATATATATATATATATATATATATATATATATATAGCCCATGGATCCATTGTATTTCCGTTTTGCAAGCCGGCGAGAAAATCTCGCTGTACGGATGCCATACGGATTACATACAGAGGATGACATGCGTAAAATACGCTGCCACATTCTACCTACGGATGACATACGGATCACTGTTTTGAGATAATTTCTGCGTATTACGCATGTAAAATATGAACCGTATTTCCCTACGCTGAGTGTGACTCCGGCCTAAATCTCTGAAATATGTGATTCAGACGGAACCCCGGGAGGAAGATTCCCTATAATGAGACAGATTAAGGCACTGTGGATGCTGTCTGACCTTTGAACCGGCGATGTCGGTCTTTTTAGGCAAGCATAAAAGTGCAGTTGACAATAGTTTTGTGTAGGGTTGAGCGAAACGGGTCGAAATTGTTCAAAAGTCGCCGACTTTTGGCAAGGTCGGGTTTCATGAAACCCGACCCGACCCCAGTGGGGGGTCGGCCATGAAGTCGGCGATCTTTTGAATCTGGAATCGGAATTCCGATCCCGATTCCCGATATGTTTAAGATATCGGGAATTGGTATCGGAATTCAGATTAAAGTGTAAAATATAGAATTAAAATAAAAAATATTGCAATACTTACCCTCTGACGCGCCCTGGTACTAACCGGCAGCCTTCCTCCTTCGAATCCGCGCTTCTAGGACCTTGCCGTGACGTCGCGGTGACGTCGCGGCTTGTGATTGGCCGCGCGGCCGCCCATGTGACCGCTCGCGCGGCCAATCACAAGCCGCGACGTCACCCGCGACGTCACCGAAGGTCCTGGAAGGGCTGATTCTTAGGAAGGAAGGCTGTCGGAAGGAAGCAGGGCGCTTCGGAGGGTGAGTATATACCTAATAGGAATATACTCACCCTCCGAAGCGCCCTGCTTCCTTCCGACAGCCTTCCTTCCTAAGAATCAGCCCTTCCAGGACCTTCGGTGACGTCGCGGGTGACGTCGCGGCTTGTGATTGGCCGCGCGAGCGGTCACATGGGCGGCCGCGCGGCCAATCACAAGCCGCGACGTCACCCGCGACGTCACCGAAGGTCCTGGAAGGCTGATTCTAAGGAAGGAAGGTTCCCGGTTAGTACCAGGGCGCGTCAGAGGGTAAGTAAAAGGATATTTTTTATTTTAATTCTATATTTTACACTTAAATATGGATCCCAGGGCTTGAAGGAGAGTTTCCGCTCCTTCAGACCCTGGGAACCATGGAAACCCAATGCACTGCATTGGGTTTCGAGTTTCGGCCGACCCCGACTTTTTTATAGGATCAGCCGATTTCACTCGACCCGACTTTTCCAAAAGTCGGATTTCGTGAAACCCGACCCGATCCTATAAAAGTGAAGGTCGCTCAACCCTAGTTTTGTGCACTTCTGAAAAGAAGGAAACTGCTGAACAGAGGCCAGACGGAGTCCACAGTAACTCTGCTGCCTCATTATAGTGAGTGGATCCCTTGGGGGTTTCATCTGAATTATGTCACTCAGAGATTTAGATGGAAACCCCAAAGTAAGAAGCTCAGGGTAGAGCGCAGGATAAATGTGATCCCAAACATTATGTAAAATGGTCCCAATAAAAGCTTCAATTTAATCCACAAAAAAAGTAAGTCTGCGCTCAGGTCTGTCATTTGTTACCGGAAATATAAGGGATTTCCACGTTACTGGTAGCACAAAGGCTCTTGAAAAGCAAAATGGCTCTTCGCTCCTCAAAAGAAATTCAGCAAATTCCAAAATCCAAATGCCCCCTCCCTTCTTAGCCCCAGTGTGTCTAAACCACATATAGTACACACATGTTTGGTACTTCTGTAGTTATGAAAGCCTGCCTAATTTACAGTGCGTGCCTCCAAAAGCATGAGCTGGGCATAACATACTGGTTGCTAAAACGTACTGGGCACTACAATGGCAGTTTGCAATTTTCACTCAGCAACATCCACTGCTGCTTGTTTCTGGAAAACACCCATGTAGTCAAAATTATCACTACACCTGTAGATAAATTCCCAAAGGGGGTATAATTTCCAAAATGGGGTCACTTGAGGGGTGATTCTGCTTTTCTAACACTTAGAGGTTCTGTATATGGAGTCCGCAAACTAAACTAGGAAAATATGTGTTCCAGGAGGCAAATAGCGCTCCGTCCGTTCCGAGTCTCACCGTGTGGCTAAGCAGTATTGTACAGCCACATATGGGATATTTCTACATTTAGCAGATATTGTGGGACAAATTTTGGTGTCATTTTTTAGCATTTCCCAGTGTGAAAATACAACATTTGGGGCTAAAACACAATGTTGGTGGTAAAAATGTAATTATTTTTTCTTCACTGCACAATGGTATAAAATTCTGTGACACACCTGTGGTGTCAATATAATCACTGCAACCCTAGATGAATTCATTGAGAGGTTGAGTTTGTAAAATGGGGTCACTTATGGGAAGTTCAGCTATTCTGGCATCACAGGGGCTCTGACAATGTGACATGGCACTTTCAAATGAGGGCAGCAAAATCTGCACTGTAATATGGCGCTACTTCCCTTTTGAGCTTTGCACTATGCCTCAAATTACTTTTGACCTCGTTTTGCTTATATGCACTAACAGAGGTAATTTGTGGTACTGTGCCTCAAAAGTAGTTTTCAACCATATATGGGATATCGGCGAACTCAGGAGAAATTGCACTACAAATTTTGGAGTCCATTTTCTCCTGTTACCCTTGTGAAAATATAAAATTTTGGGCTAAAAAACATTTTTGTCGGAAAAATTTGATTTTTTTTATTCTTGTGGCACAACCTTATATACTTCTGTGAAGCACCTGGGGATTCAAGGTGCTCAATACACATCTAGATAAGTTCCCTGAGGGGTCTAGTTTCCAAAAATTTTGTTAATTATGGTGGGTTTCCACTGTTTAGGCACATCAGGGGCTCTCCGAACGCGGCATAGCGTCCGCTAATTATTCCAGCAAATTTTCCATTCAAAAAGTCAAATGGAGCTTCTTTCCTTCCAAGGCCTGCTGTGTACCCAAACAATGATTTTATCCCACATATGGAGTATCGGCATGCTCAGGAAAAATGTCATAACAAATTGTATAGTGCAATCTCTCCAGTTACCCTTATGAAAATTTTAAAAAATGGGTCTAAAGGAAATTTTTGTGAAGAAAGTTTATTTTTTCCTTCCACATTCAATCAATTCCTGTGAAGCACTTGAAGGGTTAATAAACTTATTGCATGTGGTTTTGAGTACCATGAGGGGTGCAGTTTTTAGAATGGTTCCTCTTTTGGGTATTTTCTGTCATATAGGCCCCTTAAAGTCACTTCACTTCAAATGTGATGTGTAGAGAAGATCGAATAACGTCGGCTTCCTCCTTATTCGGCAGGCAATAGCGTTTACCGAAGAAGCTGTAGTGGGAACCCGGATACCTGGAGCGCTCCCGAAAATCAGGTGTCCGGCGCCGCAGCTGCATGTGTCGCGGCTGTGTGACAATCACAACACACAGGCTCTCCATGCATGTGTTGTGACTGTCACACAGCCGCGACACATGCAGCTGCGGCGCCGGACACCTGATTATCAGGAGTGCTCCAGGTATCCGGGTTTCTGCTGCAGCTTCTTCAGTAAATGCTATACTGTAGCTTGCTGAATAAGGAGCTGACGATATTCACTCATGTCTAGTGATGTGGTCCCTAAAAAAATGGGTTTGTAAATTTTGTTTTAAAAATGAGAAATCGCTGGTCAACTTATAACCTTTATAACAAAAAAAAAATGTGCTGATGTAAAGTAGACATGTGGGAAATGTTATTTATTAGCTATTTTGTGTGACATAACTCTAATTTAAGGGCATAAAAATTAAAAGGTTGAAAATGGCCAAATTTTCGCCAAATTTTCGATTTTTTTCACAAATAAAAGCAAGTCATATCAAATCAATTTTACCACTATCATAAAGTACAATATGTCACACACAAAAATTCTCAGAATCAGTGGGATCCATTGAAGCATTCCAGAGTTATAACCTCCATAAATTGACAATGGTAAGAATTTAAAATATTGGCCTGGTCAGGGAGGTAAAAACAGGCTTTGGTGTGACGGGGTTAAGGACTTCAAGGAAAACCCCTTTAACTAGTGTATGTGTGCATATACATGTCTGTGTATACTAGAAACACCCAAATACTAATTTTTTTTTTTTTTTTTTTTTTTAATTGTCTTCAATAAGAATAAAAAGCTAAATTCATTCTTGCAAAAACTGAACTAGATGTTAGAACATTAAAGGGTTTTTTGGGGGGACATGATGGCTGGGGCAGTTATAAAACACTCGCTATGTCCTTGTGTGAACCCGGACTATAGGTAATAACAAAATCCTACAATTGAACTAATCCTCTTCATCATCTCACAATCAGCTATTTACGCGTAATAAAGCGTGATTCATTGCTGCGTTCGTTCTGTAGAGTCTGGTGCTCTAACATAGGAACATCGCTAGGAACAGAACTTTCCAGGGACATTTCCTGCTGGTCACAGACACAGACGTATGTTACATAACAGTGCCATTCGAATTTAACAACAGCATGTGTTATGAGACTGGATGGCTGCCGGTAATCTGTACTGTACATGCGCCTAAAGTTTGGGGGAAAAATTAAAAATAATGAGAATTTAAAGGACTTTAAATAGTTAGCGGAGCAGGTGGACAAACATCTGATTTCCGTCTATGACTTGTCTATGTGGCATGTTTCCCTAGCAATCTGACCTCCTTAACAATGGTTGTGTAATAACTGTATCCTAAAACACTATCTTCTGTGATTACTTAGCAAAGCAAACAGCAAAATGACAGAACATTCTCAAATAACCACCAGTTTTTCAAATAATCCATTCTCGGTTTCCAAATGGTGTATTGGTTTTTTTGTGGAACAGAACTTGCTTTTCACAAGAATCTAAGGGCAGGTGCAGACGACCATAAATTCTCTCATCCAAGAGAATCGGGCCGATTATGCTCTGATCAGAGTTTGATTAGAGTGTGATCTGATTTTCTAAAAGAAAATGTCTCCCTCTTCTCCATTCTATCAGCCCGTAGTAATCGCATTGCACTCAGATGTCATCCGATTGCAGTCTGATGCTTTCCATGCACTCATTGACTTGTGATCTGAATATCGGAACAAACTTGCGCATGCTGCGATGTTTTTTCCCCGGATCAGCTTTGGTCTGACGAAAAATTTGGACACGTGCACAGCCCCATAAAATAACATTGGTCTGAGTGCGATCTGGTGTCGGATCGCACTGAGACCGAAAAAAAAAAACGGTCATGTGCATAAGCCCTAAACCAGCTGCATAAAAGTCCTCATTTGTCAGGTGAAACTATCTGTTGTTCTGTACAAGAGATCATCGTTCTCAGCAGCTCATTATGCTGTATAGACAGGACTGGTGCTGCCGAGAACAATAACAGCCTTGTCTCACTGAACAATTTATTATTTATTAATTATTATATATTATTATCTATTTATATATTATATTATATAATATTTATTTAGTTATTATTTATTTAGTTATTATACAATATATTATATATTATATATATGATGTATTTATTTATTATTTATAGATTGTTCAGTGAGAATCATAAAGTGCAAACAGTATATTAAGCGATAGCCGGTCAGTAAATATAGTTATCAATTGGCGGTGATTTAATGCCGCCGATCGGTGCATGTAAATGAACAATTTCTACTGGAATTATTTTAGTAAGAGTATGTGGACAAAATGTCTTTGTTCAAGGAGTTATTAAAAAAAAAAAAAAACACTTAGGGTATGTGCACACGTTGTGGATTCTCTGCGGATCCACAGCGTTTTTTGCAGTGCAGAAACTCTGCAGATCCGCAATTGATTTACAGTACAAAGTAAATCAATGAGAAATGCGGAAACGCTTCGGTTTAAAAGAAGTAGCATGTCACTTCTTTTTTGTGAATCTGCAGTGTTTTTGTACCCATTCCATTATAGAAAACCGCAGGGGTAAAAAACGCAGCAAATCCGCAAGAATACCGCAGCAAAAACGCACAAAAAACGCTGCGGAACCGCACAAAAAAATCTGTCAAATCCGCAGGTGCGTTTTCTGCCAGGAGAGGCAGAACCGCACCAGAAATTCCTAAGCCTAATCCGCAACGTGTGCACATAGCCTAAAAAAGAATGAACATATGCATTTCTGTGTAAAACGACTCGCTGGTCATAAGTTCCACCTCCTGAGCTTCTTTTAACGCATTCAGGTTTCCAAATAGGTGATCTGACTGTTCTTCTGGCGGCTGCAAATGTTGGGACTGTAAAGACATAGCAAAAATAGACGCTTCAGGATAAAAGGCATGTCTAGAAGTGTCTTCCTCCTGGAAAATTTGCTGGGCTTGCAAACGTCTTAGACATCATGTGCACATACTCTATGCTAAGGGTTAAAAAGATCAACATACGGAATGGAGGTTGAAAATGAATGACAGACTCTCAACAAAGCGTAAACCTGATGTGAAAGTCAGCCGAGCCTTCTCCAGACTTCTTAAATTAGAACCCTGTTCCTAAAAATATAGTCACCAGTAACTTACAGAAGGTTTTCACAAGTTGGAGCAGCCGTGTAGTAATCCAGGGGTCACATTCTCCTCAGTCTGCAGAGAATATTATGAATTTGCTAGGAGTCTGGAGAGCGCTGCCTCACCGTGTATTTTTTTTTTCACTTTCTATACTATATATTTTAAAGCACCACTCCTGTGTTTTATTTTAGGCCGGCGTCACACTGGCGTTTTAAACGGCCGAGTGCAATGCGATAAAAAAAAAAATCGCATTGCACTCGGACCAATGTTAAGCTACGGGGCAGCTCCCAGCAGCCAACTTTTTGTCGGCCGTTTTCCTCGGTCCCAGACAATTGCAGCATGCTGTGATTGTCTCAGACCGAGGAAAACTCTCGGCTCACTCGCACCCATATAAGCCTATGGGTGTGAGTGAGACAGCGCACACCACTGCGTTATAAGCGGACCCCAGCAATGGAGGAGATGGAGAAATTCATTTCTCCGCCTCCTCCGCAGCTGTGCTCCGATCCTCCCTGTGCGAGAGAATCGGAGCACAGACGCATGACACTCGGCTCCTGCTCTGCTGCGAACAGGAGCCGAGTGTCATTAACGTATCGCATCCGATGCTCTGGCATCGGATGCAATACGCCAGTGTGACGCCGGCCTTACTGCTGGAGTGGTGCTTCTAAACTAAGGTCCCTGATCCAACCCTTATACTCACCTGCCTCTATCTTCTCCTGGTTCTCCTCCTATCTCTCTGACCGATCCTTCACTGTATGTTTTGCTGGTTCCTCCTCCTCTCACCTTCCCCTTACTGTTGGGGTTCCTCAAGGATCAGTCCTAGGCCCCCTCCTCTTCTCGTTGTATACTGCCCCTATTGGACAAACAATCAGTAGATTTGGTTTCCAGTACCATCTCTATGCTCACGACACCCAATTATACACTTCTTCTCCTGATATCACACCGACCTTTTTAGAAAACACCACTGATTGTCTTACCGCTGTCTCTAACATCATGTGCTCCCTCTATCTGAAACTAAACCTGTCAAAAACTGAACTCCTCGTGTTCTCTCCCTCTACTAACCTACCTTTGCCTGACATTGCCATCTCCGTGTGCGGTTCCACCATTACTCCAAAGCAACATGCCCGCTGCCTTGGGGTCATCCTTGATTCTGACCTTTCATTCACCCCCTACATCCGATCACTGGCTCGCTCTTCTTACCTGCATCTCAAAAACATTTCTAGAATTCGCCCTTTTCTTACTTTCGACTCTGCAAAAACTCTTACTGTTTCACTTATTCATTCTCGTCTGGACTATTGTAACTCTCTACTAATCGGCCTCCCTCTTGCAAAACTCTCCCCGCTCCAATCTGTCCTGAATGCTGCAGCCAGGATCATATTCCTCACCAACCGTTACACCGATGCCTCTACCCTGTGCCAGTCATTACACTGGCTACCCATCCACTCCAGAATCCAGTACAAAACTACTACCCTTATCCACAAAGCACTCCATGGCTCAGCACCACCCTACATCTCCTCCCTGGTATCAGTCTACCACCCTACCCGTGCCCTCCGCTCCGCTAATGACCTCAGGTTAGCATCCTCAATAATCAGAACCTCCCACTCCCGTCTCCAAGACTTTACACGTGCTGCGCCGATTCTTTGGAATTCACTACCTAGGTTAATACGATTAATCCCCAATCCCCACAGTTTTAAGCGTACCCTAAAAACTCATTTGTTCAGACTGGCCTACCGCCTCAATCCATTAACCTAACGATCCCTGTGTGGCCTATTTATAAAAAAAAAAAAAAAAAGGTTCCTCGCATCATGTTCTCATACACTTTATGCAGTATTAGCCCTCTGTGTCTGTACTGCTACATACTTAGGCAGTTAACTGGTTCATGCAGCTTTACATGAACACCCGATCCTTACACTATAGCTGGTCCGAATAACTAAAGCAATTGTTATCATCCACCTCTCGTGTCTCCCCTTTTCCTCATAGTTTGTAAGCTTGCGAGCAGGGCCCTCATTCCTCCTGGTATCTGTATTGAACTATATTTCTGTTATGCTGTAATATCTATTGTCTGTACAATTCCCCTCTATAATTTGTAAAGCGCTGCGGAATATGTTGGCGCTATATAAATAAAAATTATTATTATTATTATTATCTTCACCTTTTATCCGCAATGCTCATGGATCATGGTCAGTCTCCAGCAGTTTGCAACCTGCCGGATCGCTCCAGTGTTTCATGGAGCAAGCCGGAGGTCACTCTTCATTGTAAGTCTATGAGAGCCTCGTTCTGCTTCTCACAGACTTGCATTGTGGGCTTGAGATGTAACTTCTGGTCAGTCGTCAGAAGCTGCGGTCACAGGGGCAGCACCGAAAAAGGGTGAAGGCGCCGGAGGTTGAGTATAAGGCTATGTGCACACGTTGCGGATTCTCTGCGGATCCGCAGCGTTTTTTGTGGTGCAGAAACGCTGCAGATCCGCAATTGATTTACAGTACAATGTAAATCAATGAGAAAAAAAAAAGCTGTGTACACTTTGCGGAAAATCCGCTGCGCAAACGCTGCGGTTTAAAAGAAGTAGCATGTCACTTCTTTTTTTGCAAATCTGCAGCGTTTTTGTACCCATTCCATTATAGAAATCCGCAGGGGTAAAAAAAACGCAGCAAATCCGCAAAAAAACGCAGAAAAACCGCAGCAAAAACGCACAAAAAACACTGCGGATCCGCACAAAATCCGCAGCTGCGTTTTCTGCCAGGAGAGGCAGAATCCGCACCAGAAATTCCTAAGGCTAATCCGCAACGTGTGCACATAGCCTTAGACCTGTGGATTACCATGGCAGGGCAGCGGAGTACTCGGTACCGGGTCCAGTCACTTTTCAAGGGATGCCACGGTGGCTGCGACCTGGTCCGTGGCCCTGGGTGTCCAATAAAAGGGAAAGGTCTTTTACGGGAATTTGTAATGGCTATGTTCGTGATGCCACCTGTGGTATTCGGTCAGTAGGGACCGATGCTGCTTAAAGGGGTCCTCTGGGGTGATATTGTTGCAGCAAGATGGTAACACTTCCCACAGGTGAAGCGGGGTCCCCAGGGCTCCCAAGGTGTGTGACAAAGATGGTGTATGCCGACGAATAAGTGGATAGGGTTGAGCGACTTTTACTTTTTTAGGGTCGAGTCGCGTTTCGCGAAACAAGACTATCTCAAAAGTCGAGTGAAATCGGCCAATTATGGCGAAAAGTCGGGGATCGACCGAAACACGAAACCCAATGCAAAGTCAATGGGAAATATCTCTCTCTTTCTCTCTCTCTCTCTCTCTCAACAGAAAAGCTGGTGTTACACATTGCAAATCGCTACAGCGCACAAGCGACAAGATGGCGATAGGCGTCCACGCCCCTAAGACCTATGTCATCACTCTGCCCACGCTCCTTCGTTGGCTGAAAAAATGGCGCCAAACGCATCATACGAAACGCGACTTTGGCGCGAAGATCGCCGACCGCATGGCCGATCCCACACTAGGATCGGGTCGGGTTTCATGAAACCCGACTTTGCCAAAAGTCGGCGACTTTTGAATTTGTCCGATCCGTTTCGCTCAAGCCTAGTGGAGGACACAGAGTTCCCCCTCCTGGCCTAGATTCAGATGTGTTGAATGTAATTGCCTTACCTGATAGAAAGAATCCTCCTTTGCCTCCAAGCGTGACATCACCCTCCCCGAAGGGAAGGCAACATCACTGCAACAACCGGTTACCTGGGGTGCTGCACCTGCAAACACACATTAGAAACACATCACTCCAGCACCGAAAAACAAAAAAATTTCAATTGGTGCATTAATGGAGCCTGACAGGAAATTCATTTTGCCTGGACAATGGGCAACAAGACTCAGATCCTGGATGCGTAACTGCGGCTGCGCAAATGCTGTGACATACTCAGAAGAGACGGCCAAGGATTATGCGTCTTGTATCACTAATCCAATGAAGATCCCAGGCAGCTTCTCACAATCACGTGCAGGTCTCTTTATGTGTGTATATAGGGAGACCTGTCAGTCATGGGGATTGGGGCGGGAAGAAGCCGCTAGGGACTTCATTCAGACTAGATATTCAAGGCACACAGTCTCCAGCCACCTCTTCTCAGAAAGGCTGCCGTGTTTCAGAGTAAAATATACCTGGCTGCACTGTAATAACGAAGTCAGGGCCTCATTCATGCTGCCCAAATCACAAATGTAGTGACTGGTTCCCTTTAAGTTGCTTTGTCTGTGCTAAACACTTGGGTTTGTATTAGTGTGTAAGTATGAATAAATAGACAGCATTTTCACACATTGAGAAATATTTTCCTTCTGGACTTGCATGTAAAACTTCTGTGACAACACATTGGACAAGAATTTACCAATTACGTATATTCACCCATTGCTAAAAAAAAAAAAGTCTTACCTATGGGGGAATCGGGATTTTTGTAGTGTATCATTGAAGAAATTCGAAATTTCTTCGGCATGGTGCCACATTACTGAGATTTCATGGATCACTGGTTCTCGTTTGCTGAAACATTAAATGGGTTATCTGGGACTAAGATATTGATGATCTATCTTTTAGGGAAACTTATCCTGATCAGATTAGTGGGGATTTGACACGGAGTATCCCAAATGTTCAACTGTTCAAGTTCATTCCTGGAATCGCAGCTGCAGGATATTGACAATGCACGGAACCTGGAATAGCACAGCTCTTTACTCTGCATAGTGGCCATTCTCAGGTACTGCAGCTCAGTTCCTACTGAAGTGTATGAGATATGAGCTGCAGCACCTATGAACAGCCATTAAACTCTGTACAGACCCCAGTCTATCTAATATTGATTATTTATTCCAAATATTTTAGTCCTGAGCAAACCCTATGATGTAAATTTTAATAAACCCAAGCCCTATATGGCCAGAACAAATAATTTTCAGCTGAACAAAAAAAGCATATAGCCTGCCAAGTCTAAACTATAACAATACAAAACATGATTAGGACAATGTCATCTTTCTCCTTCCCAAATCAACTGTACCCTTCCCTATTATGTGTCTCTTCCCAAATAAGAACAATTGGATGTAAATAGCCACAGAAGACATTTTATTTCATCTAACAACATATGGAATTACAAACAAATAGGATTAGTACCAAAATGAGGCCAGTAAAAATTCTGCTATTTAAAATAACAAACATAGTAACTGAGTATGACACAAGTAGGAAAAGGGTTCATGAAGCTAAGAAATCTGCCCAACCATTTAACACTAGGACTACTGGTATAGTAATTTTGACTACTTACTTTCATTAGTTCTAGTCAGGGTTCACGAGTCCAGTAGTCCTAGTGCTAAATTTCAGGCCAATTCCTGCCATCTTAGAAGCGGACATCCAATGCTAGGACTTGGCCAGATATTCTCCAGCAGATTGCTGGCAAAACCTCCACCACATTCCACAACTGGAAAGTCCGGAGCCTTAGCCACCTTCTGGAAAACACCCATTTCTTAATTTTTCTAACCTCAAGGATTTCCCCATATTGCCACATCTACGGTGACATGAATAGATAAAAATAAGAATAAAAAAACACCACGTCCAATTCAGTCAATCAATCCATTCACACCCAACTCTTACCTTTTCCGTCATCCATAAAAAAACAACCGCCTACCCTCCCATACCCCTCATTTCCACAAGAGTGGTTGGGTGCTTGGGAGTTCCACTGACTTCTCAAGGTAAGGCCGGTTTCACATTAGCGCTTTTTAGCGCAGGGTAGGCCTGCGTACTGTCCGCATGCGTCTTGCGTACCTATCTTTAACATTGTGTACGCAGGGACATGTGTTGGCATCAGTTTGTATGCAGATGCGTCCCCGTGTGTTGTTTCGCGGTGTCCGGTAAATGCAACATGTTGCATTTTTTGAGGCGTCAAATATGTGCAGGCATACGCATGCGGATGAGTGCCCATAAACAACGCATTACTGTCTATGGTAATGCAATGGTAAGCAAGGACATGTGTACGCAGGCGTTCGATGCACTTGCGTACTTCGGACTGCGCATTTCCAGGAATCATTGAGACACGTCCTCCTAGAGATATCAAACACATGCGCATAAACAACGCAAACGGATACAAACGCATGCACACGCAGCGTTTTTTTCGTCATGCGTTACCTGATGCAGATAAAAAAGGCAGCGCAAGCAGGCGTGTAAATGCATTTTGGCATGCGTTTGCACATGCAGATGATACGCTGCGCACAGATACGCTAATGTGAACTTAGCCTAAGATGGGCAGTTAGCCTGCTTTTTTTCATTTTTTTAGCATCAGCTTTTCTTGTAATCTTCTAATTTGTCTCCTATCGGGGGTAACTTTTTTCTACAATAACCTCATTTACACTTGCTCCCTAGTCTAACCATGGCTGTCTCTACACAGGCTTCTAGCCCCCAGTCCAGCCTTACTATATCATGTAGGATATGTACTCAATAACTCTAAAATATTCACAATAATTACTAAAGTTGATCAAATCTTTTCAAATTTTAATTCATTTTTTCCATATATTTGATTTGCAGAGAATAAATTCGCTGTGAATCACAATACTGCAAAGTCTGCAATTGCCTTGAAAAAATGCATGTAACACTCTGACGTCTGAAAGGACTGTATGCAATAACTTTCTTGCCACATGCTGTAGGCCAATGGACAGAATAAGAAAACGTAAAAAATTTCAACCTGTGATCATTCTAACAAAAGTTAGGACCCTTCGTACCTTAAAATAAACATAGCCTTATTAATGTGAAAGTAACCTTACCATAAAAACGGGAGGTAAGCCCGGTAATACCAAACAGCCCATTTAATAACACAGCGCACTAACTGACTTTTCAGATTTTTTTTGTATGAAAAATGGTCCAAAAATTATCCCTATTAGCAATTTGTGGTTTTGCAGACCATTCTGTGCAGAATACTGACTAAACCTGATCATGTCACTGTCAGAGGTAACTGTGAAAATGCCCTCCACTTCTTCCCCACTAACATGCTTCCAATGGAGGTCAATTGTGGCCTTTGTTTGCTAGTACTTCTGCCCGGTGCCAGAGTTGGTGGTGCTTGAGCTGCTGTTAGCGACTCCCTCAGTCTTATCCTTGGTGTGCCATGTGATGTGATAGCTGCAGAGCATTATGGTGAAGCCCACACAGTTGCCCATTTGAGCATTCTGTGGCTGCTGCAATCTTCTACAATGTCTAAAATGGTGCTGGGCATTGCAAATTGTAAGTTTTTCAAAGTTCCCGGGGACCAGCAAATTCTAGAAAATTCAGTACAAATTTGATTTGCGTCAAATCGATTTGCCATTTTTTAATAATTACATTTGAAAACTCTTGAGGGCGTAAGATTGCACTTACTGAGTGTATTGGGGGACACTCACTTGGTAGCGGATTAACGTAGTCAGGCACGGGTTTTCACTTTAACAGTCCATGTGGTTTATTATGGAGTCATAAGCCACAGAAATATGAACAACAAGCAAACAGTCTTTACATGAATCTTCACATCATTCATCGGCTTTGAAACGCGGTCACTAAACACGCCGAACCTCTGTGTCCAGTTATCGTGGGTCACCGCACGCCATACAGTTCATTAATGTCCATGGAGCACAACAGGCACCAACATACGACACTACGGTTGCAGTCTCTAATCATGCTGGACCTTACTCCGTCCAGTTACCATGGGTGACCGCACAGCACCCCATACGCTGGGTTACCTTCCAGAAGCTCCTGCTCCATACGCTGACTCCTGTCAGTACTCTCTCTCTCAGGGAAGCTGCCAACCTGGGATCACCGTCCCAGGAAATGCCTTGCTCACCAGGCCACCTGACAGTCCAGATCCTCAGAAGGGCTGTAGCTTCCCCAAACGCAGTGCCATCACGGACTCTGCACACGTGTCCTCTCTGTGCGCTATTCAGGACGTCCATCCCCATCTGGGACCGTCCAACACACAGGCCCCCAAGTCCAAGGCCTCCCCCATGTGCTCTTCAGGGATCTAGTCCTGCTCCCAGGACCTCCCAACACAGAGACCCTCCGGGACCTGGCACACAGACCACTCAGGTCCATCCATCTTTTCCCCATGTGACCCACATGGTCACATTATATACTTGTAGCCACTCCCACAGGTGGGAGGTGTGTGTGGCTAGTTCAACCATTACAACTACAGATATGCCTCCATGCATATCCTGAGGAGCACATGCAGCACCCCCTAGCTGTAACAGGGGTCACTGCATCACAAGGGGTTCACTACTTTGATATTGATGGTCTATTCATAGAATATATCATCATTATCAGATTGCACACCCCACTGATCATCTGTTACCGGTCATAGAGGGGGCCAAATGTGATCAGTTGGGGAAGTGCACAGCTTCATCAACTGTATACTGGCCGCAGCTGCGTACTGCACATCTGCCCCAATTTGAATGAATGGGAGTGGATCTGCAGTACCCTGCTGTGGCCATTATAGAGTTGACGGAGCTGTTCTGCTCTTCAACTGATCACTTCGGGCTGGCACCGGAAACAGCTGATTGGTGGGGGGTGCTAAATATTGCATCCCCATTGATCTGATATAGATGATCCATGGTCATCAATATACAATTAGTGGACAACCCCTTTACACCCGCATTTAAACATTGCCACACAATACAATCATTATTATTTAAGTAACCAGTGCAAACATCATGAGACCTATGTGAATTCCAAAAATAAATAAATGAAAAGTGCACATTCCAGTATGTCCCTTTCTCCAGAGCAAGGATAGTTTGTACAAACTGAAATGTTGGTTTCAGCAAACACTGTGAAAGATAAGCGCGATAAGCTGGTTCATACATTATAGAAATGTTACGAATACCTAGAAAGGCTTCCGTAACCCTCACCCCTGTCCCTCCAATGACCAGTAAAGTGTGCAAATGGTCTATACTGGGAAAGTAAAAACGGGATCCGGCTGGTTTTATAGCGATAATGTACAGGGGTTATGCATGGTCATTTTCTCATTAACACGATAGTTCTCATTTACATAACTGGGGTGAAAATATGTTTTGTATAGCGGAAAACATCTTATTTTCTTTACCTTTGACGCAATGTCTTTTATGCTAATGTTTAGATTTAATATGCTTAATGTCTTTTAGAACGCATTTGAGAACATAAGCTGCATACCTGAAGCTTAGGCACTTTTCAGCTTACTTCCAGATTATTGCGGAAATTAATAACAACTATAAATAGACTATATAACATAAACGGCTTATTCCTCTTCAGTCCTATGCTTTATTTTGTTATGGTTTGTTTTCCTCAGTGCCCCTAAGGGTCAAATATGGTATTGCACATTGCCTATTAAGATCAAATGTTTGTGTATGTAACTCATGGACATGCTGGTTCTTACGGGTGAGAGAAACTTTTTCTAGATGCAATAACTAATACATGAGAGTCTTAAATAGGAGGCCTCCATTTTTCAACTTGAAGTTCCAAAATGTGTTATTTGAAATACGAGTTTTTGAAACTAGATAATCAGTACATACAGTAAAATAAATGTCCCTTTAAAGGGTGAAAAAAAAGGTATTAAAGGATAACATTTCCAAAACTAGATACAAAACCATACCCTGGTAAATAGAAAATGAATCCCAGGAAAGAGAAGTAAATACAAAAATCCCCCCAAAAATCAATACATTAGAGTCATATTCAGAAGATCAATTACATTAGATAAATATTGAATACATAAATAAGAGATAAAATGTTAAAACAAACAAAGGTGCCTTATAGACAAGGGAACATATGCTTAAAAATCAATGTTTTAAGCCCTGTGAGGCAGTGACCCCTGATACAGCTAGGGGTCGCTGTATGAGGCGTATTGAGGCCATGGGAGTGCAAGACAGTCGCAGGCGTAACTGTGAAAATGAGACAGTGACCGGCGTCATTGTGAATGGCCGGTATGTGTCGCAGAGCAGATTCTCTACGCTGTTAGCCAGTAATGTTGTTCTGGGATCTGTAGTCCCACAAGTGTTTGTGTACATTATAATAAGGGAGGCTAACAGGGATAGTCAGAGAGCTGGGCGGGTCTGGCTAACCACACATACCTCCCACCTATTGGGGTGGCTACATTGATATAATGTGACTGAGGTCTGGTCACATGGTCGGAGTGTCAGGTCCTGGATGGCCTGTGTGTTGGAATGTCCTGGGAGTAGGACTGAATTCCTGAAAAGCACACGGAGAGGCCATGTACCTGAGAGGCCTATGTTGGAAGATCCTGGGAGTAGGATTGGATTCCTGAAAAGCACATGTAAGGCCATGGTCCCGCAGAGCCTGTGAAGGCTACTGTGTTGGGGAAGCTACCGTCCTTCTTTGGGTCTGGAACTGTAGGGTGGCCTGGTGAACAAGGCATAGTCCGGTAAAAGTGATCCCAGTAAGGCAGTTTTCCCGGGTGTGAGGACTGACAAGGAGTCATCGTTTGGAGCAGGAGCTCCCGGAAGGTAACCCAGAGTATGGGGGACTGTGTGTACTGACGAGGGTCAGTTAATGGTCCGGCGTGTTTAGAGACAGCAACTTAATGTTGTGCTGTGTGAGTAATTGACATGGCATACGGGCACCCCCTGGAACTAATCAGAGGAGGACTGGCAGGTGTAGTGTCTGAAAAGTGATTAAAGCCATGTGCTATGAAGTATCTGCTATTGGAACAGACTGTTGGTGCTTATGATGTTCCATGGATGTAATGTACTGGACTTTACGTTATGCGGTTTATGACGTGTAAATAAACCAAATAGGCTGTTTTGTGAGAAAAGGCCCATGTGCCTTAATCCCATTGCTGAGCGAGTGTCCCCCAACACATGCAGTAAGTGCTATCTTACAGCCCACAACAACATGGCGGCAATAAATAGAAAAAAGTACTCGGCAGCCAATACAGGATGCTCAATTTCTCATTAACCAGTTATGATAATTGGGGTATACTGAACATTCAGCCACACGTGGTATTATAAATGTAAAAGGTATTATTACCTTGAAAATAAAATTTTTATCGGCTGCAGCAATATTATAAGTACATCCACCACAGCAGACGTTTCACCTTGCTTCTTCTGGGGGTATGTCCACTTCTTATCCAATAAGTTTATTGATATTTTTCTGGAATTTTTGTAGTCACTTCTTCTTTAGGGATTCATATTCTATTCCCAGGTTATGATGTTATATCTAGTTAACCAGTTCAAGACTGGACTATTTATCTTATTTCTTTACCAGGCACACTTAGGTAGCGCAAATAGGGTCTTATCTGACTTACCGTTGTACTAACCTGATCAAAGTTAAAGTCAATGTACAGCTGCTGTGGATTCACGTGTTGTCAATCTAATATTCAGTATGATGAGGAAAATTTGTGGATACCTCCCTTGCTGCTCTGTATGTAAGAAATCATTTGATACAGCAGTATGGGCGGTATCCACAAATAAATTTTTCTTACTTATATTCTCTGTGGGGGTTTTGCTGCTATTGGGCAATATCAATTGGGAAAATAAAGGAAATAAGTGTCTGTTTTTCCAGTTTTGTTATGACCACAAATGACTACTGAAATACATTTAAAAATGGGTTTCCTATGGGCATCTCCAAACCGTGCTCGGCGCTCCGTGCTCCTTCTCTGCATTGTATCGCCACCCCTCCACCTATGATTGACATTTATACTGCCATCCACACCGCATATGCATGTACCGTGGTGAAGATTTGACGGTTGTTTGGATGAAGTAGAAGACATCATCCACGCCAATTATAGGAGTGCTGGCAAAGATGCAAGCTCAGTACTTGAACCCACAACAAAGAATCGTACACGACATATGACACACCAGTACATTATATGTCGGGATGGGGTTGACTATGTATGCGCCATTTGTTAACCCTACAAGCTCTATTTATTTCTCTAAATTTATTTTACCACTGTATACACTATTTATGTATATGCACCACTGTATGTATATGGTAACACAAGTTGTAAGGCAGCTACCGGACAGATAGTTTACGGGACGTATGTATCACAGAGATGGTTGTCATCTGTGATGTAATCCTGAAGTATTGCTCTAGTGCACATAGCACTAAAAGGATTGTTTGGTGCATCTGGGCCAGGTTTTATGGGCAGCCTGAGAGATGGGCAGGTCTGGCTGCCCACATACCTTACTTCTGTGTGTGGTTAACCTGTTAAAATGGAGTTCGTTGTTTGGCACATGGCTGTCCGTGTAGGGAGAAGGCCTCCGGTGTGGGATATCTATACTGACCCAGTGTACTGAATGCTATACAGCCTGTGTGACCAGGACTAAGTGCTTTCTGTTTATAAAGCAGAAATAAACCAACATGGACATTTAAATGGAAACGCTTCCTGTTTTGTCTCCCGACGCACCCAAGTGAGTAGCATTCCCTATAAAATGTACAAGTATCTTATGACCATTTTCTGTTCAATTACCCTCTCCAGTGAGAAAGAGGTCAGGACATCTAGTGCCTCCAATGGGAAGCAGCAATATTTAACCCCTTAGTGACAGAGCCAATTTGGTACTTAATGACCGAGCCAATTTTTACAATTCTGACCACTGTCACTTTATGAAGTTATAACTCTGGAACGCTTTAATGGATCCCTCTGATTCAGAGACCGTTTTTTCCTGACATATTGTACTTCATGTTAGTGGTAACATTTCTTTGATATTACTTGCGATTATTTAGGAAAATAACGGAAATGTGGCGAAAAATTTTTAAATTTTGCAATTTTCAAACTTTGTATTTTTATGCCCTTAAATCAGAGAGATATGTCACAAAAAATAGTTAAAAAAAGTAACATTTCCCACATGTCTACTTTACATCAGCACAATTTTAGAAACAACATTTTTTTTGTTAGGGAGTTAAAAGGGTTAAAAGTTGACCAGCAATTTCTCATTTTTACAACACCATTTTTTTTTTAGGGACCACATCACATGTGAAGTCATTTTGAGGGGTCTATATGATAGAAAATAACCAAGTGTGACACCATTCTTAAAACTGCACCCCTCAAGGTGCTCAAAACCACATTCAAGAAGTTTATTAACCCTTTTCGTGCTTCACAGTAACTGAAACAATGTGGAAGGAAAAAATGAACATTTAACTTTTTTTGCAAACATTTTACTTCAGAACCATTTTTTTTTTCACAAGTGTAAAAACAGAAATGTAACCATAAAATTTGTTGTGCAATTTCTCCTGAATAGTCCGATACTCTATATGTGGGGGTAAACCACTGTTTGGACGCACTGCAGAGCTTGGAAGAGAAGGAGTGCCATTTGACTTTTTCAATGCAGAATTGGCTGGAATTGAGATCTGATGCCATGTCACGTTTAGAGAGCCCCTGATGTGCCTAAATAATAGAAACCCCCCCCAAAGTGACACAATTTTGGATACTAGACCCCTTAAGGAACTTATCTAGATGTGTGGTGAGCACTTTAAAACCCCAGGTGCTTCACAGAAGTTTATAACGTAGAGCCGTAAAAATAAAAAAATCGCATTTTTTCTACAAAAATGATTTTTTTGCCCCAAAATTTTTATTTTCACAAGGGTAACAGGAGAAATTAGACAACATAAGTTGTTGTTCAATTTCTCCTGAGTACGTCGATGCACCATATGTGGGGGTAAACCACTGTTTGGGCGCACCGCAGAGCTTGGAAGAGAAGGAGTGCCGTTTGACTTTTTCAATGCAGAATTGGCTGCAATTGAGATCGGACTCCATGTTGCGTTTGCAGAGCCCCTGATGTGCCTAAACAGTGGAAACCCCCCACAAGTGACACCATTTTGGAAACTAGACCCATTAAGGAACTTATCTAGATATGTGGTGAGCACTTTGAACCTCCAAGTGCGTCACAGAAATTTATAAAGTAGAGCCATGAAAATAAAAAATCCTTTTTTTTCCCTCAAAAATTATTTTTTAGCCCGCAATTTTTTTATTTTCTCAAGGGTAACAGGAGACATTGGACCCCAAAATTTGTTGAACAGTTTGTCCTGAGTATGCTGATACCCCATATGTGGGGGGGGCACTGTTTGGGCACACATCAGGGCTCGGAAGGGAAGGAGCGCCTCTTGGAATGCAGACTTTGATGGGATGGTCTGCGGGCGTCATGTTGCATTTGCAGAGCTCCTGATGTACCTAAACAGTAGAAACCCCCCACAAGTGACCCCATTTTGGAAACTAGACCCCCCAAAGAGCTTATCTCGATGTGTGATGAGCACTGTGAATCCCCAACTGCTTCACAGAAGTTTATAATGTAGAGCCATGAAAATAACAAAAATTATATTTTTTCCACAAAAATGATGTTTTCACCCCCAAATTTTTTCTTTCTTAAGGGTAACAGGAGAAATTGGACCCCAAAATTTATTGTGCAATTTATGCTGAGTAGGCTGATACCCCATATATGGGGGGACCACTGTTTGGGCACATGGCAGAGCCGTTTTGGAATGCAGACTTTGATAGAATGGTCTGCGGGTGTTATGCTGTATTTGCAGAGCTCCTGATGTACCTAAACAGTAGAAACCCCCCACAAGTGACCCCATTTTAGAAACTAGACCCCCCAAAGAGCTTATCTCGATGTGTGATGAGCACTATGAACCCCCAACTGCTTCACAGAAGTTTATAATGTCCCCAACCTGTAGCTTGGGAGCCACATGTCGTGAGTCGTGAAAATAAAAAAACAAAAACATTTTCCGCAAAAATGATTTTTTAGCCCCCAAGTTTTTATTTTCACAAATGTAACAGGAGAAATTGGACCACAAAAGTTGTTGTCCAATTTATCCTGAGTACACTGATGCCCCATATGTGGGGGTAAACCACTGTTTGGGCGCACAGCAGAGCTCAGAAGGGAGGGAGCACCATTTGACTTTTTGAGAGCAAAATTGGCTGTCTTGTTTGGAGACCCCCTGATGTACCTAAACAGTGAAACCCCCCCCCCAATTCTAACTCCAAACCTAACCCCAACGCACCCTTAACCCTAATCCCAACCCGATCCATAATCCTAATCACAACCCTAACGATAATCACAACCCTAACCCCAAAACAACCCTAATCCCAACCCTAACCATAACCCTAATCAGAACCCTAAATCCAACACACCCCTAATTCTAATCTCAACCATAACCTCACACCTAACCCTAATCCCAATACACCCCTAACCCTAATCCCAACCGTAACCTTAACCCTAATCTCAAACCTAACCCTAATTCCAAACGTAACCCTAATGCCAACCCTAACCCTAATACCAACCCTAATCCAAACCCTAACCCTAATCCCAACTCTAACCCTAACTTTAGCCGCAACCCTAGCCCTAACTTTAGTCCCAACCCTAACCCTAGCCCTAACCCTAGCCCTAACTTTAGCCCCAACCCCAACCATAACCCTAAACCTAGCCCTAACCCTAACTTTAGCCCCAACCCTAACCCTAGCCTTAACCCTAACCCTAACTTTAGCCCCAACCCTAACCCTAGCCCTAACCCTAACTCTAACCCTAGCTTTAGCCCAACTCCTCTAGCTGCTGGCCGGCAGATCATGGCAGGCGCACTGCGCATGCGCCCGCCATTTTCTTACTGGATGAAGAAGCCGGTAGCCAGAAGGGGACGCAGGAGGACCCAGGGACACCGGTAAGTATAACAGGGGAATCCCCCTATTTCTCTGTCCTCTGATGTGCGATCGCTTTTGTTTTCCGATAAAACAGTAAACAGTTAATTACCGGCGATCGCAAAACGGGGGTCGGTGAAAACCGACCCCGATCATGTTCTTTTTGGGTCTCGGCTACCCCCGGCAGCCAAGACCCCAAAGATCTTCCGGGTGCCAGCCGGCGGGCGCACTGCACATGCTCCCGCCATTTTTTGGCCAGAACAAGATGGCGGCACCCATCGGCAGCCATGAGGAGCACCGGAGGAGACAGGTGAGTATCTGGGGGGCGATCCGGGACCCCATTTCTCTGTCCTCTGATGTGTGATGACATCAAAGGACAGAGAAATTAAATGGGAAATCGCGTTTTTGGGGTTTTTTTGCGACCGCCGGTAAACGGTTAATTACCTGCGATCGCAACCCGGGGGTCGGTAAAAATAACCAGAATCATGTTCTCTGGGGTCCCTGCTACCGAGACCCCAGAAAAAATCCGACTCTGGGGGCGCTATTCACTTTTTACACAGCGCCATTAATTAACGGCGCTGTGGTTTAAATACCCTTAACTGCCGCCGTTAAAAGGCATATCGGCGGTCGCTAAGGGGTTAAAGTCAATATGGACCCTTTGAAGGGTTCTGCTACATGGCCTATGGTAAGAAGCCAAACCAGAAACTGCTCTCCACGAGTAGAAATTTTACCCTTTAGACTACCTGTTCGAAGCCTAAACTAAACCAGTTCTTCTGATTTGCACTGATGAGGGGCAAATACCCAGAAACATGTGCCTACAAATGAAGTTTATGGTTTGGCTTCTTATCCTAAGTCATGTGGCAAGAGTTCCTGACCTCTTTCTCTTTGAAAAGGTTATATGCATGCATAAATTCCAAGAGAAGCATTGCGTGGTCTATAAGTCTCCTTACACTGACTTAGTGCTCTCCGCAAGGTGAGACTTTATCCCTTAGACACCATTTATCTGAGCACTATATGATTACAGAACTAGAAACACATGGGCTACTTGGACATTGAACAAGTCTGTAGGAACCTGTTCACACACCACCAAGAAACTTGAAGACACAAAAGCGCACAGTGAGGTCAAAAATACTCTGTTGTATGAAAAAAATCACAGTAAAAAGCAAGTGCTAGTCAAAAAATGAAAAAATACAGGGTATTTAGTTACTTTTTTTTGCAGAAAAATGTATACTAAGCTGCTCCACCAATCGTCAAGGTATACCCATATAGAGCAGTCCTACCTAATGTATATAATCCCTATCTGATGTATTTAAAAACCTGATCATCTGTATAGTACCTGTATAAGCAGGGTTCAGAGAGGGAATTTTCATGTGGACATGCTGGATGGAACAGCTTTGATGCAAATGACCCATAAGGAGTGGTGGACTCCCCAGTCTTGTAGAAACAAGAGAACAATTACAGAACCAGAAACACATGGGCTACTTGAACATTGAACAAGTCTGTAGGAACCTGTTCACACACCACCAAGAAACTTGAAGACACAAAAGAGCACAGTGAGGTCAAAAATACTCTGTTGTAAAAAAAAAAAGTTAGTTTCAATGCTGTAAGGCACTTTTTGTTTGGCTGTTGAATACTTTATAACCCTTGGCATTATATTTTTGAGTGCTGTAAACACATCCAGAATATCTGATTGCTGAATCACTCTATATATCAGGAAGCTGTAGGGCACAACTTATCTGCGTGGCACTGTTTGGCCACGGTACTGATCTATTTATCCAGGGAAACATTGACCCCATGATTTACTGTAACATCTGAATAGTATAGTTTAGTGATAGCCTTAGAAGAAAAAGTTAACTGGCAGCCTAATGCAAATCTGTCGCAGAAGAAGGAATATAAATCTGGAGCTATCAAGCAGCAGCACCATAACCGGTACAAACTGACCAATTTTCTACTCACTTTTTATGACAAGAAGTTATAAAAAGGTGAACTGAATACAAACATGGACTCTGTGTGTTCATACAATATATTATAAATTGATTACTAATTCAGTGCCCAAAAACAGATAAAGGAGACAGATGATAAATGGCCTCTGCTGTCTCTAGAACCTTTATTTACTCATAAAACTCTTTACAACACTGAAGAAGACCCGCTGTATCCTACATTTATCTGCAGACCACAAATGATCAGGAGCAAAAACAATCATGAAATGTATTGTAAAGGGAATATAAGTGCATGACTATATCATATTATAGTTCGGCGTGACATTGCCACCACAAGGACACACTTATTTAATCACGCAGTATTCATATGTCTATCTAGCAGTGTTTAGTTTATTCTGTCAATAGCAACATTCAAACATTTACATGGTGCAAATCGCAATGCAACAGCTGAAAGAGGGAAAAAAAAGATAAAATCATATTAAACAGAGGTCTCCATTGGTTTATTGTTCTTACCACCCACACAACACACAATTCCCGGACTATTATTCAAGATATCACATGAAGGTTTCCATTCGCCATTGTGTGAAATTAATTGCAGCATTTATGGTGCGTCTTTCAAAAGCCGAGGAAAGGTCTTGCTCTGTACGTGTCTGCCTGTAAGCGATATGTAATATTATACCTATAATTAACCTAATGTATATATATGTCACCAGCATCAAATATCCAACAAGGATATTCAGAATATTTGTCAATCACAATCATGCGTTTACAGAAATGTAACCATGTGTCTAGCTGTTAAAGCCCAGGTCCCCCAGTTGGATATGAATATGGAGAGTTGTATTGGGCATTTGCTATATATTCTAGGATAGGGAGGTCTATTAATGGCACCCAATAATCAAACTGATAACAAATGTTTCAAGAGACAGTCTAATCTGTACAATGGCATGTATAAATGTGGGCACCACTGTTCAAAATTACTGTTATGGCGAACAGTTATGCAAGGAAATCGGAAAGGAAATCTTTTGTACCTACTGCTATGGGGATGTATAATAATTTCTTAAGGGTGGTAGACAACAATGACTGATTGCAGGTGCACTAATGTCAATTAACAGTGACTTATATACCTGAACTATCTACATCTATTTGTTATCTAATGTTGGTATACTTGTGCAAGATTTGTGTCCTAATATTATATGTACTGCTGTTTGTATTGCTGCTGTAATACCGTAATTTCCCCCGGGATCAATAAAGTGTATCGTATCGTAAGTTGAAAAGTAAATGATCACTAAAAGGCCTAAAGTTAAAGAGGACACATTCCCTTTGAATTCTAGGTAAAAAATATATATATTTATTTTTTACATTTTAAAAATTAGAAAAAAAGGAAAATGGACCAGTACAAAATTTTGGGTACCCTCCATAGATTGTAACTTGTAGCATTCCCTTTTGCAAGTATCACCACTTGTAAATGCTTTTTGTAGTCAGATAAGAATCTTAATTCTTGTTTAAAAGGATTTTCATCCATTCTTCCTTGGAAAATTCTTCCAGTTCTGTGAGATTCCTGGGTTGTCTTGCATGCACTGCTATTCTGAGGTCTAACTACAGATTTTCCTATGATGTTTAGATCAGGGGACTGTGAGGGCCATTGTAAAACCTTCAGCTTGCGCCTTTTGAGGTAGTTTATTGTGGATTTTGACGTGTGTTTAGGATTATTACCCATTTGTAGAAGCCATCCTTTTTTCAATTTCAGCTTTTTCAAAGAAGGTCTTATGTTTGCATCAAGAAGTTGTTGAAATTTCATTAAAACCATTCTTCCCTTTACCCTTGAAATGATCTACGTGCCATTGGCTGCAATATAACCCCAAAGCATGATCGATTCACCCCCATACATAATGGTTGGCAAGATGTTCTTTTCCTGTAATTCTGTGCCCTTTTTTCTTTACACATACCTTTCATCATTGTGGCCAAAGTGTTCTATTTTAACCTCATCGGTCCACAGGACTTGTTTCCAAAATGCATTAGGCTTGTTTAGATGTTTCTGATGCTGAATTTTATGATGAGGGTGCAGGAGAGGTTTTTTTCTGATGACTCTTCCATGATGGCCATATTTGTGCAGGTGTCTCTGAACAGAAGAACAACGTACCACAACTCCAGAGTCTGCTAAATCTTTCTGAAAATATTTTGCAGTCAACTGGGGGTTCTGATTTGCCTCTCTAGCAATCCTACGAGCAGCTCTCACTAAATTTTTGCTTGGACTTCCCTACCTTATCTTGAACTACACTGTTCCTGTTAGCTGCCATTTATTAATCACATTTCGAACCGAGGAAAGGGCAACTCGAAAACGCTTTGCTATAGCCTTCTCCTGCTTTGTGGGCGTCCACCATTTTCATTTTCAGAGTGCTAGGCAGTGCTTAGAAGAACCCATGGCTGCTGTTTTTTTGGCCCAAGGTAGAGGAAATTGGGTTTTTATTTGCATCACCTGGCCTTCCCTAACAGATTATTGTCAGGGGAGATAAAGATCCAACTGTCCAATTTTGGACTACCAATCCTTTTGTTGTCTAACTGATGAGTGCAATCCAGAGAAGTCAGCCATCAGCTCTTATAGGGAAAACATCTGACTCCACTCAGATGACAGAATAGAAGAAAACAGAGAAGTTTTTTTCCTCTATCTTCTCTTCATCTGATGAAAGAATCTATGACTGTCTTCACAGGAGGGAAAATAGATTAATGTTAGCAGACCTCTTTTGAAAATAACATGTCACTTTACATACATACAGTATGTATTTTTATATAGAGTAAATGCCACTGTTCTCCTGAATCTAGCGTTGTTTTTCATTTGTTCAAGCTCCTCTCGATTCCCAAGATATGGTCCTCTCCTCACTGTATATAAATCTTGTATTTCTAACCAATTGGACATGTATTCAACTATTCTACTGGGAGTTTTCTTATAGGAACACACTGAGTTAGCTAAAAAGACTAGATTTATATATAGGGACGAGAAGGCCATATCTCTAAAATGTTCCTTTTATATATGGCTTGAAAAGGGCACTATGTAGCCAAATTGTTGCAATTACTTTTTTTTCCTGAGTATGCTGTGACTAAGGCTATGTGCACACGTTCAGGATTTCTTGCAGAAAATTCCTGAGAATTCCGGACATTTTCTGCAAGAAATCCGCAAGAAAACCGCATGTGTTTTTGCCGCGGTTTTGCAGCGTTTTTGCCGCGGTTTTTTCCGGACACCTCCCAATGCATTTTGGAGTGGAAATCCGCAAAAAAAACGCAAAAAGATAGAGCATGTCCGGATTTTGTGCGGTATGCGTTTTTTTTTGCGGAAAAAAACGCATCATGTGCACAAAACATGCGGAATTCATTCTAAATGATGGGATGCTTATTATATGCGGTTTTTTTTGCGGTTTTATAGCGTTTTTATCGGGAAAAACCGCGAAAAAACCGCAACGTGTGAACACAGCCTAATAAAGATATTTCTGGAGTAGAACGTTTAGTGTCTTGGATATTTGGAATTTTAGCGATTTTGCAACATTGTGCGGTATGACTGACGAAGACTGCACGGACTACAGAGTGGTGCACATACATAATTTTGAACTGTCAGGAATGGAGAGGCACAGGAAAAATGAAAAACAATGTGTGACATTTGTGTCTGAACACACTCCTATTGCCTCTGCCCTGTCCCTATATGGCACTGCACTTAACCATGTACTGTATACCTAAGCTACTGCAGTGCCATGCACATGCGGTATGTGACATAGCTAATCAGAAGAACTATACTATATTTCTAATTTGAGGTATTTGCTAATATTATTTGTGACAACACAGCATTTAATCTTAATTATCCAGATGTCTATTTTCAGTAAGCCAGCACACTGCATCTCTCTTATACCAGGTCCTACGCTGAGTCTATGTTTGGATGTGCAGGTCAGGTTTTTGAAATGTATTCTCTAGCCTTCTGATCGTGCACTCCGCCTCCTAGCCACAGGTGTTTTAATTACAGCAGGTCCAGTACCCCTCCACAGAGAGAGAGAATTTTAGTCTAGGAAGAGGTTTCACATGTACCCATTCAGATGGAGACGTTTATTCTCAGCGAGGTAAGGCAAGCGTAGGACCTGGTATAAGAGAGATGCCATAAAGGGGCTACCATGTACACATAAAATTGGCCATTTTTATGCGCTAAACGCTCTCATTTTTCATATTTCTAGTGCAGTAATGCAGTTCAAATTTCGTATTTCAAGTTTGTATGTTCTAGCGCTGCAGTGTGCTGCCTTATTTACTTAACTATATACGAGTTGGCGACTCTAGGTTCAGCACCTGTTCACACTGAGTCTATGTTTGGATGTGCAGGTCAGGTTTTTGAAATGTATTCTCTAGCCTTCTGATCGTGCACTCCGCCTCCTAGCCACAGGTGTTTTAATTACAGCAGGTCCAGTACCCCTCCACAGAGAGAGAGAATTTTAGTCTAGGAAGAGGTTTCACATGTACCCATTCAGATGGAGACGTTTATTCTCAGCGAGGTAAGGCAAGCGTAGGACCTGGTATAAGAGAGATGCCGTAAAGGGGCTACCATGTACACATAAAATTGGCCATTTTTATGCGCTAAACGCTCTCATTTTTCATATTTCTAGTGCAGTAATGCAGTTCAAATTTCGTATTTCAAGTTTGTATGTTCTAGCGCTGCAGTGTGCTGCCTTATTTACTTAACTATATACGAGTTGGCGACTCTAGGTTCAGCACCTGTTCACACTGAGTCTATGTTTGGATGTGCAGGTCAGGTTTTTGAAATGTATTCTCTAGCCTTCTGATCGTGCACTCCGCCTCCTAGCCACAGGTGTTTTAATTACAGCAGGTCCAGTACCCCTCCACAGAGAGAGAGAATTTTAGTCTAGGAAGAGGTTTCACATGTACCCATTCAGATGGAGACGTTTATTCTCAGCGAGGTAAGGCAAGCGTAGGACCTGGTATAAGAGAGATGCCGTAAAGGGGCTACCAGGTACACATAAAATTGGCCATTTTTATGCGCTAAACGCTCTCATTTTTCATATTTCTAGTGCAGTAATGCAGTTCAAATTTCGTATTTCAAGTTTGTATGTTCTAGCGCTGCAGTGTACTGCCTTATTTACTTAACTATATACGAGTTGGCGACTCTAGGTTCAGCACCTGTTCACACTGAGTCTATGTTTGGATGTGCAGGTCAGGTTTTTGAAATGTATTCTCTAGCCTTCTGATCGTGCACTCCGCCTCCTAGCCACAGGTGTTTTAATTACAGCAGGTCTAGTACCCCTCCACAGAGAGAGAGAATTTTAGTCTAGGAAGAGGTTTCACATGTACCCATTCAGATGGAGACGTTTATTCTCAGCGAGGTAAGGCAAGCGAAGTACCTGGTATAAGAGAGATGCCGTAAAGGGGCTACCAGGTACACATAAAATTGGCCATTTTTATGCGCTAAACGCTCTCATTTTTCATATTTCTAGTGCAGTAATGCAGTTCAAATTTCGTATTTCAAGTTTGTATGTTCTAGCGCTGCAGTGTGCTGCCTTATTTACTTAACTATATACGAGTTGGCGACTCTAGGTTCAGCACCTGTTCACGCTGAGTCTATGTTTGGATGTGCAGGTCAGGTTTTTGAAATGTATTCTCTAGCCTTCTGATCGTGCACTCCGCCTCCTAGCCACAGGTGTTTTAATTACAGCAGGTCCAGTACCCCTCCACAGAGAGAGAGAATTTTAGTCTAGGAAGAGGTTTCACATGTACCCATTCAGATGGAGACGTTTATTCTCAGCTAGGTAAGGCAAGCGTAGGACCTAGTATAAGAGAGATGCCGTAAAGGGGCTACCAGGTACACATAAAATTGGCCATTTTTATGCGCTAAACGCTCTAATTTTTCATATTTCTAGTGCAGTAATGCAGTTCAAATTTCGTATTTCAAGTTTGTATGTTCTAGCGCTGCAGTGTGCTGCCTTATTTACCTAACTATATACGAGTTGGCGACTCTAGGTTCAGCACCTGTTCACACTGAGTCTATGTTTGGATGTGCAGGTCAGGTTTTTGAAATGTATTTTTAGTAAGCCAGGAGGCATAGACTATTATCTTTATGTTGACTCTTCTTTTATTATTATTATTATTCATTTTTATAGCACCATTTATTCCATGGCACTTTACATGTGAATGGGGCAAATATAGACAAGTACAATAAACATGAGTAAAACAAGGCACACACAAGTACAGGAGGAGAGAGGACCCTGCCCGCGAGGGCTCACAGTCTACAGGGGATGGGTGAGGATACACTAGGTGAGGGTAGAGCTGATCATGTGGCGGTTCAGTATACTAGGGATCACTTCAGGTTGTAGGCTTGTCGGAAGAGGTGGGTCTTCAGGTTCCTTTTGAAGGTTTCCGTGGTAGGTGAGAGCCTGATGTGTTGGGGTAGAGAGTTCCAGAGTATAGGGGAAGCACGGGAGAAGTCTTGGATGCGGTTGTGGGAGGAAGAGATGAGAGAGGAGTAAACAAGGAGATCATGAGATGATCGAAGGTTGCGTGTAGGTAGGTAACGGGAGACCATGTCACAGATGTATGGATGAGTCAGATTGTGAATGGCTTTGTATGTCATTGTTAGTGTTTAGCCTCTGGGCAATAGGAAGCCAGTGAAGGGCCTGGCAGAGAGGAGAGGCTGGGGAGTAATGGGGAGACAGGTGGATTAGTCGGGCAGCAGAGTTTAGGATGGATTGGATTGGTGGGAGATGATAAGGGCATGTACTGGTGTTTTTGTGGTTTCAAGGTCAAGGAATGCACGGCTCTGAGAAATGTTTTTGAGCTGGAATCAGCAAGAGGAGGCAAGGGCTTGGATATGTGGCTTGAAAGAGAGGGTAGAGTCAAGGATCACCCCAAGGTACCGAGCGTGCGGGACCGGGGAAAGTGAGCAGCCATTGACATTGATGAATAGGTCGGGTGGAGGGGTAGAATGAGGTGGGAAAAAGATGATGAATTCTGTTTTGTCCATGTTCAGTTTTAGAAAACGAGCAGAAAAGAAGGATGAAATAGCAGACAGACATTGTGGGATTTTGGTCAGTAAGGAAGTGAGGTCGGGTCCAGATAGGTAGATCTGCGTGTCATCAGCGTAGAGATGATATTGTAAACCGTGGAATTCTATGAGTTGTCCAAGGCCGAAGGTGTAGATGGAGAAGAGTAGGGGTCCTAGAACTGAGCCTTGGGGAACACCGACAGGGGGCGAGATGAGGAGGTGGTGTGGGAGAGGGAGACACTGAATGTCCGGTCTGTTAGATATGATGAGATCCAGGATAGGGCCAAGTCTGTGATGCCAAGAGATGAGAGAATCTGTAACAGGAGGGAGTGGTCCACAGTGTCAAAGGCAGAAGACAGGTCCAGGAGGAGGAGGACAGAGTAGTGTCGCTTGCTCTTGGCGGTTAGTAGGTCATTGGTCACTTTAGTTAGGGCAGTTTCAGTTGAGTGATGTGTTCGGAAGCCAGATTGTAACCGGTCAAAGAGGGAGCAGGACGAGAGATGGGAGGACAGTTCAAGATGGACATGCTGTTCCAGTAGTTTTGAGGCATAAGGGAGAAGGGATATCGGGCGATAGCTGGACACAGAGGATGGGTCGAGGGAGGGTTTTTTGAGAATATGTGTGATTGATACGTGTTTGAAGGATGAGGGGAACAGGGCCGGCTCCAGGTTTTTGAGGGCCCCGGGCGAAAGAGTCTCAGTGGGCCCCCCTTTAACACATACCACGATTCATGATCGCATATAAACACAGCCATGTAGTATATAGCACAACCCACGTAGTATATAGCACAGCCACGTAGAATATAACACAGCCATGTAGTATATAACAGCCCACATAGCATATAACTCAGCCACGTAGTATATAGCACAGCCCATGTATCATATAACAGCCCATATAGTATATAACACGGCCCACATAGTTTATAGAACAGCCATGTAGTATACAGCACAGCCCACACAGTAGTATATAGCACAGCCTACACAGTGGTATATAGCACAGCCCACACAGTAGTATATAGCACAGCCCACACAGTAGTATACAGCACTGGCCACACAGTAGTATACAGCACTGCCCACATAGTAGTATATAGTACTGCCCACATAGTATATAGCAGCCCACGTAGTATATAACAGCCCACATAGTATATAACACTGCCCACGTAGTATATAACACTGCCCACGTAGTATATAGCAGCCCATGTAGTATATAGCAGCCAACGTAGTATATAGCAGCCCACGTAGCATATAGCAGACCATGTAGTATATAGCAGCCCACGTAGTATATATAAGCCTATGTAGTATATAGCAGCCCACGTAGCATATAGCAGCCCACGTAGCATATAGCAGCCCATGTAGTATATAGCAGCCCATGTAGTATATAGCAGCCCACGTAGCATATAGCAGCCCACGTAGCATATAGCAGCCCACGTAGCATATAGCAGCCCACGTAGCATATAGCAGCCCACATAGTATATAGCAGCCCACTCATTCTCTGGGCACTGGATGGTCGGAAGTCACTCTGCTCTGCGTATCCATGGCAACGGATTGTGGGCGGCTGTTCAGCAGCTGCAGTGCAAAAGTCCCAGAGCTCCGGGCTGCCTCCTCTCTTCTAGCATGCACCTCTGACCGCAGATTCCTGCCTCAGGGGCCGCATGCGGGCAGCCTGCACCTAACGCCGGCCCTGAATGGGCCACCCTGTATCGCCAGGGCCCCGGCACTTGCCCGGGTACGCCGGGTGCTGACGCCGGCCCTGGAGGGGAAGACACCATTTGTAAGTGAGAGGTTGAAGAGTTGTGTTAGGGTTGGGATGAAGACTTTTGCGAGGTTAGGGATGAGGTGGGACGCGAGCTGGTCAAGGGTGCAAGTGGTGAGATGTGATCTTGATAGAAGGATGGAGAGCTGATCGTCTGTCATGGTGGAGAAGCTGGCTTTGGAACCAGGCTGAGAAGTCAAGAGGAGGGGCATTAGGGGCTGCGGGCCATAGCTTTGTCTGATGTTATCTATCTTCTGCTTAAAGAAAGAGGCAAATTATTCAGCTAAAATGAGAGGGGAGAGAGGAGATGCTTGGGGACGGAGTAGAGAATTGAAAGTGTTGAAGAGCTGTTTAGGGTTGTGAGTCAGGGAGGATATGAGAGATGAGAAGTAAGTTTGTTTTGCGGCAGTGAGCGCGGACATGAAGCTGGCGAGGGACTGCTTGTATGCAGTAAAGTGCTCAGCACCGTTCAGCGATCCTGGAAACCCGTCTCAGTTCTTTGGCCAGGCTGGTTAGCCAGGGCTGCCTGTTGATTATACGAGTTTTGCTATGCATGAGTGGGGCGGCCGAATCGAGTGTTGCTGTTATTGTGGTGTTATAAAAGAGGTAGCAGCATCTGTGTCATGGAAGGAAGCTATGTCTGTAAGAGGGAGAAGGGACTCAGAGAGTGATTGTAAATTGAGGTGTTTGAGATTTATGCAAGGGTGAGTGAGTTTGTGGAGTGGAGGTTGCGCGCTAGGAGGGGAGAGAGAGAGAAGAAAATGTCAGTAGGTTGTGGTCAGACAAGGGGAGGGGTGAGTTAGTGAGACTAGTAAGGGAACAGAGGCGGGTGAATTTGAGGTCCAATGTGTGGACATCTTTATGGGTGGCTACAGATGACCATTGAGTGAGACCAAAGGAGACAGTGAGCGATAAAAGTTTAGAGGTGGCTGAGGTGGAAGTGTCAATGGGGATATTGAAGTCACCCATGATGATAATGGGGATGTCGGCTGAGAGAAAATGAAGTAGCCAGGTGGTGAAGTGGTAAAGAAAGGTTGAGATGGCTAGTTCTGGGGGGCAGTAGATGACAGCCAGCTGGAGATTAGAGGGGGAGTAGATGCGGACAGAGTGCACCTCGAACGAGGGAAGAGTAGCAGCGGGTGGTAGTGGAATTGGGGTAAAGGAGCAGGTATCGGACAGGAGCAAGCCAACCCCTCCACCATGTTTGTTGCTGGGGCGAGGGGTGTGAGAGAGGTGGAATCCACCATAGGAAAGAGTGGCTGGAGAGGTAAGCCAGGTCTCAGTGATGCCGAGGAAGGAGAGTTTGTTATTGATAAAGAGGTCGTGGATAAATGACAGTTTATTGCAGACAGAGCGTGCATTCCATAGTGCTCCAGGTAGGGAAATTGGGGGATTGGGGGCTGGATGAATGGGTATGAGGTTACTGTGGTTGTGAAGACGTGTAGAGGATCGTGGCAGGGGATTAGAAATGAGTGTGGGATGTGATGAGGAGGGCCAGGATTTGGGGATATGTCGCCAGCAATGAGGAGCAGTAGACAGAGCGTTAGAAGTTGTGAGCTGGATAGGTCATGATGTGGTCGTGTGTGTCTGGAGAAAATGGATTGTATGTGGAGGAACAGTTCTGTGGAGGAGGTGAGGTGGCTGAAAAGGATGGAGGAAGAAATGACTGGTTCCTTACTGGGTGGAGGGATTACAGGAGATAGGAAGAAATAAAGTAGTATGGGGGTGAATGTAAAAAGAAGCCGAAACATTATAGTAGTTTTCTATTCTTTTACCTTACAGTCAATTCCAGTCAATTTCTAGTCTAATTCATAGTAATTAAAAATCTGTAATGTAAAAGATGGAATTTCAAAGATGGTCAGACACGTCTGGTCAGACTCATGGCTTTGAATTTATGTGCACCTAAGGGCTCACAGCTGAGAGGGGGGATGTGGGAGTGTGTGTCAAGAGCACATGTTCACAGTTAAGCCAGGTCATAAAGAGGGGGTGGGGTAGATTGGCCACTCAGGTATGCAAGGAAGACACAAGAGGAGTGAAGTACATATGGATAGAAAATAATGGGTAAGCAAAGCATACCAGGTGGCAATTACATGCACTTCATATAGACAGACATTGCAGGAAAAGCTGAGTAGATATTTGTAAATTGATGAATGGTTGCTATTTACCTCTTATATCAGCTCCTATGGTTTATTGTCTGCTATCTTTGCAAGACAGTGATTCAAGGTCATTGAACAATGAATGTTTGCTTAATTTGTTGAGTGACCATTGTGAGGGAACTGTGGCTTGCTGACTTGTAAAACAGAGGAGTAAAAACTAGGCAAAAATTATTAAATAGTCAAACAAAGCAAGTTAATCTCATTACATCTTTCTCTTGACTCCTGGATAATGGATTGAAGGACAACAATTGTGAACTATATAAAGGGGATATGTCTCTGGAACCAGGGCCGGCTCCAGGTTTTTGAGGGCCCCGGGCGAAAGAGTCTCAGTGGGCCCCCCCTTTAACACATACCACGATTCATGATCGCATATAAACACAGCCATGTAGTATATAGCACAGCCCACATAGTATATAGCACAGCCACGTAGCATATAACACAGCCATGTAGTATATAACAGCCCACGTAGCATATAACACAGCCACGTAGTATATAGTACAGCCCATCTATATATATAATTGTCTAAGGGTTTTTCCGTCTGTCTGTCTGTCTGTCTGTCTGTCTGTCCTGGAAATCCCGGCTCTCTGATTGGTCGAGGCCGCCAGGCCTCGACCAATCAGAGACCGGCACAGCATCGACGTAGAAATCCCGCGTCTCTGATTGGTCGAGGCCGCCAGGCCTCGACCAATCAGCAGCGGGCACAGCGACGATGATGTCATAATGGTTGCCATGGCGACGATGATGTCATAAAGGTTGCCTCGACCAATCAGCGATGGGCACAGTCTGCCGCGAATTCTGGAATCATCATTGTCCATATACTACGGGGACATGCATATTCTAGAATACCCGATGCGTTAGAATCGGGCCACAATCTAGTGTATCATATAACAGCCCATATAGTATATAACAAGGCCCACGTAGTTTATAGAACAGCCATGTAGTATACAGCACAGCCCACATAGTAGTTTACAACACTGCCCACACAGTAGTATATAGCACAGCCCACACAGTGGTATATAGCACAGCCCACACAGTAGTATACAGCACTGGCCACACAGTAGTATACAGCACTGCCCACATAGTATATAGCAGCCCACGTAGTATATAACACTGCCCACGTAGTATATAACACTGCCCACATAGTATATAACACTGCCCACGTAGTATATAGCAGCCAACGTAGTATATAGCAGCCCACGTAGCATATAGCAGACCATGTAGTATATAGCAGCCCACGTAGTATATAGCAGCCTATGTAGTATATAGCAGACCACGTAGCATATAGCAGCCCACGTACCATATAGCAGCCCACGTAGCATATAGCAGACCATGTAGTATATAGCAGCCCACGTAGTATATAGCAGCCTATGTAGTATATAGCAGACCACGTAGCATATAGCAGCCCACGTACCATATAGCAGCCCACGTAGTATATAGCAGCCCACGTAGTATATAGCAGCCCACGTAGCATATAGCAGCCCACGTAGCATATAGCAGCCAACGTAGCATATTGCAGCCCACATAGTATATAGCAGCCCACTCATTCTCTGGGCACTGGACGGTCGGAAGTCACTCTGCTCTGCGTATCCATGGCGACAGATTGTGGGCGGCTATCCAGCAGCTGCAGTGCAAAAGTCCCAGAGCTCCGTGCTGCCTCCTCACTTCTAGCATGCACCTCGGACTGCAGATTCCTGCCTCAGGGGCCGCATGCGGGCAGCCTGCACCTAACGCCGGCCCTGAATGGGCCCCCCTGTATCGCCAGGGCCCCGGCACTTGCCCGGGTACGCCGGGTGCTGACGCCGGCCCTGTCTGGAACAATACTTCCAAGAGATCCAGAGACTCTTTACAAAACCACAGCCAGGAACACTCTACAAGACAGCTGCCAGAAAGTCATGGCACCATCATGAGGAAAACAGATTTGACATTCTACATGATGCCAACTCAGGCAACCATGACCACAGCTGAAAGAATACAGTTATAGAAACTGAATTCCAGCTCATCCAATTGCTCTATGCTCATCCACCTGGGGCTCGGTACCAGCCTCGCCCTGGCCTCACATCAAGGAAAATTAAAAAAATTGGAATCCGGCTCAACAGGACTGGATTTTCCTTTTCTTTTTCTTTTTCATAAGAAAATATGGTGCATACAAAAGAAAAATGTATTCATTTATGTCAATAAGGTATCTTCAATACTGTTGTGGTAGGTTTTCTCCCATGGATTGTTCACTTCATGTCTTTTCACAACATTACTGCATAACCCATATTTTATTAAGATTCAACTCATGGACAGATGTCCTGAATCCTGATATTTTCTTCAAGAATTTTCTGATAAAATTCAGAGTTGATTGTTCCATCAATGATGGTAAGCCATACTGGTCCAGATAAAGCAAAAAAGGCTTAATCCATGATAGCGTGAGTTCTTTGTGCTGTATTGCAAAGTTTTTATTTTTCCAAATATTACTCCTCTAATTTACACTAAAAAGCTCTATTTTGGTCTCATCGGTCTGCAAAACATTGTTCCAATAGCCTTCTGACTTGGCCAGGTGATCTTTTGCAAACTCCAGATAGGAGAATAGTGGCTTTTTCCTTGCAATTCTGCCATGTACATCATGTCTATTTGGTGTCCTCCTGATGGTGGACCCAACATTAACATTAGCTTATGTAAGATAGGTCTTTAGTTGCTTAGAAGATACCTTGGGTTACTTTATGACCTTGCAGATTATTATACTGTAAGGATCTGTGCACACGTTGCGGACTTTGCTGCGGATCCACAGCGTTTCCGCAGCTGTGGATCCGCAGCAGTTTCCCATGCGTTTACAGTACAATGTAAACCTACGGGAAACGAAAACCGCAGTGCACATGCTGCGGAAAAAAACGCGTGGAAACGCAGCAGGATTATTTTCCGCAGCATGTCAATTCTTTCAGCGGAATCTGCAGCGGTTTTACATCTGCTCCAATAGAAAACTGCAGATGGAAAACCGCAGCGGAATCTGCAGTAGAAACCGCAATAAATCCGCAGTAAAAACCGCAGCGGTTTTGCACTGCAGTTTTTCAAAATCCGCTGCGGAAAAGTAGTTTTAGGTCAAATTTAAACACAAAGAGATTGTGAGTTCTTATTTAAGAATATTTGCAATTTTACATTTTTTTTTATTTCAGATGCATTGCAAAAAAATGACTGTGAAGATCTACCTCCTCACATTGACCAACTGCACCAAAAAGATAGGTCCAATGATTCAACATAAAATTCTTGTGAATGACAATTATAAACTTTCAATGCACAAGACTGGCCACCTCTTCATTGAAGTATATGGACAGAAGCTGGGAATATGTAAACAGAGGTCATTCCCAGTAGATAAGGTGTCAGTTAGGACCTTGACCAGCTGAGGATTTATTTATTTTATTTTTGCCACATTTTTATTATCTGCAGGTCTTAAACCTTGCAGACTTAGCTTAAATGGCCTCTGTCACCCCCTCCAGCTGTTATAAACTAAAAGAGCCACCTTGTGCAGCAGTAATGCTGCATTCTAACAAAGTGGCTCTTTTAGTTTTTGGTGCAGTTATTGCCAAAATAAAGCGTTTTATAATTTAGCAAAAATACCTTTCTTTAGCGAGGGAGGCAGGTCTTAACCCCCCTGCTGGAAACAGCACACTGCCGTCACTCAAATCTTCAGGTGTGTCGGGCACCGCCCCCTCCGCGCTGTTTTCCCATGAAATCCGGCGCCTGGCCGTCTGACCTCTCATGCAGTCTTGCAAACTGCGCCAGTGCGGCCAGTGCGGCCACCCACCTTGGGAATCCCAGCCCCGCACTGTGCATAATGGGCACACAGTCGGCGTACTGTTGGAAGCAGATCTTGCAGCTCCGGGTAGGTTTTGAGAAAACGCTGAACCACGAGGTTAAGCACATGGGCCTGGCAAGGTAGTGTGTGAGCTCGCCTCGCCTCAGAGCCCCCACCAGGTTCTGGCCATTGTCACACACGACCATGCCTGGCTGTAGGTTCAGCGGTGTCAACCACAGATCTGACTGCTCTTTCAGAGCTGTCCATTACTTTTCAGCATTGTGCGGTTTGTCACCTAAGTAGATTAGCTTCAGCACAGCATATTGGCGCTTGGCTGAGGCAGTGCTGCAGTGCTGCAGTGCTTCCAGCTTGTGACTGATGTACTACTTTCGGAGATGGAGGCTAAAGAGGAGGCGGAAGAGGAGATGCAGGAGCTGTAGATTGTGGAGGCAATCCAGATTGACGTAGGACCCGCAATCCTCGGGGTTGGGAGTATGTGCACCATCCCAAGGTCAGACTGGGTCCCGACTTCCTTTTTGGAAGTGCATTTGAAAAGCAAGGTGGATTGCTGTTAAGGGAACTAGAGAAAAAAAAAATCTTTTAAATCTTCAGCATAGCGAGTGTGAGCGAGCTGAGTGTGAGCTGAGTGTAAGTGTGAATGGCGGTAAGTGTGACTTGTGATTCAGTGACTTTGGATTCAGGGAGTTTCCAAGGGAGGAATTGCTGTCTGTTTTTTTATTAACACTTTGTATTTATTTTTTTTATTTAACTTTTCTGTCTGGTGCAATCCCCATTAGGAAATGTGCTCCACTCTTGTTAATGCCATCCAGTGCACATCTTGCCATATGTATGCAATCCTTGAGCAGCCGATCGAGGGTGCATACTGCTGTGCAAGATGCGAGCACGTTGTGCATTTGGAAACCCAGATTCTGAATCTAAATGTGCAGCTGGCAACACTGAGATCCATAGACAATATGGAGAGGAGTCTTCTGCTCACGGAGCAGATGCTCAATGGGATAGATGAGGGGGGGATGGTAGAATGGAGCTGCAGGATGGTGAAGTAGCAAGCTGGGTGACAGTTAGGAAGCGGGGTAGAGGGAAGAGTGCCAGAGAGGCTAGTCCTGATCTGGAACACCCCAATAAGTTTGCTAAGTTGGCAGATGAGGGGGGTGCCAGTACAGGGGTAGCACTGCTGCAGCCAGGCATGTCCTCTGAAAGCCGGAGGAATGACTGCTCCAGTAAGGAGGGAAATAGGAGCGCAGGGCAAGCCAGACAGGTGCTGGTAGTGGGCGACTCAATTATTAGGGGAACAGATAGGGCAATCTGTCACAAAGACAGGGATCGTCGAACGGTGTGCTGCCTACCTGGCGCTCGAGTCCGACACATCGCTGATCGGGTGGACAGATTACTGGGAGGGGCTGGTGAGGACACAGCGGTCATGGTGCACATTGGCACAAATGACAAAGTTAGAGGTAGGTGGAAGGTCCTTAAAGATGATTTCAGGGACTTAGGCCGCAAGCTGAAAGCAAGGACCTACAACGTGGTATTTTCCGAAATACTGCCTTACCACGTGCCACGCCAGAGAGGCAACGGGAGATTAGGGAGGTTAATAAGCGGCTCAAGAATTGGTGTAGGAAGGAGGAGTTTGGGTTCCTGCAGAACTGGGCCGACTTCTTAGTTGGCTACAGGCTCTACGCTAGGGACGGGCTGCACCTCAATGGGGAGAGTGCAGCTGTGCTGGGGGAGAAAATGGCTAGAAGGTTGGAGGAGTGTTTAAACTAGGAATTGGGGGAGGGTATTCATTTTATAGGAGGGGAAGATAGTGCAGATAGAGACCTGGGCACAAATAAGGAAGTTGGGGGTGGCAGTGGCATGCGGGTGGGGTTAGAACAGTTAATAATTTAAGAAACAGAGGTACAGAGAGGAACATCAAGTGCATGTATACTAATGCCAGAAGCCTCGCCAACAAAATGGACGAATTAGAACTAATGTTGTTGGAGCATAATTATGACATCGTGGGGATATCTGAAAAGTGGCTGGATGAGAGCCATGACTGGGCTGTTAACTTGCAGGGCTATAGCCTGTTCAGAAATGACCGCACAGATAAGCGAGGGGGTGGGGTGTCTCTGTATGTAAAATTGTCCTTAAAACCCATCCTGCATAATAATATAAATGAAAATGTAGAATCCCTGTGGATGGAGATAAGGGGAGGGGCAAAAAATAATAAATTACTGATAGGGGTTTGTTATAAATCTCCAAAAATAATGGAAGCAATGGAGAATATCCTCGTAAAGCAAATAGATGAAGCTGCGACTCAAGGAGAAGTCATTATTATGGGGGACTTCAACTACCCTGAAATAGATTGGGGAACAGAAACCTGCAGTTCCAGCAAAGGTAATCGGTTTTTGACAACTATGAGAGACAATTACCTTTCACAACTGGTTCAGGACCCAACAAGAAGGGGGGCACTGCTAGACCTAATATTAACCAACAGGCCAGACCGCAGATCAAATATAAGGGTTGGGGGTCACTTGGGGAATAGTGATCACAAAATAATAAGTTTTCATGTATCCTTTAAAAAGATGTGTAATAGAGGGGTTACAAGGACACTAAACTTCAGGAGGGCAAATTTCCAACGGATGAGAGAGGATCTTGGTGCAATTAACTGGGACGATATCCTGAGACACAAAAATACACAAAGAAAATGGGAGACATTTATTAGCATCCTGGATAGGACCTGTGCACAGTATATACCGTATGGGAATAAACATACTAGAAATAGGAGGAAACCAATATGGCTAAATAGAGCTGTAAGGGGCCCAATAAGTGACAAAAAGAAAGCATTTAGAGAATTAAAGGAAGTAAGTAGTGAGGAGGCATTAAATAAATACAAAAAATTAAATAAATTCTGTAAAAAGCAAATCAAGGCAGCAAAGATTGAGACAAAGAGACTCATTGCCAGAGAGAGTAAAAATAATCCTAAAATATTCTTTAACTACATAAATAGTAAGAAACTAAAAAATGATAGTGTTGGCCCCCTTAAAAATAGTCTGGGTGAAATGGTGGATGAGGATGAGGAAAAAGCCAATATGCTAAATGACTTTTTTTCATCAGTATTTACACAAGAAAATCCCATGGCAGACAAAATGACTAGTGATAAAAATTCCCAATTAAATGTCACCTGCTTAACCCAGCAGGAAGTGCGGCGGCGTCTAAAGATCACTGAAATTGACAAATCTCCGGGCCCGGATGGGATATACCCTTGAGTACTGCAGGAATTAAGTACAGTCATTGATAGACCATTATTTTTAATCTTTAAAGACTCCATAATAACAGGGTCTGTACCACAGGACTGGCGTATAGCAAATGTGGTGCCAATATTCAAAAAGGGGACAAAACCGAACTCGGAAATTATAGGCCAGTAAGCTTAACCTCTACTGTGGGTAAAATCCTGGAGGGCATGCTAAGGGATGCTATACTGGAGTATCTGAAGAGGAATAACCTCATGACCCAGTATCAGCACGGGTTTACTAGGGACCGTTCATGTCAGACTAATCTCATCAGGTTCTATGAAGAGGTAAGTTCCGGATTGGACCAAGGAAACCCAGTGGATGTAGTGTATATGGACTTTTCAAAATCTTTTGATACGGTGCCACACAAAAGGTTGATACATAAAATGAGAATAATGGGGATAGGGGAAAATATGTGCAAGTGGGTTGAGAGCTGGCTCAGGGATAGGAAACAAAGGGTGGTTATTAATGGAGCACACTCGGACTGGGTAGCGGTTAGCAGTGGGGTATCACAGGGGTCAGTATTGGGCCCTCTTCTTTTTAACATATTTATTAATGACCTTGTAGGGGGCATTCAGAGTAGAATTTCAATATTTGCAGATGACACTAAACTCTGCAGGGTAATCAATACAGAGGAGGACAATTTTATATTACAGGATGATTTATGTAAACTAGAAGCTTGGGCTGATAAATGACAAATGAGCTTTAATGGGGATAAATGTAAGGTCATGCACTTGGGTAGAAGTAATAAGATGTATAATTATGTGCTTAATTCTAAAACTCTGGGCAAAATCGTCAATGAAAAAGACCTGGGTGTATGGGTGGATGACAAACTCATATTCAGTGGCCAGTGTCAGGCAGCTGCTACAAAGGCAAATAAAATAATGGGATGCATTAAAAGAGTCATATATGCTCATGAAGAGAACATAATTTTACCTCTAAACAAGTCACTAGTTCGACCACACTTAGAATACTGTGCACAGTTCTGGTCTCCGGTGTATAAGAAAGACATAGCTGAACTAGAGCAGGTGCAGAGAAGAGCGACCAAGGTTATTAGAGGACTGGGGGTCTGCAATACCAAGATAGGTTATTACACTTGGGGCTATTTAGTTTGGAAAACCGAAGACTAAGGGGTGATCTTATTTTAATGTATAAATATATGAGGGGACAGTACAAAGACCTTTCTGATGATCTTTTTAATCATAGACCTGAAACAGGGACAAGGGGGCACCCTCTGCGTTTGGAGGAAAAAAGGTTTAAGCATAATAACAGACGCGGATTCTTTACTGTAAGAGCAGAGAGACTATGGAACTCTCTACCGTATAATGTTGTAATGAGTGATTCATTACTTAAATTTAAGAGGTGACTGGATACCTTTCTGGAAAAGTATAATGTTACAGGGTATATATACTAGATTCCTTGATAGGGCGTTGATCCAGGGAACTAGTTTGATTGCCGTATGTGGAGTCGGGTAGGAATTTTTTTCCCCAATGTGGAGCTTATTATTTGCCACATGGGTTTTTTTGCCTTCCTCTGGATCAACAAGTTAGGGCATGTTAGGTTAGGCTATGGGTTGAACTAGATGGACTTATAGTCTTCCCTCAACCTTAATAACTATGTAACTATGTTAAACCAGTGTGCTGTCTGTGAGATCTACTGTCCCTGCCCACAAGCACTTGTCCACGTGTCCGTGGTTAGGTGGACTTTTCCAGCAACAGCATTGTTAAGGGCACGGCTAATATTGTGGGACACATGCTTGTGTAATGCCAAGACAGCACACTGGGAGAAATAGTGGCGGCTGGGGACTGAATACCTTGGCACGGGCACTGCCATCAGGTTGTGGAAAGCTTCGCTCTCCATGAGCCTAAAAGGCAACATTTTGAGCACAAGCAGATGTGAAATTTGTCAATTTAGTACTGTGGCTGGGTGGGGTGTTGGAGGCGTACTTCCGCTTGCGTTCCAAAGACTGTGGAATGGACAACTGAAGGCTGCACTGGAACAAGGACGTGTATGAGCTCGATGATGGTGCTAGTTGAGTCTGGGTAACAGGAGGTGCAGGGCATGAGGCATCTTCACATGCACTGTGGACAGGAGTGTCACGATACCCAGTATAAATGCTGCCGGGAAAACTGCACCCAGCAGCAACGGTGCTGGACTGGTAACTAACCTGATCACCAACGGGACCTTCCACATGAGACAGAGTGATCAGGTAAAGCAACAGGACCTTAGATCACGTGACAGAGTGGGAGGTGGTCAGGGACGGAGCCATATGCTGGGAAACAGAGAAGGAACAAGCATAAAAGAATAGTGAAACAAGCAGAGGTCGTAGCCAGGAGATTCCAAGATACCAACAGGGAGAGTCAGGGAATAGTCAGCAGCCAAGCCAGGGGTCAGTAATCCAGGAAAACGAATAAAGCACGTGACAGGAAGACACAAAGCAAGCCAGCACACACTTCAGAGGTCAAGCATACAGACTGCAGAAAACCTATGGCTGACAAGGATACCAGGTTAGGAGTGAGTATAAAGAGCCCTCCCATCTTGAAAGAGAGGCTAACAACATTAACCCTGAGAGAACAAGACATTAACCTTGTCCAAACCATGACAAGGGGATTGGATTTCACGCACAACAGTGGAAGAAGGAGTGGTGTTACCCGCAGCCACTGTTCCTGGTGCCTGTGGTTCAGCTCACAAAATTGGGTGCATTGCTGCCATGTGCCTGATCATGCTGGTGGTGGTCAGGCTGGTAGTTTAGCTATCCCTGCTGATGCGGGCATGGCAGGTGTTGCAAATGGCCTGTTTGGGGTTATCGGCAGAGTTTTTAAAAAACAACCAGACTTGTGAAGACCTTACAGTTGGACTGACAACTTCCGCCATGTTGGTGTTGCATGGAATGGTTGCCCATCTTCTGTCTGTAGACACCGCACTGATAGACCAGGAATCTGACGGATATACGTGACCTGTTTTTTTTTTTTATTTTATACCCCAAAATAGTGTGCAGAACTAGGGTAACAGACAGCAAAGACAGTGGAATGTAGGCCTGAACTGCCACAATTTGTAGGCCACAAATAGATCAGGCATCTGACAGCGATACCAGACTGTTCAATACGTGGCCTGTATTGTTTTATTTTTTACCCCAAAATAGTGTATAGACCTAGAGTAGCAGGCAGTGAAAAAGTGGAATGTAGGCCTGAAAAGCAACTATTTGTAGAGCACAGATAGATCTGGCGTCTGACGACGATAGAACACTGTTAAATATGTGGCCTGGATTTTTTTGGGCCCACCAAAATTTTGTCAGTAAGTAGGCTATGACACTAAAAAAAAAAATATTGGAGTACTAAAATTGTGAAATATTTAGCGCAATGATATGCGATGCGTGTACAAAACACAGTGATAAATATGAGAACTGTTGCTAAATATTTTTTGGCCAGATAAAGATTTTTTTGGTCAGCAAAATGGTGTCCAAAAATGTTGTAAGACACTCCAAAAAATACTACACTGCAAAAATAAAGGCTAGAATTTTCTGTGCACTCACATCTGATGCCTGGGACAAAAAAGCAGTTTTAAACTGATAGATTTTCATGCTGTTGTTTTAAAATTACCTGGCTGCAGTCTGCAGTGTGACCAAGCAAATAAATGTAGAAAAAAGGGGGGCTCTGGATTGCTTTGTAATAAAATTAGCAGGATTCAGGTGTCAAAAAAATTAATCCTAGCCACAGATACCTGCAGCTAGGTGTATATAAAATAGGCAGCAGACAGTAATGGACCCTCTTGATGTATGCAGTGAGATCTATATACTCACATACAGTGCCTGCATGCCTTGCATTGATGTGGATATGCGCACATAGACTCCCCTGCCTACCTAGCACTGCAATCAATATACCCCCTTATTAGCCCTAAAAAGGATTGTTGGTTTATTTGGACTTGTGGATTATGTGATGGTAGACCCACAATAACTAATAAAAGAACTAATCTAACCCTATCTCAGCAGCAGCTCTCCCTACACTAGCTGAGTCAGGAGCAGAAAGAGGCGAGCAGGGCGGTGCCAGGTCTCTTATAGACCTGATGACGCTGTGCGGCCAGCCAAACACTGTAATACCACAACAAAGATGGCTGCGGTATTACAGTGCATGGAAGACAATCCCTGCATGCTCATTGGAGCTCTAAAGAGCGCCAAAATTTCAGGGCGGAGACCCGAACTCCCACCGAATAATCACGGAAATGCTCGGTGCTCGCCGAGTACACCGAGTACCATGATTCTCGGGCGAGTACCAAGTAGTGGCGAGCACGTTCGCTGGTAACCAATCTGATCACTATTTTCTTGAACTCTGTCCGGTTTACATGAAAAATTTTTGCCACATAACAAGTGTCAATCAATTCTCATACAAGGAACCTTTCCATGGCCCGATGCAAGCTATAAGGAGATAACCTGTCAGCAGCATATTCCTGATTTACACAAGAAAAAGATTTTTAGAGCTTAGTAACTGATGAGATCATCTGACGAATGATTTGCTCATTTATTACCTGATCACTGTTACATTGTCCAATGATGGGAAATGAACAGTCTTAAGGTACCGTCACACTAAGCGACACTGCAGCGATACCGACAACGATGTCGATCGCTGCAGCGTCGCTGTTTGGTCGCTGGAGAGCTGTCACACAGACCGCTCTCCAGCGACCAACGATCCCGAGGTCCCCGGTAACCAGGGTAAACATCGGGTTACTAAGCACAGGGCCGCGCTTAGTAACCCGATGTTTACCATGGTTACCAGCGTTAACGTTAAAAAAACAAACACTACATACTTACCTTCAGCTGTCTGTCCTCCGGCGCTCTGCTTTCTTCTGCACTGTCAGCGCCGGTCAGCCGGAGAGCAGAGCAGTGACCTCACCGCTGTGCTTTCCGGCTGGCCGGCGCTGACACAGGATGCAGGAGGAGTGCAGAGAAGCAGAGCGCCGGGGACAGACAGCTGAAGGTAAGTATGTAGTGTTTGTTTTTTTAACGTTTACGCTGGTAACCAGGGTAAACATCAGGTTACTAAGCGTGGCCCTGCGCTTAGTAACCCGATGTTTACCCTGGTTACCAGTGAAGACATCGCTGGATCGGCGTCACACACGCCGATCCAGCGATGTCAGCGGGAGATCCAGCGACTAAATAAAGTTCTGGATTTTCCTCAGCGACCAACAATCTCCCAGCAGGGGCCTGATCGTTGGTCGCTGTCACACATAACGATTTCCTTAAGGATATCGTTGCTGCGTCACAAGAAGCAACGATATCGTTAACGATATCGTTATGTGTGAAGGTACCTTAACAAAAGTGGGTTAAGCTGACTACCCACACATATGTAAGGACCTTAAATGGGTTGTCAGAGGCTAATGATCGTTGGGGATCTTTTATTGGGCACCCACATCATTCTGCTGTAATCTGCGCTGTTAGAAACCAGAAATGAGCCATGCACAAGCAAACATCAGCCCTGTGTATTGTTCAGTCACTACTGCTAAGAGCTCCTGTTTATCCCCTATTCAATTAAATAGGTGGTCCCCTATGAGGCATGGATTTTCACCACAGACGATGAGGCACAGGAGTCATTTTGGTCTGTCTAGTGAGGCCCAGGCATCACCTTGTTCACTCTGGTGATGCCTTGGTAGAAAAAGTTTGAGAAGCCCTTTTCTAAAAGGTGCTCCCACGTTTCTCATTGTGCTTTTAGTATAAACCATAATTTAAGATCATATGATATGGTATGATCATACCTTTTTTCAGTTTGTGTGTTTTTTGAGTATGGGGTGAGTTGACTTGTGAACAATGAGAAGCAAAGTGTACATGAATATTATTAAGGTGAGACAAAAACACAGACTAAGGGGATTAGTCACTCCTTTAATTACACAAGACAAATGAGTACAGTAATTTCCCCTGTTTCTCTCTGTTGGGCTAATTCCTTTCATGTTTTCCCAATATTCAAATGCGTTACTTCTTGTGTTCAAGCACATTGCCATCAGGTGCACAAACACGTGAGTCTGATATTATCTGGGTGTGAATCCATTGATAACAGGTAGGCAACAAACAAAACATTGGAAGGGCAAACATTGCTCCTTTCATGCGAATTATAACAGATCCTTTATGTTCCAGTATTAATCTCTATTATTCACAACAAATCAGTTCATACTGTATTTTGTCAATGTCTTGGTTCATCCATGTCATCTATCATGGTTTAATCCGTTATATAAAAAAAGTACTTAATGACGATTAAGCAAAACAAAAAGATAAATGGAAATGGAAAATTTTAACATCGAGATCAGGGATGTCTTTAAGGTCAAGTCAAGGGATCTTGGGTGTTTTTCACCTGTCCTTATTCAACAATTTTCTATTAATGCATAAAAAAAGCATTTGAAAGAACATTATATATAGACACCAACTCATGGTGTGACCGTAGGTCAGTCTTGAATGTTAAATGTGACCACTGAGGATCTGATCGGAGGTAAGTAGACTGGGTAAATGAAAAGTCAGTCCCCAGACAGGAACCCGATTTGTGGTAGGAAAATGGAGTATCTTAGAAATATTCAATGACTTGATGGCGGTCCAAGGTATGGATTTTAGAAGAATAGCATTTACCGTAGAAGAGGCAACGGAAGATTATGTAGAGACTCGAGCCATTTTGCAACAAGGGACTACCTAGCTGAAAACAATTTGCATTGTGGTAACCAATTAAAAAGATTTTTATGAGAAGAAAAAGTTTAAATGATTACAGAAAATAGAAAAATCTTTAGCTTTCTATTGTAAATAAATATTCAAATGGAAGTGAAATTACGGGGTGCAAAGTGCAAAGCAGTAAATATGATGGGATTTTATAACTTCATTGTTTTTATTACAGTAATTTAACAATGAAAACACAAAATATATCTAGGAGCTTTTTTATAATCCCCAGATTTAGTGAAGCCAAGTGTTGTATAGATCTCTTCTTTCGCTAATTGCAGTGAACTTGCATCCTGATTTTCTAAAACCCTTCCCATCAGAAGACGTTTCTGACACTGGCCCTGTTTGTTACAGTTTTGTATCAATTTTGCAACAGTATTCTGGTTGATAAGAAAAGCTTTACTTTTCTTTTTGTATCTTTCACCTTTCTTGTATGAAGAAATTATTTTCTTTCCCTGGTCTTGTGACATTTCTCTTCCATGTGGTGCCATTGCTAACAGCATGATCTAAGAAGGCATTTTCTTTGTTAATTAATACCCTTTTATAGCCAACTATCTCCTGGACACTATCTATTTAATTAGTAATTAGACTTATCTGTGATTACATTCTTATTAATTAGAATTTTGTAGCCTAACCTGGAGTTTGCCACTAACTTCCACTAGCACTTCACGCTGCTGCTGTGTGCATGCTAATATCATTCACCAAAGATCCTATAACTGCGGGAGTCTAGAGGAACTGAAGAGGAGACAGGCTGATATGTGCAGTGTATGTATATACATGTACAGTTATGCTCAAATGTTTACATACCTCGGCTTTCCCCATGACTTACAATCCAGAAACATCAGTGGCTGCATGAAAGATGCAAGAGTCTGTGTGGATCCCAGAAACTCACTCAGTTTTTATGCACACACACCGATTACAAGCAAACAGGTCACAGGTGAGGATGTTACCTTTAGTAGACATTCAAACCCATGTGTGTCAACTTCAGTGCATGTTATCAGGCCAAAATCACCAGGGTATGTGAACTTTTGATCAGGGTCATTTGGATGTTTTGGGTTGTCATTATGGTTTAAAAAGAGAAAACACAGCAGTTTGACAATAAATGGCTTCACCCAACCACTAACCATGAGTGGAGAAAAAGTTTTTGGTGTTATCATTCATATTATCTGAAAAAAGGCCAAGAAAGCAAAAGTTTTACTGGGGTATGTAAACTTTTGAGTACAACTGTATATGTATGTGTACATACATTTGTATATATGTGCAGTGTGTGTATATACATTTGTTTGTACTGTGAGTTTATAATGATGTGTATGTTCAGTGAGTGTGTGGTGACATGATTATATTTGAATAAACGTTGATTTTTTTGTTCAAGAATAAATGTGGATTATTGTTCATGGGAAAAAATAAAACAACCCCTGAATATAAGCCCTAACCCGTTTTCTTTCAGTGCAAAAAATAATATAAGACCCTGTCTTATTTTCAAGTAAACAAAATGCCCAGTCCAAAGAGGGAGCGCCAAGCCCCTATTTGTACAAAGTACATAATACTAAAGAATAAAGCATATAGCATTTGTAAAAGCTTTGGGATGACATTACCTTGGGAAGATCAGTGAAGCCAAATAGACTGGGATTAGGGAGGAGTGCTTGACTTGACTCGATGTTTTTATCTATGCAAAAATGCAGTCAGTCATTTATTAGCAGTTCAGCTCCCATTCTCTCCAATTCTTAATAATAATAGGTCATCAATATTAGAGACCCCGGTAATCTTTTTAAAAGTACAATATACTGTAGGACTATATACTATACTATTCTATATACTATACTATACTGTCTATTTGGATCTAGCACTAAAAAATGTCCTTCCATAGACAAATACAGAATAATGTAGCATAGCTGAATGTGTGATTTAGCTAAATTTAGCATCAGGTAGAAACGTTATATCTCAAAATACTGGAACACTAAACATATTTGAGAGAAAAGTGAGGAGTAGATTGCTATAGACAACTCTTCCAATTTTTTTCTCGCACAAGATTGATAGTACCTTATTTTGTCAAATAACTCTGTCAACTACTCTAAATGAGAAGTTCTTGTAAAATACCTTTCCTTGCATGTCTCTGGACAAAAAATGGTTTTATGAGTTGTTAGGGGAAGGCTGAAGACAGCAGACAGAAACAACTACTTTGACGCATGTGAAGAATACAAAACAAATACTTCTGCTCTCGAGGTGTCCGCCTGTTATGACATTTACTTTAAAAAAAAAATTTTTTGTCATGTGAGTTCCTGAATTTGAATGTATCGGCACACCATGTTTATACTTAGGGAAAACTATGTTTCAGACTAAGTATAAACAGAGAGAATACACGACATAGTAGGTTTACGGATAGTGTAGCTAAGGTGTAACATGTCATGTGGCCGATTTGTGTACAGTCTGTCATCTGAACATGCTCCCAACGGCACAAGGAGGTGTGTTGTTGTGGGGAAACAGATTTCTGCCTCAATGGAAAAAAACTCATGAACAAACTCTTCTCAGGTGAACATGGAAATTATTATATTTCTAGAGTTGTTCCAATACCTTGTTTCTAATTGTAAGCGACGGCAGACCACCACCACCACCACCACCAACATAGTGGTGCATAGGTGTAAGGCTAGATGAGGAAAAAATACAGATGTGATAGTGTTTATAATCATCATTTATCAGGCCGTATATCCCTTATTTTAAAAAAAAAATGACATGTGTTTCCACAAAGCTCTGATCATACACTGTCTACTTCAGTACTCCCCATAGTCATGGGATGACATGTATTACAGGTAGAGAATATAGGTTATATCATTGTTTCCAGCATCATAACAAATCCAGGAATAAAAATGAGTGAACCTCATATATTGATTACTTAAAAAAAAATTTTAAAAAAGAAAATATCGTTACACCGCACAAACATATTACCCTGTCCTCTGGGACCGTACTCAGCAAAAATATTGTAGAAAGTCCGACAATATTGTAGAAGGAATGAAATTGTGGCAGTCACCTGTGCACAAAAATGTAGAAGACTTTATTGCTTTTATGTAGATAAAAATTACAGCATGGTAGTGTATGGCATAATGCTATATGCAGACAATGGCCGTTTCGCCCCGAGCAGGCACTTCTTCCTGGTCTCTGGGAGAAAGAAACACCTGCTCGGCGCGAAATGGCTAATGTCCATATAGTGAAGTATGCTGTACACTACGATGCTGTAATTTGTATCTTCTTGGAATAAAGTCTTCTGAATTTTGTATGCACTGGAAAATGCCGCAATTTCATTTTTTCTACAATCTTATTATAGAATACAGTGGCAGAATGGTAAAGTTGATCCCCATTCAGGGCTTGCAGAAGTTTGCATATACACAGTCGTTGATTCAACAACTTTACTCACAGGGAGGCAACAAGCTTGATGGTTACATAGTTACAAGAGCCAATAGGTTGACTTAAAAAAGAGTGAAAAGAGATGAGACCCATTGGGTGGCATTGTGTGCTAGAATAAGTAAAGAGAGTGAGATGTTGCTCATTTGATGGAGTTAAGTAGCAAAGCCACAAAAAGAGGACAAAGAATCCTCCAAAAATTCAAGAATTAATACAGCAAAAAAGGGTCAGAAGTATTTACCTGCCCGGGTTTGAGAACTAATGCACTCTCAGAATGCAGCAAATCCATGTAGTAAAGATGGCGGCAACAGAGTTGAAAGAGATGAGACAACTATTCACAACCTACCAATTCATGGAGGTGGTGATTGCTTAGTATTAGATTACATAAAAGCAGTTTGTATAGGGCGCTGGTCACACACAGGTAATGGACAGTATCTGGCTTGTTTCACAGTGTCTTAGTTTTAAAGTTTAACAAAGACACTAGCCCACCGTGTTCAACCTATAATAACCTAACAAATTGTGGTTCATCTTTTACACTTGCTGCCTCACAGTTGCCTATATGCAGGCAGACTACTAATCTACTATATAAAGCTGAATGTGTGTGTGTGTGTGTGTGTATGTGTGTATGTCCGGGATTGGCATCTGCACCGTCGCAGCTACAGCCACAAAATTTTGCACAGTCACACGTCTGGACCCTGAGAGCGTCATAGGCCATGTTGTGAGGCGAAATTTTAACCCCGCGCGTTCCAATTCACCAAACAATTTTGCCCCTATCTACATAATGGGGAAAAGTGAAAGGAAAAGTGTTGGAGGCAAATTGACAGCAGCCAGATGTGAACAAGGGGGACTTAAAGAGTGAGAGCGATGGCGCCAAAGAGTATATACCGTACAGTTGCTAAGGTGGGGCCCCGACATGGGATACTCACCACACACGGGGATATGAACACACACACAAAATGCGCCACACACTACCACGTGCTTGAACACATATACCATCCTCAGCACACATTTCACCACACATACACCAACCTCGCCACATAAAAGTCAAAACACAAAAGTCGCCGGTCAAAACTCGCCACGCGCAAAACTCGCCACATGCAAAAAATAGGCTCACGCAAAACTCGCCACAAGTGCAAAACTCACCTCATGGAAAACTCACCACATGCAAAACTTGCACACGCGGAAAAATTGCCACATGCACAAAAGTTGCAACACATGCAAAAGTTGCCTCACACAAAACTTGCACATACTCAAAAGGCACCACACATAAAACTTGCCACGCGCAAAACTCGCCATGCGCAAAACTTGCTGCACACAACTTGCTACACTAACCTATCACATGCAACTTGACACACAAAAAGTTGCTACACGCATGTTGCCACACAAAACTCATCCCACAAAAGTCGCTACACACAACTCAACACACACAACTTGACAAACGAAACTCGCCCTAAAACACACACAAGTCTGGTATTATCTTCAAAAATAAAAATCTGATTAATAAGCAGACAAACTACAAGAGCAACAAATGTACCATATAGGAAATACGGCAGCTGTCAGTCACATGACCTGTCTATTATGTGTATGTGTGAGCTAATATATACTGCCAGGGGGAGGGCTTCCTGTTGGCTGGGGATTTATCAGGCTGCCAATTTAGCTTACAAATACTGAGGTAAAAATACTGAGCAAATAACGTGTGAACGAGGTCTAATACAGGAGGAGATGACACACAGGTATATACTATATACAGGGGAGATGACACACAGATATATACTATATACAGGAGAGATGACACACAGGTATATACTATATAGAGGAGGAGATGGCATACAGGTACATATATATACAGGAGGAGATGACATACAGGTATATACTATATACAGGAGCAGATGACCTACAGGTATATACTATATACAGGAGGAGATTACATACAGGTATATGCTATATATAGAAGATGACATACAGGTATATACTATATACAGGAGGAGATGACACAGATATATACTATATACAGGGGAGATGACACACAGATATATACTATATACAGGAGGAGATGACATACAGGTATATACTATATATAAGAGAAGATGACATACAGGTATATGCTATATACAGAGGAGATGACACACAGCAGGTATATACTATATACAGGGGAGATGACATACAGGTATATACTATATACAGGAGATGACATACAGGTGTATACTATATATAAGGGAGATGATAAACATGTATATACTGAGGTGAAAATGAGAGGTGTGAGGTGAAAATGAAAAGGTGTGAGTGCAAAATGAGAGGAGTGAGGGAAAATAGTGGAGTGATCAGAAAATGACAGATGTGAGGTCGAAATGACAAGTGTTAGGGGGGAATGAGAGGAGTGAGGGGAAAAATAAGGAGTGAGGGGGAAAATAAGGAGTGAGGGGGAAAATAAGGAGTGAGGGGGAAAATAAGGACTGAGGGGGTAAATAAGGACTGAGGGAGAAAATGAGAGGTATGAGGGAGAAAATGAGAGATGTGAGGGGGAAAATGAAAGATGTGATTGGGAAAATGAGAGGCGTGATGGGAAAATAAGAGAAGTGTGGTGCTATAACTAACCACAGATATTTACTATGCCCAGGCAAAGCCGGGCTCTTTAGCTAGTCTACTATATAAAGCTGAATGTGTGTGTGTATATGTATGTATGTATGTCCGGGATTGGCATCTGCAACGTCGCAGCTACAGCCACAAAATTTTGCACAGTCACACGTCTGGACCCCGAGAGCGTCATAGGCTATATTGTGAGGCGAAATTTTAACCCCGCGCGTTCCAATTCACCAAACAATTTTGCCCCTATCTACATAATGGGGAAAAAAGTGAAAGGAAAAGTGTTGGAGGCGTCGCAGCTACAGCAACAAAATTTTGCACAGTCACACGTCTGGTCCCCGAGAGCATCATAGGCTACTGTTGTGAGTTCTGTTTTTGGGCTCCCTCTGGTGGTTACTGATGGTACTGGGTGATTTGTGTTCTGCTGTCTCTGGTGTCCACCTGTTCTATTAGGATTTGGGAGTTTCCTATTTAACCGGGCTTTCTTGTCATTTCCCCGCCGGCTATCAAGGTTATCAGAGTGTTTTGTTACCTCAGCTTCTGGCTTCAGTAATCTTCAGGACAAGCTAAGTTTTTGATTTTCTTGTTCCACGTTTTGCTTTATTTTTGTCTTGTCCAGCTTGCATATAATTGTTTCTTTGCTGCTGGTTGCTCTAGCGGGCTGTAATTGCTCCTCATGTTCCATGAGTTGGAGCATGAGTTCAAGTAATTACAGGATGGGTTTTTAAAGGGTTTTTTGCTGACCGCGCAGATTACTTTTGTATCCTCTGCTATCTAGTTTTAGCGGGCCTCATTTTGCTGAATCTGTTTTCATACTGTGTATGTGCCTTCCTCTCATTTCACCGTCATTATATGTGGGGGGCTGCTATTTCTGTGGGGTATTTCTCTGGAGGCAAGAGAGGTCTGTGTTTCTTCTAATAGGGGAAGTTAGATCTTCGGCTGGTGCGAGACGTCTAGGATCAACGTAGGCACGTTCCCCGGCTATTGTTATTTGTGTGTTCAGGTTTAGGGTCGCGGTCAGCTCAGGTTCCATCACCCTAGAGCTCGTTGGTGCTTGTCCTTTTGTGATTCCCTGCCATTGGAATCATGACAGTATAGCCGGCCAAAATGTTTGGGCTGAAGTAGGAGGAAAAGTAGTCTGAGGAAGTTTTTTTTTTTTTCTCCTCTGAGGTTGCTGCCTAGCCTTAATTGCAGCCTGGCTGATTTTTTTTTTCCTCCTCTTAATCCTTGAATGGCTCTGACCTTAGCTGTTTATCATGGACGTCCAGAGTTTAGCTTCCAGCTTGAATAATCTTGCTGCTAAGGTTCAAAATATACAAGATTTTGTTGTACATGCTCCTATGTCTGAACCTAGAATTCCTATTCCAGAGTTCTTTGCTGGAGATAGATCTAGTTTTCTGAATTTTAGGAACAATTGCAAGCTGTTCCTTTCTTTGAAATCTCGCTCTTCTGGAGACCCTGCTCGGCAGGTTAAGATTATTATATCTTTCCTGCGGGGTGACCCTCAAAATTGGGCATTTGCATTGGCACCAGGGGATCCTGCGTTGCTTAATGTGGATGCGTTTTTTCTGGCATTGGGTTTGCTCTATGAGGAACCTAACCAAGAGATTCAGGCTGAAAAAGCTTTATTAGCTCTCTCTCAGGGGCAAGATGAAGCAGAAATATATTGTCAAAAATTTCGGAAATGGTCAGTGCTTACTCAGTGGAATGAGTGCGCCCTGGCTGCAAACTTCAGAGATGGCCTTTCTGAGGCCATTAAAGATGTTATGGTGGGGTTCCCTGCGCCTACGGGTCTGAATGAGTCTATGACTATGGCTATTCAGATTGATCGGCGTTTACGGGAGCGCAAACCTGTGCACCATTTGGCGGTGTCTTCTGAACAGGCACTTGAGACAATGCAATGTGATAGAGTTCAGTCTAGAAGTGAACGGCAAAACTATAGGCGGAAAAATGGGTTGTGCTTTTATTGTGGTGATTCAGCTCATGTTATATCAGCATGCTCTAAACGCACAAAAAAGGTTGATAAGTCTGTTGCCATTAGTACTTTACAGTCTAAGTTCATTCTGTCTGTGACTCTGATTTGCTCATTATCATCCATTTCCGTCGATGCCTATGTAGATTCAGGCGCTGCCCTGAGTCTTATGGATTGGTCATTTGCCAAGCGATGTGGGTTTAGTCTTGAGCCTCCGGAAGTCCCTATTCCTTTGAAGGGAATTGACTCTACACCTTTAGCTATGAATAAACCTCAGTACTGGACACAAGTGACCATGCGTATGACTCCCGTTCATCAGGAGGTGATTCGCTTCCTGGTATTGTATAATTTACATGATGTTCTAGTACTTGGTCTGCCATGGTTACAAACTCATAATCCAGTCCTTGACTGGAAAACAATGTCTGTGTTAAGCTGGGGATGTCAGGGGGTTCATGATGATGCACCTCCGATTTCTATCGCTTCATCTACTCCTTCTGAGGTTCCTGTATTTTTGTCTGATTATCGGGATGTTTTTGAGGAGCCTAAGCTCAGTTCGCTTCCTCCTCACAGGGATTGCGATTGTGCTATAGATTTAATTCCTGGTAGTAAATTTCCTAAAGGTCGTTTGTTCAATCTGTCAGTGCCAGAGCATACTGCTATGCGGGATTATGTTAAGGAGTCCTTGGAAAGGGGACATATCCGTCCATCTTCGTCCCCTTTGGGAGCAGGTTTTTTTTTCGTGGCCAAAAAAGATGGGTCCTTGAGGCCTTGTATAGATTATCGTCTTTTGAATAAGATTACCGTAAAATATCAGTATCCTTTGCCTTTGTTGACTGATTTGTTTGCTCGCATTAAGGGGGCTATATGGTTCACTAAGATTGATCTTCGGGGTGCGTATAATCTTATACGAATAAAGCAAGGTGATGAGTGGAAAACCGCATTTAATACGCCTGAGGGCCATTTTGAGTATTTGGTAATGCCTTTCGGACTTTCTAATGCTCCTTCAGTCTTCCAGTCCTTTATGCACGATATTTTCCGTGAATATCTGGATAAATTTATGATTGTGTATTTGGATGATATTTTGGTTTTTTCTGATGACTGGGAGTCTCATGTTCAGCAGGTCAGGAGGGTGTTTCAGGTCCTGCGGGCTAATTCTTTGTTTGTAAAGGGCTCAAAGTGTCTCTTTGGAGTCCAGAAGATTTCTTTCTTGGGGTATATTTTTTCCCCTTCTACTATTGAGATGGATCCCGTCAAGGTTCGTTCTATTTGTGACTGGACGCAGCCTGCATCTCTTAAGAGTCTGCAGAAGTTCTTGGGCTTTGCTAATTTCTATCGTCGTTTTATAATTAATTTTTCTAGTGTTGTTAAGCCTTTGACGGATTTGACTAAGAAGGGTGCTGATGTTGCTGATTGGTCTCCTGCGGCTGTGGAGGCCTTTCAGGAACTTAAACGCCAGTTTTCTTCTGCTCCTGTGTTGCGTCAACCTGATGTTTCGCTTCCTTTCCAGGTTGAGGTTGATGCTTCCGAGATTGGAGCGGGGGCGGTTTTGTCACAGAGAAGCTCCGATTGCTCGGTGATGAAGCCATGTGCGTTCTTTTCTAGAAAATTTTCGCCCGCTGAGCGGAATTATGATGTGGGTAATCGGGAACTTTTGGCCATGAAGTGGGCATTTGAGGAGTGGCGTCATTGGCTGGAGGGTGCTAGACATCGTGTGGTGGTCTTGACTGATCACAAAAATCTGATTTACCTTGAGTCTGCCAGGCGTCTGAATCCTAGACAGGCTCGTTGGTCACTGTTTTTCTCTCGTTTCAATTTTGTGGTTTCGTACCTGCCAGGTTCAAAGAATGTGAAGGCGGATGCTCTTTCTAGGAGTTTTGTGCCTGACTCCCCTGGAAATTCTGAGCCCACTGGTATCCTTAGGGATGGGGTGATTTTGTCGGCCGTCTTCCCAGACTTGCGACGTGCTTTGCAGGAGTTTCAGGCGGGTAAACCTGATCGTTGTCCGCCTGAGAGACTGTTTGTTCCGGATAGTTGGACCAGTAGAGTCATCTCCGAGGTCCATTCTTCTGCGTTGGCAGGTCATCCTGGAATATTTGGTCCGCGCTTTTCATAGGGCTCATCCTGGTCGCCCTGGTGGTTCTCGTGAGGGTTCGGTGACCCCGCCTCAAGGGGGGGTACTGTTGTGAGTTCTGTTTTTGAGCTCCCTCTGGTGGTTACTGATGGTACTGGGTGATTTGTGTTCTGCTGTCTCTGGTGTCCACCTGTTCTCTTAGGATTTGGGAGTTTCCTATTTAACCGGCTTTCTTGTCATTTCCCCGCCGGCTATCAAGGTTATCAGAGTGTTTTGTTACCTCAGCTTCTGGCTTCAGTAATCTTCAGGACAAGCTAAGTTTTTGATTTTCTTGTTCCACGTTTTGCTTTATTTTTGTCTTGTCCAGCTTGCATATAATTGTTTCTTTGCTGCTGGTTGCTCTAGCGGGCTGTAATTGCTCCTCATGTTCCATGAGTTGGAGCATGAGTTCAAGTAATTACAGGATGGTTTTTTAAAGGGTTTTTTGCTGACCGCGCAGATTACTTTTGTATCCTCTGCTATCTAGTTTTAGCGGGCCTCATTTTGCTGAATCTGTTTTCATACTGTGTATGTGCCTTCCTCTCATTTCACCGTCATTATATGTGGGGGGCTGCTATTTCTGTGGGGTATTTCTCTGGAGGCAAGAGAGGTCTGTGTTTCTTCTAATAGGGGAAGTTAGATCTTCGGCTGGTGCGAGACGTCTAGGATCAACGTAGGCACGTTCCCCGGCTATTGTTATTTGTGTGTTCAGGTTTAGGGTCGCGGTCAGCTCAGGTTCCATCACCCTAGAGCTCGTTGGTGCTTGTCCTTTTGTGATTCCCTGCCATTGGAATCATGACAGGCTACGTTGTGAGGTGAAATTTTAACCCCGCGCTTTCCAATTCACCAAACAATTTAGCCCCTATCTACATAATGGGGAAAAAGTGAAATGAAAAGTGTTGGAGGCGTCGCAGCTACAGCCACAAAATTTTGCACAGTCACACGTCTGGACCCTGAGAGCGTCATAGGCTATGTTGTGAGGTGAAATTTTAACTCCGCGCTTTCCAATTCACCAAACTATTTTTCCCCTATCTACATAATGGGGAAAAGTGAAAGGAAAAGTGTTGGAGGCAAATTGACAGCTGCCAGATGTGAACAAAGGGGACTTAAAGAATGAGAGCGATGGCGCAAAAGAGTATATACCATACAGTTGCTAAGGTGGGGCCCCGACATGGGATACTCACCACACACGGGGATATGAACACACACACAAAATGCGCCACACACTACCACGTGCTTGAACACATATACCACCCTCAGCACACATTTCACCACATATACACCAACCTCGCCACATAAAAGTCTAAACACAAAAGTCGCCGCTCAAAACTCGCCACGCGAAAAACTCGCCACATGCAAAAACTAGGCTCATGCAAAACTCGCCACAAGTGCAAAACTCACCTCATGGAAAACTCGCCACACGCAAAACTTGCACACGCGGAAAAATTGCCACATGCACAAAAGTTGCAACACATGCAAAAGTTGCCTCACACAAAACTTGCACATACTCAAAAGGCACCACACATAAAACTCGCCACGCGCAAAACTCGCCATGCGCAAAACTTGCTGCACACAACTTGCTACACTAAAATGTCACATGCAACTCGACACACAAAAAGTTGCTACACGCATGTTGCCACACAAAACTCATCTCACAAAAGTCGCTACATGCATGTCGCCACACGCAACTCAACACACACAACTTGACAAACGAAACTCGCCCTAAAACACACACAAGTCTGGCATTATCCTTCAAAAATAAAAATCTGATTAATAAGCAGACAAACTACAAGAGCAACAAATGTACCATATAGGAAATACGGCAGCTGTCAGTCACATGACCTGTCTATTATGTGTATGTGTGAGCTAATATATACTGCCAGGGGGAGGGCTTCCTGTTGGCTGGGGATTTATCAGGCTGCCAATTTATCTTACAAATACTGAGGTAAAAATACTGAGCAAATAACGTGTGAACGAGGTCTAATACAGGAGATCACACAGGTATATACTATATACAGGGGAGATGACACACAGATATATACTATATACAGGAGAGATGACACACAGGTATATACTATATAGAAGAGGAGATGACATACAGGTACATACTATATACAGGAGGAGATGACATACAGGTATATACTATATACAGGAGGAGATGACACACAGGTATATACTATATACAGGAGCAGATTACCTACAGATATATACTATATACAGGGGAGATGACACACAGGTATATACTATATACAGGAGGAGATGACATACAGGTATATACTATATATAGAAGGAGATGACATACAGGTATATACTATATATAGGAGGAGATGACATACAGGTATATACTATATATAGGAGGAGATGACATACAGGTATATACTATATACAGGGGAGATGACATACAGGTATATACTATATACAGGAGATGACATACAGGTGTATACTATATATAAGGGAGATGACAAACATGTACAGTGGGGCAAAAAAGTATTTAGTCAGTCAGCAATAGTGCAAGTTCCACCACTTAAAAAGATGAGAGGCGTCTGTAATTTACATCATAGGTAGACCTCAACTATGGGAGACAAACTGAGAAAAAAAAATCCAGAAAATCACATTGTCTGTTTTTTTAACATTTTATTTGCATATTATGGTGGAAAATAAGTATTTGGTCAGAAACAAACAATCAAGATTTCTGGCTCTCACAGACCTGTAACTTCTTCTTTAAGAGTCTCCTCTTTCCTCCACTCATTACCTGTAGTAATGGCACCTGTTTAAACTTGTTATCAGTATAAAAAGACACCTGTGCACACCCTCAAACAGTCTGACTCCAAATTCCACTATGGTGAAGACCAAAGAGCTGTCAAAGGACACCAGAAACAAAATTGTAGCCCTGCACCAGGCTGGGAAGACTGAATCTGCAATAGCCAACCAGCTTGGAGTGAAGAAATCAACAGTGGGAGCAATAATTAGAAAATGGAAGACATACAAGACCACTGATAATCTCCCTCGATCTGGGGCTCCACGAAAAATCCCACCCCGTGGGGTCAGAATGATCACAAGAACGGTGAGCAAAAATCCCAGAACCACGCGGGGGGACCTAGTGAATGAACTGCAGAGAGCTGGGACCAATGTAACAAGGCCTACCATAAGTAACACACTACGCCACCATGGACTCAGATCCTGCAGTGCCAGACGTGTCCCACTGCTTAAGCCAGTACATGTCCGGGCCCGTCTGAAGTTTGCTAGACAGCATTTGGATGATCCAGAGGAGTTTTGGGAGAATGTCCTATGGTCTGATGAAACCAAACTGGAACTGTTTGGTAGAAACACAACTTGTCGTGTTTGGAGGAAAAAGAATACTGAGTTGCATCCATCAAACACCATACCTACTATAAAGCATGGTGGTGGAAACATCATGCTTTGGGGCTGTTTCTCTGCAAAGGGGCCAGGACGACTGATCCGGGTACATGAAAGAATGAATGGGGCCATGTATCGTGAGATTTTGAGTGCAAACCTCCTTCCATCAGCAAGGGCATTGAAGATGAAACGTGGCTGGGTCTTTCAACATGACAATGATCCAAAGCACACCGCCAGGGCAACGAAGGAGTGGCTTCGTAAGAAGCATTTCAAGGTCCTGGAGTGGCCTAGCCAGTCTCCAGATCTCAACCCTATAGAAAACCTTTGGAGGGAGTTGAAAGTCCGTGTTGCCAAGCGAAAAGCCAAAAACATCACTGCTCTAGAGGAGATCTGCATGGAGGAATGGGCCAACATACCAACAACAGTGTGTGGCAACCTTGTGAAGACTTACAGAAAACGTTTGACCTCTGTCATTGCCAACAAAGGATATATTACAAAGTATTGAGATGAAATTTTGTTTCTGACCAAATACTTATTTTCCACCATAATATGCAAATAAAATGTTAAAAAAACAGACAATGTGATTTTCTGGATTTTTTTTTCTCAGTTTGTCTCCCATAGTTGAGGTCTACCTATGATGTAAATTACAGACGCCTCTCATCTTTTTAAGTGGTGGAACTTGCACTATTGCTGACTGACTAAATACTTTTTTGCCCCACTGTATATACTAAGGTGAAAATGAAAAGGTGTGAGTGCAAAATGAGAGGAGTGAGGGAAAATAGTGGAGTGATCGGAAAATGACAGATGTGAGGTCGAAATGACAAGTGTTAGGGGGGAATGAGAGGAGTGAGGGAGAAAATGAGAGGTGTGAGGGAGAAAATGAGAGGTGTGAGGGAGAAAATGAGAGGTGTGAGGGAGAAAATGAGAGATGTGAGGGGGAAAATTAAAGATGTGATTGGGAAAATGAGAGGCGTGATGGGAAAATAAGAGAAGTGACGTGCTATAACTAACCACAGATATTTACTATGCCCAGGCAACACCGGGCTCTTCAGCTAGTTATTTATAAAAATGGAAAAACTGGAGGGACAAGAAGTGCAAAATAGGGTCCGATCTGGTGGCAAAAGGGTATAGAATGTTAAGAAATCTGCTCAACTGATAGGGTTGTGACAGTCACAACTCCTGTTTAAAGCATGTGAAGGCTGCTGCAGGACCACTAATTGGGTTTGATGCAATAGAATGAGGAATCTGTTGATTCAAAATCCGCTCTGCCAAGTATCTAAAGTACGATCATAGACCTAGATGTTGTATAATTGGGATTTATTGCGTCAACGCGTTTCAAGTTTTACAAACCTCTTCAACAGGTCAAAACCATCGTAAGCAAAGTGATGTGGCAAAATGAATGTTCCTGTCATATGGTTAATTCTTCACTTACTCATCACATTCCGGAGTATGCAGCTAAGTTGCTCTGAAGCTCAGACTGGAGCTGTTTCATGTTCCATAGTAGCCCCCTTTATGCCCTAAGGTGCTGCATCTTAATAACAAATGCAACTACACCCCATTTGCTACCTTACGATGATATAGGTAGTCTCTCCTCTTCTGCCTGTCTGCGGGTGTCTAAAGGTACCGTCACACTCAGCGACGCTGCAGCGATATAGACAACGAGCCGATCGCTGCAGCGTCGCTGTTTAGGTCGCTGTAGAGACGTCAAGCACAGCAGCTCCAGAACGATGCAGGAGCGATCCTGTGACGTAACGGCGACTCACTTATCGTTCTCGCTGGTTGTTAGCTCCATGTTAAAACATTGCTGGCATCGTTGCTTTTGCTGTCAAACATAATGATACACGCCGACCTGACGACCAAATAAAGTTCTGGCCTTCTAGCTCCAACCAGCGATATCACAGTGGGATCCAGATCGCTGCTGCGTGTCAAACACAACGAGATCGCTATCCAGGCCGCTGCAACGTCATAGATCATTGTCGTTCTCGTTGTAAAGTTGCTGAGTGTGACGGTACCTTAACTTCCACTGGTGAGAAACAATTCCCTTTACGCTCTCAGGAATGCTACCAAAGGAAATAAGGACCTGGTACATAATTATTAGTTCTGACTTCAAAACTCCCTTGCATCTCTCGTGCTGCACATCACACATACAAGTTGCACCTGTTTCACAACTACAGTATAGCACTTTACACTATACAATGTCCAATAAAAACATGTTGGGGTTCATGTGGTATTAGTCTTTGTAAGAGTGTGGCAAAAATATTTTCATCCCTCTTACACAAACACCATGCAGTGCCTGATCACCAGCATCATAACAAAGGGCACATAGCATTGTAATATGCCCATTTACCACTACTATACTAGGGAATATAGCTTTGGCTGTATAAGAATATGATCGTGCACCAAGTTTTGGATCAATGGTACATTTTGGTCAGTGCTCACCCATTTAATAGAGACCAGTGATGTGCCTATCCAACCACTTCCAATGATATTTGATAGGAATTAAAGAGGACCATTCACCAAATATTTCATGTTGAACTTGACACATGATATAATAGTAACTGTAGTGCACATTAAAAGCTTTATGTTGCATAGATATTAGCAATCAATATATTTTGTTACATCTAAAGGGGGCATTATAAGAGAGTTTTCACTGTAGGCGTTGGACTTCTTCCCCCTATGTGACATTGCCCAATCATAAGCAGGCAGTAACAAAACAGGAGAGAGAAGGACCACCCACACCATAGCTTAGAACAGGCTTTCTCATGTGTGAGACATATGACAGGCAGTCTGATCTCACTGCAAAGTGATTACAAGTGGCTGTGAGCACAGCAGACCTGGGTGCCATTACCGACACCTTTGAGCTTTCATCTCCTAGCGGTCCATGTGGGCAGTGGGGAAATACAGCTGAGTTTAGCTCATCTATCAGCTCTCCTCTCATTGTGCTGCCACCTCAGCTGCACTGCACCTCCACTCAACTGACTGACAGGTGATGAGAGCTCCAAAGATATCAGGCATTACACTTACGTGTGCTGTGCTCACAGCAACTTCTAATCTCTCTGCAGTGAAATGAGACTGTCTGTCATTACATGCCTCACAATGAGAAACTTGCTGTAAGTCATTGTGGGGCGTGTTTTTTTTTCCTGTGTGTTGCTGTCTGCTTATCACTGTTAGGTGTCACACAGGGGGAAAGAAGTACACACCCACAGTGAAGATTCTCTGATAATGATTATTCGGATTAGCTCATTAAGGTACCTTCACACATAACGATATTGTTAACGATATCGTTGCATTTTGTGACGTAGCAACGATATCGTTAATGAAATCGTTATGTGTGACAGCAACCAACGATCAGGCCCCTGCTGGGAGATCGTTGGTCGCTGAACAAAGTCCAGAACTTTATTTCGTCGCTGGATCTCCCGCGGACATCGCTGGATCGGCGTGTGTGACACCGATCCAGCGATGTCTTCACTGGTAACCAGGGTAAACATCGGGTAACTAAGCGCAGGGCCGCGCTTAGTAACCCGATGTTTACACTGGTTACCATCCTAAAAGTAAAAAAACAAACAGTACATACTTACCTACCGCTGTCTGTCCTTGGCGCTGTGCTCTGCACTCCTCCTGCACTGGCTGTGAGCGTCGGTCAGCCGGAAAGCAGAGCGGTGACGTCACCGCTCTGCTTTCCGGCCGCTGTGCTCACAGCCAGTACAAGAGGAGTGCAGAGCACAGCGCCGGGGGACAGACAGCGGTAGGTAAGTATGTACTGTTTGTTTTTTTACTTTTAGGATGGTAACCAGGGTAAACATCGGGTTACTAAGCGCGGCCCTGCGCTTAGTTACCCGATGTTTACCCTGGTTACCGGCATCGTTGGTCGCTGGAGAGCGGTCTGTGTGACAGCTCTCCAGCGACCAAACAGCGACGCTGCAGCGATCCGGATCGTTGTCGGTATCGCTGCAGCGTCGCTTAATGTGAAGGGGCCTTTAGGTACCAAATACTTTGATTGCTAAGATCCCCAGAACAGAAAAGTTAAACATTTTTTTAAAAAACTTAATTCCGCTCTGCAGCCACTATTATATCATATGCCCAGTTCAACATGAATAATTTGCTGAAAGGTCCACTTTAAATATCCATTATTCTACCTGTAATTTTGCAACATGCATAATTCTATAAAAATTAAGTATTGCACTTCTTCCTTTAAAATCGACTCCAAGGCAGAATTTACAAATTATACTGTCTTAAGCACCACATATAGATACAAATTAAACCATAACCATATTTTGATGATATATTTTATAGACTATGTATTTTACAATTTTCAATGGAGAAGCAAATTAAAAAAAGGGAAAAAAAATCTTCTCATTTAGCATCATTAATTTGTTGTCATATATGGCCTTTATAAATCCCTGGTAATCTATACAGGGCTATATTTAATCTTACGTCCTCCTTGATTTGTTAATGTATTTTCTCTAGTGCTTTGGGCTAAATCAAATAGCTTGCCTGTTTGTTCAAGTAAATTACATTTGTTGATACAAGACATCAAGATTTTAGATTTCAATTTAGAAAAAATCAATCCCTCAGGTTCAGAAATGGAGCTCATATTATAGTTTATAGGAAGATTGGTATAGGGAAACTAGGAAAATTGCATCAGCTACTTGAAATAAATATCTTCCTGCGAAGCGCAAAACGGCTATCAAACATAAAATACGAGCGAGGCTGCAGCCTAATATCATAGCAAAGGTTATAAAACACCAGTGCAAGGAATCAGACAATGTGGAAGCAATGTTGGAGCAAGGACATAAGGTAATATAGTCTTTTGTGGAAAAGTATGGCCCTTATTCTCAGAATAAGAAGTTCATGCCAGTGGTGGCCTTGCTGTAATGACAAGAATTGGATACGCTTTATCATGAATTTCTTAGACACCCATGTCCTATAATGCTTAGTAAAGTAGATATAGAAGAAAATGTAAAAGGCTATCTAATGCAATAGAAATAAATATATTAGCATTACAATATACAGATTATCTGACATTGAAAAAGTATGAAAAATTGAAATATACAGCATTAAAAAACAGATTTTCATTCTAAGGCCATGTTCACACCATCCTTTTTTTCATGCGGAATCGCCGCGATTTTCCCGCTGCGGGTCCGCAGCTGTTTTCCATGCAGGGTACATTACAATGTACCCTATGGAAAACAGGAACTGCTGTGCCCACATTGCGGAAAATCGCGAAAAAAGCCACACTGAATTGCCGCGGTAAAAAAGAAGTACCATGTCACTTCTTTTTGCGGAACTGCAGCGGTTCTGCACCCATAGACCTCCATTGTGAGGTCAAACCCGCAGTAAAACCCGCAGATGAAAAATATATCTGCGGGTTTTACTGCGGTTTGTGGTGCAGAACCGCTGCAGTGTGGCTGCCCCCCCGTGCCCCAATCCCACCCCCCCATGCTCCGATGCCACCCTCCCGTGCTCCGACGCCCCCCCGTGCCCTAATCTTCCCCCCTTATACTTACCCGGCCTCCCGGTGTCCGTCCGGCCGTCTTCTCCCTGGGCGCCGCCATCTTGCAAAATGGCGAGCGCATGCGTAGTGCGCCCGCCGAATCCGACCGCCGGCAGATTCGTTCCAAAGTGCATTTTGATCACTGAGATATAACCTATCTCAGTGATCAAAATAAAAAAAATAGTAAATGACCCCCCCCCCCTTTGTCACCCCCATAGGTAGGGACAATAAAAAAATTAAGATTTTTTTTTTTCCACTAAGGTTAGAATAGGGTTAGGGGTAGGGTTAGGGGTAGGGGTAGGGTTAGGGTTAGGCTTAGGGTTAGGGTTAGGGTTAGGGGTAGGGTTAGGGGTAGGGTTAGGGGTAGGGTTAGGGTTAGGGGTAGGGTTAGGGTTAGGGGTAGGGTTAGGGGTAGGGTTAGGGGTAGGGGTAGGGTTAGGGTTAGGGGTAGGGTTAGGGTTAGGGGTAGGGTAAGGGTATTTTCAGCCATTTTAACCCTAAAAAACTTCCTAGAAAACACACAGACTCTGCATAGAAAACTGCATAAAAAAACGCATCAAAAAACGCATCAAAAAACACATCAAAAAAGCACCAAAAAAAGGACCTGCGTTTTCTGCCAAGAGCTGCGGTTTTTAGTCCTGAAAAAAAAGGAGGGAAATCAGGAACGTGTGAACATACCCTTATACTAATAAAATTAAAGTGTTATTTCAGGTCACTTTTTCAAACAAGATGCCATGTGTAAAGGAGGAATGATGCTATTTCTGGCCATTATATGACTAGTAGCCTCCATATTTCAACAGTTTCCCTTTAGCAGGGCATATCATAAATTTTCAATTGTCTCTGAGCTAGTGGATGGAGACTAGCTGCTATCATGTCTCATATACAGAGTACAGACACAGATGTCTGCTCTTCTTAGGCTACTGTTTGTGCTCTAGATGTATCAATTTGCTACACTGATCTCTGCTTGCTGTAAATGAATGAGAATATTCTTGTTTGTGGTCCAAAACCGTATATATTCAGAACTCAAAGTTGACAAATTGACATGATTATATGGTGCCTAGGCATAGCTCACCCACTAGACGGGTATGTTCACACTCAATAGATTTAATAAAAATTTCTGCAACTTTCCCATGCATATGAATTGGGTTTAAAGAAATCCATACACCCCTGAAATTTTCATTACCTGTATAATAGTTGATTATAAAATTCTGCCCCAGTTCAGACTTCAGTTTCCAGTAGTGTAATGGTTTCCACTGCTAAAATGCAAGGTAGCTTTGAAATAACTGTTTTGAAAAGGTTGATAGCCAATGTATATGGTGGTCTCCCAACTCTCCTCCAACTGATCTTATTGGTGGAGAGAAGGATACAGCCTGCTGAATTTTAGAAACCAATCCTTTTGCTCTTCTTGGCGATAAGCTGCTGCCAAGGGAATCTGGCAACAGTATGCTCAAAATACAAAAGAGCTCAGGAAAACCGAGCATTCATGTGTATCGGAAAGTCGGAAGAGAGTTCTCGGTCAAACTCTTGTTTGGTAAATATCACGTATCTGTCTCGATTCCAGGGTCGACTCCATTCCCCTTCCATATGACTGGTGCTCTTTGTTGTTCTCCACATCAGGTTACACTATTTCACTATGCCTACATATCTCACTAACATCACAGTCAAAGGCCTTTTAAGATCAACTTAGAGACACGTGTCGGAGTATTCAGTCAGTCTTGTGTTCAGTTGCCTTTTGTCTCTGTGTTTTCCATTATCTACTTCCTTCAGCTGCAATCATCTCTGCCAACTCGTCTGTGGTACCTACAACTTGCATCTATTGTTAATTAGTCCTTCTCATCCCATCATCTGCTGTAAGCATTACAAACTGTTGGAGAATGCTCACATTATGCTACAATTATCTTTGTTAACTCCTGTGGTTTCATCAACCTCAATGCTAGTACATTGAATTACTATAAAACAAGTAACATTTTCTATTGTTGTTCTAAGTCTTTTACAACCACATCTCTAGTTTCATCAACAAAGTTGTCCTGACAAGTTTCCTTTAACATTGTTCTGTACGGCTCGAGCCTGTACAGTTTACATTATCATACTCATCTCATAAGAAAATACATGTTGCAGCTTTTATCTGCCAGAAGTAAAGAAGTTGTGCGGATCTATGGATTTTGCTGAATCAACGCTTAAGTCAGAAAATGAGATGAAAGTTTCAGACAACATAAGCTTTAAATGTGATTTTTTTTTTTTTTTGCCTACCTATAAAAGTAATAGGATTGGGCTAGTGACTGCAATATTCCATCATCTCAGCATTTATGATTGCAGAATGAAATCAATGCTAAGTCATAAGTTTGGTGAAATATCGAAGAGCACGGTTTACTCTTACATATGTCACACTACGACATGTGTTAATAAAGTCAATGAATGAAAAACTGACTTATTATAGTCATCTGTATTAGAATGTAAATGAGTTTAGTATTGATTTTCATATGAAGGCTCGGGTCATCCTAATTAGACATTCAAAAAGGGTACAACTCAAAATGCTCAACACTAATAAGGTAGAAATACAGTAAATTGTCATGATGGGAATAAAATAACCCGTCACTGTAATCCTCAAATAATTAACAGTGTTATAGAAAAGCCATGCCTTTAATGACTTCTAGCACAGAATATAGATGGGATCATTATATGCACATAGCCTTCATTACTCCTAAAGAAAAGTGTATGTACAAAGACCTTTCTGATGATCTTTTTAATCATAGACCTGAAACAGGGACAAGGGGGCATCCTCTGCGTTTGGAGGAAAAAAGGTTTAAGCATAATAACAGATTCTTTACTGTAAGAGCAGTGAGACTATGGAACTCTCTGCCGTATGATGTTGTAATGAGTGATTCATTACTTAAATTTAAGAGGGGACTGGATACCTTTCTGGAAAAGTATAATGTTACAGGGTATATACACTAGATTCCTTGATAGGGCGTTGATCCAGGGAACTAGTCTGATTGCCCGTATGTGGAGTCGGGAAGGAATTTTTTTCCCCAATGTGGAGCTTACTCTTTGCCACATGGGGTTTTTTTGCCTTCCTCTGGATCAACATGTTAGGGCATGTTAGGTTAGGCTATGGGTTGAACTAGATGGACATATAGTCTTCCTTCAACCTTAATAACTATGTAACTATGTAACTATGTATGTATAGGTCAATCCTTTGTTCCAAGTCTAGACGAATAATCATACTCTTGTTGTTTCTCAAGGTTAGCTTAGTTAGCTCTTTAACTAAAACCATTTTCAAAAATTTCCACTCTATCGCCACGTTCTCACATTCAGTATTTGGTCAGTATTTTACCTCAGTATTTGTAAGCCAAAACCAGGAGTGGGTGAAAAATACTGAAGTGGTGACTTGTTTCTATTATACTTTTCCTCTGATTGTTCTCCTCCTGGTTTTGGCTACAAATACTGATGCAACATACTGACCAAATACTAAATGTGAGAACGTGGTCTATGACACAGTATTAGATCGGCCTAGAGTTTCATGCTCTTGATAATGTTTTAACTCTGTTCTAGTTCCAACTACCAAAGAAGTATAAAAGAGTCATCAAATGGAGGTTTCTGTAACGTCATGTGTCCATATATTTACCTGGGGGAACTGTGGAAGCACTCCACATTATGTTGTAGGAAATAAATTTTGCCATGCCCTATTGAGTGGTGTATGATTGTTGCACTTCTCTTTAAAAAGACCATGGAAAATTAAAAAATTGCAGGCATATAAACTGATTCCTAGAAAACCTCAAGAGTAAAATATGATGGTGACAGTATATAAATAGAGAAGCAGAATTTAATAAGTGCAGTTAAAACATTCCTAAGGAGTGTAGGTTTTTCATTTTTATAGTGGTATAGGGGAGGTCTGAAGGTATAAAAACTTTTGTTGTAATGAAAAATATTTGTTATTATGGGGGCAAACAGCATTGGGTCCCTGTGCAAAAGCATTGCATGGCCCTCTTGATCTCTGGTAGGTCATAAGAGAGCACCTTTGTTACCACTCTTAAACAATCTACTAATTAATGTCATACTTTCCAACTCTCAGCATTCTTTACACTCCTAAAGTTAAAGAGTGATTCTAAAGATTTGGCAAAACTACTGAGTACATTGCTAAACCTGACATTTCTGAAATCATTTCTGAAAGGTTTCTTGTGCATAAGACGAAGATACTTTGTCATCAGACAGAACTGTGTCATCTAAACCTACATTTAGTGGGTGGCAAAAAATGGGGCATGGATGGAGGCATGGAGGGACTTGGCTTGAAAAATGGGCAAGGGTATGACAAATATTTCCTGCTTCATTTCCTCATGTCCAGAATCTTCACTCAAGGCCAGAACGTCTAGTCAAGTCCAAGCGTCAGAGGTCACTGTGTGCCATAAGGTCACGACATCAAGACTTGAGCCATGCATGACCTTATGATGCCCAGTGACCTCTGACGCCTGGATGCAGCCATGCAACATGGCTGAAAGAATTGGATTTGATGGCAGGCACCAAGGCAGCAGGAGAGTTAAAAAATGAGGCGAGTATTATTGAAAAAAATAATAATAATAATACTCACCTTTACGGCCACACCGATGTCCACTGTCCGGTCCATTTGTTTCCGGAGTCAGGTGTCACATCCTTGGTTTCTTCAGTATAGCCCATCTTATGACACGTAGTGATGCCTGCAGAATGAACGTAGCCAGAAGTCCTGGGCTTTACTGAAAAGGCCAGGGATGTGGACAGCTATGGCAAAAAAGATGACTGGATGGCGTGAAACGAGCAGCGGAACCAGAGAGATCAGAGATCAGGTGAGTATTCATTTTTTTCCCCTGGCTCTGTTCCAGCTTACATACAAATTCGGGATACAAACAAACCTGTAGTCCCTAACTAGTTCGGTACCTGGGGGCTGTCTCTATGTGCTACAGTAGGACTTATTTTATCTAAAGAGAAAATTTTTACTTATTACATAATAAGACAATAAATGATAGAAACACTAAGGCTGTGTGCTCAAATTGCATTTTTGCTGCTTTTTTTTTCCAGTGCAGATTTGTCTAAAGCTGAAGAGTTTCCTGATGCCAAACAAAGTGAAAAGATTCCTGAAGTCTCATTCACATGTTGCTTACTTGTCATTTGCATATTTGGTGCAGATTTTAATCTGCAGCATGTCAATTCTTTCCGCGTTTTTGCTGCAGATTTGACAAAATGACAGAGCACAAACTGAAAGATCCAAAGAAAACCAACATTCAGCAAAACAATTCTACCTCTTATGATTGATTATGGCTGGGAGTTGGCAGGAGCCCACATTATTAGCTAGTCATCGGAAAAAAATGCAAAAAAAATTCAGCAGTCCAAAATGGAAAATCCTTTTTAGATACGGTATATCTCTGATAAAATTAATTTTAGTCTAACTTGATAACTTCACTTAACCCCTTCAGGACCTTGGACCGATCCACACGTCCTGGACGGTAGGTACTAGTTACCAACCTTGGACGTATGGATATGTCATATCATTATTGCGGCACCGCGACTGCAGTTGTGGTGATCACATTAAGGTGCCTTCTGATTTTGACGCCCATCCCCCTCCCAACCTACGGTTGTTAAGGGGTTAGTGCTCCAGGAGCTCTCAACTGAGCAGATTAACCCCTGCACTGCCAAAATAAATTTACACTGTTTAATAAGGTGAAGTGCTTCTAATCAGTGCAGAAGTAGGAGAAACCAGGCGCTGCGGTCTTTTGGCTCCTCTCTGTCTCTATGCATCACGTATGCAGCAGGTCATACCAAATAAAGGCACTCACTAAGTAGTAAAGACTTTTGTCATGAACGGGTGAATAATTCTGAGACTAGTATTCATAAAATGTGGCATTTGGTGACGAATTTGGGGAACCTATTTGTTATATTAGTTGTGTTGAGCTATTTACTGTACATTGTTCTTGTTTCATTGGTTTATTGCAAACAGAAATTTTGCAATTTTTGTTATAGTAATGGGGGCTGAATGATGATTGCGACTGTAGTAGTGCGATGCACCAGAAATATATATAATGGAAGCATCTCTTGGTTATTGTAGTCACTATGAAAACCCAAAGTGATCTTGCGATTTGAAGAAGTTTGTGTTTAATACAGGGAAGTAAAACGCTTTGAATATTAGGAAGCTATTCACGTCCCTGCAGCCCTGTCGTATACTGAACACAAGCTTAGTGGAAAATTACCAAGTACCCTGCAAATGTGTAAGACTTCACCTACAGGAAATTCTTCTTTTTTCACCTCTACAAACTTATTTCACCTCTTAATCTAGACATGCAGCTACATAGCCAGCATTCTTTATGTCTTTGTTAAAATGCTGGCTTTTTCAAGGTCCCTATCAGCCATCGTATTAAGTAAAAATGTGCAATGTTTACTGTAAAGAAATGTGATCTCTACAATGACACATTTTGTTTTTTGGATAATATCCATTGTTTGAACTCCTGGACTAGGGTTTTTTTCTTTTAATTTCTGCTATTACAGTTTGACAATGCAGACAAAGCTTTTTCAAACAAAAAAGTTGAGAAACAGTAAAACAACCACAAAAAAATAAGCAAAAATAGCGGCATTGCCTCCCTCACAGGGGGTCATGTCAAGCCTAGAAGCAAGGAGGGATCCCTTTTCCAGGTACATTAGCATGCAACACCTTTCCAGACTCCAGACCAGAAGGGGGAGCTCTAACACCTGTTTTAAGGGAGCTTCCTTATAAGTTCTGGCTGGAGGCAGGGATAGTTAGTTAGTCTTAGTGTGTGAGTCTTAGAGGAAGTAAGAGGAGGCAAGTGAGGTGAACCTGAGGGATTGGAGCTGCGACTGAGCTCACCCTAGGACTGAGCGCCAAAGACCGGACATCGGAGTCCGTGGTTGTGTGGGAACTGTAGTCCCAGCAACTAAAACCAGAGGGCAGGAGATTGCATGTCTCCTGGCCCCAGCTGCCTTATATACTTATACATGGTTATTAGATCGCCCCTCAGTCGTCTTTTTTCTAGACTAAATAATCCTAATTTCGCTAATCTATCTGGGTATTGTAGTTCTCCCATTCCCTTTATTAATTTTGTTGCCCTCCTTTGTACTCTCTCTAGTTCCATTATATCCTTCCTGAGCACCGGTGCCCAAAACTGGACACAGTACTCCATGTGCGGTCTAACTAGGGATTTGTACAGAGGCAGTATAATGCTCTCATAATGTGTATCCAGACCTCTTTTAATGCACCCCATGATCCTGTTTGCCTTGGCAGCTGCTGCCTGGCACTGGCTGCTCCAGGTAAGTTTATCATTAACTAGGATCCCCAAGTCCTTCTCCCTGTCAGATTTACCCAGTGGTTTCCCGTTCAGTGTGTAATGGTGATATTGATTCCTTCTTCCCATGTGTATAACCTTACATTTATCATTGTTAAACCTCATCTGCCACCTTTCAGCCCAAGTTTCCAACTTATCCAGATCCATCTGTAGCAGAATACTATCTTCTCTTGTATTAACTGCTTTACATAGTTTTGTATCATCTGCAAATATCGATATTTTACTGTGTAAACCTTCTACCAGATCATTAATGAATATGTTGAAGAGAACAGGTCCCAATACCGACCCCTGCGGTGCCCCACTGGTCACAGCGACCCAGTTAGAGACTATACCATTTATAACCACCCTCTGCTTTCTATCACTAAGCCAGTTACTAACCCATTTACACACATTTTCCCCCAGACCAAGCATTCTCATTTTGTGTATCAACCTCTTGTGCGGCACGGTATCAAACGCTTTGGAAAAATCGAGATATACCACGTCCAATGACTCACCGTGGTCCAGCCTATAGCTTACCGCTTCATAAAAACTGATTAGATTGGTTTGACAGGAGCGATTTCTCATAAACCCATGCTGATATGGAGTTAAACAGTTATTCTCATTGAGATAATCCAGAATAACATCCCTCAGAAAACCTTCAAATATTTTACCAACAATATAGGTTAGACTTACTGGCCTATAATTTCCAGGTTCACTTTTAGAGCCCTTTATGAATATTGGCACCACATTTGCTATGCGCCAGTCCTGCGGAACAGACCCCGTCGCTATAGAGTCCCTAAAAATAAGAAATAATGGTTTATCTATTACATTACTTAGTTCTCTTAGTACTCGTGGGTGTATGCCATCCGGACCCGGAGATTTATCTATTTTAATCTTATTTAGCCGGTTTCGCACCTCTTCTTGGGTTAGATTGGTGACCCTTAATATAGGGTTTTCATTGTTTCTTGGGATTTCACCTAGCATTTCATTTTCCACCGTGAATAAGGTGTTTAATGTGTTAGCTTTTTCCTCGTCATCTACAACCATTCTTTCCTCACTATTTTTTAAGGGGCCTACATTTCAGTTTTTATTCTTTTACTATTGATATAGTTGAAGAACAGTTTGGGATTAGTTTTACTCTCCTTAGGAATGTGCTTCTCTGTTTCCTTTTTGGCAGCTTTAATTAGTTTTTTAGATAAAGTATTTTTCTCCCTATAGTTTTTTAGAGCTTCAATTGTGCCATCCTGCTTTAGTAGTGCAAATGCTTTCTTCTTACTGTTAATTGCCTGTCTTACTTCTTTGTTTAGCCACATTGGGTTTTTCCTATTTCTAGTCCTTTTATTCCCACTGATTGGCTGCTTTCTGTGTACACTGTGAATAGGTAGAGTGCTGCCAATCAGTGGTGGGGACAGGGTTATACAGAGCTCACGAATATGAAGGACTACATGGCAGCAGGTTTGCTAGTCCTCTAGTGATAATATCCTGCTGATAAACAGTGATTTTATCAGAACTACAGCAAGCAGCCCAGTAAGTGACACATTGTTGGAATGACAGTCTCAGCCCCTACATCATGCTGCTCTCAGATTAGGTGGCAAAGCCTGGTGACTTTAAGAAGAATCTATTACTTGCCATTAACCCCTTTCTGACATTAGACGTACTATCCCGTCGAGGTGGGGTGGGCCCGTATGCCCACCGACAGGATAGTACTTCATAGCGATCGGCTGCACTCACGGGGGGAGTGCGGCTGATCGCGGCCGGGTGTCAGCTGACTATCGCAGCTGACATCCGGCACTATGTGCCAGGAGTGGTCACGGACCACCCCCGGCACAATAACCCCCGGCACACTGCGATCAAACATGATCGCAGTGTTCCGGCGTTATAGGGAAGCATCGCGCAGGGAGGGGGCTCCCTGCGTGCTTCCCGGAGACCCCCAGAGCAATGCGATGTGATCGTGTTGCTGCGAGGGTCTCTTACCTCCTCCTCCCTGCAGCAGGCCCGGATCCACAATGGCCACGGGGCTGCATCCGGGTCCTGCAGGGAGATGGCTTACAGCGCCTGCTCAGAGCAAGCGCTGGTAAGCCTGCAGGAATGCACGTCGGATCGCTGATCTGACTCAGTGCACAGCAAAGTGTCAGATCAGCGATCTTACACTATAACATGATGCCCCCCCTGGGGCAATGTTATAGTGTAAAAAAAAAAAATATTCACATGTGTAAAAAAAAAAATTAAAAAAAAATTCCCCCTCCCCCCAAAAAATATATTGTTCCTATAAATACATTTCTTTATCTAAGTACACATATTTAGCATCGCCGCGACCATAACAACCTGACCTATAAATTTGTCCCTCTAGTTAACCCCTTCAGTGAACACCGTAAAAAAAAAAAGAGGCAAAAAACGCTTTATTACCATACCGCCAAACAAAAAGTGGAATAACACGCGATCAAAAGGACAGATATAAATAACCATGGTACCGCTGAAAACGTCATCTTGTCCCGCAAAAAACAAACTGCCATACAGCATCATCAGCGAAAAAATAAAAAGTTATAGTCCTCAGAATAAAGCGATGCAAAAATAATTATTTTTTCTATAAAATAGTTTTTATCGTATAAAAGCGCCAAAACATAAAAAAAAAAGATATAAATGAGGTATTGCTGCAATCGTACTGATGCGAAGAATAAAACTGCTTTATCCATTTTACCAAACGCGGAACGGTATAAACGCCTCCCCCAAAAGAAATTCATGAATAGCTGGTTTTTGGTCATTCTGCCTCACAAAAATCAGAATAAAAAGCGATCCAAAAATGTCACGTGCCCAAAAATGTTACCAATAAAAACGTCAACTCGTCCTGCAAAAAACAAGACCTCACATGACTCTGTGGACCCAAATATGGAAAAATTATAGTTCTCAAAATGTAAAAATAAAAAATATTTTTTGCAAAAAAAAGCGTCTTTCAGTGTGTGACGGCTGCCAATCATAAAAATCAGCTAAAAAACCCGCTATAAAAGTAAATCAAACCCCCCTTCATCACCCCCTTAGTTAGGGAAAAATTTAAAAATTTAAAAAATGTACTTCTTTCCATTTTCCCATTAGGGTTAGGGATAGGGTTAAAGCTAGGGTTAGGGCTAGGGTTGAGGTTAGAGCTAGGGTTAGGGTTAGGGCTAGGGTTAGGGTTGGGGCTAGGGTTAAGGCTACAGTTAGGGTTGGGGCTAAAGTTAGGGTTGGGGCTAAAGTTAGGGTTAGGGTTTGGATTACATTTACCGTTGGGAATAGGGTTGGGATTAGGGTGAGGGGTGAGTCAGGGTTAGGGGTGTGGTTAGGGTTACCATTGGGATTAGGGTTAGGGGTGTGTTTGGATTAGGGTTTCAGTTATAATTGGGGGGTTTCCACTGTTTAGGCACATCAGGGGCTCTCCAAATGCGACATGACGTCCGATCTCAATTCCAGCCAATTCTGCGTTGAAAAAGTAAAACAGTGCTCCTTCCCATCCGAGCTCTCCCGTGCGCACAAACAGGGGTTTACCCCAACATATGGGGTATCAGCGTACTTAGGACACATTGGACAACGACTTTTGGGGTCGCATTTCTCCTGTTACCCTTGGGAAAATACAAAACTGGGGGCTAAAAAATAATTATTGTGGAAAAAAACAGATTTTTTATTTTCACGGCTCTGCGTTATAAACTGTAGTGAAACACTTGAGGGTTCAAAGTTCTCACAACACATCTAGAAAAGTTCCTTTGGGGGTCTAGTTTCCAATATGGGGTCACTTGTGGGGGGTTTCTACTGTTTAGGTACATTAGGGTCTCTGCAAATGCAATGTGACGCCTGCAGACCAATACATCTAAGTCTGCATTGCAAATGACGCTCCTTCCCTTCTGAGCTCTGCCATGCACTCAAACGGTGGTTCCCCCCACATATGGGGTATCAGCGGACTCAGGACAAATTGGACAACAACTTTTGGGTCCAATTTCTCCTGTTACCCTTGGGAAAATACAAAACTGGGGGCTAAAAAATATTTTTTGTGGGAAAAAAAAGAATTTTTATTTTCACGGCTCTGTGTTATAAACTGTAGTGAAAAACTTGGGGGTTCAAAGCTCTCACAACACATCTAGATGAGTTTCTTAGGGGGTCTACTTTCCAAAATGGTGTCACTTGTGGGGGGTTTCAATGTTTAGGCACATCAGTGGCCCTCTAAACGCAACATGGCGTCCCATCTCAATTACAGTCAATTTTGCATTGAAAAGTCAAATGATGCTCCTTCCCTTCCGAGCTCTCCCATGCGCCCAAACAGTGGTTTACCTGTTGTGAATTCCGTTCTTGGGTTCCCTCTTGTGGTTTCAAGTGGTATGGCTGCTCCTTGGATTTAGCTGTCTTCAGCTGCTTCCACTGATTGTCTTTTCTGCTCGGCTATTTATGCCTGGCTCTTTCTTCAGCCAGTGCCACTTGTAAATGGTTCCTGGTTGGATTCACATCTCTTTGGATTTCCCTGTTATCCTGACCAGTTCAGCAAAGCTAAGTCCTTGCTTGCTCTTTTCTGTCCACAGGTTGTGGACTTATCCGTTCTGTGCTTGCTATGTTTGTCCAGCTTGTCAGTATGATTTAATTCTGTTGCTGGAAGCTCTGGGAAGCAGATTTACCCTCCACACCTTTAGTCAGGTGTGGAGATTTTTGTAATCTCTGCGTGGATTTTTGTAGTGTTTTATACTGACCGCACAGTATTCCATCCTGTCCTCTCTATCTAGCTAGACTGGCCTCCTGTGCTCATCCTGGTTTCATTCTGTGTATGTCTTTTTCCCTCTCCTCTCACAGTCATTATTTGTGGGGGGCTAATTTATCCTTTAGGGATTTTCTCTGAGGCAAGATAGCTTTCCTGTTTCTATCTTTAGGGGTAGTTAGCTCTTAGGCTGTGATGAGGTGCCTAGGGAGAGTTAGGAGCATCCCACGGCTACTTCTAGTGTTGTGTTGAGCTTAGGGACTGCGGTCAGTACAGATACCACTTCCTTTAGAGCTCGTTCCATGTTGCTCCTAAACCACCAGATCATAACATTTACCCCCACATATGGGGTATCAGCATACTCAGGACAAATTGTACAACAACTTTTGGCATCCAATATCTTCTCTTACCCTTGGGAAAATAAAAAATTGTGGGCGAAAAGATAATTTTTGTGAAAAAATATGATTTTCTATTTTTACGGCTCTGCATTATAAACTTCTGTGAAACACTTGGTGGGTCAAAGTGCTCACCACACATCTAGATAAATGCCTTAGGGGGTGTACTTTCCTAAAAAGGTTTCACTTGTGGGGGATTTCAATGTTTAGGCACATCAGTGGCTCTCCAAACGCAACATGGCGTCCCATCTCAATTCCTGTCAATTTTGCATTGAAAAGTCAAATGGCGCTCCTTCCCTTCCGAGCTCTCCCATGCGCCCAAACAGTGGTTTACCCCCACATATGAGGTATCAGCGTACTCAGGACAAATTGTACAACAAATTTTGGTGTCCATTTTTGTCTCTTACCCTTGGGAAAATAAAAAATTGGGGGCAAAAACATCATTTTTGTGAAAAAATATGATTTTTTATTTTTACGGTTCTGCATTATTTACTTCTGTGAATCACTTAATGGGTCAAAGTGCTCACCACACATCTAGATAAGTTCCTTAGGGGGTCTACTTTCCAAAATGGTGTCACTTGTGTTGGGTTTCAATGTTTAGGCACATCAGGGGCTCTCCAAACGCAACATGGCGTCCCATCTCAATTCCAGTCAATTTTGCATTGAAAAGTCAAATGGCGCTCCTTCGCTTCTGAGCTCTGCCATGTGCCCAGTGGTTTACCCCCACATATGGGGTATTGGCGTACTCAGGACAAATTGTACAACAACTTTTGGGGTCCATTTTCTCCTGTTACCCTTGGTAAAATAAAACAAATTGGAGCTGAAGTTAATTTTTTGTGAAAAAAAGTTAAATGTTCATTTTTATTTAAACATTCCAAAAATTCCTGTGAAACACCTGAATGGTTAATAAACTTCTTGAATGTGGTTTTGAGCACTTTGAGGGGTGCAGTTTTTAGAATGGTGTCCTACTTGGTTATTTTCTATCATATAGACCCCTCAAAATGACTTCAAATGAGATGTGGTCCCTTAAAAAAATGGTGGTGTAAAAATGAGAAATTGCTGGTCAATTTTTAACCCTTATAACTCCCTAACAAAAAAAATTTGGGTTCCAAAATTGTGCTGATGTAAAGTAGACATGTGGGAAATGTTACTTATTAAGTATTTTGTGTGACATATCTCTGTGATTTAATTGGATAAAAATTCAAAGTTGAAAATTGCGAAATTTTCTAAATTTTCGCCAAATTTGCATTTTTTTCACAAATAAATGCAGGTAATATCAAAGAAATTTTACCACTATTATGAAGTACAATATGTCTTGAGAAAACAGTGTCAGAATCACTGGGATCCGTTGAAGCGTTCCAGAGTTACAACCTCATAAAGGGACAGTGGTCAGAATTGAAAAAATTGGCCTGGTCATTAACGTGCAAACCACCCTTGGGGGTAAAGGAGTTAATAAGCAATTGTTTATCTCATCTAAATGCAGCTGTTCTTCTCTTCTGAGTCTGGCATTATTATTTTTGTTCCTGCGCCTGAGATATGATCTCCACTTCCTTTTATGTAAATCTAGTCTTATTAGCTATATGGCTAAGATCCTAAACTCTGTAAGTGCCTTCATGAGGATCACAGCCACTTTCACTTGGCAGAAAAGGTTAGATTTAAGTAGAAGAAGCAAAGAGAAAGAGAGTTCCATATCTCAGAAACGAGAGGTGGAGAAACAAGTGAATAAATGTCAGGTACTACAGCACTTCAGCATTTACACATGGCAGGAAAGATGCATCACATTGTAGTAAAATATTGTTGCAAAAATCTAATCTAATGGTGCTACTACCCCTACGCGCGTTTCAATGGTGTGCTTTCGTCAGTCACTCCCCCTGACGAAGGCACGCCGCCAAAACGCGCATAGGGGAAGTGGCAAAATCGCTGTAACACAGGTAAACCATGAGTTAGATCTTTTAGTATAATCTTATGCACTATGTTACTCTGACAGCATGCTTTTATCCCATGTTTACATAAAGAATACACATAATATGCACTATGCACTTTAGTTCTTGATTAGTATTGCTCTCAAATGCTTGATATTAGGATTTTTTCCTTGCTGTCTAAATTCTTACATGCTATTTATTGCCAATACCATTAATGTTTCCTGTCGGGCTGTGGTGCCACACATTTTCTAGGCTTGCTACTAAGGAGATTGACCCACCTGCCTTTTAAACTGCTCTTATGTGTTTATTGTGAATTTTGTAATCTATTTGTGAATAAAATTATTTATAATTGAATAGTTCCTGATGCGCTGTTTTTCTTATATGTTCATTAATATGTATATAAGTTGTTAGGATCCTTAGACAGGATATAAATCGCTAATGACTGACATTCGGCTCTCCTGACCTCACTGCAGAGCTGTGTGTAATTACAACTAAAACAGTACAGCAAAGCAGAGCTTTGTCTCATTACAAAAACATCTGCAGCCACAGCTCTCCTATCATAGTGCTGTCAGTTCTGCATGATTAAAACTAACAATTCCTCAGCTTTCACCTCACAGGTAGCCAGTGTGGGAGGAGGGGCAATACAGCTGAGTTGGCAGCACTATGAGAGAAGAGTTGCAGCTTTAAAAGTGTTTGTAATGAGACACAGCTCTGCTTTGCTGTACTGTGTCAGCGGCAATCACTCTAAGTTCTGCAGTACGGCGATCAAGGGAGCAGTCTGTCACTCATTACAGGTCTCACACTGGTAACGCTCCCTTTCATTTAATATAAGATCTGGTGGCAGACTCTGCGGGAGATCTATGTCTTAAAAGCGCATTAAAAGCGCATTAAAAGAGGTCTGGATACACATGATGAGAGCATTATACTGCCTCTGTACAAATCCCTAGTTAGACCGCACATGGAGTACTGTGTCCAATTTTGGGCACCAGTGCTCAGGAAGGATATAATGGAACTAGAGAGAGTACAAAGGAGGGCAACAAAATTAATAAAGGGGATGGGAGATCTACAATACCCAGATAGATTAGTGAAATTAGGATTATTTAGTCTAGAAAAAAGACGACTGAGGGGCGATCTAATAACCATGTATAAGTATATAAGGGGACAATACAAATATCTCGCTGAGGATCTGTTTATACCAAGGAAGGTGACGGGCACAAGGGGGCATTCTTTGCGTCTGGAGGAGAGAAGGTTTTTCCACCAACATAGAAGAGGATTCTTTACTGTTAGGGCAGTGAGAATCTGGAATTGCTTGCCTGAGGAGTTGGTGATGGCGAACTCAGTCGACGGGTTCAAGAGAGGCCTGGATGTCTTCCTGGAGCAGAACAATATTGTATCATACAATTATTAGGTTCTGTAGAAGGACGTAAATCTGGGGATTTATTATGATGGAATATAGGCTGAACTGGATGGACAAATGTATTTTTTCGGCCTTACTAACTATGTTACTGTAGTGAGCTGGCCGGCTGTGACTGTTCTATTATCATTGACATAGAATCTGTGACAGACACTGCCCCCATGTGGCCAGAAGTTATACCTATGCCGAATGTGATTACAGAGAAACAAAATGTATTGGCAGAACTTCCCCCTGTGATGTCATGTGAACAGGGAGAGGAGGGAATAAGAGAGCCCGGGAAACTGGTGTGTGCAGAGAGAGGTCTGTGTGTGCTGGCGTCCTCCTGTAGAGGCGATATAGAAGATTGCCTAGATGACTGCTATCTCTTGGAAGCCGACATCCACATTGTTCCCAGCTCCCACACTGCGGAGCACCCAACGGTGATTTCTTCACAGATCCTGGAGCCCATGAACTGTAAGCGGGTCCTCTGTTGAGAGGCCGAACATTCCACCCTTACCTGTTGAATCCCAAGGACTACAGTCTGGACCTGAGAGACGGAGTTTTGTTTGATCCCTGATGTTTTCTCTTCGGCTGGAGCGTCCCCCTGCAGTGACAGACAGGCCTGCGACGTGGGAAGATAACCTCCTGGAGCAAAGGAACTGGTAACGTGTGGGTAGGGAAAGTGAGGGACAGTTTGTTATTACACGTTATTTCCGTGAATAGGCATATTTTGTACTGTCTATTATTGTGTTCCGCTGTGTTAAGGAAAATGTATAACAGTAAAGATACGGTTGTTAAAATGGAGCCTGAGTGTGGAAGTTTTGCTGGGCCAGATCATGGATATACATGGGCGACCTTGCCCTCGGTCACTTCATTACTATGTTACTATGTTACATATAAGAAAAACATGAATTTCAACAGGTTTAGTACATGTGCACTGCCAACTGATAGTGGATGGGAGCTGGGTGCAAATTCTGCAACATCGATATTGCAGGATGAGCAGACTAAATTTAGAGTATCCGAAAATGATGTGAGGAGGCAGTTTAAGTCACTTAACATTGGTAAAGCTGCAGGACCTGATGGTCTCAGCTCACGTGTCCTTAAAGTTTGTGAAGACCAGCTGTGTACTGTCTTTACACGCCTATTTAATGGAAGTATACAAACACAGAGGGTACCAGTGTTATGGAAAACTTCCTGTCTGGTGTCGGTACCCAAGACTTCTTCTCCTGCAACCCTAAATGACTATCGTCCTGTAGCCTTAACATCTCACGCTATGAAGGCCTTGGAAAGATTAGTGCTTGCTCACTTAAGACCAAGCGTCAATGCTTTTATCGATCCCCTTCAGTTTGCTTACCGACATAGATTGGGGGTGGATGATGCTATTCTTTCTCTGTTAGATAGGGTACATTCATTTCTGGAGACTGACGGAACCACAGTGCGAGCGATGTTCTTCGATTTCTCGAGTGCATTTAATTCCCTGCAGCCACTTTTACTACACAAAAAGATGACTGATATGAAGGTTGAGGAGGGGATGAGAAATTGGATAACTGACTACCTATCAGATCGGCCACAGTTTGTACAGATGGGAGCAGTGGTGTCAAGCAGATTACTGAGCAGTGTAGGTGCCCCCCAGGGAACGGTGCTTGCGCCCTTTCTATTCACACTGTATACTTCAGACTTTCAGTATAAATCTGAACTTTGCCACCTTCAAAAATTTTCGGATGACTCCGTGGTTGTGGGATGCATTAGGGGAGATCAGGGGGATGAGGAATATAGAAGGGTGGTGTCGAATTTCGTGGATTGGTGCAATGGTAACTATCTACAACTAAATGTTAAGAAAACTAAGGAGTTGGTGGCCAACTATAGCAGGAGTAAGTTGGAATGCTTACCGATCACTATTGCTGGTCAGGAGGTAGAGCAGGTGGAGAGGTACAAATATTTGGGGGTCCATTTGGATAGCAAACTGGATTGGAAATGCCACTCAGAGTTTGTCTACAAGAAGGGGATGAGCAGATTGTATTTCCTAAGGAAACTGAGGTCTTTTAATGTGTGCAGCGAAATGTTAGAAATGTTCTACCAGTCTGTGGTGGCAAGTGCCATCTTTTTTGCAATCACGTGCTGGGGTAGTAGTGTGCGGGCCTCTGATGCTAATAAGCTGAATAAGATTATTAAGAAGGCAAGTTCTGCTGTGGGCTGCAATCTGGACTCTTTTGGGGAGGTAGTGGAGAAAAGAACTCTGAGAAAGTGTATGGCAATTATGAACAATAATGCACATCCATTATATGAGCTATTCATGAGACAGAAGAGCACCTTCAGTAACCGGCTAATACTTCTGAGGTGTAAGAAGGAAAAATATAGGAAATCGTTTGTGCCAACTGCCATGGGAATGTACAACAATAACATTAGGGTTAAACCACCAAGGTGAATGTCTACTTATTTCTCTACATTTCAGTTCACTTGTGGGGTATGTCCTATTCTAATGTATAATGTATAATGTTCTTCTGTCAACTCCACTGTCATGTCAACTATGTAATTCTTTTATGATTTTTATGATTTGATTTAAGTTGTGCTGCTGTGATACCATAATTTCCCACGGGATCAATAAAGTGTATCGTATCGTATCGTATCTCTGGAATAAGACATCAGATCTCAGATATCAAGTTATCATTTTATTCAGCTTGCTATGACCTGCATGCCCGCATAGATGGATTAGGAGGGGGGCTTATTCCTCAGGCGGCACTAAGAAACAAGTAAATAGTCCCCCAATGGGCAAAAATACAGTGGGTGTCTGCTGTATATTACAGCCAAGACTCTAGTGTATTCTCAGTTTAGCACCAATCATGGCAACTTAAACCAATAGATTGTGCTGTCAATCAAAACAGCAGCATGTAGATGATTAACAGAGGGACACTATCCACCATCCAGCAATCACAAGTCCCAGTAGTTACCATGGCAAATAATGGCATCTGAAAAAGGTGACTTGTTAGGCCCTACCCTAAGCAGCGACTAAGGTTGTGGCAGTGTAAATATAACAGATTTCATGCACTTGTATAAAGAAGTGAATCAGACAAGAAATTAACGTGCAAACTATTCAAATAGTGGGACTAAGTAAAACATGAAAAAAAATACTATTAATCATGTAAAACAAAAAAAGACAGTTAAAAAATTAGGCTTTTTTTATTATATTGACACACATAAATTGACATATTGACACACATAAAGCGGTCAAAAAGTCGTATATAAAAAAAATGGCATCACTTAAAACGGAAACTTGCCCCATGAAAATAAAGCCCTCATAGAGTTGTGTCCGCAAAAATAAAAAAAAAGTTACAACTATCAGAAAATTGCACTGCAAAAATAAATTTTTGTTTTATAAACTATTGATCTTATTGTGCAAAACTAGCAAAAAATGAAACACATATAAAATTGGTATTACAATAATCATACTGGCCCAAAGAACAAAACTGTCTTATCTCTCTTACCGCACAGTGAACAATGTAAATTAATAAATAAAAATGATTCCTGAATTTCTGGGTTTTGCTGATTCTGAAAAATCTGAATAAAAAGTGATCATAATTTGTTATGAACCCCAAATTGATACCAATAAAAAATCTCAACTCAACCTTCAAAAAACAAGACGTCGTACAGCAATATCGGCCAAAAAGTAAAAAGTTTAAGCTCTCAAGACATGGTGATGAAAAAACAATTATCACTGTACTTGTAATGACCCAAAGAATAAAGCCGTCTCACCATTAATACCGCATCGTGAATGGTGTTAAAAAAAAAGCAGCAAGTTTTGAATTCGGGTTTATTTGTTCATTCTGTTTCCCAAAAATAAGCATAGGGCTTTGCTGATATGTATCCTGTGCTCCACACTCAGCTCTCACCTTGGCATTTCTATCTATAGCTAAAAAAAATGTGATTCAGGTGAAATCACTGACGGATGGAGCCATTCACTATAATGAGGCAGATGAAGTCACTTTGGACTCCGTCTGGTCTCAGTTCTGGCAGTGTCCTTTTTTAGGATTCTAAGACTGTGATCGACTACATTTGTCTGCACACCTAAAAAGATGAGACACTGCTGAAACAGAGAACAGATGGAGTGCAAAATTACTAATTCTGCCTGGGTTCAAGGTAACAGGCAGCTCAAAAATTCTGGAAATGGAATAAGCCTACCATCCCACACAAACATCAAAAATAATTCAGCGAAATTTGTGCTCACACATTTTCAAAATAACTGGGATATGATCAAAAGTGTGTTAATTACTAGTGATGAGCGAGTGTACTCGTTGCTCGGGTTTTCTCTTACCCCCATGACGGCACCACGGAGAGAGGGATCTGCCCTCAGGGACAGGAAACCCACAGGTTAAAAAGGCGGGACCTCTCTTCCACCTCAGTTCGGTTTCCTGTCCCTGACGGGGAACCCACGGGCGAACATACCTGCAACGCGGGATCCCGGGGACCATCCGGCCAGGTAGTGCAGTGGGGGGCCCTGCAGCGGTCGGGGTGGATTCCGTTCCCCGATTGCACCATCCGGGGTCGGCGGGCCCTGAGTCGGTGCAGGGAAGAGGCAGTGAAGAAGGAACCAGTCTGCCTCTTCCCTTTTAACAGCGACCGGTAATAGGTAGCGGCAGCTACCTGGTGTAATACCGCCGGTCTGGAGGCACTGGGGGATGGTGGCGGCGGCCGCTGATAGGAAGGATGAAAATGGACGCAGCGGCGGCTGCGGTAACACCTCCGATCCCCCCAGGAGCCGGCGGCCAGCATGAGTGCAGCAGATAATGGCGGCCGCAGGTTAGTGCGCAGGCGCGGCGAGATCACTTCTGGGTTGGCGCAGGGGCGCCTGGGACCGGATGTTAGACGCTGCGGGCGGGCAATTTAAACAGCTGAGCAGCTGGGAATCGCTGCTCAGCGATCTATCAGCCATGAGTGGATCAGAGCAGCCTGCAGAAGAAATTCTGCAAACCGTACAGAAAAAACGTCCGCAGCAAAACCGCCACAGCTCTGGATCACAACGTAGCAGAGGCTCCAGGGGATCCAGGAGGAAGACAACGGTTCTAATAGAGGATGCATCCCCAAGACCGGAACCGGTATCTTCCTCATATCAGGAGGGGTAAGTGGACTCCGTGCAAGTACATATTCTAAATAGGGTTTTATTACAGTGGGGCAAAAAAGTATTTAGTCAGTCAGCAATAGTGCAAGTTCCACCACTTAAAAAGATGAGAGGCGTCTGTAATTTACATCATAGGTAGACCTCAACTATGGGAGACAAACTGAGAAAAAAAAATCCAGAAAATCACATTGTCTGTTTTTTTAACATTTTATTTGCATATTATGGTGGAAAATAAGTATTTGGTCAGAACCAAACAATCAAGATTTCTGGCTCTCACAGACCTGTAACTTCTTCTTTAAGAGTCTCCTCTTTCCTCCACTCATTACCTGTAGTAATGGCACCTGTTTAAACTTGTTATCAGTATAAAAAGACACCTGTGCACACCCTCAAACAGTCTGACTCCAAACTCCACTATGGTGAAGACCAAAGAGCTGTCAAAGGACACCAGAAACAAAATTGTAGCCCTGCACCAGGCTGGGAAGACTGAATCTGCAATAGCCAACCAGCTTGGAGTGAAGAAATCAACAGTGGGGGCAATAATTAGAAAATGGAAGACATACAAGACCACTGATAATCTCCCACGATCTGGGGCTCCACGCAAAATCCCACCCCGTGGGGTCAGAATGATCACAAGAACGGTGAGCAAAAATCCCAGAACCACGTGGGGGGACCTAGTGAATGAACTGCAGAGAGCTGGGACCAATGTAACAAGGCCTACCATAAGTAACACACTACGCCACCATAGACTCAGATCCTGCAGTGCCAGACGTGTCCCACTGCTTAAGCCAGTACATGTCCGGGCCCGTCTGAAGTTTGCTAGAGAGCATTTGGATGATCCAGATGAGTTTTGGGAGAATGTCCTATGGTCTGATGAAACCAAACTGGAACTGTTTGGTAGAAACACAACTTGTCGTGTTTGGAGGAAAAAGAATACTGAGTTGCATCCATCAAACACCATACCTACTGTAAAGCATGGTGGTGGAAACATCATGCTTTGGGGCTGTTAATCTGCAAAGGGGCCAGGACGACTGATCCGGGTACATGATGTTAGGACTGGCGGAACGCACCAAGACAGATGGTATAGATGCGTTCGCAGTCCGGGGTCCACAGTGCAGGTGAAAACCTGCTGCTAGCAATTAGCAGACTATATGGCGGTACACTAGAGTATACACGCGTGGGTTAACCTCACCCAGCGTGAAAGAAGCAATCCTGTTAAGGCACAGGACCGCGGTACCGCACCAAAAGCGCGAGCAAGTAGTCAGCGAACTCAACCCCAACTGGGATAGAAGTCCGATTAGACCCTTGCTGGCGCAACACCGCAACTGGGTGTGAAATGAAACAGAAGAGCATGCAGTGCCGCACTGACGAACGCCACTAACCACCCAGGCTTGGGTAAGGAAAGCACAGAGGAAGTGCACGGCGCCGTACTGGCGGTCACAGCAACTGGACGCTATAATGTGTGACTAGCAACTACCAACCCATTCGTCTCGGGATGATAAGCCGAAGAGAGATTCAACTCAATACTGAGAAGACGACACAGCTCTCTCCAGAACCGAGACGCAAACTGGGGACCCCGGTCACTGACAATTTTGTCTGGCATACCATGCAGGCGGAAGATATGTCTAATGAACAACGCTGCCAAGGCCCATGCAGAAGGTAACCGTGGTAGCGGCACCAAATGCACCATTTTCGAGAAATGATCGGTGATGACCTAAATGATGGTACAGCCGCGAGACTTGGGCAAACCCACGACAAAGTCCATCCCGACCATCTCCCAGGGCCTATCTGCCACCGGCAAGGGATAGAGCAACCCAGCTGGCCTTTGACGCGGAGATTTATTTTTGGCGCAGGAGACACACGCCAGAATATAATCCCTGACATCCCGGACCATATGCGGCCACCAGTACGTCCTCGCCAGTAGCTCAGATGTCCTCTTTGTCCCAAAGTGTCCACCCACTCTGGACGAATGAGCCCAAGAGAGAACCTCCGGTCGCAAATTAATGGGCACAAAAGTCTTGCCCGGAGGCACAGACTCAAGCGAAACCGGTGCTACGGTTCTCAGGCTCTCAGAGGGAACAATAAGCCGAGGCTCCTCTTCCTCCTCTTCAGTTGACATAAGGGAGCGAGAGAGAGCATCAGCACGAATATTCTTCTCCCCGGCGAGAAAATGAAGAGAAAAGTGGAACCGGGAAAAGAACAAGGACCATCTGGCTTGGCGAGAATTTAGCCGCTGGGCTGTCTGTAAGTAGACCAAATTTTTGTGGTCAGTGTAAACCTGGAAGGGAAACCGCGCACCTTCCAGAAGATGTCTCCACTCTGAAAAGGCCAACTTCATTGCTAGCAGCTCCCTATCCCCGATGGAGTAGTTTCTCTCCGCTGGCGAGAAAGTCTTAGAGAAGAAGAAGCATGGATGCTTCCGACCTTGAGCATCCTTCTGGTAGAGGACTGCTCCAGCACCAACGGACGAGGCATCCACCTCCATTAGGAATGGCTTATCCACATCGGGACGATGTAAGATGGGAGCGCTAGCAAAGTGGGACTTAATAGAAGTGAAGGCCTTGGAGACCTCTTCCGACCACAATTTAGGATTCGCTCCCTTCTTGGTGAGGGCTACCAAGGGAGCTACCAGAGTTGAGAAGTGGGGAATGAACTGGCGGTAATAGTTAATGAACCCCATAAAGCGCTGCACCGCTTTAAGAGAATGGGGCTCTTGCCAGTCCATCACAGCCTGTAGTTTGGCAGGATCCATAGCCAATCCCTGGGCGGAGATGATATAGCCCAGGAACGGCAAAGACTCCTGCTCAAACATACACTTCTCCAACTTAGCGTAAAGAAAGTTTGCCCGTAGGAGGTCGAAGACTCTGCCAACATCTCTCCGGTGGGAGTCAATATCTGGAGAAAAGATGAGAATATCATCCAGATAGACTACAACTGAGGTGGAAAGCATATCCCGAAAGATGTCGTTGACAAAGTCTTGAAAAACGGCTGGGGCATTACAGAGCCCGAAGGGCATCACCAGATACTCATAGTGCCCATCTCTGGTGTTAAACGCCGTTTTCCATTCGTCCCCCTCACGGATGCGAATCAGGTTGGAAGCACCCCGCAGATCTAATTTAGTAAATACCCTTGCTCCCCGAAGCCTATCGAAGAGCTCAGATATCAAGGGCAAAGGATACTTGTTCTTAACGGTGATAGCGTTAAGACCCCTGTAGTCTATGCATGGACGTAGCTCCCCATTCTTCTTCTGCACGAAGAAGAACCCTGCCCCAGCACTGACTTCCTGATAAACCCTCTTGCCAGATTCTCTTGAATGTACTGAGACATGGCCTCCGTCTCCGGGAGAGATAATGGATAAACTCGACTCCGGGGAGGCTCCGCACCAGGCAAGAGATCGATAGGACAGTCATAGGGGCGATGGGGCGGAAGGGTCTCCGCCGCCTTCTTAGAGAACACGTCTGCGTAAGACCAATATTGCTTGGGGAGAGAGGATAGATCTGCGGGTACCTCAGTAGTAGCAACCTGAACGCACTCTCGGTGACACCTACCCCCACATGATTCACCCCATCCCAGAATTCTGCCTGAGGACCACTCGATGTGAGGAGAGTGGTACCGTAGCCAAGGTATCCCCAACAGGACCTCATCAATACCCTCAGGAATGACGAGCAGAGAAATAATCTCCTGATGGGATGGCGACAGGGACAGAGTAACAGGGATGGTCTGATGTGTTATCTGTGCGGGGAGTGTCGACCCATTCACCACTCGTACCGTTACTGGTTGAGATAGCATAACCAGGGGTATTGCGTGACGTTGGGCGAAGGCAGAAGACATAAAATTGCCCTCCACCCCAGAATCCACGCAGAGGTCTACCGAGTGGGAGGATGAGCCAAAGGTAAGTGTCCCCTTAAAGGACAATTTGTAGGCAAACGTCGCAGTGTCTAGTGCACCTCCACCTACTACCACTAGACGCTGACATTTCCTCGACCGCTGATGACATCTGGTGGCAAGATGTCCTGACTGTTGGCAAACATGGCAACCCTGGAGTGCACGAGCGGTCTGGGACTTAGATCCCGCTCGTGACACCACCTTAGGTTCCTGGAACTCAGGAGCCTGTACTGGAGATTCCAAAGATTTGGCGAAGGTGGGAGCCAGCCGAAACCTATGCCTACACTGGGCTCGCTCTAACCTCCGCTCGTGAAAACGGAGGTCAATGCGAGTAGATACTGCTATTAACTCCTCCAGTGTGGCGGGAATCTCCCTAGTGGCCAGAGCATCCTTAACGTGGTCAGCCAGCCCCCTCCAAAATATAGGGATAAGGGCTTTATCCGACCACTCCAGCTCAGATGCCAGAGTGCGGAAATGGACGGCAAAAAGGCTGACCAAGGACGAGCCCTGCGTCAGTGCCAACAGTTGGAGCGCCATGTCATGGGTGACACGAGGTCCTAGAAAGACCTGTTTCAGAGTGCTCAGGAATAACGGAGCACTCTGCACCACATGATCGCCACGCTCCCACAGCGGCGTAGCCCACTGCAACGCCCTGTCCGACAATAAGGAAATTATAAAGCCCACCTTAGCCCGCTCTGTAGGGAAACGAGAGGCCAGAAGCTCGAGATGTATTGAGCACTGACTCACGAAACCCCTACAGGACTTACTGTCACCAGAAAATTTCTCTGGTAGCGGGAGGCGAGATAGCGTCGGTACAGGAGCGGCAGTGGACAAGGTAGCTGCAGCCACACTTGCAGCCTGAACAGCGACAGCAGTAACATCCACAGCTGAGGTTGAACGCTCAAGAGCCGCCAACCTTCCCTCCAGCTGCTGGATGTACCGCTGTAAACGCTGGTCGTCCGCCATTTTACTAGCCAGACCCTGGCGCTAGTATTCTGTTAGGACTGGCGGAACGCACCAAGACAGATGGTATAGATGCGTTCGCAGTCCGGGGTCCACAGTGCAGGTGAAAACCTGCTGCTAGCAATTAGCAGACTATATGGCGGTACACTAGAGTATACACGCGTGGGTTAACCTCACCCAGCGTGAAAGAAGCAATCCTGTTAAGGCACAGGACCGCGGTACCGCACCAAAAGCGCGAGCAAGTAGTCAGCGAACTCAACCCCAACTGGGATAGAAGTCCGATTAGACCCTTGCTGGCGCAACACCGCAACTGGGTGTGAAATGAAACAGAAGAGCATGCAGTGCCGCACTGACGAACGCCACTAACCACCCAGGCTTGGGTAAGGAAAGCACAGAGGAAGTGCACGGCGCCGTACTGGCGGTCACAGCAACTGGACGCTATAATGTGTGACTAGTGCTGTAGGATAAGTCGGGCGCTAGGTAGCAGCCATACACCTTCCGCGATCAGTCATACTATAGGGTAGGGGTATCTAAGGACGACTTGCACTCACAACATACACACATTAGCAATTGTTAGACAATACTAGCGCATGGCCGTGCAGTCATGCGCAGTTTATATAGCAGCAGCACAGGAAGTGACCACAGCACTTTTGCCCTTCTAGGACCTGCCAAGAGGACCAATGGAATGTGCTGCAGAGCCTGAGCACATGACCCTCGATCTCCAATGGGAGACCTTACGCTGGGCATGCTCAGTACATGCAGACAAGGACTTAGTCCCAGAGAAGTCCGCTAGCTGCTGACCAGCACAGACTTTAATAGCAGAGACTGGAGAAGCAGCAGTAACTCTCAGAACAGAGTGAGAATGAGCAAGACGCTGGGACCGACGTCCTTGCTGAGCAGACTCCACTGCGGCTGGACAAGAATGGGAGACCGCAGCGGAGGTGGCTCGAGATTCCCCCTGTGCAGAAGCGGGAACTCGACCCCCTAACACATGAAAGAATGAATGGGGCCATGTATCATGAGATTTTGAGTGCAAACCTCCTTCCATCAGCAAGGGCATTGAAGATGAAACGTGGCTGGGTCTTTCAACATGACAATGATCCAAAGCACACCGCCAGGGCAACGAAGGAGTGGCTTCGTAAGAAGCATTTCAAGGTCCAGGAGTGGCCTAGCCAGTCTCCAGATCTCAACCCTATAGAAAACCTTTGGAGGGAGTTGAAAGTCCGTGTTGCCAAGCGAAAAGCCAAAAACATCACTGCTCTAGAGGAGATCTGCATGGAGGAATGGGCCAACATACCAACAACAGTGTGTGGCAACCTTGTGAAGACTTACAGAAAACGTTTGACCTCTGTCATTGCCAACAAAGGATATATTACAAAGTATTGAGATGAAATTTTGTTTCTGACCAAATACTTATTTTCCACCATAATATGCAAATAAAATGTTAAAAAAACAGACAATGTGATTTTCTGGATTTTTTTTTCTCAGTTTGTCTCCCATAGTTAAGGTCTACCTATGATGTAAATTACAGACGCCTCTCATCTTTTTAAGTGGTGGAACTTGCACTATTGCTGACTGACAAAATACTTTTTTGCTCCACTGTATGTCCCTAGGGAAAGAAGTGTACGGGGAAATCTAAGCACAATTTGTGTGCAATCTGCAGCGCAGATTTACCTGTCACGTGGGTCAAAAAACTCTGTGAACTTTAAGCGAAGAAACCCCAAGATTCGCTTCAAGCCTTAAAGACCTAATTAAATCTCAGGTGGAAGATGCGTTAAAAAGTGTAAAAAACCTTAAAAGGAAACACAAATCAAGACGTAAATCCCCAGATTCTAGTTCCAGTGAGGAACACAGTATCCAGTACAGCTCCGATAGTTCCCTATCCTCTTCATCATCCTCAACATCATCAGAGAGTGGTCGTAACTGTTTCCCTATAGATGAAACAGACGCGCTAATAAAAGCAGTTAGAACGACTATGGGGCTAGCAGACACCCGGTCTAAAAAAACAGCAGAAGATCTTATGTTCAGCGGCTTAGAGCAGAGGAAACGTCGGGTATTTCCGCTGAATGAAAAGATACAGACCCTGATAAAAAAGAGTGGAAGAGGCCTGACAAAAAAGTCCTCCTAGCTCCAAAAAGAAAATATCCATTCGACGACCCTGCGTGCTCCTCTTGGGGAAAAGCACGTAAAATAGATGTCGCTATTGCAAAGGCCTCCAAGAAATTTACGTTACCCTTTGAGGACATGGGTACCCTTAAGGATCCAATGGACAAAAAGGCTGAGGTGTTCTTGAAAGGTTCCTGGGAAGCAGCTAGCGGGGGTTTAAAACCAGGGATAGCCGCTACATGTACGGCAAGAGCATTGATGGTGTGGCTGGACGACCTTGAGTCTCAACTGAGAAATAAAACCTCACGGGAAACAATACTGAACTCCGTGTCGGTAATGAGGGGTGCGGCTGCATATTTGGCAGACGCTTCTATAGATTTGGTAAGACTGACGGCAAGGTCAGCTTCATTTTCAAATGCAGCCAGAAGAGCATTATGGCTCAAATGTTGGCCGGGGGACCTACAAACTAAGGCAAAACTATGCTCAATACCATGCGAAGGAGAATTCTTGTTTGGGCCTACCCTAGATGACATCCTCGAGAAGGCCGTAGACAAAAAGAAAGCCTTCCCAGGTTTTCTTAACCAATCCTACAAACGGCCCTTTCGGGGTAGGAAGTTTATGCGTAGACGCCCCCCAAAAAAACAAAAAGAAGGATGGGAAGATAAAAGGTTTAAAGGCAGAGGCTTTATGTTCAATAAACCTGACAACAAGAAGCAATCCCAATGAAGGTGCGCCCCAGGTGGGGGGAAGACTGACTTCCTTCAAGCCTGGGAAAAAATATCAGGGAGCGAGTGGACACTAAACATAATAAGAACTGGACTAAAATTACAATTTCACACGATGCCACGCAACCACTTTGTGATAACACCACGGAGGAAATCAGAGATCGAACAACTGGCCCTACAAAAAGAGATATACAGTCTCCTTGCAAAAAATGTCCTTCAGGAGGTCCCACAACAAGAGGAAGATACGGGATTTTATTCTCCTCTTTTCCTCTGAATGAAACCAGACGGGACATTCAGGACAATAATAAACCTGAAAAAATTGAACAAATATTTTGTGACCCTGAGTTTCAAAATGGAAACAATAAAAACCTGTGTCAGATCCCTTCATCCGTCTTGTTTCATGATTGTGGTCGATCTAAAAGACGCATACTATCATGTGCCCATCCATCCCAGTTACCAGAAATACCTCAGAGTGGCGGTCATGATGCAAGGGGAACTGAAACATTATCAGTTCCGAGCTGTCCCATTCGGCCTTGCTATAGCCCCGAGAGTATTTACGAAACTGATGGCGGAGGTGATGGCCCATATAAGGGAGCAAGACGTGCTAATAATCCCATATTTGGACGATCTCCTGATAGTGGGAAGTTCTGCACACCATTGCAGTCAACAGCTGGAGAAGGTGATGATAGCCTTGTCAAATCTGGGTTGGCTGTTAAATCTAGAAAAATCCAGACTTATTCCAGTACAAATACAGCAGTATTTAGGAATAATGATAGATTCGACAAAGCAAGAATGTCATCTTCCTGGGACGAAAGTCACCAATAGGATAGAACTAATAACTCAGATAAGAATATCTCCAGTCATCACTTTACGGAAGGCAATGTCTGTGTTAGGGTCAATGACAGCCTGTATGCCAGCAGTCCAATGGGCCCAGTATCACTGCAGAGATTTCCAGTGGGAGATACTAGAAGCACAGCTTTGGTTAAAAGGGGATTTTGAGAAGCGCTTAAAAATCTCGTCACGAACAATATGTTCCCTAGGTTGGTGGATAGACCCGACCAACTTAACCAGGGGGGTTCCATGGGTATGGCCAGTTTCAATAACCCTAACCACGGATGCGAGCCTATGGGGCTGGGGGGCTCATTTAAAAGATCAAATTGCCCAAAGCCCTTGGTCAGAAACAGAAAAACTCTGTTCATCAAATATGAAAGAGCTCTTGGCGGTAAAATACACACTCGAACACTTCCTGGTTCTCCTCCGTTCCCACCATGTGAGAGTACTGTCAGACAACAGGGTGGTGGTGGCATCCCTCAATCACCAGGGGGGAACAAGGTCCCGCTCTCTGATGGAAGTAACAAAATCCATCCTGACTTTGGCAGAAGCCAATCTATCTTCTCTGTCAGCCCTTCACATCAAAGGGACAGAGAACCAGACGGCAGATTTCTTGAGCAGAACACAGTTAAAGCAAGGGGAATGGGAATTGAACCAGGAGATATTCAACCGCATTGTAGCTTACTGGGGAGTACCAGAAATAGATTTATTCGCAAACTATCTAAACCGGAAAACACAGGCGTTTTGCTCAATCGACCCACGGGGGAACCCAGTGACTCTAGATGCTTTCCTAATTCCCTGGAACTTCCAACTAGCCTATGCCTTTCCTCCAATAGCATTGATTCCATTAGTTCTGAAGAAAATCCGGGAGGACAGGGCGAGAGTGATTATGATAGCCCCGTTCTGGCCAAAAAGAGCGTGGTTTCCGTGGTTACGCACGATGTCAGTAACAGAGCCATGGGTTCTCCCAGACATTCCAAATCTTCTACACCAAGGGCCAATAAACCATCCACGAGTGGAAAACCTACACATGACAGCATGGAATTTGAGAACTTTTAGCAAAGAAGGGTTTTTCCTCAAATCTAATTACAACACTCTTGTCCAGTAGAAAACCAGTAACTACCAGAGCATATGGCAGGGTCTGGAAAAAGTTCCTCTCTAATCCAAATGTCAGTGTGGCAGGAAAAATCTTGATTAAGGAAGTGCTGGAATTCCTTCAGAAAGGGTTAGAAAAAGGGTTAGCAACAAGTACCCTTAAGGTCCAAATTGCTGCATTAGGTGCCTTATACAACTGTGACCTAGCGGGGAATCACTGGATAAAAAGGTTTGTAAAAGCCTCAATTAGGTCTAAACCAGTCATACACCACACTTCGCCTCCCTGGGACCTAAACCTGGTACTTTCTGCACTCACGAAACCGCCTTTTGAACCCTTATCTCAAGCTTCCTTAAAGATAATCTCCCTGAAAACTGCTCTCTTGGTAGCATTAACCTCAGGCCGCGGAATTAGTGACTTGCAGGCTCTCTCAGCTTACCCGCCTCTAACTCAAATACTAGAGGATAGAGTGGTCCTTAGGACTGACCCGTCTTACTTGCCCAAGGTGGCATCGCGCTTCCACAGATCCCAGCAGAGATCCTTGCCATCATTTTGCCCTAATCCCGAAAAAGAAAAATCCCTACACACGCTAGATCTTAAGAGATGCTTGACCCAATATATAACAGCCACAAGGGAGTATAGGAAAGGCAGGTCTCTGTTTGTTTGTTTCCAGGGTCCGAATAAAGGGCATAAAGCGTCAAAAGCAACATTGGCGAGATGGGTAAGAGATGCCATCACTCTAGCATACGCCTCGTCCAATGAAGTCGCTCCAGAAGGGATTAAAGCTCATTCGACCAGATGGGTATTGACCTCTTGGGCAGAGCGGGCAGGAGCATCTTTAGACCAGATATGTAGAGCAGCCATGTGGTCTTCCCCCTCTACATTTTTTAAACACTATCAACTGGACCTATCCTGTTCTGCAGACTTAACTTTTGGTAGAAGGGTGCTGGAGGCAGTAATCCCACCCTAATATATATTCTATGAAATTCTCTCCGTGGTGCCGTCATGGGGGTAAGAGAATATCGTAGTTACTCACCGTTAACGGTATTTCTCTGATCCCATGACGGCACCCATATATTCCCTCCCTTTCACGTGTGGGTGTGCACACTAATAATATTTAGTCACGAGGTGTCGCAAAAAAAAAAAAGTGAATTATTGTGTTGTTTAACAACCATTTAAGTTACAGCTAAAGTCCTGTCAAGGCTCTATAAACCAAACTGAGGTGGAAGAGAGGTCCCGCCTTTTTAACCTGTGGGTTTCCTGTCCCTGAGGGCGGATCCCTCTTTCCGTGGTGCCGTCATGGGATCAGAGAAATACCGTTAACGGTGAGTAACTACGATATTCTCGAGCACGTTTGGTTGACCTCCGAGTATTTGTTAGTGTTCGGAGATATAGTTTTCATTACCTCAGCTGAATGATTTACAGCTACTAGCCTGCCTGAGTACATGTGGGGGTTGCCTGGTTGCTCTGGAATTCCCACATGTAATCAAACTGTCTTACAGTCGCAAATCATCCAGCTGCTGCAAGGAAAGCTAAATCTTGGAGCAGTCATAAATACTCGGAGACCACCCAAGTGTGCCCGGGAAAACCCGAGCAACGAGTATAATTGCTCATCACTATTAATTACATTATTACTACTTAAATAACATAGGTCAGATTGAAAAATGATGCTTGGTCATTACCGCCAAAATTAGCTCTATCTTTGTAACTCTTTGTGACAGCAGACTTGTGAATCTTCATATCATGCACAGCGGGTGCTGTCAGTAATCTCCAGTGGCAGGAGCGGGACGTCACTGCAAGTATGCGATATGCATACTCCAGGCTACATTATGACTAGACGTGAAGAAGCGAAGCCGCGGGATGTGGCCAGAAGTATGCATATTCTCGGGAGTAGGGCCGGTTCTTCATAGCGTTGCCCACATGGTCTCATCAGATTCTAAGAATAGAGAGCAGTAATCCGTTTTGTACTGCAAGTGAAATTAGACGTCACTTACCAAGCCTAAGGCGTCATTGTCCACACAATCCATCAGTAGGTGTTTGCATGACATTGCGCTATGAGCTTGATGTCCAGCTACACGTGTTATATTGATCTCACACCATCGCTCTCAAAAATTATCATGGTGCAGAGCAACACGGCAATGGAAGCTGGAATGGAGGTCTATCTTCTTCAGTGATAAGTCCTGCCTTTGTCTTGAATGCAACGATAGGGGGAGATTAGTCTGGAGACCACATGGGCAATGCCATGAAGAGGTCTTCATGAGGGAACATGAAAGTACCCTAAGAGTTATGTTTTAACATGACCATGCCAGTCTGTAAGTTGCTCATGCTACTGTGAGCAGCCTGCGTGGCCAAAATGTGTTACCATGGCCTACAGCATCTCCGGACTTGTTCCCTATTGAGTACCTCTAGGACATTATTGGTTGGCAATAGCAAAGGGAGCTACCAGCAGCAGATCTTGATCTTTAGTCCAAGTGCATTCAGCGTGGCAGAAGATTCCATAGACAACCACCAATCACCTCATTGATCGCAGTCAAGGAGTGTAAGTGCATGGATTTCTGCACGTGGAACCCATTCTTTTTCTTTTTCCTGAATAAATTAGCATGTTCTAAAAAATTTGCTTCCATTTTTTCATCATTTGCATATCATCAAATTTCTAATAAATTATATGATTTGCAGAACTCCATGACTTTTTATTCTTGGTGTTGCAATTTCAATGTTAATGGGTGTATAAATCCCGGTGTTTTTTCGTTGTCGTTGCCACATTTAAGGCCTGTGCATCCATTTGAAACTCATCAACATTGTTATGATTTGTGGAATATTACAAATGAGTGTATAAAGCTTGAGTGAAGTTTTTACTTGCATACTTGATTATACTTTTTGAAAACTTTAACAAACCATTTAATTGACTAAAAGGTAAAGAGTATATTCACTATTCACCGACACTGCCTGGCAAAATCTCCCTGGTCAGGCTGGAATCTCACCAAGAGGCTTCTGCATCATACTAGGCAAATAACTCTTTCACCAGACATTAGTGTGCATCACTAGATCATCCAGTTTCATTATGGGCTGTAAATTTTCTTCTAGAGACATGAAAGATGCATACAGCCTGCACTCATATCTCTCAGGAACATTTAATTGAAATATTTTCCAGTAAACTACGATACGACTTGTCCATCATAAATACTAATCGTAAGTCAGCTTGAAGCAATTCCTAACCACCCTGTTGTTTCCAACTTTATTTCTTAACCTTGGCCATTGTTTTGTTCTGCTGGATTCTATTTTAGGCCAAGAATGACTTATTTGCAAAATAGGCCCTGGAACATCATTATTAGTTATACAGACACCATTTTCTACACCAAGAGCCAAACTGAATGGAAAATATTTTTTGTAATACCAGCAAAGGCAGTTTCATTTCCATCTTATCCATTATTAAAGGCGTTTTCCAGTGCTACAATATTGATGACCTATCCCTAAGAAAAGGTCATCAATATAAGATTGTTGGGAGGACATCAGCAAGAACCCCTAGCTAGCCACTGTTACCAGCCCTGCTGGTGGCTGGATGTAAAAAATGTATCACCACCACTGTGTCAGAATTTTTCCTGGCCATTCCCAGGTGCTCCAGATCAGCTCCTAAACATGAACAAAGTTGGAAGCATGCTTGGGGTCACTGTTTATTTGGAAGACTACTGATTGACTGCAGAGGTCACGCAACACAAGAATGTCATGCAACCCTATGGAAATAGAGCTGAATTTGCTGGAATGGCTTAGATATGTTATATGAGTATTGATTCTTTTTATTTTCTGTGATGCTCTGAGGTGATTAATTAAGGGTTGTACAATAGTGGACAATATATTTAAGTCTTTGTTGCTTTCAGTTGAGGCTCCAATGTTATTTTCCCATATCGCCACAAAGCTTATTTCCTTGAGTTGAACGTATTGTGTTGCTTCCATCTTTGTTCCAAGTCTCTTTCCTAAAGTTCCTGCAGTTAGTGTCTTACAGGAACATATGCAAGCTGCAGAAGACAAACTGTACAACATTTTACATTTAATTGATTTTTTTGAATTTCATAATACATATACACTGCTCAAAAAATAAAGGGAACACATAAACACTAGAATATAACTCCAAGTCAATCAAACTTCTGTGAACTCAAACTGTCCACGTAGAAAGTAACACTGTTTGACAATCAACTTCACATGCTGTTGTGCAAATGGAATAGACAACAGATGGAAATTATTGGCAATTATCAATACACACTCAATAATGGAGTGGTTTTGCTGGTAGGGACCACCAACCACATCTCAGTACCACTGCTTTCTGGCTGATGTTTTGGTCACTTTTGAATGTTGGTTGTGCTTTCACACTCATGGTAGCATGAGACGGACTGTACAACCCACACAAGTGGCTCAGGTAATGCAGCTCATCCAGGATGGCATATCAATGCGAACTGTGGCAAGAAGATTTGCTGTGTCTGTCAGCATAGTGTCCAGAGGCACTACCAGGAGGCAGGCCAGTACACTAGGAGATGTGGAGGGGGCCGTAGGAGGGCAACCATGCAGCAGCAGGACTGCTACCTCAGCCTTTGTGCAAGGAGGAACAGGAGGAGCACTGCCAGAGCCCTGCAAAATGACCTCCAGCAGGCCACAAATGTGCATGTGTCTGCACAAATGGTTAGAAACCGACTCCATGAGGATGGTCTGAGTGCCCAGCGTCCACAGATTGGGGTGGTGCTCACAGCCCAACACTGTGCAGGACGCTTGGCATTTGCCACAGAACATCAGGATTGGCAAATTCATCACTGGCGCCCTGTGCTCTTCACAGATGAAAGCAGGTTCACACTGAGAACATGTGACAGACGTGACAGAGTCTGGAGACGCCATGGAGAGCAATCTGATGCCTGCAACATCCTTCAGCATGACCGGTTTGGCAGTGGGTCAGTAATGATGTGGGGTGGCATTTCTTTGGAGGGCCGCACAGCCCTCCATGTGCTCACCAGAGGTAGTCTGACTGCCATTAGGTACAAAGATGAGATCCACAGACCCCTTGTGAGACCATATGCCGCTGCGGTTGGCCCTTGGTTCCTCCTAATGCAGGACAATGCCAGTCCTCATTTGGCTGGAGTGTGTCAGCAGTTCCTCCAAGATGAAGGCATTGAAGCTATGGACTGGCCCGCATGTTCCCCAGACCTGAATCCGATTGAACACATCTGGGAAATCATGTCTCACACCATCCACCAATATCACACTGCACCACAGACTGTCCAGAAGTTGACAGATGCTTTAGTCCAGGTCTGGTAGGAGATCCCTCAGGAGACCATCCGCTGCGTCATCAGGAGCATGCCCAGGTATTGTAGGGAGGTCATTCAGGAACATTGAGGTCACACACACTACTGAGCATCATTTCCTTGTCTTGAGGCATTTCCACTGAAGATGGATCATCCTGTAGCTTCATTTTCACTTTGATTTTGAGCATCATTCCAACTCTAGACCACCATGGGATATTAGTTGTGATTTACATTGATAATTTTTAGATTTTATTGTTCTCAACACATTCCACCAGGTAATGAATAAAGATTTACAACTGGAATATTTCATTCAGTGATATCTAGGATGAGGGATTTTAGTGTTCCCTTTATTTTTTTGATCAGTGTATGTATATATATATATATATATATATATATATATCTACTATATAATTGTCTAAGGGTCACTTCCGTCTGTCTGTCCTTCTGTCATGGTTATTCATTCGCTGATTGGCCTCGGCAGCTGCCTGTCATGGCTACCGCGACCAATCAGCGACGTGCACAGTCGGATTAGTCCCTCCCCTACTCCCCTGCACTCACTGCCCGGCGTCTGCTCCATAATCCCCTCCACTCACCGCTCACACAGGGGTAATGACAGCGGTAACGACCCGCGGTGTAACGCACTCCGTTACCGCTGCTATTAACCCTGTGTGTCCCCAACTATTTACTATTGATGCTGCCTATGCAGCATCAATAGTAAAAATATGTCATGTTAAAAATAATTAAAAAAACAAAAAACCTGCTATACTCACCATCCGCCGCCTTTCCCGCTCCTCGGGACGCTCCCGGGATTGCTCCATTGCAAGCGGTAGCTTCCGGTCCCAGGGCTGGTGTGCGACAAGGACCTGCCGTGAAGTCACGGTCATGTGACCGCGATGTCATCACAGGTCCTGCTCATACCAGCCCTGGGACCGGAAGCTGACGCTTGCAATGGAGCGGTCCCGGGAGCGTCCCGAGGAGCGGGAAAGGTGGCGGATGGTGAGTATAGCAGGACTTCAACGGGCCTTTGGAAGGTGAGTAAATGTTTATTTATTTTTTTAAGTCTCTATACTACGTGGCTCTGTGCTGTATACTCCGTCGCTGTGCAATATACTTTGTGGCTAGGCAATAAACTACGTGCCTGGGCAATATACTATGTGGCTGGACAATATACTATGTGGCTGGAAAATATACTCCGTCGCTGTGCAATATACTCCATCGCTGTGCAATATACTACGTGACTGGGCAATATACTACGTGGCTGGGCAATATACTACGTGACTGGGCAATATACTACGTGGCTGGGCAATATACTACGTGACTGGGCAATATACTACATCGCTGGGCAATATACTATGTGGGCTGTGCAATATACTACGTGACTGGGCAATATACTACGTGACTGGGCAATATACTACGTGGCTGGGCAATATACTACGTGGCTGGGCAATATACTATGTGGCTGGACAATATAATCCGTCGCTGTGCAATATACTCCATCGCTGTGCAATATACTACGTGACTGGGCAATATACTACGTGGCTGGGCAATATACTACGTGACTGGGCAATATATACGTCGCTGGGCAATATACTACGTGGGCTGTGCAATATACTACGTGACTGGGCAATATACTACGTCACTGGGCAATATACTACGTGGTCTGTGCAATATACTATGTGACTGGGCAATATACTACGTGGTCTGTGCAATATACTATGTGACTGGGCAATATACTACGTGGCTGGGCAATATACTACGTGGCTGGGCAATATACTACGTGACTGGGCAATATACTACGTGACTGGGCAATATACTACGTCGCTGGGCAATATACTACGTGGCTGGGCAATATACTACGTGACTGGGCAATATACTATGTGGCTGGCCAATATACTACGTGACTGGGCAATATACTACGTGACTGGGCAATATACTATGTGGTCATGCATATTGTAGAATACCCGATGCGTTAGAATCGGGCCACCATCTAATATATATATATATATATATATATATATATATACACAGTACAGACCAAAAGTTTGGACACACCTTCTCATTTAAAGATTTTTCTGTATTTTCATGACTATGAAAATTGTACATTCACACTGAAGGCACCAAAACTGTGAATTAACACATGTGGAATTATATACTTAACAAAAAAGTGTGAAACAACTGAAAATATGTCTTCTATTCTAGGTTCTTCAAAGTAGCCACCTTTTGCTTTGATGACTGTTTTGCACACTCTTGGCATTTTCTTGATGAGCTTCAAAAGGTAGTCCCCGGGAATGGCTTTCACTTCACAGGTGTGCCCTGTCAGATTTAATAAGTGGGATTTCTTGCCTTATAAATGGGCTTGGGACCATCAGTTGTGCTGTGCAGAAATCTGGTGGATACACAGCTGATAGTCCTACTGAATACACTGTTAGAATTTGTATTATGGCAAGAAAAAAGCAGCTAAGTAAAGAAAAACAAGTGCCCATCATTACTTTAAGAAATGAAAGTCAGTCAATCTGAAAAATTGGGAAAACTTTGAAAGAGTCCCCAAGTGCAGTGGCAAAAACCATCAAGCGCTACAAAGAAACTGGCTCACATGAGGACCACCCCAGGAAAGGAAGACCAAGAGTCACCTCTGCTTCTGAGGATGTTTATCCGAGTCACCAGCCTCAGAAATTGCAGGTTATCAGCAGCTCAGATTAGAGACCAGGTCAACGCCATGCAGAGTTCTAGCAGAAGACACATCTCTACAACAACTGTTAAGAGGAGACTTTGTGCAGCAGGCCTTCATGGTAAAATAGCTGCTAGGAAACCACTGCTAAGGACAGGCAACACACAGAAGAGACTTGTTTGTGCTAAAGAACACAAGGAATGGACATTAGACCAGTGGAAATCTGTGCTTTGGACACATTTGAGATCTTTGGTTTCAACCACCGTGTCTTTGTGCGACACAGAAAAGGTGAACGGATGGACGCTACATGCCTGGTTCCCACCGTGAAGCATGGAGGAGGAGGTGTGATGGTGTGGGGGTGCTTTGCCGGTGACACTGTTGGGGATTTATTCAAAATTGTAGGCATACTGAACCAGCATGGCTACCACAGCATCTTGCAGCGGCATGCTATTTCATCCGGTTTGCATTTAGTTGGACCATCATTTATTTTTCAACAGGACAATGACCCCAAACACACCTCCAGGCTGTGTAAGGGCTATTTGACCAAGAAGGAAAGTGATGGGGTGCTACGCCAGATGGCCTGGCCTCCACAGTCAACTGACCTGAACCCAATCGAGATGGTTTGGGGTGAGCTGGACCGCAGAGTGAACGCAAAAGGGCCAACAAGTGCTAAGCATCTCTGGGAACTCCTTCAAGAATGTTGGAAGACAATTCTCAGTGACTACCTCTTGAAGCTCATCAAGAGAATGCCAAGAGTGTGCAAGGTAGTCATCAAAGCAAAAGGTGGCTATTTTGAAGAACCTAGAATATAAGACATAATTTCAGTTATTTCACACTTTTTGTTAAGTATATAATTCCACATGTGTCAATTCATAGTTTTGATGCCTTCAGTGTGAATGTACAATTTTCATAGTCATGAAAATACAGAAAAATCTTTAAATAAGAAGGTGTGTCCAAACTTTTGGTCTGTACTGTATACATATATATATATATATATATATATATATATATATTATGTGGTGCAGTGACCAATGTTACAGCCAGGGGGCGCTGCGTGTGCACTTCAAGATGCACTTGGAGGCATAGTTGTGATGAGACAAAGTCCGGCAGAATTGTAGATGGCCGGTATGTGTGTCGCAGAGGAGGACACTCTGCGCTGTCAGTCTAAAGTTATGCTATGGTCTGGGACCTGTAGTCCCACATGTAAATGTGTAAGTTCTAATGGGAGATTGGCAGGGCTAGTCATGAGAGATGGGAGGGTCAGACTAGCCACACACACCCACACTCCCACCCAGGGGAGTGGTTACAGGTATGTAATGTGACCAGGGTGTGGGTCACATGTTTCCTGTGTTTGGTTCTGAATGGTACCTGTGAGGTTCCTGTGCAAGGTCCTGGACGGTGGGTGTTGGAGGCTCCTGGGAGTGGAGTCGTCCTGGAAGCACCTGGAGACCGTAGACCTGGGCGGTCGGTGTTGGAGGCTCCTGGGAGTGGAGTCGTCCTGGAAGCACCTGGAGACCGTAGACCTGGACGGTCTGTGTTGAGGACCTGGGACTGACGTGAAGTCAGCGTGAGGAGTGGAACTCCTGAGAGGTAACCCCGGACAAGGGGATTGTAATATACAGCAGAGAAGCCTATCTGCTACATGAACTGTCTGATGTCCTTTAATGTTTCGTGGCTGTATTGCAATGGACTGTACATCATATGGTTTATGCAGTTTAATAAACCAGACTCATGTGAGGTACCGTGCCTGAGTGCTTGAATCTTGTGCCAAGCGAGTGTCCCCCAACACACTCAGGTAGCGTAATCTTACAATATATATATATATACAGTATATATAGTGCCTTATGAAAGCATTCGGCTCCCTGGAACTTTTCAACCTGTTCCCACATATCATGCTTCAAGCATAAAGATACCAAATGTAAATTTTTGGTGAAGGATCAACAACAAGTGGAACACAATTGTGAAGTTGAATGAAATTTACTGGTTATTTTAAATTTTTGTGGAAATTCAAAAACTGAAAAGTGGGGCGTGCAATATTATTCGGCCCCTTTAACCTAATACTTTATTGCGCCACCTTTTGCTGCGATTACAGCTGCAAGTCACTTGGGGTATGTCTCTATCAGTTTTGTACATCGAGAGACTGAAATTCTTGCCCATTCGTCCTTGGCAAACAGCTCGAGCTCAATGAGGTTTGATGGAGATCGTTTGTGAACAGCAGTTTTCAGCTCTTTCCACAGATTCTCATTGGATTGAGGTCTGGACTTTGACTTGGCCATTCTAACACCTAAATGCGTTTATTTGTGAATCATTCCATTGTAGATTTTGCTTTATGTTTGGGATCATTGTCTTGTTGGAAGATAAATCTCCGTCCCAGTCTCAGGTCTTTTGCAGACTCCAACAGGTTTTCTTTAAGAATGGTCCTGTATTTGGCTCCATCCATCTTCCCATCAATTTTAACCATCTTCCCTGTCCCTGCTGAAGAAAAACAGGCCCAAACCATGATGCTGCCACCACCATGTTTGACAGTGGAGATGGTGTGTTCTGGGTGATGAGCTGTGTTGCCTTTACGCCAAACATATCGTTTGACATTGTTGCCAAAAAGTTCTATTTTGGTTTCATCTGACCAGAGCACCTTCTTCCACGTGTTTGGTGTGTCTCCAAGGTGGCTTGTTGCAAACTTTAAACAACACTTTTTATGGAAATCTTTGAGAAAAGGCTTTCTTCTTGCCACTCTTCCATAAAGGCCAGATTTGTGCAGTGTACGACTGATTGTTGTCCTATGGACAAACTGTCCCACCTCAGCTGTAGATCTCTGCAGTTCATCCAGAGCGATCATGGGCCTCTTGGCTGCATCTCTGATCAGTCTTCTCCTTGTTTGAGATGAAAGTTTAGAGGGACGGCCGGGTCTTGGTAGATTTGCAGTGGTATGATACTCCTTCCATTTCAATATGATCGCTTGCACAGTGCTCCTTGGGATGTTTAAAGTTTTGGAAATAATTTTGTATCCAAATCTGGCTTTAAACTTCTCCACAACAGTATCACGGACCTGCCTGTTGTGTTCCTTGGTGTTCGTGATGCTCTCTGTGCTTCAAACAGAACCCTGAGACTATCACAGAGCAGGTGCATTTATACGGAGACTTGATTACACATAGGAGGATTACATTTATGATCATTAGGCATTTAGGACAACATAGGACAACATCATTCATAGACCCACAGTGAACTTCTGGAGTGAGTTTGCTGCACTGAAAGTAAAGGGGCCGAATAATTTTATTATTATTTATTGTTATAGCGCCATTTATTCCATGGCGCTTTACATGTGAGGAGGGGTATACATAATAAAAACAAGCACAATAATCTTAAACAATACAAGTCATAACTGGTACAGGAGGAATGAGGACCCTGCCCGCGAAGGCTCACAATCTACAAGGGATGGGTGAGAAAACAGTAGGTGAGGGTAGAGCTGGTCATGCAGCGGTTTGGTCGATCGGTGGTTACTGCAGGTTGTAGGCTTGTCTGTATTGTCTTGTATTGCACGTCCCATTTTCAGTCTTTGAATTTCCATAAAAATTTGAAATAACCAATAAGTTTCATTCAACGTCAGAATTGTGTTCCACTTGTTGTTGATTCTTCACCAAAAAGTTACATTTTGTATCTCTATGTTTGAAGCATGATATGTGGAAAAAGGTGGAAAAGTTCCGGGGAGCCAAATACTTTCGCAAGGCACTGTATATATATATATATATGTATATATATATATATATATATATATACATATATATATATATATATATATATACAGTAAATACAATGCAATGTTAAAGAAAACGATATGCAAAAAGTCTCCTTAGTCTTTAGGTACAATATTTAGCGTACAATTGGTCTCTGGATCCTCCTTTTATATGGAACCTGAGAAGGCCCTTACAAAACACACTTCTCAACATTGAGATTACAGTGGGGTTATGGATATATTGGATAGAGATGTTAATAATATGCAAACAATGAAAAAATAGAAAAAAAATTATCAAAACATCTTGATTTATTCAGTATAAAATATGAGCTCCATGTGCAAAAATCCTCGCATTTACACGTCTTGGCTGTTATCAGTGAGGTTATTAATGGTTGTCTGAGGAATGTTCTGCCACTCTGAATGCATTTGTTGAAATCATCAACATCCAATGCTGGCAGCTTCCATTGTAACTGCTGACCAATGACGTCTCAGTTGTGATCAGTGGAAGACAAGTCTGGAGACACTACAGGTCAAGGTAGCACATTTAGGGCACATAGGTTGCTCACAGTAGCACAAGCAACACATGGCCTGATATTGTCATATTGGAAGACAGCTCCATGGAAAATTGATTCCATGACCAAATTAATACAACGCCGAGCTGTTAGTGTACCTAGAATGAAGACTAGAGGGGTCCGGCTAATGTACATTCTGCTACCCCTCACAATAATCCTGGGAGTAGAACCGGTGGAACGTTCCCACGTGATGACCTCTTCATAGCGTTACCCACAAGGTCTTATTAAATTCAAAGAATGATGCATAGTGATCCATTCTGTATTGCAATTTAAATTGGATGTCACATACCAAGGCTAAGGTGTAAAACAGCATCTACATACACTATTAGAAAGTATTTGAACATTGGTTTATGAGCCAAGGATCCAGCTACAGGTTTCCCATTGACCTCGCACCTCTGTTCTCAAAGGCTGGAATGGAGGTTCATCAGCGATGAGTCCTGCTGGCCGGATATTAGTCTGGAGACCAAATGGGCAACACCATGAAGAGGTCTTCACTAGGGAATGTGAAATTGACCTGGGAGCCATTTTTCAACATACTGTACAATGACAGGCCACATGTTGTTCATGAAACTCCGAGCCTCTTGTGTACCCTAAATGTTTTACCATGGCCTGCATAAATTCAATATACAAAAAAGGTTGCACTCTATCGTGCCAAAGCATTGTCTAATATGAAATATATGAAATATGAATAGCAAAATGGCTTTTGAACATTAGGAAAATATTTGAGAGACGCTTTGCACAGAATTTGATCAAATAGTGTGCCTGGCGGCCTCGACCAATCAGAGACGCGGGATTTCTACGTCGATGCTGTGCCGGTCTCTGATTGGTCGAGGCCTGGCGGCCTCGACCAATCAGAGAGCTGGGATTTCCAGGACAGACAGACAGACAGACAGACAGACAGAAAGACAGACAGACAGACGGAAAAACCCTTAGACAATTATATATATAGATATGAAATATGAATAGCAAAATGGCTTTTGAACATTAGGAAAATATTTGAGAGACGCTTTGCACAGAATTTGATCAAATAGTGTGAGCCTATCAACCATCGTCAAGGTGGTCTCATAAAAAAATGATGGGTCCCTGACCTCCCTGTCCAAATGTGAACACTTACCGAAGGCCAATGTCTGTATGTCTGGGTGAATGTGGACACCTCTGTCAGCAAAAGCCTACATATGGGTTGGCCGGTACCAAGTGTGATTAGATGCATAATTTCAAAACGCCATGACTTTTCCTTTATGATGTTGCACTTTCAATGTTGAGGAGTGTATTAAAGGATTATACCCAAATAAACAAGTTAACGTTCTGATCACTGGGGGTCTGACCACTGGGACCCACAGGGATCTTGAAAGCAAAATCTCTGCAGTCTTATTCTGGATGTAGCTGAGGTACACATGCTCAGTAGGGTTGAGCGAAACGGGTCGGCCAGATTCAGAAGTCGCCGACTTTTGGCAAAGTCGGGTCTCATGAAACCCGACCCGACCCATGTGGGGTCGGCCATGAGGTCAGCGATCTTCTGATCTGGAATCGGAATTCCGATACCGAGTTTCGATATGTTTAAGATATCGGGAATCGGTATCGGAATTCATATTTAAGTGTAAAATAAAGAATAAAAATAAAAAAATATTGATATACTCACCCTCGGACGCACCCTGGTTCTCACCGGCAGCCTTCCTTCCTAAGAATGAGCGCCTGAAGGGGCTTCGATGACGTTGCGGCTTGTGATTGGTTGCGTGAGCGGTCACATGGGCGGTCACGCGACCAATCACAAGCCGCGACGTCATCTAAGGTCCTTCAGGCGCTAATTCTTACGAAGGAAGCGTCCGAGGGCGCGTCCGAGGGTGAGTATATTCCTAATAGGTATATACTCACCCTCGGACGCACCCTGGTTCTAACCCGCAGCCTTCCTTCCTAAGAATCAGCACCTGAAGGACCTTAGATGACGTCGCGGCTTGTGATTGGTCGCGTGACGACCATGTGACCGCTCACGTGACCAATCACAAGCCGCGACGTCATCGAAGGTCCTTCAGGCGCTCATTCTTAGGAAGGAAGGCTGCCGGCGAGAACCAGGGCACGTCCGAGGGTAAGTATATCAATATTTTTTATTTTGATTCTTTATTTTACACTTAAATATGGATCCCGGGGCCTGAAGGAGAGTTTCCTCTCCTTCAGACCCTGGGAACCATTAAAAACCCAATGCACTGCATTGGGTTTCGTGTTGCGGCCGACCCCGACCCCGACTTTTCTATAGGATCGGCCGATTTCACTCGACCCGACTTTTGAAAAAGTCAGGTTTCGTGAAACCCGACCCGATCCTATAAAAAGAAAAGTCGCTCAACCCTAATGCTCAGTCTTTGCCACATTCATTCTTTATGGGAATCCTGGAGAAAGGTGAGTACAGTTCTCCTCTATCTCCGACTGTCCCATAGACAATGAATAGAGCAAATGTTGCGCATTTACACCTCTGCTCCATTCTAGGGACCACTGCAGTCAGACCCCCCGCAGCGATCAGCAAGTTGTACCTTATCCTGTGGAGAGGGAATAACATATTTTGGGAATAACTCTTTAAACTCCTGAGCCACCTCATACAGATCCTTTCAACTTTTGCTGTACTTGCACGGCAAATGTTAGTAAGGGGTTAAAGAAAGCAGGAATTTTACAAACCATAAAGAATTGATACAGAAAGTATATTAGAAAATTGCATAACTTTTCATCATACCTAGAATAACTTCATTTGCTGAACTAGAAAACGTCCTTTAAGGCATTCTTATAACTATTGTCATGTTAAATTGTAATATTAGCCTTCAGATGGGAGCAATTTGGGTAAGAGAGAAGCAGCAATGGGGAATTCAGATTCCTTTTGAAGAGAACAGAGAGGTCATCACATTGCGCTGACAGGAGTTGAATAGACAGCCATTGAGGGAATAACTGGATATTAGTGAATTACTCATAATGCAATTTCCAATTTATACAAGCATTGATTCAGCAAGTGGGAGCCTATGGTAGAAGACAACTAAAAGTGCCTAAAAACAACAGGGTATAGATGAATAAACTTGGCACTCAGAATGCGAGGAACAAGGCTTCTAATTTTATTGATGCATCCAGACACATGAACAATGCTAAACGTTTTCGGTCCACACCGGACCTTCGTCAGAGCGTATTTTTTGGCAATGACTGGAACTAGAAGCAAACAGGAGGCACAAAGGAGCGTCCAAGAGAAGAAACGCTGCGGCGGGTGCACTGAAGGCTGGAGGAGCGGGACCCACAACACACGAGAAAAGCGCCAAGGCTAGGAGCAGAGCCTAGAGGGAGAAGCAGCGCTACGGGTCCGGAGCAGGAGAGAGCACTATGCTGCCGGGCATAGTGCTCTCTCCTGCTCCGGACCCGTAGCGCTGCTTCTCCCTCTAGGCTCTGCTCCTAGCCTTGGCGCTTTTCTCGTGTGTTGTGGGTCCCGCTCCTCCAGCCTTCAGTGCACCCGCCGCAGCGTTTCTTCTCTTGGACGCTCCTTTGTGCCTCCTGTTTGCTTCTAGTTCCAGTCATTGCCAAAAAATACGCTCTGACGAAGGTCCGGTGTGGACCGAAAACGTTTAGCATTGTTCATGTGTCTGGATGCATCAATAAAATTAGAAGCCTTGTTCCTCGCATTCTGAGTGCCAAGTTTATTCATCTATATTCTACGGGGTGGACACCCTACTTGAGCACCACCATTCCTCATACCTATTGAGTGCCGTGTTTTCTACCATTGTAAAAACAACAGGGATTCATTCAGGACAAAGAAAAAAACAAAAGATACAAAAAAAAGTTTTATGGGAATGTAACGTAATCTATATAAACATGTTATTTCGCTCATTAACTATAGTTATATTGCTGTATAAATAAAAGATCTTCCGGAAAACTGTCATGACTTTTCAGCCCTTTATTTTTACTTTTCCATCCTTTGTTTTCTCTTAAGCTTTTATAGCGTGCTTTATATGACCTGCGGTTGCCTTGTCCTTAACAACATGTGTGTAGCCTTGTAAACTAGTGTGAACCCCGAGAGGAGTCATGGTGGAATCTCAGCTATAAATAAGCGTGATTCACCATGGTGGTAATAGAGGGTGACCAGTATATTTCCATGTCCTAAGATGTCCCTAGTTTTCTAATTGAATTAAACAATGTGCGTATGCAGCATCAATAGTAAAACGATCTAATATTAAAAATAATAATAATTAAAAAAAACCTTATTCTCACCCTCCGACGTCGCGTCCTCTCCTCGGCACTGCAAGTGGCAGCTTCCGCTTCCAAAGATGCTATGGGAAAAGGACTTTTTACTATAGATGCATACGCAGCATCAATAGTAAAAAGTTGGTCATACAGGGTTAATAGCTGCGTTAATGGAGTGCGTTACACCGCGGTCCGGTAACGCTGGCATAAACCCTGTGTGAGGGCTGACTGGAGGGGGGTATGGAGCGGGCACTGACTGACTGCGGGGAAGAAAGAGCAGCCATATTGCCGCCGGACTGCGGCCGTCGCTGATTGGTCGTGGCAAAGGTCGTGGGCGTTTTGCCACGACCAATCAGCGACTTGGATTCCATGACAGACAGAGGCCGCGACCAATGAATATCTGTGACAGACAGAAAGACGGAAGTGACCCTTAGACAATTATATAGTAGATTACCAATGTGATGTCTTGCCTCAATAAGTTGAAAGAAAATCCTTAAGACTGTTTGATTCAAAGTAGCAAAACAAAAATGTTAAATAGAAATAAAACTGGGTTTTCTGGAAAAAAAAAAAAAGGTCATTGGCATAGAGCACAGTAAATAGTTGTGGAAGTAATAAATTGAAAGAGAAGATGGATGAATGGATGGATAGAATTAGCAAACAACTGGTATAAAATAGAGGTGGGTGGAGAAGGTGAACCAGATGTCAAAAGGATTAGAATCCTAAGAAAAAAGGCAGTACTTCATCGTAGATAGATAGATAGATAGATAGATAGATAGATAGATAGATAGATAGATAGATAGATAGATAGATAGATAGATAGATAGATAGATAAACAATGATAGATTACCGGTAGATAGATAGCTAAAGACAGATACAAAGATAGATGATAGGTAGTATACAGTGGGGGAAATAAGTATTTGATCCCTTGCTGATTTTGTACGTTTTCCCACCGACAAAGACATGAACAGTCTATAATTTTAAGGGTAGGTTAATTTTAACATTGAGAGATAGAATATCAAAAGATAAAATCCATAAAATCACATTGTATAAATTATATACATTTATTTGCATTTTGCAGTGAGAAGTAAGTATTTGATCCCCTACCAACCATTAATAATTCTGGCTCCTACAGACCAGTTAGACGCTCCAAATCAACTTGTTACTTGCATTAAAGACAGCTGTTTTACATAGTCACCTTTATGAAAGACTCCTGTCCGCAGACTCAATTAATCAGTCAGACTCTAACCTCTACAACATGGGTAAGACCAAAGAGCTTTTTAGGGATGTCAAGGACAAGATCATAGACTTGCACCAAGCTGGAATGGGCTACAAAACCATAGGTAAGAGGCTGGGTGAGAAGGAGGCAACTGTTGGTGCAATAGTAAGAAAATGGAAGAAATACAAAATGACTGTCAATCGACATCGATCTGGGACACCATGCAAAATCTCACTTCGTGGGGATCCTTGATCAGGAGGAAGGTGAGAGATCAGCCTAAAACTACACGGGGGAAACTTGTTAATGATCTCAAGGCATCTGGGACCACAGTCACCAAGAAATCCATTGGTCGTAAAGGTTTAAAATCCTGCAGTGCCCACAAGGTCCCCCTGCTCAAGAAGGTACATGTGCAGGCCCATCTGAAGTTTACCAATGAACACCTGGATGATTCTGTGAGTGATTGGGAGAAGGTGCTGTGTTCAGATGAGACAAAAATTGAGGTCTTTGGCATTAACTCCACTCGCCGTGTGTGGAGGAAGAGAAATGCTGCCTCTGAACCAAAGAACACCATCGCCACTGTCAAGCATGGAGGTGAAAACTTTATGTTTTGGGAGTGTTTCTCTGCTAAAGGTACAGGACTACTTCACCGCATCAATGGGAGAATGGATGGAGCCATGTACCATAAAATCCTGAATGACAACCTCTTTCCTTCCACCAGGACATTAAAAATGGGTCGTGGATGGATCTTTCAGCAAGACAATGACCCAAGACATACAGCCAAGGCAACAAAGGAGTGGCTCAAAAAGAAGCACATTAAGGTCACGGAGTGGCCTAGCCAGTCTCCAGACCTTAATCCCATAGAAAACTTATGGAGGGAGTTGAAGCTCCGAGTTGCCAAGCGACAGCCTCAAAATCTTAATAATTTAGAGATGATCTGCAAAGAGGAGTGGACCAAACTTCCTCCTGACATGTGCGCAAACCTCATCATCAACTACAAAAAACGTCTGACTGCTGTGCTTGCCAACAAGGGTTTTGCCACCAAGTATTAAGTCTTGTTTGACAGAGGGATCAAATACTTATTTATCACTGCAAAATGCTAATAAATTTATATAGTTTATACAATGTGATTTTCTGGATTTTATTTTTGATATTCTCTCTCAATGTTAAAATTAACCTACCCCTAAAATTATAGACTGTTCATGTATTTGTCAGTGGGCAAACTTACAAAATCAGCAAGGGATCAAATACCTATTTCCCCCCACTGTATATATATTGCAAGCTCTCTGGTAGCTGCGTGGATATGCATTGATATAAGCAACACGAATAGCCCATTCCTCAGCCACAATTTAACAAGGTAAATATAGCAACCTCACCAATCCTGGAATTTCAGGCAGCTCAAGCAGTTTAAATGGTGGTGAGTTCTCCTTCAATGGAAGTCTTCAAACAGAGGCTGGAAAGACATCTGTCTGAGATGATTTAGTGAATCGTGCATTGAGCAGGGGGTTGGACACGATGACTCTGGAGGTTCCTTCCAACTCTAACATTTTATGATTCTATGATTTTATGAAATGCATTCACCAGACAAATACATTTCTATTCAGCCCTAGCACAACTCCACTCTGCTAAGCTAACCGAGCTGCTGTAAATAGGTCTGTAAGCCATGGGCTGGATTATAAGAATGACTTTTCCCACCCAGCCTCTTTCAGTTGCTCCTAAATCCCAGACAGAGTGATCTATTTCATGTGTTTATTTCTGTTAATGTTGATGATCATGGCTTACAGCCAATGAAAACCCAAAAGTTGTTATCTAAGTAAATTAGAATAATAAACAAAAATCACCTGGAAAGGCTTGACAGATGTCCAGAAGGCAGTCATTGACACACTCCTTTGAAATGTTGGCCTACTGAAATGTATGTTGAGTAAATGCACTCAATACTTGGTCAGGGCTCCTTTTGCATCAATTACTGCATCAATGTGGTGTGGCATGGAGGCAATCAGCCTGGGGCACTGGAGCGCCAGCTTGGACCGTAGGGTACTCGAGCCGGGTCGGGCGGGTCACAGTGGCAATGACCCAGTCCGCGGGAATGGGCGTCCAGTTAAGGTCTCTTTCACACTTCCGTCTTTAGCCATCTGTCGCAATCCGTCGTTTTGGGCAAAAAACGGATCCTGCAAATGTGCTTGCAGGATGCGTTTTTTGCCCATAGACTTGCATTAGCGTGTTTTCGCGGACGCGACGGACAAAAAACGTTCCATGTAACTTTTTTTGTACATCGCGTCCGCCCCCTCCTCCCCGGAGTTCAGAATGGGCAGCGGATGCGTTGAAAAACTGCATCTGCTGCCTACATCGTGCAGATATTTCACAACGTCCGTCGGTACATCGGCTCGACGCATAGCAACGGACCTGTACTGACCGAAATGTGAAAGAGGCCTAAAGGGGATGAATGGAAGTGGAAAATAAAGTCTAATGTAGTAATGTTCGTGACGCCACCTGTGCTACTCGGCCAGGGATGGCCGACGCTGCTTAAAGGGATCTGCTGGGTCCCATGGTGATGCGGCTTAGATGGTTTTGCTCCCCACAGGTTTTGCGGAGGACCCAGGGCTACCAGGACAGTCTATGAGGGGATGTACTTGTTGAGGTGCAGGAAATAATTGGAGGACACTGGGTTTGCAGTTTCTTTACCTTTTCAATTGCCAGTGCAGTCCGGAACACAGGTTAGGCTATTTTCACACATCAGTTTTTTGCCATCAGGCTCAATCCGGCGAATTCTGAAAAAAACGGATCCATCGCAGATTGTGAAAAACTGATGCAACGGATCCGTTATCTGACTAGCTTACCAGCTAATTGTATCCAAAAAAACTGAAGCATGCTCAGTTTAAAAAAACGGAATCCGTTGACGGATCCGGCGCCCATAGGCTTCCATTCTAGCAAAAGCAGGAAGGCACTGTCTGTTTTTTTGCCACAGATAAAAAGCATTACTGTGTACGTTTTTTCCAGATGGCAAAAAACGGATGAAATGTGAGGCCATCCGCCGCAATCCGGCGCTAATACAAGTCTATGAGAAAAAAATGGATCCGGCGGCAAATTTCGCTGGATCTGGTTTTTCAAAATTCGCCGGATTGAGCCTAACGGCAAAAACCTGATGTGTGAAAGTAGCCTTACAGGTGATCTTTGAAATCCGTGTTGCCTGGAAGCGGCTTGGAATCCCCTTCACTAGGTGGGGTTGGAAGCCTTCCTTTCTTGATGCAATAGCTTTCCTCTCTCAATCTGTCCCTCAGGTGGAACTCTACATGGCAGGCAGCTCGAGCCTTTTACAGGTGTCCCTCTCTCGTGGTAACTCCGGGCTCTAATCTGCTGCTGTGCCTTCGGGTGTTAGATGGGCCAGGATACCTGCAATCTCCTGCCTTCTGGTTTCAGCTGTGGGGCACACAGTTCCCTCATAACCTCGGACCCCGGTGTCTGGTTTCTTGTGCTTAATCTTGGGGGTGAGCCCAATCGCAGTTCCACTCCCAGTTTCTCTCTCCTTTGCTTCTTCTCTCTTCACTGTCTCCCACAGACTGACTAACTCTTTCTCCAGATTAGAACATATAGGGAAGCTACCCTGAAATCAGGTTTAGAGCTCCCCCTTCTGGCCTGGAGTCAAGAAAGTGTTGTATGCTTGTCTTACCTGCTAAGGGGATTCATTCTCGCTTCCAGGCATGGCATCACCCTCCCCGGAAGGCAGGCAATACCACTGTGGCAACCGGATTCCTGGAGTGCCACAGCACTGCTGAGGTGTTATGGAAGCCCAGATTGCTTTGATAGCAGCCTTCAGCTTGTCTGCATTGTGGGGTCTGGTGTCTCTAATCTTCCTCTTGACAATAGCCTATAGATTCTCCATGGGGTTAAGGTCAGACGAGTTTGCTGGTCGATCAAGCACAGTGATACTGTTGTTTTCAAACCAGGTATTAGTACTTTTGGCAGTGTGGACAGGTGCCAAGTCCTGCTGGAGAATGAAACTTCCATCTCCAAAAAGCTTGTCGGCAGAGGGAAGCATGAAGTGCTCTAAAATTTCCTGGTAGATGGCTGCGCTGACTTTAGTCTTGATAAAACACAGTGTACCTACATCAGCAGATGACATGGCTCTCCAAACCATCACTGATTGTGGAAACTTCACAGTAGACCTATCCAGCAGCTTGGATGATCTGTCTCTCCACTCTTTCTCCAGACTCTGGAACCTTGATTTCCAAGGTCTAGTGTGAAGTATTCACAATCAGTGATGGTCCATTAAAAAGACGTTTTTTCACTCTGAATGGTGTGCGGCCTCCAATCTCTTGAAGTGGATAGATGTTAAGTGTCAAGTTCCCGTCGCTGCACAGGGGGAATCTCGAACCATGTTCTCTTCAGTCACCCATTCTTCCCCAGTTGCAGAGGAGCCTGCTCACCAGAGATATCAGTCCCAGCATATTGCTCAAGCTGATGCTGTGCGTCTGGTTACTACTGCTGTCCCAGATCCAGCTATTGTAACCAGCATTAGTCAGTGGCGAGCAGACGTTCCTGGGACTAAGTCCTGCTTTTTGCCTACTGAGCATGCTCATGGGACGACCTCTCAACAGGGGTAGGGGGTCACATGCTCAGGTCTTCAAACGGCTCCGATTGGACCACTGGGAAGGTCCTGGAAGGCTGCAACTATAAAAGGTTTGCATGGCCGCTCGGCCATGCGCTAGTATAACCTGTGTGGTGTGTATGGATGCATGTATGTTCTGGTGAAAGCTCCTAATCGAACCCCCTCCCTTGCGTTGTTGATTGAATGTGGGTGAGTGGAGCTGACTAGCGCCAGTTAAGTGCCATCCAGCACAGAGCACGTTTCCTACTGCGTCATTAGCAGAGTTCGCCAGGGCAGCGCCGTGCGCAACTAGTGCGCTTTCCGGTCCCTGGTTAGGTCGGTTTAGGACGGTTAGTGGTGTCCGCCAGAGTGGCGCTGCATGCACTCAGTGCACTAAATTTATTATTATACGTTTTTCCTGGCACCGCAGGTGTGGTGCCCAACACTAGTGGGTCTAGAGGGACTCTGACTCTGTGTCCTTGAGGTAGGATTCTGTGACCGAATACTAGCATTCATTCAGCGGTATAGCGGCTATGTGATGCAACAGGGTCCGTCTCCATACATACCGGGTGACGTTAACCCATGTGTGTTCTCATTATACCGCCATATACTGTCCACCATTACCGAGCAACAGGTAATAGCACGGTGGACCCCCGGCTGTGAACGCACCTTATATCTTCCTTTATATTATTTGTTGCGTTCCACTAACCATAACATAGATAGATACAAAAAATGATAGAGAGGTAAGCAAACAGAAGAGATACAAAGATAGATGTAAAACATAAAAATGTACTGTATATGTGTAGATAAGAATATAAAGACAGATATAAAGATATAAGTGTGAGATAGCGCTACCTGAGTGTGTTGGGGGACCCTCACTTGGCAACGGGATTAAAGCACTCAGGCACGGTTTTTCACAAAAACAGTCTATTTGGTTTATTTAGGCATCATAAACCACATTGTAGCCTCAACAGGTGCTTCCAGGAATTCAGTCCACTCCAGGACATTCCAACACAGGATATCCATGACTTTACACACTGACTATTTCGGTCCATACACTCTGAACATGTGACCCAAACCCTGGTCACATTATGTACCTGAAATCACCCCCATAGGTGGGAGGTGTGTGTGGTTAGCCAGTCCCGCCCAACTCTCCGACTGACCCTACAAGCCTCCCCTTTTAACTATACAAATACTTGTGGGACTACAGGTCCTAGAACAACAATACTACAGGCTTACAGCGCAGACTTCTTCTGCTGCACATACCGGCCATTTACAATCATGCCGGACACTGTTTCATTGTCACCATTACAGATACACCTCCATACGTATCCTGAGTAGCACCTACAGCGCCCCCTGGCTGTAACATGGGTCACTGCATCACATAAGATACATACATAAATGATACATAGATAGATTGATAGATAGCAAACAATCCCAAAAGATCTTTGAACCACCACCATATTTGACTGTAGGTACTGTGCTTTTTTTTCTTTGTTGGCCTCATTCTGTCTTAGGCAAACAGTAAAATGATGTGTTTTACCAAAAAGTTCTAACTTAGTCTCATCTGTACACAAGACGCTTTCCTAGAAGGATTTTGGCTTAGTCGCATACTTTTGACAAACTGCAGTCTAGCTGTTTTATGTCTGTATGTCAGCTGTGGGGTCCTCCTGGGTCTCCTTTCATTTCATTCAAATGTTGACGGATAGTTTGCGCTGACACTGATGCACCCTGAACCTGCTGGACAGCTGAAATTTCTTTGGAACTTGATTGGGGCTGCTCACCCACCATCAGGACTATCCTGCTTTGCAGTATTTCATCAATTTTTCTCTGCTGTTTAGTTCAATATAATTTAAGTAGTAAAATAAGCAGCACTCCTAGTAATGTGAACAAAGTGAAGGACTTTTTATTAGCCCATGTGGAAGCATTTTGGTTCCATAACAGAACCTTTCTCGAACCTGATCTAGATAGATAGAGAACATTGAAAGGAGTTTCCCACTAAATACATTTAAAACTTGTCCACAGAGTGCCAGTCCCATAGATAGTGAGTTATCCATTCGCACAGGGAACCCCCAATCTCAGGATTGTGAGGGACCCTCAGGTTTGACCCCCAGTGACATACATTTATCAACTGTCTGGTAGATAGGACTAGGGTGTGTTTAATTCAAGAGCCCCTTTAGGTGAAAATTAACAGAGTAGTTATTGCTGTAAGGACTGGGCATTAACATATGTATGATGTTTGTGTTTTTTATTCAGTTGTGTTGTGGCCCCTGTTTTGTTTTTGTTTTTTTGTGCTGCACCCACTCCCTAACTCATTATGGGCTTTCACAGTATAATGAGCTGATTTATTTATATATTGGCATATATCATGAGGTGTATTTGACGCATTCTGCCGGATTCATGTTTCTAGCTACACTGTAAAAGCATTTGGAACTAATCATGTTGAATTTACCAACATAAAGAGCAAGAACACTTGGCTGACAGCTGTTCCTACCCATGTACACACGTAGACTTGCTAATTCCGGAGAGACCAGTGAGCCGCTGCCTGATACCTGTTGGTCACGCATCTCTTACAAGGAAAAAGGTTAATCTAATTAAGAGTAGGTTGCCATATTTGCTAAAATAGCCGAATGTCTGTGTGAAACCAGCATTTTTCGCCCAACAAACAGTTTCAGATCCATTCATAGGGAAGAAGGAAAGCCTTTCCTGTTTAGCCTTAATGGGATCCAATCTTACTACTGCTGTTATTCCATAGTAATGGCATGTATGACCATAATTAAGGCGTGAAGTAAGGGTTTGCTCACACGAGCATATGCATTAGACAAGTGCTATCATCGATGTTTTATCAGGTACCACTCGGACCAATTATATTCTATGGGGCAGTGCAGATCTGAGTGGTTGATAGTTCCGCAAATTGGATCACGTGCGCTCATTCAAGTCTATGGGTGCTTGGAAAATAATGGACCGGACACGGATTTCATCAGAGTGGAGTCTGACATCTGCGGACCCAGACAATGAAGAAGATTTAGAAATGAAGTTCTCCATCTTCTCCACACCTGTGCTCCAATACTTGCATGCGAGAGATTTGGATAATAGTAAGATGACACTTGGCTCAAACTCTCATCAGAATTTGAGCTTATGTCATTAGCATAATCGGACCGATTCTATCGCATAAGAGAATCTACGATCTTTTGATCCCAACATAAGAGAAAATTTTCTTCTAGCCCAGCTGTGCAGCCAATGCATCACGATTAGAGGTTCTGCCCCTCCCCCACACAGCATATCCTGTATTTGTGTCTCATTAGCAATTTGGCAAATCAGTTCTTACTAATAAATTAATAAATAGAGATTAATCTTCAAAACTGGGAGGTCTGCACCTCTAACCGCTACAAAACAGGACATAGTAGAGATGCTATGCAGGACCAAAAATGCACAGCAGTAGTTCCAGACATTGCCAGCGGATGATGCCATCCCTGATTGGTGCAGCTATAAAACATGGCCAAGGTATCCTATGAGATTTCCAGAGTGCTGTCTGGGGCAGGAGCATTTTTTTTCCCACATGGCCAAATTGGTTATAGTTGACTGGTGAATGTTGTCTCTGGATCAAGCAGCCAAACCTGAAAAAGCCAGATCTTGGAATGATGCAGCTATGTAATTCTGAGGAGCAGAACCGTCTACTAAAGAGGGACCTGACCTTCATGGAGAGTCTGACATAGCAAAGCCCTGGACATCTGCCGTCTGCTATTTATTAGCTGGGAAACAAGGCAATGGTTGTAGCAGCAGACTGTATAAGAATGCACAGTGAATGTCTGGTGCACATGAAATAGTCTTGACGGGAGCATTCCTGACCCAATGATTGCCCTCCCTTGGCAAGAATAAGAGTCAGAATTCTCAGCAAATTCTTTGCACCCAGTGCAGTACACATCCACTAATCCTAGTTCTCTGCAACTACCGGCATCCTCTATGGCACCATTCAGTACTTTATCTTTTGCAGATACTTGGCATGACGGGGGTCAAAAGAAAAATGTTGTGCTCCGTTGGGCTAATGTAGCCCTATGGTTACACATCTGGAGCTTTTTCTCTGCACACAACATGCATACATTAGAAAACATAATGTGAACATGGCCTTAGACGAGTATACGGCTCACACAGCAACACAGACAATGTCAACCTGTGTAGCACATTGGGCCCAGGCCCATCAGAAGCCCTGATTCTGAGAGCCCACCTTTCATCGATAACATCTACATATTTCTTACAATATGGGGGCCCCAAAGTCCTTTATATAAAGCATGATGACCCCCTATATGCTGCATGGGTGCCACTAACTCCCTTATATAGAGTGTGGGGGCCTCCCTCACAGCTTTCTTACATACATTATTGGGGCCCCACAGCTGCCCTATGTAGAGTATGGGGTCTCTGCAAGTAATGACTGATAAAGCAAAAAATTACCTTGCCGCTTTTCCCCTCTGTGTGTCTGTAGTTTAATGTGGCAGGCGCAATCTAGTGACATTATTATGCCTGCTGCATTCAGTCTGACACACAGGCTGAACTGCAGAGAAAGAAGCCATTGGCTCTCTCCTCCACTATTGTGTTCAACGGTATCCTCTGGATGCAGATACCGTTGAAATCCAGATGGCCGCTGCACCGTGGTTCAATGTTCAGCATCGGGGTGTCTGCCATTTAGAGACCCCCATAGGGACCAAGAGGTCTTCCACTATGGATGCCCCTGAAGCAGAGGACAAATCTCACCGGAGGATATTCAGGTTCTCTGGTGCACCAGTCCAATCTTGCAAACAGGTCATACCTACACCTATATCACAGAGCTGGTAGCAATTTTAGATGTATGATTAGTTTTACTCCCTGCCCCTAACAATTTTTAAATACTCAAGTGGGTTTGAGCAAGCCTCATAATTCAATCACATGCTCTGCAGGTAAACTAAACATCTATATACATTATATAAAAATATAGTTCAAATCCCACCAAGGACAACATCTACTACAACATCAAACAGCATTTAATAAAATATGTCATACTATCCTTACTGAAAAAAATGTCCAAGTATGGGATTGACAAGGCCACGGTTAGGTGGATTCATAACTGGGTCAGTGATTGTACTCAAAGAGTGGTAATAAATGGTTGCACATCCAAGTGGAAAAGTGTTTCAAGTGGGTTACCACAAGGCTCTGTCCTGGCCCCAGTATTGTTCAACATTTTCATAAATGATCTAGATAAGGGAACTGAGGGTAAACTGATCAAATTTGCAGGTGATGCAAAGCTAGGAGGGATAGCTAACACTAGAGAAGACAGAGAAAAGATTCAGGAGGATCGAGATAACCTTGAATAATGGGCAGCGAGTAAAAGAAAGGTATTTAACAGGGAGAAATGCAAGATTCTACATCTGGGCAAGAAAAATGAAAATCTACAGAATGGGAGGAATTGTTATGATTAGGTAATTCAGAACCACAATGGACCTTGAAGTTCAGAGCACACAAAGTGACCTGATAATAACCAAAAGACATAGGACGAGCTCTGAGACGTGGGAACTCTGCTGACCGCAATCCCTAATCCTCTCCAAACAACACTAGAGGCAGCCGTGGATTGCGCCTAACGCTCCCTATGCAACTCGGCACAGCCTGAGAAACTAGCTAGGCCTAAGATAGAAAAATAAGCCTACCTTGCCTCAGAGAAATACCCCAAAGGAAAAGGCAGCCCCCCACATATAATGACTGTGAGTAGAGATGAAAACACAAACGCAGAGATGAAATAGATTTAGCAAAGTGAGGCCCAACTTACTGAACAGACCGAAGATAGGAAAGATAACTTTGCGGTCAACACAAAACCCTACAAACAACCACGCAGAGGGGCAAAAAGACCCTCCGCACCGACTAACGGTACAGAGGTGCTCCCTCTGCGTCCCAGAGCTTCCAGCAAGCAAGAAAAACCAATTAAGCAAGCTGGACAGAAAAAATAGCAAACAAAAATAACACAAGCAAAACTTAGCTTATGAAGAGCAGACAGGCCACAGGAACGATCCAGGAGGAAGCAAGACCAACACTAGAACATTGACTGGAGGCCAGGAGCAAAGCACTAGGTGGAGTTAAATAGAGCAGCACCTAACGACTTCACCACATCACCTGAGGAAGGAAACTCAGAAGCCGCAGTACCACTTGTGACCACAGGAGGGAGCTCTGCCACAGAATTCACAACAGGAATAGAACTAAGCAACAGCAAGTGCGAAAAAAACTTGAGTATACTAATAGATCACAGACTGCACGAGTCAACAGTGTGATGCAGCAGCAAAAAAAGGCAAATACAGTTCAGGGATGTATTAAGAGAAGCATAGAATCAAGATCACGTGAAGTAATTATCCCTCTACTCCTCCTTGGTGAGACCTCATCTGGAATACTGTATCCAGGTCTGGGCAGCACACTTTTAAAAAGACATTGAAAAACTGGAGCAAATTCAGAGAAGAGCTCCAAGGATGGTGAGCGGACTGCAAAGTATGTCCTACGAGGAACGGATAAAGGATCTGGGAATATTTAGCTTGCAAAAAAGAAGACTGGGAGGAGACTTAATAGCTGTCTACAAATATCTGAAGGGATATCACAGTGTAGAGGGATCATCATTATTCTCAATGGCATATGGAAACATGAGAAGCAATGGGATGAAACTGAAAGGGAGAAGATACAGATTAGATATTAGAAAAAACTGTGGATAATGAGGACAATCAATGAGTGGAACAGGCTGCCACGAGAGGTAGTGAGTTCTCCTTCAATGGAAGTCTTCACAGGTTGGACAGTCTGAGATGGTTTAGTGACTCCTGCATTGAGCAGTCACCTTACATACTAAACCTATGAATGTACTCTTATTAGTGATGAGCGAATATACTCGTTACTCGAGATTTCCCGAGCATGCTCGGGTGACCTCCGAGTATTTTTTAGTGCTCGGAGATTTAGTTTTCATCGCCGCAGCTGAATGATTTACATCTGTTAGCCAGCATAAGTACATGTGGGGGTTCCCTAGCAACCAGGCAACCCCCACATGTACTTAGCCTGGATAATAGCTGTAAATCATTTAGCTGCGGCGAAGAAAACTAAATCTCCGAGCACTAAAAAATACTCGGAGACCACCCGAGCGTGCTCAGGAAATCTCGAGTAACGAGTATATTCGCTCATCACTAACTCTTATCCTACAGTAAACGCAGCTATCACCTGTGCAGTATTTAGTGATTCCATTTTTATCATGTTTATCGTGATTACTCATATAGAGGTCATTAGAGTTGTTAATGACAAAGGAACTATCCCTTTTCAGTATTACAATGCTTCACACACAAAGGAAGATAGATATACTGCACCTCAATACTCAACATATATATGTATACCACACATTGTAGAAAAGGGACTTTGTGTTCTTCTGATGGGAAGCACTGCCATCTAGTGGTAGAACAGGGAACTGAAGCTGAATAAATGACAACAAAAGACACATTGGAAAGCGAGACCCTTTGTTCTTCTATATGTAGAATTTTCTATGATTGCAACATATAGTATGAGAACAGACAAAGAGATTTCCATGAAGCCTCTTTTAGACTGCAATATCTTGGGCATCATTCCGACCGACAGCACGGTGACCAATAATGGTTTAAATGACTGTGTATGCAAATGATTTTCTATACGAATCTATGGTCCATGCGATGAAATAAAAATCACAGCAAGCAATAAAAGTCAGCTCCTTCACCTGGCCACATGTTTACGGGCTCACAGAAAAAAAAAAAATCACATCCGCAATGTGTGAACGTGACTATTTTAATTTTTCATGAACTCGATCTTATGACAGGACCAACAATCAGATATTTATTCTATATATTATTCTATACCGCCCCTGTGAAAATTTCAGATTTACATTGTGGCCATTTTATTTCTACTTTGGCCAAAAGAGAAAATGCGGGGTCCGTTGTGGATAAAATGCTGACTTATATCTGAAATAAAGGTTTATTCTCAAGATTATAGATTATCTATAGGGAACTCTGATTTCTGGGACTCAGAGCTGACCCTGTATTGAATGAAGTGATGAAGTGGAGGTGCACATGCCTGACTTCCTCTCCGTTCATTGACATGGGACTGCCAGAAATAGCGGAACGCTGTGCTCTGCTCCATAGATTCCAGATCGACCCCCATTGATCATTTTCCCTATATAGGGGATAACTTATCTTTTCAATATCTCTTTTAAGATATATATATATATATATATATATATATATATATATATATATATATAAAATTTGGCAGCAGAAATGAGAACAATGAAGTTACCATCTAGGTCATGTGCAGTGTTACACAGCGCACACCATCATTTAATCATAGTTTTCCTAAACTGTCCTAAGCAGATTACAAGGAAGCTAAATCTAATAAAAGAGATGAGATAAGAAATATGGATTAATTAAGTGCACAGCTCCATATACAAAAATCTGCATAGTGATCCAAAAGCACAATAAGTGGCTACGCGGAGCACGTGATCCCCAATGCATGCAGGTCTTTCATCCCTCTGTTGCTAGCCTCCAAGAAGCAGAACAGTCACCTCTAGCAATGCCACCCTGGGACAGATCTCGCCAGGCTCGGATGCTGCGTGGTGAATTCATAAGACTGTTGCTGGCTGAATGAAGCTCAGTGTTAACCCCGCGAGCCAATGGGAAGGCGACGACATGATGTCATCTTCCACTTTTACCATTGGCCGCCGCTCATTCTGCTCTCGCTCTTATCACCAGTTACCAGGTACCTTTCACTGCTGCCGCCAGGATTAGGAAAAAACGTCCTTCAAAATCCAACACATCATCGCAATAGGAAACCTGTCACCGCCATCATCCCTGACTGTCATCGAAAACAGCAGCCAGAAAATAATTGCTACATTGTGTTATCAACTAAAAATGTTTGTGTCGAATGGACGCGTAAATTATAAGAAGTAATAATATTGATATAAATACGGAGAGATGACATGTATACACGGAAACATGGTGACTACAGGTCTATAAATAAGAATGACAGGTTATTGTGTGCTGCATCTAGGTACCTAGCGGGACGATGAAGAGTTAATTACCACTGACGTTCTATTGTGCCACACGTTCATATATAGACGTGCAAACAACAGCGGGTGGTAAAGAGTTAAATAACGCCAATAAGTCATAAAATAAAATATTTTCATACATAGATGATAAATAGTTAAATACCTCTGATATGTTATAGCAGACAGTATCTGTGTACATAGATGTGTACTGAGAGCAAAGCGGAGCGATCCAGATCCACGGACACGAAAATCCTGCTTATTGCTATTTTACTGTTGTAAGCCGATATGGATTTTATTTGGAATTTTAACACGCACCAATAAAGAGAATTTTTACGTCGGTGGAACTGGATCACTCCTCTTTGCTTCCAGTTTTGAGTGATTTAGTAGTAACAGTATTCACGCTCCGGACAGGACTGGATTCACGAATCACTGGTGAGCTGGACTTTGTTTCTTCACATAGAAACAGCTGGATGGTAAAGCGTTAAATACCACCAATAAGTCATATAATGAAGGATTCCTATACAGAGATGGTAAAGAGTTAAATACCGCCAATAAGTCATATAATGAAGTATTCCTATACATAGATGGTAAAGAGTTAAATACTGCCAATAAGTCATATAATGAAGTATTCCTATACATAGATGGTAAAGAGTTAAATACTGCCAATAAGTCATATACTGAAGTATTCCTATACATAGATGGTAAAGAGTTAAATACCGCCAATAAGTCACATAATGAAGTATTCCTATACATAGATGGTAAAGAGTTAAATACTGCCAATAAGTCATATAATGAAGTATTCCTATACATAGATGGTAAAGAGTTAAATACTGCCAATAAGTCATATAATGAAGGATTCCTATACAGAGATGGTAAAGAGTTAAATACTGCCAATAAGTCATATAATGAAGTATTCCTATACATAGATGGTAAAGAGTTAAATACTGCCAATAAGTCATATAATGAAGGATTCCTATACAGAGATGGTAAAGAGTTAAATACTGCCAATAAGTCATATAATGAAGTATTCCTATACATAGATGGTAAAGAGTTAAATACTGCCAATAAGTCATATAATGAAGTATTCCTATACATAGATGGTAAAGAGTTAAATACTGCCAATAAGTCATATAATGAAGGATTCCTATACAGAGATGGTAAAGAGTTAAATACCACTGATATTATATACTAGATTGTGGCCCGATTCTAACGCATCGGGTATTCTAGAATATGCATGTCCCCGTAGTATATGGACAATGATGATTCCAGAATTCGCGGCAGACTGTGCCCGTCGCTGATTGGTCGAGGCAACCTTTATGACATCATCGTCGCCATGGCAACCATTATGACATCATCGTCGCTGTGCCCGTTGCTGATTGGTCGAGGCCTGGCGGCCTCGACCAATCAGACGCAGGATGTCTACGTCCTTTATGACATCATCGTCGCTGTGCCCGTTGCTGATTGGTCGAGGCCCGGCGGCCTCGACCAATCAGAGACGCGGGATTTCTACGTCGATGCTGTGCCGGTCTCTGATTGGTCGAGGCCTGACGGCCTCGACCAATCAGAGAGCCGGGATTTCCAGGACAGACAGACAGACAGACAGACGGACAGACGGAAAAACCCTTAGACAATTATATATATAGATTAGATAGTTTCTACATACAAAAATGGTCATTTCCTTGATCACCGCTGGCTACAGCCGGATAGTAAACGGTTAAAGATGAATTCTAGACATAATGTGGATTCATTGAGAAAAGCTTCACTTTCCTACTATCTGACCAGTGATTCCACAATACCAAACAAAAGTGAGGATTAATAAATAGCTAATCTCAACCTATTAAACAGGATTTCATAATAATAATACATAGCAAAAACAAATTCAACAAAAAAGGGTTTTAGCAAAAAAAATTACATTTTATTAAACATAAATAACAGATGAGGACAGGTAATAAGGTAAGAAAAATGCAGCAGCTAAAAGACAAATGTGAGTGGAGATAAAGAAAAAATAATATCACATCAGAAAAAGAGAAACACGTGTCCCCTGACAACCTCCGCACATAAATTGAAAATTATACTGGAATATGGTTAAATTGACCTATAAAGTTAATTGGCAGTGTGCCCAGGAAATATAACCATGGTAGCCTGATAATGAAGTAAAAAATAGCATCTGAAATAGGTGCTGCCTGTGCACTGGACTGCTGTAAACTAGGGGCAATAATATCAGCATAGGTGTCGCAAGGTATGAAGGTTTTTAGTCAAATAGCAGGCAATATTAAATGTCATTACCTTGAGACATCTCATAACTGGAGTGTAGGGGTGCAGGTGGGACACGCAGGAGCCTCGACGCGCGTTACACCACCTTGGCTTCGTCAGGAGTCGTGGCTTATTAAGAGGGCAAGGAGGATTTATATAAGAGAGTCAGGATCCTCAGCTAATTGGTGCACTGCCCGGCATGATAATGTGACACCCCAGGGTCCTAGATGTCACAGTGGCATTACTTTCCTCACGGGGAGAGTGATGTCACGCTTGGAAGCGATGAAAGATCTCTTTTATCAGGTAATCACATACACAGAAGTGTTCACACTCCAGGCCAGGAGGGGGCGCTCTAAACCTGGTTTAGAGTGAACTCCCCTATAAATACATTGTGGTCTGGAGGGAAAGGGAGTTTTTCAGTCAGTTCCTGTCAGAGAGACAGAGGGGAAGGAAGCAGAAAGATGTGTTAGAGAGAGATTGCCAGAAGGGAGCTTGTCGAGGAACATCAGCTAGGCGGAGCTGGTACGATAGGAGAATAGCTGAGCAGACGTGAGGGTCTGCAGCTCCTGGCAAGAAGAGAGACTGAATGGGGCCATGTAGCCATAGGTGCTGCAGCTCCTGGAGAAAGAGAACTGAGAAAGAACGGACAGTTTGTGGAAAGTGTGCAGGAGAGAAAAGGCACAGGAGAGTGATACCAGGGGAGCAGAGCAGTGATCTGGCTACCTCCCTGGCTAGCGCAGATTCCGGGAGCAGGAATACCGAGGCCGTGTCGGACTCTATAAGGCATAGCTGAAACGGGCAGGACAGCTGAACTTTAAGTTACCTGTCCGCCTTTACACCCAGGAGGCACAGTGACATATAGGGCCCGGGTCGTGATGGAGACCCTGTAAGAAGGCTCGAGTCACCTGTCATATGGGTTTATGTCCTAACCTATATGGAGGACAGAGAGGAACTGTGAGGACCTTTTCAGAAACCATAGGCAGTAAGGGACTACAACACCACCGCGCTTTGAGGAAGGTTTTCATGTCCACCTGGTAAAGGGGACTCTGGATTCGCTTCCAAGCCGGCCGGACCCTCCCTGTCCTGTGATCTGGTGCCCTGGACTGCGGTTGCCTAAAGCTTCAGTAAACCAGGTAAAAAGACTGCAAACCTGTGTCCTCGTTCTTCACTGCACCTCTCACCATCTTTACCTATTCACCGGGAGCCCTGGGGACCTACTTCACCTTTTGGAAGTTATACCATCTAGCTGCCATAGCATCAACCCAGTGGACCCCTTTAAGCAGTGTCGGTCCCCACTGACTGAATACCACAGGTGGTGTCATGAACATAAATTTTTATCAATATCCCTTTTACATGGGCGCCTAGGGCCACGGACCGGGTCGCCGCCGTGACACATCCCCTTAAGTACCGGACCCCGTACCGAGTGCCCCACGGCCCTGGTGGGCATTCCAATAACTCTCTTCCTGTATTGGGGCAGGCCAGCACGCGCCGCAAATGATGGGAAGGAGGACATGCGTCCACAATCTTCAGTACTGATGGAGGAAAGATGTAGTAAGATTTTCAGCAAAAATCATTACAATTCCTGCAAATATAGTAAATCTGCATTGCATAATATGGATTTCTCCTTGACAACCTGTGGGGTAATTGCATTGCACCTTGGGCAAGGCAAGCATTTTGTGCCCCTCTAACCAGTGGACATGTTAGACCACAACTTGACATCCTTATTCCCCAGGCAAATGTGTTATAAGAAAATACTGGTGTAATAAACACCGGCTAAGTGCCCATCTCCGTACATTCTATTTCTCTGTTCCATTTAGAGGAACAAATGGAATTCCTGTGTAATATTATCTTTTAGGACCAGTTATACAAATGCCAACATAAGCAGAGGGGCCCCATATTTTATGTAATGTGGCCCTTTAGGGTTTTGTTTGTGACACAATGTAGGACTTTTTTTCCCGTTTTCCAAGCTGACACCAAACAGAATCGAGATGGGTCCATAAGAAATCCTCCTCCTCACAACATTAATGCAATGGATTATTTTGCACATGAATTCCATTAATCCGTTCCTCTAAATGGGATAGACAAACAGTTGGCCTCCAACCCAACACAGTCCTGCTTATCATCTCAGCCCTCATGCCCTGCAGCCTGCCTACATAGATTAACATGCAGAACCCAGCAATCAGTGACTGCACTGCACACGGATGCTTGGTGTGCCCAGAGATTATTCATCCAATTGAGCATAGTGGCAATGCATAACTCAGTGTGAAGGGCTACTTATGCCATGAGGCGAGATGAGTATCTCGCCTCAGGCGGCGGTCTGAGGAGTCTCATAGGCGGCAACATTTTACTGCCCCCTGGGGGTGGGAATTGACTGGTTCCCCGATATTTGCCTTCCATTGAATTTGCGTCTTTCAAAGACAAATACAAAAATGAGCGCCAGTTCTGTGAAGTGCGAAGGTGAAGTGCAGCGGAATGATGACGTTATATCTTCAAGCTGCCGGCATCACTGTGCAGCGCCCCAGAGACCTGGTCGTTGCAGTAATGTCGCTCTGCCGCTAAGGAGGGTGATGTTATGTCTGATTGCACTAAAGGAGTTCATCTGACCAGGTATCACAGCACACATTACACTTCACACTCTGGCCACTAGGGGGAGCAAAAGGCACTATTTATTAGGTCACTCCTCACACTGGTAAAACTAGGGGTTGGATAGGAAGTTAGAGAGAACGCAGCCTGGGAGAGCTCCAGGGAGGACCTGTCAGAACTGGGAATCTAGCAGGGACCTAGCCGAAAGGACAGATTGTTACGGAACCGCGCCTGCACTACCTTGCGGCGGTATCTAAAGAAAGGACGCGAAGCGAAGGATATTGTGGACAGTGAGAAAAAAAGAGATCAAGTACAAAGGAAAGCCAGTAGGAGTCGTGCCCCGAGAATGGCAACATCCTACTGAGGCGCGTAGCTGGTGGCCGGAGCACCGAGGAAGTAACAGTCTCCACGCATTACTTCAAACAGCGGCAGGACAGTTAATTACAGGTTGGCTGTCTACCATACATCACCTAAGCAGACATAGGGGGCAATCGTGGGAGAGGGGCGTCTCTAGGGTCCCAGAATAACTCCAGGCCTACCTGTCATAAAGGTGCGTCCTAGCCATAACAAACCTGGGGGACAGAGAGAGAAAGATCTAGAAAGAACGAGAACAGAAGTTGTGAGGACTATCCCGAATGCCCAGCAGGGAAGAACTACAACACACAGGCGCTAGTTGGTAGGCACTGATTTCCACCTGCAAAGGGAACTCTGGATGTGCATTCGGACCGGCCGGTCTCAGGCAGCCCTGTTAGCAGTGCTCTGGATTGCGGATCCGAAGTCTTCAATAAAAAGGTAAAGAGACTGCAACCCTACGTCCTCGTTATTTCTCGCACCTTGCACCACGCACCATCACCTTTTATTGGACGCCCCTTAGCAGGGTCACGGACCGGGTCTAGCCACCGTGATAACCCCGGATCGAGTACCCCGTGGCCCTGTGTCTGGGGGCGCTTCAACTGCTTCACAATAGAGGTGCTTCATGGAGCCAAAGATGCAGAAGGCTTTTTTATAGATGATGAATGGAAGAGGCTTGGATGAATGTGTGGTCACAATTTGGGGACAGAATAAGCAGGAGACCAGAATGCAACATGAACACAAGGACAAGGTAGCAGTAGCCAACTTAAAGGGGATATCCTGGACTTTACGGAAAAAAAATGTATCTAAGCACTAACAGGCAGGTAATTGCTACCTACCTGCCTATTGTGCACAGGGGCGTTCTTCCCCGGCACAGAACGGTCACAGACGCTGCTGCTGGGGATTCAGAAGCATCTGCTGATGTCACGTCTGCAGAGCAGAGGCCAAACATCCCAACTGGCGTCACCAACCTTTTAATTACTTTTATTATTAACCCCACAATTGATAAAAACTGGCGTGCGTCCCATTCGGGTTCGACCAGCACTTAGAACCGCTGTGACTCAGTACCATTATTGCAGCGTCCCGGCCAGGGCGGCACATACCCTTTAACTATTTTTTACTGGTATGAATATAGAAAAGGGGCGATTTGCACAACAAATAGTTCAGGAATAACAGGGTAATTACAGAGTATAATATTCCACATACAATAATATCACAATTGTTATCAACGCACTATAACGCTTGCAGAGGGATTTCATTACGTTAAATACATCCAATTTCTTATGAGAGCAATGTTCACAGTAATAGGGTTACAATTATAATGATCCCCTTTATACAGTAGGACCTAGCGGGTGTCTCCAGTTATTTTCGCTAGGCCACAAGTCCTTTTGATAAAGTCTATCCATGCTCTCTGTGCCTCTCGCAGTCTAGGCAGTCCCTACCCTGTCCATTGCACCACCCCCTACTGACCATTGTACTGTACGTCAGTGTCAGAAGTAATGGCCCGACTCACTCGCACCTTCCGTTCCACCATTAGTGGAGCCTCTATACGGATCTTCGGTGCTCAACCAACAGCGGATGTATCTGGGATTCAGCTCTTAACTGGCTTAGTCAGGTTTTTTTTTTCAGGCCTTGACTGGTGTCTGGGCTCCAGAACTTGCCTGGCATAGATCGGGTCTTCGGGCCTTGACCAGTGTTGTCTGGATTCCAGGATTCGTCAGGCGAAGCCAGGATTCTGTTTCCAGGTGCGCCACAACCCGCTGCCTCAGGTCTCCTGTCACGGGGTGACACACATCTTGGTTCTGGTACCACATCTATGTACTAAACTGAGACTTGCGCCGCTATACCATTGTGAATTACATGTATTTGTGCCAAACATTGTGCTGCTTTTCTAATGACATATAGTATAATTTACTTTGGTTTTCCTGCAAAGCATCTGCTAGCCTTTAGGGTTAATGACCTTCTGATATTGATTGTCTCTCCTTGTCTGAAAATTAGGTCAGAGCAAAGAAGGGTCTCTGTAAGGGTACCGTCACACAGTGGCATTTTGATCGCTACGACGGCACGATCCGTGACGCTCCAGCATCGTAACAATATCGCTCCAGCGTCGTAGACTGCTGTCACACTTTGCAATGTACGACGCTGGAGCGATAATTTCATGACGTATGTGCGATGTAGAAGCCGTTGGTTACTATGCGCACATCGTATACAATATCGTGCACACCTTTGTTACACCATGCGATCATGCCGCCACAGCAGGACACTAGACGACGAAAGAAAGTTTCAAACGATCTGCTACGACGTACGATTCTCAGCGGGGTCCCTGATCGCAGGACCGTGTCAGACACAGCGAGATCGCTGGAACGTCACGGATATATCGCTGGAACGTCACAAATCGTGCCGTCGTAGCGATCAAAATGCCACTGTGTGACGGTACCCTAAGTGCTGCTGCCTCATCCTATAATCGGATTAGGACATCAGTACAATACCTTTTACAGTGGAAATTCAGTCTACAATTTATCAAAACTGTTATTTTGCACACCAGTCTTCACAAAGAGAGTGCTGGAGGTGTGTGCCTTTTAATGAAATTGGCACATTTTCCATCTACTGTCACAACAAATGTACTCCAATTTTCTGCACTGTAATATACTTGTCGAAATTTACACCACTATTGTGGTATAAATTATCACAAACTTGCTTATTTGGTTGCACAACCATTGCAATAAATAACTGCAATCAATCAGTTGCTATAATCAAAAATATTCTTACACCTCTCAATTGAATTTTGGACCTTTCTTCTTTTGCAAATTACTAAAGGTCTCTCATATTTGAAAGACATCTTCTCCCAAAAGCAATTTTATGATCTCTCCATAGGTGTTCTGTCATGATCCATGTTTGGATCTGTGGCAGATCTGGTTTCTCTCAGATTTAAACCTTTTTTCCTTTTCTGGTCATTGGGGGTTAATGCAGTTTTCTTCCCCCGGTGGCCGCTGGTGTTATTGCATTGCTGCTGGGTCAGCTGATGTTTGTGACCACTCCCACCATCCTTTATAAGGTCACCTGGTGCTTCAGCTGACTGTTGGTTATACAGGTCCTTTGGATACCAACCTTGCTGGAATAGGAGCTTGCTGAGTGCTGAGTTCTGCAACTGAATACTTATTCCTGGTGCCTTACTCTGCTGTGCGGTGCATTGCAGCAGAGAAAGCTAAGTGTGGTGTTATAGTTTCTTTGTCCCTTTGTAGTTTGTGCATTCACCTTTTGGTATTGTGTTCCCCTCACTCTCATATTGTTTATTCCTGTTTATTTGCCTTGTGGTGCTGTTTACACTGTTCACCTCCTGGGGTGGGGGTTGGGGGTTTAGTTCAGGGTTTAACAGGAGACTGGGACAGGTCGGTGACTTGGGCCTCCCTACCTTCAAGGATACCCCCAAGTTAAGGAAAGACAGGGCTTCCTGTTATGATCTGGTGACCTAGGAGCTGCATGAGAACTTTCACTGGAGAAGGTATCCATAATACTGACCGCAATCCTGAACTTAACACCGCAACTAGAAGTAGCCGTGGAGTGTACCTAACACACCTAGACACCTCGTCACAGCCGGAGGACTAAATACCCCTAAAGATGGAAATTGGAATACTATCTTGCCCCAGAGAAAATCCCCAAAGGATAGACAGCCCCCCACAAATATTGGCGGTGAGTCGGAGAGGAAAAAACATACACAGGCAGAAAAACAGGATTTAGCACAGGAGGCCACTCTAGCTAGATAGGACAGGATAGGACAGAGTTCTGTGCGGTCAGTATTAAAACCCTTCAAAACATACACAGTAGAATATACTTAAAACTTCCTACACCTACTAAAAGATGTAGGAGCGTAAATCTGCAACTCCAGTGAATCCTACAATCAGAGCAGGCATAAAACTGAAACAAGCACACAGCAGTGTGCCACAGATACAAAAACCAAACACTTATCTTTGCTGAATTTGGCAGCAAGCAGGAGAAGCCAGATAGTGATCCAACACTTCACAAGGAACATTGACAACTGTCAAGGGCTAAAGGATCCTGCACACCTAAATATCGCAGTCAGAATTGTAATCATCCGATACACCTGGCCAGGACTGCGAGTCAGAGACAACTGCATTCCCACCTACAACCACTGGAGGGAACCCAAGAGCAGAATTCACAACAGTACCCCCCCTTTGAGGAGGGGTCACCGAACCCTCACCAGGGCCCCCAGGATGATCAGGATGAGCCAGATGAAAGGCACGGACCAAATCAGCAGCATGGACATCAGAGGCAAAAACCCAAGAATTATCCTCCTAGCCATAACCCTTCCATTTGACCAGGTACTGAAGCTTCCGCCTCGAAAAACGGGAATCCAAAATCTTCTCAACAACATATTCCAACTCCCCATCAACCAGCAGAGGGGCCGAAGGCTTAACAGAGGGAACAACGGGCTCCACATATTTCAGCAACAAAGATCTATGGAAGACATTATAGATAGCAAAAGAGGCCGGAAGCGCCAGTCGAAAAGACACCGGATTAATAATCTCAGAAATCCTATAAGGACCAATAACCGAGGCTTAAACTTAGGAGAAGAAACCTTCATAGGAACATGATGGGAAGACAACCAGACCAGATCCCCAACCCGAAGCCGGGAACCAACACACCGACGACGATTACCAAAACGTTGAGCCTCCTCTTGAGACAACACCAACTTGTCCACCACATGAGCCCAAATCTGCTGCAACCTGTCCACCACAGAATCCACACCAGGACAGTCAGAAGGCTCAACCTGCCCAGAAGAAAAATGAGGATGAAAACCAAAATTACAAAAGAAAGGCGAAACCAAGGTAGCAGAACTAGCTCGATTATTTAGGGCAAACTCGGCCAATGGCAAGAAGGCCACCCAATCATCCTGATCAGCAGACACAAAGCATCTCAAATAAGTCTCCAAGGTCTGATTAGTTCGCTCGGTCTGGCCATTTGTCGGAGGATGAAATGCAGAAGAAAAAGACAAATCAATGCCCAGCCTAGCACAAAAGGCCCGCCAAAACCTAGAAACAAACTGGGAACCTCTGTCGGACACAATATTCTCCGGAATACCATGCAAACGAACCACATGCTGAAAGAACAACGGAACCAAATCAGAAGAGGAAGGCAATTTAGGTAAGGGCACCAAATGAACCATCTTAGAGAACGGGTCACAAACAACCCAGATAACAGACATCTTCTGGGAGACCGGAAGATCAGAAATAAAATCCATCGAAATATGCGTCCAGGGCCTCTCAGGGACTGGCAATGGCAAAAGCAACCCACTAGCACGGGAACAACAAGGCTTGGCCCGCGCACAAGTCCCACAGGACTGCACAAAAGAAAGCACATCACATGACAATGAAGGCCACCAAAAGGACCTACCAACCAAATCTCTGGTACCTAAAATGCCAGGATGACCGGCCAACACGGAACAGTGAACCTCAGAAATCACTCTACTAGTCCATCTGTCAGGAACAAACAATTTCCCCACAGGACAGCGGTCAGGTTTGTCAGCCTGAAATTCCTGAAGAACCCGTCGTAAATCAGGGGAAATGGCAGAAAGGACCACCCCCTCTTTCAGAATACCGACCGGCTCTAAGACCTCAGGAGAATCAGGAAAAAACTCCTAGAGAGGGCATCAGCCTTAATATTCTTAGAACCCGGAAGGTACGAGACCACGAAATCAAAACGGGAAAAAAACAAGGACCATCGAGCCTGTCTAGGATTCAGCCGTTTAGCAGACTCGAGGTAAATCAAATTCTTATGATCGGTCAAGACCACAATACGGTGCTTAGCTCCCTCAAGCCAATGGTGCCACTCCTCAAACGCCCACTTCATAGCCAACAACTCCCGATTGCTGACATCATAATTGCGTTCAGCAGGCGAAAACTTACGGGAAAACAAGGTACACGGTTTCATTAAGGAACCAACAGGATCCCTCTGAGACAAAACGGCCCCTGCCCCAATCTCAGAAGCGTCAACCTCAACCTGAAACGGAAGAGAAACATCCGGTTGGCGCAACACTGGAGCAGAAGTAAATCGACGTTTAAGCTCCTGAAAGGCAGAGACAGCCGCAGAGGACCAATTCGCCACATCGGCGCCCTTCTTCGTCAAATAGGTAAAGGGTTTAACCACGCTGGAAAAATTAGCAATGAAACGGCGATAAAAATTAGCAAAACCCAAAAATTTCTGAAGGCTCTTCACGGATGTGGGCTGAATCCAATCATGAATGGCCTGAACCTTAACCGGATCCATCTCTATAGACGAAGGAGAAAAAATGAAGCCCAAAAAAGAGACTTTCTGCACCCCAAAGAGACACTTAGACCCTTTCACAAACAGGGCATTGTCACGAAGGATCTGAAATACCATCCTGACCTGTTGCACATGAGACTCCCAATCATCGGAAAAAATCAAAATATCGTCCAAATATACAATCAAGAATTTATCAAGATAAGTCCGGAAGATATCATGTATGAAGGACTGAAAAACAGATGGAGCATTAGAGAGTCCGAATGGCATCACAAGGTATTCAAAATGGCCTTCGGGCGTGTTAAACGCAGTTTTCCATTCATCACCCTGCTTAATACGAACAAGATTATATGCCCCTCGAAGGTCAATCTTGGTAAACCAACTAGCTCCCTTAATCCTAGCAAACAAATCGGAAAGCAAAGGTAAAGGGTATTGAAACTTGACCGTGATTTTATTCAAGAGGCGATAATCTATACAGGGTCTTAAGGAACCATCTTTTTTAGCAACAAAAAAGAACCCCGCTCCCAACGGTGAAGAAGATGGCCAAATATGCCCTTTCTCCAAAGACTCCTTAATATAGCTCTGCATGGCGGTATGTTCAGACACAGATAGATTAAAAAGTCGACCCTTAGGAAACTTACAGCCTGGAATCAAGTCAATAGCACAATCGCAGTCCCTGTGCGGTGGAAGGAAACTGGACTTGGGCTCATCGAATACATCCTGAAAATCAGACAAAAACTCTGGAATTTCAGAAGGTGAAGAAGAGGAGATTGACATCAAAGGAACATCATTATGAACCCCCTGACAACCCCAACTAGTCACAGACATGGACTTCCAGTCCAACACAGGATTATGTACCTGCAACCATGGAAAACCCAGCACGATAACATCATGCAAGTTATGCAACACCAGAAATCGACAATCTTCCTGATGAGCTGGCGCCATGCGCATGGTCACCTGTGTCCAAAACTGGGGCTTATTTTTAGCTAAGGGTGTAGCATCAATGCCCCTTAAAGGAATAGGGTTCTGCAAAGGCTGCAAGGGAAAACCACAACGCTTGGCAAACTCAAAATCCATTAAATTCAAGGCAACGCCTGAATCCACAAACGCCATGACAGAAAATGATGACAATGAGCAGATCAAGGACACAGATAACAGAAATTTAGGTTGTACAGTACTGATGGTAATTGAACTGGCGATCTTCTTTGTCCGCTTAGGGCAGACAGAAATGACATGAGAAGCGTCGCCACAATAATAACACAACCTATTTTGACGTCTGAAACCTTGTCGTTCCGTTCTAGACAGAATTCTATCACATTGCATAGGCTCAGGAATTTGCTCTGAGGATAACGCCACAGCGCGCACAGTTCTGCGCTCCCGCAGGCGTCGGTCAATCTGAATGGCCAGAGACATAGAATCACTCAGACCGGAAGGCGTGGGAAACCCCACCATAACATCTTTAACGGATTCAGAAAGCCCCCTTCTGAAAATTGCCGCCAAAGCATCATTATTCCATTTAGTCAACACAGACCATTTTCTGAATTTCTGACAATACAATTCTGCTGCCTCTTGACCCTGAGACAGGGCCAACAAGGTCTTCTCAGCTTGATCCACAGAATTAGGTTCATCATATAATAGTCCTAAAGCCTGAAAAAAGGAATCAATATTAAGCAAAGCCGGATTCCCAGATTCCAGGGAAAACGCCCAATCCTGCGGGTCGCCACGCAGCAGGGAGATCACGATTTTTACCTGCTGAATGGAATCACCAGAGGATCGAGGTCTCGGGTCAAAAAACAGTTTACAGTTGTTTTTAAAACTCAAAAATTTAGACCTGTCACCAGAAAACAAATCAGGAGTAGGAATCTTCGGTTCTAAAGCAGGAGTCTGAACAATATAATCAGAAATACCTTGCACCCTAGCAGCAAGCTGGTCTACACGAGAAGCTAATTCCTGAACATTCATGCTTGCACCAGGCTCCAGAGCCACCCAGACCTAGGAGCTGCATGAGAACTTTCACTGGAGAAGGTGTCCATAATACTGACCGCAATCCTGAACTTAACACCGCAACTAGAAGTAGCCGTGGAGTGTACCTAACACACTTAGACACCTCGTCACAGCCGGAGGACTAAATACCCCTAAAGATGGAAATTGGAATACTATCTTGCCTCAGAGAAAATCCCCAAAGGATAGACAGCCCCCCACAAATATTGGCGGTGAGTCGGAGAGGAAAAAACATACACAGGCAGAAAAACAGGATTTAGCACAGGAGGCCACTCTAGCTAGATAGGACAGGATAGGACAGAGTTCTGTGCTGTCAGTATTAAAAAAACTTCAAAACATACACAGCAGAATATACAAAAAACTTCCTACATCTACTAAAAGATGCAGGAGCGTAAATCTGCAACTCCAGTGAATCCTACAATCAGAGCAGGCATAAAACTGAAACAAGCACACAGCAGTGTGCCACAGATACAAAAACCAAACACTTATCTTTGCTGAATTTGGCAGCAAGCAGGAGAAGCCAGAAAGTGATCCAACACTTCACAAGGAACATTGACAACTGTCAAGGGCTAAAGGATCCTGCACACCTAAATATCCCAGTCAGAATTGTAATCATCCGATACACCTGGCCAGGATTGCGAGTCAGAGACAACTGCATTCCCACCTACAACTACTGGAGGGAACCCAAGAGCAGAATTCACAACAGCTTCCCCTAGCCTGAGGGGCAGTTCAGGGGCCCAGATTCCTCATCTTCTGTTTTCCTATTTCTGCCACGTGACATGTTCAATGGGATTTAGATCTGGCCACTTCAGAACTCCCCAGCGCTTTGGTTCCATCCATTTGCAAGTGCTTCTTGAAGTATGTTTGGGGTCATTGTCCTGACCTATGACCTAGGACCTTTGGTAATCTTAATTTTTCTTGATGGCTTGCACAGTCAAGTGTTGTGAATTTTGTTGTCGGGCTCCCTCCTGTGGTCATGAATGGTTCTGTCCATGGACTTCCTCTGGTGGGTGTTTCTGAGTTTCCTTCCTCAGGTGACGAGGTTAATTCGTTAGCTGGCTGCTCTATTTAACTCCACTTAGATCTTTGCTCCAGGCAACCTGTCAATGTTCCAGTATTGGTCTAGTTCACTCCTGGATCGTTCTTGTGACCTGTCTTCCCAGCAGAAGCTAAGTTCCAGCTTGTAGTTCTTTGGTTTACTATTTTTCTGTCCAGCTTGCTATTTTATTGTTGTCTTGCTTGCTGGAAGCTCTGGGACGCAGAGGGAGCGCCTCCGCACCGTGAGTCGGTGCGGAGGGACTTTTTGCGCCCTCTGCGTGGTCTTTTTGTAGGTTTTTGTGCTGACCGCAAAGTAACCTTTCCTATCCTCGGTCTGTTCAGTTAGTCGGGCCTCACTTTGCTAAATATATTTCATCTCTGTGTTGTATTTTCATCTTTACTCACAGTCATTATATGTGGGGGGCTGCCTTTTCCTTTGGGGAATTTCTCTGAGGCAAGGTAGGCTTTATTTTTCTATCTTCAGGGCTAGCTAGTTCCTTAGGCTGTGCCGAGTTGCATAGGGAGCGTTAGGCGCAATCCACGGCTATTTCTAGTGTGTTTGATAGGATTAGGGATTGCGGTCAGCAGAGTTCCCACGTCCCAGAGCTCGTCCTTTATTTTCAGTAACTATCAGGTCATTCCGTGTGGTCTTAACCACTAGGTCCATTATTGTCCTGACCACCAGGTCATAACAGTACAGGTGGCCCAAAGTACTAATGCATCTCAATAGAGGGATAAGAGAAGTTCTGAGACCATTTTTTTTTCTTTGCAGTGTGTTTTGTTTCTCTTTTCCCCTTTACCTCTGGGTGGTTCAGGACACTGGTGTAAACATGGACATTCAAGGTCTGTCCTCTTGGATGGATAATCTCACTACAAGGGTACAAAACATTCAAGATTTTGTGGTTCAGAATCCGATGTCAGAGCCTAGGATTCCAATTCCTGATTTGTTTTTTGGTGATAGATCTAAGTTCTTGAATTTCAAAAATAATTGTAAATTGTTTCTTGCCTTGAAACCTCGCTCCTCAGGTGACCCTGTTCAACAAGTAAGGATCATTATTTCTTTGTTACGTGGTGACCCTCAAGACTGGGCATTTTCCCTTGCGCCAGGAGATCCGGCATTGCGTGATGTTGATGCGTTTTTCCTGGCGCTTGGATTGCTTTATGACGAACCTAATTCAGTGGATCAGGCAGAGAAAATCTTGCTGGCTCTGTGTCAGGGTCAGGATGAAGCGGAGATATATTGTCAGAAGTTTAGAAAGTGGTCTGTGCTCACTCAGTGGAATGAATGTGCCCTGGCAGCAATCTTCAGAAAGGGTCTCTCTGAAGCCCTTAAGGATGTCATGGTGGGGTTTCCCATGCCTGCTGGTCTGAATGAGTCTATGTCCTTGGCTATTCAAATCGATCGACGCTTGCGTGAGCGTAAAGCTGTGCACCATTTGGCGGTACTATCTGAGCATGGGCCTGAGCCTATGCAATGTGATAGGACTTTGACCAGAGCTGAACGGCAAGAACACAGACGTCAGAAACGGCTATGTTTTTACTGTGGTGATTCCACTCATGCTATCTCCGATTGTCCTAAGCGCACTAAGCGGTTCGCTAGGTCTGCCACCATTGGTACAGTACAGTCTAAATTTCTATTGTCTGTTACTCTGATTTGCTCTTTGTCATCCTATTCTGTTATGGCATTTGTGGATTCAGGCGCTGCCCTGAATTTGATGGACTTGGAGTATGCTAGGCGCTGTGGTTTTTTCTTGGAGCCCTTGAAGTATCCTATTCCATTGAGAGGAATTGATGCTACGCCTTTGGCCAAGAATAAGCCTCAGTACTGGACCCAATTGACCATGTGCATGGCTCCTGCACATCAGGAGGATATCCGCTTTCTGGTGTTGCATAATCTGCATGATGTGGTCGTTTTGGGGTTGCCATGGCTACAGGTTCATAATCCAGTATTGGACTGGAAATCTATGTCTGTGTCCAGCTGGGGTTGCCAGGGGGTACATGGTGATGTTCCATTTTTGTCTATTTCGTCTTCCACTCCTTCTGAAGTTCCAGAGTTTTTGTCGGATTATCGGGATGTATTTGATGAGCCCAAAGCCAGTGCCCTACCTCCTCATAGGGATTGCGATTGTGCAATTAATTTGATTCCTGGTAGTAAATTTCCTAAGGGCCGATTGTTCAATTTATCTGTGCCAGAGCACGCCGCTATGCGGAGTTATATAAAGGAGTCCTTGGAGAAAGGCCATATTCGCCCGTCGTCATCACCGTTAGGAGCAGGGTTCTTTTTTGTGGCCGAGAAGGATGGTTCTTTGAGACCTTGTATTGATTACCACCTTCTTAATAAAATTACAGTCAAATTTCAGTATCCTTTGCCGTTGCTGTCTGATTTGTTTGCTCGTATTAAAGGGGCTAGTTGGTACACCAAGATAGATCTTCGAGGGGCGTATAATCTTGTGCGTATTAAACAAGGCGATGAATGGAAAACAGCATTTAATACGCCCGAGGGCCATTTTGAGTACCTGGTTATGCCATTCGGGCTTTCTAATGCTCCATCTGTGTTTCAGTCCTTTATGCATGACATCTTCCGAGAGTACCTGGATAAATTCCTGATTGTGTATTTGGATGATATTTTGGTCTTTTCGGATGATTGGGAGTCTCATGTGAAGCAGGTCAGAATGGTGTTCCAGGTCCTTCGTGCGAATTCCTTGTTTGTGAAGGGGTCAAAGTGTCTCTTTGGAGTTCAGAAGGTTTCATTTTTGGGGTTCATTTTTTCCCCTTCTACTATCGAGATGGACCCTGTTAAAGTCCAGGCCATTTACGATTGGACTCAGCCGACATCTGTGAAGAGCCTGCAAAAGTTCCTAGGCTTTGCTAATTTTTATCGGCGCTTCATCGCTAATTTTTCTACTGTTGCTAAACCGTTGACTGATTTGACCAAGAAGGGTGCTGATGTGGTCAATTGGTCTTCTGCAGCTGTAGAGGCTTTTCAGGAGTTGAAGCGTCGTTTTTCTTCTGCCCATGTGTTGTGCCAGCCAGATGTTTCGCTCCCGTTTCAGGTTGAGGTTGATGCTTCTGAGATTGGAGCAGGGGCTGTTTTGTCGCAAAGAAGTTCTGATGGCTCGGTGATGAAGCCATGTGCTTTCTTTTCTAGAAAGTTTTCGCCTGCTGAGCGTAACTATGATGTTGGTAATCGTGAGTTGTTGGCCATGAAGTGGGCATTTGAGGAGTGGCGTCATTGGCTGGAAGGAGCCAAGCATCGCGTGGTGGTCTTGACAGATCACAAGAATTTGACTTATCTTGAGTCTGCCAAACGGTTGAATTCGAGACAGGCTCGATGGTCGTTATTTTGCTCCCGTTTTGATTTTGTGGTTTCGTACCTTCCGGGCTCTAAGAATGTGAAGGCTGATGCGCTGTCAAGGAGTTTTGTGCCTGACTCTCCGGGTGTTCCTGAGCCGGCGGGTATTCTCAAAGAGGGGGTAATTTTGTCTGCCATCTCCCCTGATTTGCGGCGGGTGCTGCAAAAATTTCAGGCTGATAGACCTGACCGTTGCCCAGCGGAGAAACTGTTTGTCCCTGATAGATGGACTAGTAGAGTTATCTCTGAGATTCATTGTTCAGTGTTGGCTGGGCATCCTGGAATCTTTGGTACCAGAGATTTGGTGGCTAGATCCTTTCTTGTGGCCGTCTTTGTCACGGGATGTGCGTTCTTTTGTGCAGTCCTGTGGGACTTGTGCTCGGGCTAAGCCCTGCTGTTCTCGTGCCAGTGGGTTGCTTTTGCCCTTGCCGGTCCGGAAGAGGCCCTAGACGCATATTTCTATGGATTTTATTTCGGATCTCTCCGTCTCTCAAAAGATGTCGGTCATTTGGGTGGTTTGTGATCGCTTTTCTAAGATGGTCCATTTGGTACCATTGTCTAAATTGCCTTCCTCCTCTGATTTGGTGCCATTATTTTTCCAGCATGTGGTTCGTTTACATGGTGTCCCGGAGAACATCGTTTCTGACAGAGGTTCCCAGTTTGTTTCGAGGTTTTGGCGATCCTTTTGTGCTAGGATGGGCATTGATTTGTCTTTTTCCTCGGCTTTCCATCCTCAGACAAATGGCCAAACCGAACGAACTAATCAAACTTTGGAAACATATCTGAGATGCTTTGTTTCTGCTGATCAGGATGACTGGGTGTCCTTTTTGCCGTTGGCTGAGTTCGCCCTTAATAATCGGGCCAGCTCGGCTACTTTGGTTTCGCCGTTTTTCTGCAATTCTGGTTTCCATCCTCGTTTCTCTTCAGGGCAGGTTGAGTCTTCGGACTGTCCTGGTGTAGATTCTGTGGTGGATAGGTTGCAGCAGATTTGGACTCATGTGGTGGACAATTTGACATTGTCCCAGGAGAAGGCTCAACGTTTCGCTAACCGCCGGCGCTGTGTGGGTCCCCGACTTCGTGTTGGGGATTTGGTTTGGTTGTCGTCTCGTTATGTTCCTATGAAGGTTTCCTCTCCTAAGTTTAAGCCTCGTTTCATTGGTCCGTATAAGATTTCTGAGGTTATCAATCCTGTGTCATTTCGTTTGGCCCTTCCTGCTTCTTTTGCCATCCATAATGTGTTCCATAGGTCGTTATTGCGGAGATACGTGGCGCCTGTGGTTCCATCCGTTGATCCTCCTGCCTCGGTGTTGGTTGAGGGGGAGTTGGAGTATGTGGTGGAGAAGATTTGGATTCTCGTGTTTCGAGACGGAAACTCCAGTACCTGGTCAAGTGGAAGGGTTATGGTCAGGAAGATAATTCCTGGGTTTTTGCCTCTGATGTTCATGCTGCCGATCTGGTTCGTGCCTTTCATTTGGCTCATCCTGGTCAGCCTGGGGGCTCTGGTGAGGGTTCGTTGACCCCTCCTCAAGGGGGGGGTACTGTTGTGAATTCTGTTGTCGGGCTCCCTCCTGTGGTCATGAATGGTACTTCGGCTGGTTCTGTCCATGGACTTCCTCTGGTGGGTGTTTCTGAGTTTCCTTCCTCAGGTGACGAGGTTAATTCGTTAGCTGGCTGCTCTATTTAACTCCACTTAGATCTTTGCTCCAGGCCACCTGTCAATGTTCCAGTATTGGTCTAGTTCACTCCTGGATCGTTCTTGTGACCTGTCTTCCCAGCAGAAGCTAAGTTCCAGCTTGTAGTTCTTTGGTTTACTATTTTTCTGTCCAGCTTGCTATTTTATTGTTGTCTTGCTTGCTGGAAGCTCTGGGACGCAGAGGGAGCGCCTCCGCACCGTGAGTCGGTGCGGAGGGTCTTTTTACGCCCTTTGCGTGGTCTTTTTGTAGGTTTTTGTGCTGACCGCAAAGTAACCTTTCCTATCCTCGGTCTGTTCAGTTAGTCTGGCCTCACTTTGCTAAATCTATTTCATCTCTGTGTTTGTATTTTCATCTTTACTCACAGTCATTATATGTGGGGGGCTGCCTTTTCCTTTGGGGAATTTTTCTGAGGCAAGGTAGGCTTTATTTTTCTATCTTCAGGGCTAGCTAGTTCCTTAGGCTGTGCCGAGTTGAATAGGGAGCGTTAGGCGCAATCCACGGCTATTTCTAGTGTGTTTGATAGGATTAGGGATTGCGGTCAGCAGAGTTCCCACGTCCCAGAGCTCGTCCTTTATTATCAGTAACTATCAGGTCATTCCGTGTGCTCTTAACCACCAGGTCCATTATTGTCCTGACCACCAGGTCATAACAGTCAAGGTACTTATTGCCAGAGGTAGCAAAACAACCCCTAAACATCTTTGAACCTCTACCATATTTGACTGTAGGTACTGTGTTCTTTGTAGGTCTCATTTCGCTTTCAGTAAACACTCGAATGATGTGCTTTACCAATAAACTCTATCTTGGTCTCATCTGTCCACAAGACACTTTCCCAGAAGGATCTTGGCTTACTCATGTACATTTTGGCAAATTGCAGTTTAGCTTTTTATGTACCTGTGTCAACAATGGTCTCCTGCCATAGCTTTTAATATCATTCAAATGTCGACAGACAGTTTGTGCTAACACTAATGCACCCTGAGCCTGCAGGACAGCTTGAATTTCTTTGGAACTTGATTGGGGCTGCTTATCTACCGTCCGGAATGTCCTGCGTTGTAACTCATCAATTTTTCTCTTTTTGTGTTGTTTCAATGCACACAAAGGAAATAATCGTGTATACCAAAACATGTGTGATTGTAATAATTTTCTTGGAGAAATACTTATTTTTCTGAAACAATTTCAAGGGTGCCAACATTTTCGGCCATGAGTATAAATAGTATGATGGCCCCACTGCTCCATATACAGCTCTGGCAAAAATTAAGAGACCACCACATCAAAACCCTGTCATGAGCAGCCCAATCTCCAGACCTGAACCCCATAGAAAACTTCTGGAAAGTAATCAGGAGGATGATGGGTAGTCACAAGCCATCAAACAAAGAACTGCTGAAATTTTTGCGCCAGAAGCAGTGTGAAAGACTGGTGGAAAGCATGCCAAAACGCATGAAAGCTGTGATTAAAAATCATGGTTATTCCACAAAAAATTGATTTCTGAACTCTTACTGACTTACAACATTAGTATTGTTGTTTCTAAATGATTATGAACTTCTTTTCTTTGCATTATTTGAGGTCTGAAAGGGGGGGGGGTGGAATCACTTTAAATCTTCTGCTTAGGGTGTGTGAACGAGCTGAGTGTGACCAGAGCGTAAGTGCGAGCGGTGGCAAGTGTGTGACTTGTGATTCAGTGACTTTGGATTCAGGGAGTTTCCAAGGGAGGAATTACTGAATTGCTATCTGTATTTTATTAATACTTTGCATTTATTTTTTATTTAACTTTTCTGTCTGGTGCAATCCCCATTAGGAAATGTGCTCCACTATTGATAATGCCATCCAGTGCACATCTTGCCACATGTATGCAGTCCTTGAACAGCCGGTTGAGGGTGCATACTGCTGTGCGAGATGTGAGCACGTTGAGCATTTGGAAGCCCAAATACTGGATCTAAATGTGCAGCTGGCAACACTGAGATCCATAGACAATATGGAAAGGAGTCTTCTGCTCACTGAGCAGACGCTCAATACAGAGGCGTAGCTAGGGTTTCAGCTTGGGGGGGCAAAAAATCTGAGTGGGCCCCTAACCAAATAATCCTGACTACAGCTACGCGGCGCACCCTAATTGTGAGCATAGGGGAAAATCACCAGATGACCGCGTTGTGATTGAAAATAAATCTATATACAAAAACGGACACTGATATTCCTATATGGAGACCATATAGTGGTAGATACCAGTCCTGCATACCATATAAGAGATCACAGTACAGTTATAGATGGTGACTTACAGCTGACGTTCCTTCATATGGAATCGTTCATTTTTCTCGTCTTTTCTATCTGGCCTAGACCAACATGACAACTTCTCCAGCCAGGACACATCAGCAGAGATTACAATGAGTCAATGACACATCTGACTTCTCCTCACATTTCCAGCCCCATCCCCATCTATCCCCAACCTGCACAAACTACTCATCCTGCTGATATCCCAATACTCAGCTGCTGCTAGAATAACGTCTCCTCTTACCGCCCCACATAATAATGCCACCACGGTGCCCCTTACATAGTAATAATGACTCCTTTGCGCTCTCTAGATAATAAAATGTACCCCTAGAAAACATTAATGCCCTGTGCTAGTGCCCTCCACATTTTGTCCTTAGAAAGTAATAGTACCACATATGCAATTTTGATGGTCACAATACACTAGTGCTGCAAGATGAAAGCAAGGACCTCTAACGTAGTATTTTCTGAAATACTGCCTGTACCACGTGCCATGCCAGAATACGGTAATAATTAATAAGTGGCTCAAGAATTGGTGCAGGAAGGAGGGGTTTGGGTTCCTGCAGAACTGGGCCGATTTCTCAGTTGGCTACAGGCTCTACGCTAGGGACGGGCTGCACCTCAATGGGGAGGGTGCAGCTGTGTTGGGGGAGAAAATGGCTAGAAGGTTGGAGGAGTGTTTAAACTAGGGATTGGGGGGAGGGTATTCATTTTATAGGAGGGGAAGATAGTACAGATAGAGACCTGGGCACAAATAAGGAAGATGGGGGTGGCGGTGGCTTGGGGGGTGGGGTTAGAAAAATTAGTAATTTAAGAAAGAATAGAGGTACAGAGAGACACATAAAGTGTGTGTATACTAATGCCAGAAGCCTCGCCAACAAAATGGAGGAATTAGAATTAATTTTGTTGGAGCATAATTATGACATGGTGGGGTTATCTGAGACATGGCTGTTCAGAAATGATCGAATGGATAAGCGAGGGGGTGGGGTGTGTCAATATGTAAAATCGTCCTTAAAACCCATCCTGTGTGATAATATAGGTGAATTTAATGAAAATGTAGAGTCCCTGTGGGTGGAGATAAGGGGAGGGGGTAAAAATAATAAATTACTGATAGGGGTTTGTTATAAATCTCCAAAAATAATGGAAGCAATGGAGAATATCCCCGTAAAGCAAATAGATGAAGCTGCGACTCAAGGAGAAGTCATTATTATGGGGCACCCGTAGAAGCGCAGCAGTGCAAAACGATCGTCGTCCTTTTATTCCACGTTCTCCCTGTCGTGTCCTGCACATGTCCCAATAAAGGATTTTTTTTGCTTCAACAGACCGGTGAATGCATTCCTATTTTTTCTTGTATTGGATTTTACATTATCTTTGGATCTTTGCACCCGAGGGTCTTGTTTGTTTAGGCAGTTGTGGCAATAGCAGCGACATTAAGCGGTGGAGGTACAGACTTTGGGTCTCAGCGGTGCCGATTTTTTTCTTTCATTGGATATTAGAAATAGAAGGAAACCAATATGGCTAAATAGAGCTCTAAGGGGCGCAATAAGTGGCAAAAAGAAAACATTTAGAGAATTAAAGGAAGTAGGTAGTGAGGAGGCATTAACCCCTTAATCCCATATGACGTACTATCCCGTCCAGGTGACCTGGGACTTAATTCCCATGGACGGGATAGTACGTCATATGCGATCGGCCGCGCTCACGGGGGGAGCGCGGCCGATCGCGGCCGGGTGTCAGCTGCCTATCGCAGCTGACATCCGGCACTATGTGCCAGGAGCGGTCACGGACCGCTCCCGGCACATTAACCCCCGGCACACCGCGATCAAAGATGATCGCGGTGTGCCGGCGGTGCAGGGAAGCATCGCGCAGGGAGAGGGCTCCCTGCGGGCTTCCCTGAGACGATCGGTACACGGTGATGTGCTCACCGTGTACCGAGCGTCTTCTCCCTGCAGTCCCCGGATCCAAAATGGCCGCCGGGCTGCATCCGGGTCCTGCAGGGAGCACTTCCGGGTCAGGATCAGGCTGCAGCTGCAGCTCTAATCCTGCCCGGCTGTATGTCAGATCACCGATCTAACAGAGTGCTGTGCACACTGTCAGATCGGTGATCTGTGATGTCCCCCCCTGGGACAAAGTGAAAAAGTAAAAAAAAAAATTTCCACACTTGTAAAAAAAAAAAAAAAAAAAATTCCTAAATAAAGCAGAAAAAAAAAAATATTATTCCCATAAATACATTTCTTTACATAAAAAAAAAACAAAAAAAACAATAAAAGTACACATATTTAGTATCGCCGCGTCCGTAACGACCCGACCTATAAAACTGGCCCACTAGTTAACCCCTTCAGTGAACACCGTAAGAAAAAAAAAAAAAAAAACGAGCCAAAAAACAACGCTTTATTATCATAACGCTGAACAAAAAGTGGAATAACACGCGATCAAAAAGACGGATATAAATAACCATGGTACCTCTGAAAACGTCATCTTGTCCCGCAAAAAACGAGCCGCCATATAGCATCATAACCAAAAAAATAAAAAAGTTATAGTCCTGAGAATAAAGCGATGCCAAAATAATTATTTTTTCTATAAAATAGCTTTTATCGTATAAAAGCGCCAAAACATAAAAAAAATGATATAAATGAGGTATCGCTGTAATCGTACTGACCCGAAGAATAAAACTGCTTCATCAATTTTACCAAACGCGGAACGGTATAAACGCCTCCCCCAAAAGAAATTCATGAATAGCTGGTTTTTGGTCATTCTGCCTCACAAAAAATCGGAATAAAAAGCGATAAAAAAATGTCACATGTCCGAAAATGTAACCGATAAAAACGTCAACTCGTCCCGCAAAAAACAAGACCTCACATGACTCTGTGGACCAAAATATGGAAAAATTATAGGTCTCAAAATGTGGAGACACAAAAACTTTTTTGCTATAAAAAGCGTCTTTTAGTGTGTGACGGCTGCCAATCATAAAAATCCGATATAAAAAACTCGCTATAAAAGTAAATCAAACCCCCCTTCATCACCCCCTTAGTTAGGCTAGGTTCACATTGCGTTAATGGGTTAACGCTAACGGACAGCGTTGCACGGCGAAAATGTCACAATTAACGCCGTGCAACGGGTCCGTTAGCACAACCATTGACAGCAATGTGATTTTCGGGTGTAGCGCATCGCTAGAGCGTGCCATTTTCGGCTCGCGCTAGCAAGGTGCCGTTCTTTTGTGGCGCGCCTCAGACGCTGCTTGCAGCGTCCGCGGCGCGCCCGAGGTCCGATCCCCGATCTTCCAGAGCGGGGACGTTAACGCGACCACTAAACACGACACCTAAAAAGACATTGCGTTAGCGCAATCCGCTAGTGCTAAACGGATTTCCCTAATGCAATGTGAACCTAGCCTTAGGGAAAAATAATAAAATTAAAAAAAATGTATTTATTTCCATTTTCCCATTAGGGTTAGGGTTAGGGCTAGGGTTAGGGCTAGGGTTAGGGTTAGGGTTTGTATTACATTTACGGTTGGGATTAGGGTTGGGATTAGAATTAGGGGTGTGTCAGGGTTAGGTGTGTGGTTAGGGTTACAGTTGGGATTAGGGTTAGGGGTGCGTTTGGATTAGGGTTTCAGTTATAATTGGGGGTTTCCACTGTTTAGACACATCAGGGGCTCTCCAAACGCGACATGGCGTCCGATCTCAATTCCAGCCAATTCTGCATTGAAAAAGTAAAACAGTGCTCCTTCACTTCCGAGCTCTCCCGTGCGCCCAAACAGGGGTTTACCCCAACATATGGGGTATCATCGTACTCGAGACAAATTGGACAACAACTTTTTGGGTCCAAGTTCTCTTGTTATCCTTGGGAAAATAAAAATTTGGGGGGCTAAAAATCATTTTTGTGGGAAAAAAAAGGATTTTTTATTTTCACGGCTCTGCGTTGTAAACTGTAGTGAAACACTTGGGGGTTCAAAGTTTTCACAACACATCTAGATAAGTTCCATGGGAGGTCTAGTTTCAATATGGGGTCACTTGTGGGTGGTTTCTACTGTTTGGGTACATCAGGGGCTCTGCAAATGCAACGTGACGCCTGCAGACCAATCCATCTAAGTCTGCATTCCAAATGGCGCTCCTTCCCTTCCGAGCTCTGCCATGCGCCCAAACAGTGGTTCCCCCCCACATACGGGGTATCAGCGTACTCAAGACAAATTGAACAACAACTTTTGGGGTCCAATTTATTCTGTTACCCTTGTAAAAATACAAAGCTGGGGGCTAAAAAATCATTTTTGTGAAAAAAAAAAAGAATTTTTATTTTCACGGCTCTGCGTTATAAACTGTAGTGAAACACTTAGGGGTTCAAAGTTCTCACAACACATCTAGATAAGTTCCTTGGGAGGTCTAGTTTCTAATATGGGGTCACTTGTGGGGGGTTTGTACTGTTTGGGTACATCAGGGGCTCTGCAAATGCAACGTGACTCCTGCAGACCAATCCATCTAAGTCTGCATTCCAAATGGCGCTCCTTCCCTTCCGAGCTCTGCCATGCGCCCAAACAGTGGTTCCCCCCCACATATGGGGTATCAGCGTACTCAGGACAAATTGGACAACAACTTTTGGGGTCCAATTTATTATGTTACCCTTGTGAAAATACAAAACTGGGGGCTAAAAAATAATTTTTGCGAAAAAAAAAAAAAAATTATTTTAACGGCTCTGCGTTATAAACTGTAGTGAAACATTTGGGGGTTCAAAGCTCTCAAAACACATCTAGATAAGTTCCTTATGGGGTCTAGTTTCCAAAATGGTGTCACTTGTGGGGGGTTTTAATGTTTAGGCACATCAGGGGCTCTCCAAACCAACATGGCGTCCTAACTTAATTCCAGTCAATTTTGCATTGAAAAGTCAAATGGCGCTCCTTCCCTTCCGAGCTCTGCTATGCACCCAAAAAGTGGTTTACCCCCACATATGGGGTATCGTCGCACTCAGGACAAATTGCACAACAACTTTTGTGGTCTAATTTCTTCTCTTACCCTTGGGAAAATAAAAAATTGGGGGCGAAAAGATCATTTTTGTGAAAAAATAAGATTTTTTATTTTTACGGCTCTGCATTATAAACTTCTGTGAAGCACTTGTTGGGTCAAAGTGCTCACCACACATCTAGATAAGTTCCTTAAGGGGTCTACTTTTCAAAATGGTGTCACTTGTGAGGGGTTCCAATGTTTAGGCACATCAGGGGCTCTCCAAACGCAACATGGCGTCCCATCTCAATTCCAGTCAATTTTGCATTGAAAAGTCAAATGGCGCTCCTTCCCTTCCGAGCTCTGCCATACGCCCAAACAATGGTTTACACCCATATATGGGGTATCAGCGTACTCAGGACAAATTGGCCAACAATTTTTGAGGTCCAATTTCTTCTCTTACTCTTGGGAAAATAAAAAATTGGGGGCGAAAAGATCATTTTTGTGAAAAAATATGATTTTTTATTTTTACGGCTCTGCATTATAAACTTCTGTGAAGCAATTGGTGGGTCAAAGTGGTCACCACACATCTAGATAAGTTCCTTAGGGTGTCTACTTTCCAAAATGGTGTCACTTGTGGGGGGTTTCAATGTTTAGGCACATCAGTGGCTCTCCAAACGCAACATGGCGTCCCATCTCAATTCCTGTCAATTTTGCATTTAAAAGTCAAATGGCGCTCCTTCCCTTCCGAGCTCTGCCATGCGCCCAAACAGTGGTTTACTCCCACATATGGGCTATCAGCGTACTCAGTACAGATTGTACAACAATGTTTGGCATCCATTTTATCCTGTTACCCTTGGTAAAATAAAACAAATTGGAGCTGAAATAAATTTTGTGTGAAAAAAAGTTAAATATTCATTCTTATTTAAACATTCCAAAAATTCCTGTGAAACCCCTGAAGGGTTAATAAACTTCTTGAATGTGGTTTTGAGCACCTTGAGGGGTGCAGTTTTTAGAATGGTCTCACACTTGGGTATTTTCTATCATATAGACCCCTCAAAATGACATCAAATGAGATGTGGTCCCTAAAAAAAAATGGTGTTGTAAAAATGAGAAATTGCTGGTCAACTTTTAACCCTTATAACTCCCTAACAAAAAAAAATTTTGGTTCCAAAATTGTGCTGATGTAAAGTAGACATGTGGGAAATGTTACTTATTAAGTATTTTGCGTGAGATATCTCTGTGATTTAAGGGCATAAAAATTTAAAGTTGGAAAATTGCGAAACTTTCTAAATTTTCGCCAAATTTCCGTTTTTTTCACAAATAAACGCAAGTTATATCGAATAAATGTTACTACTAAAATGAAGTACAATATGTCACGAGAAAACAATGTCAGAATCGCCAAGATCCGTTGAAGCGTTCCAGAGTTATAACCTCATAAAGGGACAGTGGTCAGAATTGTAAAAATTGGCCCGGTCATTAACGTGCAAACCACCCTCGGGGCTTAAGGGGTTAAATAAATACAAAAAATTAAATAAATTCTGTAAAAAGCAAATCAAGGCAGCAAAGATTGAGACAGAGAGACTCATTGCCAGAGAGAGTAAAAATAATCCCAAAATATTTGTTAACTACGTAAATAGTAAGAAACTAAAAAATGATAGTGTTGACCCCCTTAAAAATAGTCTGGGTGAAATGGTGGATGAGGATGAGGAAAAAGCCAATATGCTAAATGACTTTTCTTCATCAGTATTTACACAAGAAAATCCCATGGCAGACAAAATGATCGGTGATAACAAAAATTTTCCATTAAATGTCACCTGCTTAACCCAGCAGGAAGTACGTCGGCGTCTAAAAATCACTAAAATTGACAAATCTCCGGGCCCGGATGGTATACACCCTCGAGTACTGCAGGAATTAAGTACAGTCATTGATAGACCATTATTTTTAATCTTTAAAGACTCCATAATAACAGGGTCTGTACCACAGGACTGACGTATAGCAAATGTGGTGCCAATATTCAAAAAGGGGACCAAAACTGAACTCGGTAATTATAGGCCAGAAAGCTTAACCTGTACTGTGGGTAAAATCCTGGAGGGCATTCTAAGGCTGTGTGCACATGTAGCAAATTTTTCGCATTTTTTTTTCGCTATAAAAACGCTATAAAACTGCAAAAAAACGCTCACATTAAGCATCCTATTTAATAGAATGCTATCCGCATTTTTTGTGCACATGCTGCATTTTTTTCCTGAGCGGATTCGCATTCCAGAAAAAAACGCAGCATGTTCATTAAATTTGCGGAATCGCGGGGATTCCGCACACCTAGGAATGCATTGATCTGCTTACTTCCCGCATGGGGCTATGCTCACCATGCGGGAAGTAAGCGAATCATGTGCGGTTGGTACCCAGGGTGGAGGAGAGGAGACTCTCCTCCACGGACTGGGCACCATATAATTGTTAAAAAAAAAAAAGAATTAAAATAAAAAAATCGTGATATACTCACCTTCGATGGCCCCCGGAATCTTCCTGCCCCTCAGTGCTGCACGCGGCCGCTTCCGTTCCTGTAGATGGTGTGTGAAGGACCTGCGATGACGTCGCGGTTACGTGACCGCGACGTCATCGAAAGTCCTGCACACACACCATCAATAGGAACGGAAGCCGCTGAAGAGATCGGCTGTTTACGGTAAGTGAGTATAACCATTTTTTTAATTATTTTTAATATTCTATCTTTTACTATTGATGCGGCATAGACTGCATCAATAGTAAAAAGTTGGTCACACTTGTCAAACACTGTTTGACAAGTGTGACCGACCTGTTAATCAGTTTTTCAAGCGATGCTACAGATCGCTTGGAAAACGCTAGCATTCTGCAAGCTAATTATGCTTGCAAAACGCTAGTTTTCTGCGGGAATATGCATGCCAATTCTGCATGCGATATACCCGCGGCAGGAGGCGCAGAATTGCCGCGGAAATTCCGCGGCAATTCTGCAACGTGTGCACTTAGCCTAAGGGATGCTATACTGGAGTATCTGAAGAGGAATAACCTCATGACTAGTGATGAGCGAATATACTTGTTGCTTGGGCTTTCCCAAGCATGCTCGGGTTGTCTCCAAGTATTTATGACTGCTCGGAGATTTAGTTTTTGTTGACTCAGCCAGATGATTTACAGCTGGTAGCCAGCCTAAGTACATGAGGGAGTTGCCTGGTTGCCCATATGTACTCAGGCTGGCTAACAGCTCTAAATCATGCACTTGAGGCGACGAAAACTAAATCTCCGAGCAGTTATAAATACTCGGAGACCACCCAAGCAACGAGGATACTCGCTCATCACTACTCATGACCCAATATCAGCATGGGTTTACTAGGGACCGTTCCTGTCAGACGAATCTGATCAGTTTCTATGAAGAGGTAAGTTCCGGACTGGACCAAGGGAACCCAGTGGACGTAGTGTATATGGACTTTTCAAAAGCTTTTGGTACGGTGCCACACAAAAGGTTGATCCATAAAATGAGAATAATGGGGATAGGGGAAAACGGTGGCGCAGTGGTTAGCACTGCCGTCTTGCAGCACTGGGGTCCTGGGTTCTAATCCCACCCAGGACAACATCTGCAAAGAGTTTGTATGTTCTCTCCGTGTTTGCGTGGGTTTCCTCCGGGCACTCCGGTTTCCTCCCACATTCCAAAGACATACTGAAAGGGATTCTAGATTGTGAGCCCCATCAGGGACAGTGATGATAATGTGTGCAAAACTGTAAAGCGCTGCGGAATATGTTAGCGCTATATAAAGATTATTATTATTATTATTAAAATATGTGTAAGTGGGTTAAGAGCTGGGTAATCGATACAGAGGAGGACAATTTTATATTACAGAATGATTTATGTAAACTAGAAGCTTGGGCTGATAAATGGCAAATGAGCTTTAATAGGGATAAATGTAAGGTAGAAGTTATAAAATGTATAACTATGTGCTTAATTCTAAAACTCTGGGCAAAACCGTCGATGAAAAAGACCTGGTAGTATGGGTGGACGAAAATCTCATATTCAGTGGCCAGTGTCAGGCAGCTGCTATAAAGGCAAATAAATTAATGGGATGCATTAAAAGAGGCATAGATGCTCATGAGGAGAACATAATTTTACCTCTTTACAAGTCACTAGTTCGACCACACTTAGAATACTGTGCACAGTTCTGGTCTCCGGTGTATAAGAAAGACATAGCTGAACAAGAGCGGGTGCAGAGAAGAGCGACCAAGGTTATTAGAGGACTGGGGGGTCTGCAATACCAAGATAGGTTATTACACTTGGGGCTATTTAGTTTGGAAAAACGAAGGCTAAGGGGTGATCTTATGTTAATGTATAAATATATGACGGGACAGTACAAAGACCTTTCTAATGATCTTTTTACTCATAGACCTGAGACAGGGACAAGGCGGCATCCTCTACGTCTGGAGGAAAGAAGGTTTAAGCATAATAACAGACGCGGGTTCTTTACTGTAAGAGCAGTGAGACTATAGAACTCTCTGCTGTATGATGTTTTAATGAATGATTCCCTACTAAAATTTAAGAGGGGATTGGATACCTTTCTTGAAAAGTATAATGTTGCAGGGTATATATACTAGATTTCTTGATAGGGCGTTGATCCAGGGAACCAGTCAGATTGCCGTATGTGGAGTCGGGAAGGAATTTTTTTCCCCAGTGTGGAGCTTCCTCTTTGCCACATGGGTTTTTTTTGCCTTCCTCTGGATCAACATGTTAGGGCATGTGAGGTTAGGCTATGGGTTGATCTAGATGGACTTATAATCTTCCTTCAACCTTAACAACTATGTTATTAAAGTCTTGTGCATGCCCTCATCTCCTGCCTCGACTACTGCAACATCCGTTTCTGCAGCCTCCCTGCTAACTCTCGCACCTCTCCAGTCCATCCTTAACTCTGCAGCCCGACTAATTCTTCTTTCTCCTCGCTACTCCTCCACTTCCCCCCCTCTACAAATCTTTTCACTGGCTCCCATTCTCTCAGTGTATCCAGTTCAAATTACTAATACTGACCTACAAAGCCATCCATAACCTATCTCCTCCATATATCTCTGAACTAATCTCCCGATATCTTCACTCATGTGATCTCCGGTCCTCTTAAGACCTCCTTCTCTCCTCCACACTTATTCTCTCCTCACCCAACGGCCTCCAAGACTTCTCCCAAATATCCCCCATCCTCTGGAATTCTTTGCCCCAATATGTCCGACTATCAACCACATTCGGATCCTTCAGACGGAACCTGAAAACCCATCTCTTCAAGAAAGCCTACAGCCTGCACTGACCCCGCTGCCACCTCATCACTACCGGAGCTATTGCCTCACCAACACTAGAGCTCCTGCAACCCCCAACCTACTGTCTCCTTCCCCACCATCCTGTAGAATGTAAGCCCGCAAGGGCAGGGTCCTCGCCCCTCTGTATCAGTCTGTCATTGTTAGGCCTGTTTCACACGTCAGTGTCTCCGGTACGTGAGGTGACAGTTTCCTCACGTACCGGAGACACTGACACACGTAGACACATATAAAACAATGCATCTGTCAGTGTTCGTGGGAGCGCACGTATCACACGGACCCATTAAAGTCAATGGGTCCGTGTAAAACACGTACTGCACATGGACGTTGTCCGTGTGAAGTCCGTGTGCCGTGCAGGAGACAGCGCTACATTAAGCGCTGTCCCCCCCCCCCACTGGTGCTGAAGCCGCAATTCATATCCTCCCTGCAGCAGCGTTTGCTGCAGAGAAGATATGAATAGTGTTTAAAATAAAGATCCATGTGCCCCCCCCCCCCCCCGTTCTGAAAATACTCACCAAGCCCCCTCGTTGGCTGTCGCTGCTTCCTGTTCTGGCCGCATCTTCTCCTGTATGCGGTCACGTGGGGCCGCTCATTTACAGTAATGAATAGGGTTGAGCGAAACGGGTCGTTCATTTTCAAAAGTCGCCGACTTTTGGCAAAGTCGGGTTTCATGAAACCCGATCCGACCCCTGTGCGGGGTCGGCCATGCGGTACGCGACTTTCGCGCCAAAGTCGCGTTTCAATGACGCGAAAAGTGCCATTTCTCAGCCAATGAAGGTAACCGCAGAGTGTGGGCAGCGTGATGACATAGGTCCTGGTCCCCACCATCTTAGAGAAGGGCATTGCAGTGATTGGCTTGCTGTCTGCGGCGTCACAGGGGCTATAAAGGGGCATTCCCGCCGACCGCCATGTTACTGCTGCTGATCTGAGCTTAGGGAGAGGTTGCTGCCGCTTCGTCAGAAGCAGGGATAGCATTAGGCAGGGTCCATTAACCACCAAACCGCTTGTGCTGTAGCGATTTCCACTGCCCAACACCACCTTCGGTGTGCAGGGACAGTGGAAGCTACTTTTTTTTTTTTTTCCCCCTCAGCGCTGTAGCTCATTGGGCTGCCCTAGAAGGCTCCCTGATAGCTGCATTGCTGTGTGTACGCCGCTGTGCAAACCAACTGCTTTTTTCAAAGCACAAATCCTCTTGTTCCTTCCTTTCTGCACAGCTATCTTTTTTGTTTGTACACACTTTTTATTTAATTTGTGCATCAGTCCACTCCTTATTGCTGCCTGCCATACCTGGCTGAGATTACTGCAGGGAGATAGTAATTGTTGGACACTCCCTGTTTTTTTTTTTTTTGTGGGAGATTAAGATTGACATTTCTGCTAGAGTGCCATCCCTGTGTGTGCCATCTCTCACTCAGTGGGCCATAGAAAGCCTATTTATTTTTTTGCTTGATTTGGGTTATAAAATCTACCTGAAAAAATCACTACATCAATCAGTGGGAGAAAAATATTGGCCTCAGGGCTTGTGTGCCACTCCTGACTCCTGTGTGCATCATCACTCACTCAGTGGGCCATAGAAAGCCCTTTTTTTTTTTTTTTTGCTTTATTTGGGTTCTAAATTCTACCTGAAAAAATCAATAAATCAATCAGTGGGAGATTAATATTGGCCTTTGGGCTTGTGTGCCAGTCCTAAGCGTGCCATCTCTCTCTCTCAGATAGTGGGCCATAGAAAGCCTATTTATTTTTATTTTTTTTTATTGGGTTTATAAATTTTCCCTGGAAAAAAAAAAAAAAGTGGGAGATTAATATTGGCCTCTGGGCTTGTGTGCCAGTCCTGAGCGTGCCATCTCTCTCACAAATAGTGGGCCATAGAAAGCCTATTTATTTATTTTTTTTTGGTTTTATAAATTCTCCCTTAAAAAAAAAGGGAGATTAATATTGGCCTTTGGGCTTGTGTGCCAGTCCTAAGCGTGCCATCTCTCTCTGTCTCTCAGATAGTGGGCCATAGAAAGCCTATTTATTATTTTTTTTATTGGGTTTATAAATTTTCCCTGGAACAAAAAAAAAAAAGTGGGAGATAAATATTGGCCTCTGGGCTTGTGTGCCACTCCTGACTCCTGTGTGCGTCATCTCTCACTCAGTGGGCCATAGAAAGCCTTTTTTTGTTTTATTTGTTTTCTAAATTCTCCCTGAAAAAAATCATTTTATTTTCTTTGGTTTCTAAATTCTTCCTGAAAAAATCATTTTATTCTATTTTTTTTTTTTTCCTAAAGTCTCCCTGAAAAAAAAACAAAAAAAAAACAAATCAGTGGGAGATTAATATTGCCCTTTCTGCTTGTGTGCCAGTCTTGACTCCTGGGTGTGCCATCTCTCTCTCTCTCTCCAATTGTGGGCCATAGAAAGCCTATGATTTTTTTAGCTTGATTTGGGTTCCAAAATCTACCTGAAAAAATCACTACATCAATCAGTGGGAGATAAATATTGGCCTCTGGGCTTGTGTGCCACTCCTGTGTGCGTCATCTCTCACTCAGTGGGCCATAGAAAGCCTTTTTTTGTTTTATTTGTTTTCTAAATTCTCCCTGAAAAAATCATTTTATTTTATTTGGTTTCTAAATTCTTCCTGAAAAAATCATTTTATTCTATTTTTTTTTTCCTAAAGTCTCCCTGAAAAAAAAAAAAAAAAAAACAAATCAGTGGGAGATTAATATTGCCCTTTCTGCTTGTGTGCCAGTCTTGACTCCTGGGTGTGCCATCTCTCTCTCTCTCTCCAATTGTGGGCCATAGAAAGCCTATTATTTTTTTTAGCTTGATTTGGGTTCCAAAATCTACCTGAAAAAATCACTACATCAATCAGTGGGAGATAAATATTGGCCTCTGGGCTTGTGTGCCACTCCTGACTCCTGTGTGCGTCATCTCTCACTCAGTGGGCCATAGAAAGCCTTTTTTTGTTTTATTTGTTTTCTAAATTCTCCCTGAAAAAATCATTTTATTTTCTTTGGTTTCTAAATTCTTCCTGAAAAAATCATTTTATTCTATTTTTTTTTTTTTCCTAAAGTCTCCCTGAAAAAAAAAAAAAAAAATCAGTGGGAGATTAATATTGCCCTTTCTGCTTGTGTGCCAGTCTTGACTCCTGGGTGTGCCATCTCTCTCTCTCTCTCTCCAATTGTGGGCCATAGAAAGCCTATTATTTTTTTTAGCTTGATTTGGGTTCCAAAATCTACCTGAAAAAATCACTACATCAATCAGTGGGAGATAAATATTGGCCTCTGGGCTTGTGTGCCACTCCTGACTCCTGTGTGCGTCATCTCTCACTCAGTGGGCCATAGAAAGCCTTTTTTTGTTTTATTTGTTTTCTAAATTCTCCCTGAAAAAATCATTTTATTTTATTTGGTTTCTAAATTCTTCCTGAAAAAATCATTTTATTCTATTATTTTTTTTTCCTAAAGTCTCCCTTAAAAAAAAAAAAAATCAAATCAGTGGGAGATTAATATTTACATTTGTGCTTCAGTGACAGTCCTGCGTGTGTGGCATCTCTCTCATTTGTTGCCACCAACAACAGAGTGTGTAACATTGTGCCTGATTTTCGTTGTGGTCTCACTCACCTGTAAAGGGGTAGCTAAATCATACTGAAGTTATAGCTCACCGTGTAATTTGTGTGACAGCAACAAATACCGTTAGTTTGTTTACGTTTTTAAAACAATGAGGAAGTATGGTGGAAGAGGTCGTGGCCGGGGGCGTTCATTGTCAGCTGGTAATGAGGGTAGTGGTAGTGGTGGAGCATCAGCTGGTCGTGGGAAAAAAATATTGCACCTAAGTCTGGAGCTGTGGAGCCAGGTTCGTCGTCTGGCTACACAAGGCCTCGAACGCTCCCTTTTCTGGGAGTAGGAAAACCGCTTTTAAAGCCGGAGCAGCAAGAGCAAGTTTTGGCTTATCTTGCTGACTCAGCCTCTAGCTCTTTTGCCTCCTCTCGTGAAACTGGTAAATGTCAAAGCAGCGCGTCGTTAGTGGATGTTCACGGTCAGGGACAAGTCGCTTCCTTGTCCTCTTCAGCAAAAACAACAACAGAGAAGAATGCAGCAGGCGACACAACGGGTTACTCCATGGATCTCTTTACACATACCGTCCCTGGCTTAGAAAGTGAAGCAGTTAACAGTCCATGCCCATTACAAGTTGAATCTGACATGGAGTGCACTGATGCACAGCCACAGCCAGACTACTATGCTGGTCCTTTGACTCAGACCACAACATTGCCCTCGGAGGGTGCTGATCAAGAATCAGACCCTGATGAGACTATGTTGCCCCATCACGAACGCTATACCACCGACCGACACGGTGACACAGACAAAGTTGCACACGAGCTACAAGAAGAGGTAATAGATGACCCAGTTCTTGACCCCGATTGGCAGCCATTGGGGGAACAGGGTGCAGGCGGCAGCAGTTCTGAAGCGGAGGAGGAGGGGCCGCAGCAGGCATCAACATCGCAACAGGTTCCATCTGCCGGGCCCGTATCTTGCCCAAAACGCGTGGCAAAGCCAAAACCTGTTGGAGGACAGCGTGGCCATCCGGTTAAAGCTCAGTCTGCAATGCCTGAAAAGGTATCCGATGCTAGAAAGAGTGCAGTCTGGCATTTTTTTAAACAACATCCAATTGATCAGCGCAAAGTCATCTGTCAAAAATGTTCAACTACCTTAAGCAGAGGACAGAATCTGAAAAGTCTCAATACAAGTTGCATGCATAGACATTTAACCACCATGCATTTGCAAGCCTGGACTAACTACCAAACGTCCCTTAAGGTTGTAGCACCCTCGGCCAATGAAGCTAGTCAGCAACGCAACATCCCTTCCGGCAGTGTAGGGCCACCATTTTCCGCACCACCTGCAGTATCTGTGCAGGTTTCTTTGCCAGGCCAAAGCAGTCAGGGTCAGGGAATCACCAGTTTCGTAGTAGGAAACACTGCATCTAGGGCACCGGTGGCAACAATACCATCTCCCACCGTCTCTCAGTCTGCCATGTCCACCGGCACCCCCGCTAGTTCCACGATCTCCAGCTCTCCAGTCCAGCTCACCCTACCCTAGAAGCAGCCATCTGCAGACCGGACATAACTGCAAGAGAAGTATGCTGCCTTCCAGGTGCGATGATCAAGGATGTGACCGATAGGATACCAAAGCTCTTCAGCTCCAAGGACGTCCACCCATTTCTTCTGATACATGTTGGCACCAATGACACGGCAAGGAAAGACCTACCGACAATCTGCAAAGACTTTGAAGAGTTGGGGAAGAAAGTAAAGGAACTGGATGCACAGGTAGTTTCTTCTTCTATCCTTCCAGTAGACGGGCATGGCACCAGGAGATGGAACAGGATCCTTGATGCAAACAACTGGCTAAGACGATGGTGCAGACAACAAGGATTCGGATTCCTGGACCACGGTGTGAATTACTTGTACGATGGACTCCTCGCCAGAGACGGACTACACCTCAACAAACCTGGGAAACACACATTCGCCAGAAGACTCGCTACACTCATCAGGAGGGCGTTAAACTAGAAGAAGAGGGGACGGGAAGAAAAACATTAGACTTGAACAAAGAAGATCCAGGAAAACATACTCAGAAGGGAGGTAAGAACATTTCTAAAACAATCCACAGTGAGGAGATTGGAACAAAACAAAATCCTCTAAACTGCATGCTCGCAAACGCCAGAAGCCTGACAAACAAGATGGAAGAACTAGAAGCAGAAATATCTACAGGTAACTTTGACATAGTGGGAATAACCGAGACATGGTTAGATGAAAGCTATGACTGGGCAGTTAACTTACAGGGTTACAGTCTGTTTAGAAAGGATCGTAAAAATCGGAGAGGAGGAGGGGTTTGTCTCTATGTAAAGTCTTGTCTAAAGTCCACTTTAAGGGAGGATATTAGCGAAGGAAATGAGGATGTCGAGTCCATATGGGTCGAAATTCATGGAGGGAAAAATGGTAACAAAATTCTCATTGGGGTCTGTTACAAACCCCCAAATATAACAGAAACCATGGAAATTCTACTTCTAAAGCAGATAGATGAAGCTGCAACCCATAATGAGGTCCTGGTTATGGGGGACTTTAACTACCCGGATATTAACTGGGAAACAGAAACCTGTGAAACCCATAAAGGCAACAGGTTTCTGCTAATAACCAAGAAAAATTATCTTTCACAATTGGTGCAGAATCCAACCAGAGGAGCAGCACTTTTAGACCTAATACTATCTAATAGACCTGACAGAATAACAAATCTGCAGGTGGTCGGGCATCTAGGAAATAGCGACCACAATATTGTACAGTTTCACCTGTCTTTCACTAGGGGGACTTGTCAGGGAGGCACAAAAACACTGAACTTTAGGAAGGCAAAGTTTGACCAGCTTAGAGATGCCCTTAATCTGGTAGACTGGGACAATATCCTCAGAAATAAGAATACAGATAATAAATGGGAACTGTTTAAGAACATCCTAAATAGGCAGTGTAAGCGGTTTATACCTTGTGGGAATAAAAGGACTAGAAATAGAAAAAACCCAATGTGGCTAAACAAAGAAGTAAGACAGGCAATTAACAGTAAAAAGAAAGCATTTGCACTACTAAAGCAGGATGGCACCATTGAAGCTCTAAAAAACTATAGGGAGAAAAATACTTTATCTAAAAAACTAATTAAAGCTGCCAAAAAGGAAACAGAGAAGCACATTGCTAAGGAGAGTAAAACTAATCCCAAACTGTTCTTCAACTATATCAATAGTAAAAGAATAAAAACTGAAAATGTAGGCCCCTTAAAAAATAGTGAGGAAAGAATGGTTGTAGATGACGAGGAAAAAGCTAACATATTAAACACCTTCTTCTTCACGGTATTCACGGTGGAAAATGAAATGCTAGGTGAAATCCCAAGAAACAATGAAAACCCTATATTAAGGGTCACCAATCTAACCCAAGAAGAGGTGCGAAACCGGCTAAATAAGATTAAAATAGATAAATCTCCGGGTCCGGATGGCATACACCCACGAGTACTAAGAGAACTAAGTAATGTAATAGATAAACCATTATTTCTTATTTTTAGGGACTCTATAGCAACAGGGTCTGTTCCGCAGGATTGGCGCATAGCAAATGTGGTGCCAATATTCAAAAAGGGCTCTAAAAGTGAACCTGGAAATTATAGGGCAGTAAGTCTAACCTCTATTGTTGGTAAAATATTTGAAGGGTTTCTGAGGGATGTTATTCTGGATTATCTCAATGAGAATAACTGTTTAACTCCATATCAGCATGGGTTTATGAGAAATCGCTCCTGTCAAACCAATCTAATCAGTTTTTATGAAGAGGTAAGCTATAGGCTGGACCACGGTGAGTCATTGGACGTGGTATATCTCGATTTTTCCAAAGCGTTTGATACCGTGCCGCACAAGAGGTTGGTACACAAAATGAGAATGCTTGGTCTGGGGGAAAATGTGTGTAAATGGGTTAGTAACTGGCTTAGTGATAGAAAGCAGAGGGTGGTTATAAATGGTATAGTCTCTAACTGGGTCGCTGTGACCAGTGGGGTACCGCAGGGGTCAGTATTGGGACCTGTTCTCTTCAACATATTCATTAATGATCTGGTAGAAGGTTTACACAGTAAAATATCGATATTTGCAGATGATACAAAACTATGTAAAGCAGTTAATACAAGAGAAGATAGTATTCTGCTACAGATGGATCTGGATAAGTTGGAAACTTGGGCTGAAAGGTGGCAGATGAGGTTTAACAATGATAAATGTAAGGTTATACACATGGGAAGAAGGAATCAATATCACCATTACACACTGAATGGGAAACCACTGGGTAAATCTGACAGGGAGAAGGACTTGGGGATCCTAGTTAATGATAAACTTACCTGGAGCAGCCAGTGCCAGGCAGCAGCTGCCAAGGCAAACAGGATCATGGGGTGCATTAAAAGAGGTCTGGATACACATGATGAGAGCATTATACTGCCTCTGTACAAATCCCTAGTTAGACCGCACATGGAGTACTGTGTCCAGTTTTGGTCACCGGTGCTCAGGAAGGATATAATGGAACTAGAGAGAGTACAAAGGAGGGCAACAAAATTAATAAAGGGGATGGGAGAACTACAATACCCAGATAGATTAGCGAAATTAGGATTATTTAGTCTAGAAAAAAGACGACTGAGGGGCGATCTAATAACCATGTATAAGTATATAAGGGGACAATACAAATATCTCGCTGAGGATCTGTTTATACCAAGGAAGGTGACGGGCACAAGGGGGCATTCTTTGCGTCTGGAGGTTTTTCCACCAACATAGAAGAGGATTCTTTACTGTTAGGGCCGTGAGAATCTGGAATTGCTTGCCTGAGGAGGTGGTGATGGCGAACTCAGTCGAGGGGTTCAAGAGAGGCCTGGATGTCTTCCTGGAGCAGAACAATATTGTATCATACAATTATTAGGTTCTGTAGAAGGACGTAGATCTGGAGATTTATTAATTGATGGAATATAGGCTGAACTGGATGGACAAATGTCTTTTTTCGGCCTTACTAACTATGTTACTATGTTACTATGTTACATGAGACTATGGTTAGAAAAAGGAAGTACTTAGCCTCGCATCCGCGTACACAGGGTTTGAACGCACACATAGCTAGACTAATCTCGTTAGAGATGATGCCCTACCGGTTAGTTGAAAGCGAAGCTTTCAAAGCCCTGATGGACTACGCTGTACCACGCTACGATCTACCCAGTCGACACTTTTTTTCCAGAAAAGCCATCCCAGCCCTCCACCAGCATGTTAAAGAGCGCATCGTCCATGCACTCAGGCAATCTGTGAGCACAAAGGTGCACCTGACAACAGATGCATGGACCAGTAGGCATGGCCAGGGACGTTACGTGTCCATCACGGCACACTAGGTAAATGTGGTGGATGCAGGGTCCACAGGGGACAGCAAGTTTGGGACAGTTCTGCCTAGCCCACGGTCTAGGAAACAATTGGCTGTAGCCGTTCGCACCCCCTCCTCCTCCTCTTCGTCCTCCTGCAGAAGCGAGAGCTCGTCCACAGACCGCAGTCGCACAACCACTCCATCCGCAGCTGCCACTGTTGCACACCAGGTCTCCCATTATGGGGCAGCTACTGGCAAACGTCAGCAGGCTGTATTGGCTATGAAGTGTTTGGGCGACAACAGACACACCGCGGAAGTTCTGTCCGAGTTCTTGCAGAAAGAAACGCAGTCGTGGCTGGGCACTGTAGATCTTGAGGCAGGCAAGGTAGTGAGTGATAACGGAAGGAATTTCATGGCTGCCATCTCCCTTTCCCAACTGAAACACATTCCTTGCCTGGCTCACACCTTAAACCTGGTGGTGCAGTGCTTCCTGAAAAGTTATCCGGGGTTATCCGACCTGCTCCTCAAAGTGCGTGGACTTTGCTCACATATCCGCCGTTCGCCCGTACACTCCAGCCGTATGCAGACCTATCAGCGTTCTTTGAACCTTCCCCAGCATCGCCTAATCATAGACGTTGCAACAAGGTGGAACTCAACACTGCACATGCTTCAGAGACTGTGTGAACAGAGGCGGGCTGTTATGTTTTTGTGGGAGGATACACATACACGGGCAGGCAGTAGGATGGCAGACATGGAGTTGTCAGGTGTGCAGTGGTCGAAGATTCAAGACATGTGTCAAGTCCTTCAGTGTTTTGAGGAATGCACACGGCTGGTTAGTGCAGACAACGCCATAATAAGCATGAGCATCCCCCTAATGCGTCTGCTGATGCAAAGTTTGACGCACATAAAGGATCAGGCGTCTGCAGCTGAGGAAGAGGAAAGCCTTGATGACAGTCAGCCATTGTCTGGCCAGGGCAGTGTACAGGACGAGGTAGCAGGCGAAGAGGAGGAGGAGGACGAGGAGGATGATGGGGATGATTATATTTTTAATGAGGAAGCTTTTCCGGGGCCACTGGAAATTGGTGGCGCGGCAAGGCCGGGTTCTGGTTTTTTGAGGGACACAAGTGACGTGGATTTGCCTGAAACTGCCCCTCAACCAAGCACAACCGCAGATTTGAGAACTGGAACTTTGGCCCACATGGCGGATTATGCCTTACGTATCCTCAAAAGGGACACACGCATAACTAAAATGATGAATGATGACGATTACTGGTTGGCCTGCCTCCTTGATCCTCGCTATAAAGGCAAATTGCAAAATATAATGCCACATGAGAACTTGGAACTAATATTAGCAACCAAACAATCAACTCTTGTTGACTGTTTGCTTCTGGCATTCCCTGCACACAGCGCCCGTGATCGTTCTCACACGAGCTGCAGGGGCCAGCCGACCAGAGGAGTTAGAGGGGCAGAAATCAGAAGTGGCGTTGGCCAGAGGGGTTTTCTGACCAGGTTGTGGAGTGATTTTGCTATGACCGCAGACAGGACAGGTACTGCAGCATCAATTCAAAGTGACAGGAGACAACATTTGTCCAGTATGGTTACAAACTATTTTTCATCCCTTATCGATGTTCTCCCTCAACCGTCATTCCCATTTGATTACTGGGCATCAAAATTAGACACCTGGCCAGAATTGGCAGAATATGCATTGCAGGAGCTTGCTTGCCCGGCAGCTGGTGTCCTATCAGAAAGAGTATTCAGTGCTGCAGGTTCAATACTAACAGAAAAAAGGACTCGTCTGGCTACCCAAAATGTAGATGATCTAACCTTCATTAAAATGAACCACAACTGGATTTCGAAATCTTTTGCCCCACCTTGCCCGGCTGACACCTAGCTTTCCTATGAAAAGGTCTTGCCTGTGGACTATTCTGAATGCCTTTTCCAATCTCGTAATTTTCTGCACCTGATTGTCCAGCATACGACATGTTTACACCTCACTAAATGGCCAAACTCCCCACACGGGGCCATGGTATCGACACTTGGCGACAGCACCCGTGAGAGTGCAGTTTGTCTGAAGAGGTGGGTGAGCCCGCTTTTGGTCGACGGCACTGCCACTGGGTCCCTCCTAGTACAATAAAGTGTCTCTGGCGGTGGTGGTGCGCACCCAACGTCAGACACACCGTTGTAATATGAGGGGCCCTGGGCCTGTACCGCCGGCCACAAGACAGTTTCCCCCCACCCCAGCTCAAACAGTGCTCTACCACTTGCAAAATTATTTCACAGCTCCACCAATGTTTAGTCTATGCGCTGACATCCTTCAATGCCTGCCACTGACAATACCATTGTATTGACATTTTTGTTATGTTAGGCCTTCGATGCCTGTCTGTGGTCACTCCTTCCACTAGGCCTCCACTGACCACACCACTGCTGCCCGTGTACCCCTGTAACCAATTTAAAATTGCCTACAGCCATGTGTTATTATTTTAGGCCTTCGATGCCTGTCTGCGGTGACTCCTTCCACTAGGCCTCCACTGACCACACCACTGCTGCCCGTGTACCCCTGGAACCAATTTAAAATTGCCTACAGCCATGTGTTATTATTTTAGGCCTTCGATGCCTGTCTGCGGTCACTCCTTCCACTAGGCCTCCACTGACCACACCACTGCTGCCCGTGTACCCCTGGAACCAATTTAAAATTGCCTACAGCCATGTGTTATTATTTTAGGCCTTCGATGCCTGTCTGCGGTCACTCCTTCCACTAGGCCTCCACTGACCACACCACTGCTGCCCGTGTACCCCTGGAACCAATTTAAAATTGCCTACAGCCATGTGTTATTATTTTAGGCCTTCGATGCCTGTCTGCGGTCACTCCTTCCACTAGGCCTCCACTGACCACACCACTGCTGCCCGTGTACCCCTGGAACCAATTTAAAATTGCCTACAGCCATGTGTTATTATTTTAGGCCTTCGATGCCTGTCTGCGGTCACTCCTTCCACTAGGCCTCCACTGACCACACCACTGCTGCCCGTGTACCCCTGGAACCAATTTAAAATTGCCTACAGCCATGTGTTATTATTTTAGGCCTTCGATGCCTGTCTGCGGTCACTCCTTCCACTAGGCCTCCACTGACCACACCACTGCTGCCCGTGTACCCCTGGAACCAATTTAAAATTGCCTACAGCCATGTGTTATTATTTTAGGCCTTCGATGCCTGTCTGCGGTCACTCCTTCCACTAGGCCTCCACTGACCACACCACTGCTGCCCGTGTACCCCTGGAACCAATTTAAAATTGCCTACAGCCATGTGTTATTATTTTAGGCCTTCGATGCCTGTCTGCGGTCACTCCTTCCACTAGGCCTCCACTGACCACACCACTGCTGCCCGTGTACCCCTGGAACCAATTTAAAATTGCCTACAGCCATGTGTTATTATTTTAGGCCTTCGATGCCTGTCTGCGGTCACTCCTTCCACTAGGCCTCCACTGACCACACCACTGCTGCCCGTGTACCCCTGGAACCAATTTAAAATTGCCTACAGCCATGTGTTATTATTTTAGGCCTTCGATGCCTGTCTGCGGTCACTCCTTCCACTAGGCCTCCACTGACCACACCACTGCTGCCCGTGTACCCCTGGAACCAATTTAAAATTGCCTACAGCCATGTGTTATTATTTTAGGCCTTCGATGCCTGTCTGCGGTCACTCCTTCCACTAGGCCTCCACTGACCACACCACTGCTGCCCGTGTACCCCTGGAACCAATTTAAAATTGCCTACAGCCATGTGTTATTATTTTAGGCCTTCGATGCCTGTCTGCGGTGACTCCTTCCACTAGGCCTCCACTGACCACACCACTGCTGCCCGTGTACCCCTGGAACCAATTTAAAATTGCCTACAGCCATGTGTTATTATTTTAGGCCTTCGATGCCTGTCTGCGGTCACTCCTTCCACTAGGCCTCCACTGACCACACCACTGCTGCCCGTGTACCCCTGGAACCAATTTAAAATTGCCTACAGCCATGTGTTATTATTTTAGGCCTTCGATGCCTGTCTGCGGTCACTCCTTCCACTAGGCCTCCACTGACCACACCACTGCTGCCCGTGTACCCCTGGAACCAATTTAAAATTGCCTACAGCCATGTGTTATTATTTTAGGCCTTCGATGCCTGTCTGCGGTCACTCCTTCCACTAGGCCTCCACTGACCACACCACTGCTGCCCGTGTACCCCTGGAACCAATTTAAAATTGCCTACAGCCATGTGTTATTATTTTAGGCCTTCGATGCCTGTCTGCGGTCACTCCTTCCACTAGGCCTCCACTGACCACACCACTGCTGCCCGTGTACCCCTGGAACCAATTTAAAATTGCCTACAGCCATGTGTTATTATTTTAGGCCTTCGATGCCTGTCTGCGGTCACTCCTTCCACTAGGCCTCCACTGACCACACCACTGCTGCCCGTGTACCCCTGGAACCAATTTAAAATTGCCTACAGCCATGTGTTATTATTTTAGGCCTTCGATGCCTGTCTGCGGTCACTCCTTCCACTAGGCCTCCACTGACCACACCACTGCTGCCCGTGTACCCCTGGAACCAATTTAAAATTGCCTACAGCCATGTGTTATTATTTTAGGCCTTCGATGCCTGTCTGCGGTCACTCCTTCCACTAGGCCTCCACTGACCACACCACTGCTGCCCGTGTACCCCTGGAACCAATTTAAAATTGCCTACAGCCATGTGTTATTATTTTAGGCCTTCGATGCCTGTCTGCGGTCACTCCTTCCACTAGGCCTCCACTGACCACACCACTGCTGCCCGTGTACCCCTGGAACCAAGTTAAAATTGCCTACAGCCATGTGTTATTATTTTAGGCCTTCGATGCCTGTCTGCGGTGACTCCTTCCACTAGGCCTCCACTGACCACACCACTGCTGCCCGTGTACCCCTGGAACCAATTTAAAATTGCCTACAGCCATGTGTTATTATTTTAGGCCTTCGATACCTGTCTGCGGTCACTCCTTCCACTAGGCCTCCACTGACCACACCACTGCTGCCCGTGTACCCCTGGAACCAATTTAAAATTGCCTACAGCCATGTGTTATTATTTTAGGCCTTCGATGCCTGTCTGCGGTCACTCCTTCCACTAGGCCTCCACTGACCACACCACTGCTGCCCGTGTACCCCTGGAACCAACATCAGAAAATATAAAAATAAGTATTTTGCTTATAAAAAAGAAAATACTGGAGAGATATCAAATGCAGACATTTTAACATTAAAAACAAACACATACAACAAAAATCTGGTACAGTACTAAAAATGGCCACCAGCTACAATAACTTTCTCCTGCAAGTAGTTAACTGAAAGGTTTTTTCAATTTTAAACACAGATATGGCATCCACCGAGTGTTGTCCTGTCGCGTCTTCTTTATATTATTGCCAAGAAGATGCAAAACAATGAAAATAATAAAATCATTATTTACCAAAAAAATAGAGTAAGTCAAAACCACATTGCAAATAAACATTCATTACAAATAATGAAGCAGGTCGCGTCCGAGGGTGAGTATATACCTAATAAGAATATAATCACCCTCGGACGCGCCCTGCTTCTTTCCGACAGCCTTCCTTCCTAAGAATCAGCCCTTCCGTGGTGTAGAGAGGGTTTGTTACACTCCAAGGTGTTCCCCAGGTTGCCTTTCCTGAGCTTCGATCTTCCGGCTCTCGTTTAGTAGTTGTTGGAAACTACGCTGCATTGGGCCTACAAATTGGGTATGGGGTGTAGAGAGATGGTGTGTTCCACTCCAAGGTGTTCCCCAGGTTGCCTTTCCTGAGCTTCGATCTTCCGGCTCTCGTTTAGTAGTTGTTGGAAACTACGCTGCATTAGGCCTACAAATTGGGTATGGGGTGTAGAGAGATGGTGTGTTCCACTGTAGAGAGATGGTGTGTTCCACTCCAAGGTGTTCCCCAGGTTTCCTCGCCAATGCTTCGATCATCATGCTCTCGTTTAGTAGTTGTTGGAAACTATGCTGCATTAGGCCTACAAATTGGGTATGGGGTGTAGAGAGATGGTGTGTTCCACTCCAAGGTGTTCCCCAGGTTTCCTCTCCATTGCTTCGATCTTCATGCTCTCGTTTAGTAGTTGTTGGAAACTACACTGCATTAGGCCTACAAATTGGGTATGGGGTGTAGAGAGATGGTGTGTTACACTCCAAGGTGTTCCCCAGGTTTCCTCTCCATTGCTTCGATCTTCCGGCTCTCGTTTAGTAGTTGTTGGAAACTACGCTGCATTAGGCCTACAAATTGGGTATGGGGTGTAGAGAGATGGTGTGTTACACTCCAAGGTGTTCCCCAGGTTTCCTCTCCATTGCTTCGATCTTCTGGCTCTCGTTTAGTAGTTGTTGGAAACTACGCTGCATTAGGCCTACAAATTGGGTATGGGGTGTAGAGAGATGGTGTGTTCCACTCCAAGGTGTTCCCCAGGTTGCCTTTCCTGAGCTTCAATCTTCCGGCTCTCGTTTAGTAGTTGTTGGAAACTACGCTGCATTAGGCCTACAAATTGGGTATGGGGTGTAGAGAGATGGTGTGTTCCACTGTAGAGAGATGGTGTGTTCCACTCCAAGGTGTTCCCCAGGTTTCCTCGCCAATGCTTCGATCATCATGCTCTCGTTTAGTAGTTGTTGGAAACTACGCTGCATTAGGCCTACAAATTGGGTATGGGGTGTAGAGAGATGGTGTGTTCCACTCCAAGGTGTTCCCCAGGTTTCCTCTCCATTGCTTCGATCTTCATGCTCTCGTTTAGTAGTTGTTGGAAACTACGCTGCATTAGGCCTACAAATTGGGTATGGGGTGTAGAGAGATGGTGTGTTACACTCCAAGGTGTTCCCCAGGTTTCCTCTCCATTGCTTCGATCTTCCGGCTCTCGTTTAGTAGTTGTTGGAAACTACGCTGCATTAGGCCTACAAATTGGGTATGGGGTGTAGAGAGATGGTGTGTTACACTCCAAGGTGTTCCCCAGGTTTCCTCTCCATTGCTTCGATCTTCCGGCTCTCGTTTAGTAGTTGTTGGAAACTACGCTGCATTAGGCCTACAAATTGGGTATGGGGTGTAGAGAGATGGTGTGTTACACTCCAAGGTGTTCCCCAGGTTTCCTCTCCATTGCTTCGATCTTCCGGCTCTCGTTTAGTAGTTGTTGGAAACTACGCTGCATTGGGCCTACAAATTGGGTATGGGGTGTAGAGAGATGGTGTGTTCCACTCCAAGGTGTTCTCCAGGTTGCCTTTCCTGAGCTTCGATCTTCCGGCTCTCGTTTAGTAGTTGTTGGAAACTACGCTGCATTAGGCCTACAAATTGGGTATGGGGTGTAGAGAGATGGTGTGTTCCACTCCAAGGTGTTCCCCAGGTTTCCTCGCCAATGCTTCGATCATCATGCTCTCGTTTAGTAGTTGTTGGAAACTACGCTGCATTAGACCTACAAATTGGGTATGGGGTGTAGAGAGATGGTGTGTTCCACTCCAAGGTGTTCTCCAGGTTGCCTTTCCTGAACTTCTATCTTCAGGCTCTCATTAAATTGTGGTTAAACGGAACAACTGCATTTGGCGTACTAGTTGGTTTGGGGCCTACTATCGGTGTCTGCCGCTCCTTGCTGTTCTCCTGGTTTCCTGTCCTGAAATTCCGTTTTCAGGCGCTCGTTAAGTAGTTGTTAATGTTAGACTGCATTTGGCCTACTAGTTGGGTTGGGGCCTACTATCGGTGTCTGCCACTCCTTGCTGTTCTCCTCCACTGAACAAAGCTGTGCCGCCTGTTTACTACTGTTGCCAATTTTGAACTGCATTTCGACTACTTACTGATTTGGGCCTACTCTCTGTGTCAGCCTCTCATTCCAGTTGTCCTCCACTGCAATGCCCCCTGATTAGTCCTGTGTTACCAATTTTGAACTGCATTTAGCCCACTTTATTCTTTGGGCCTATATCTGTGTTTCCTCCTCATCCTGCCCATTGCCCAGCCAGTGATAGATGAGTCTGCTGGTACATTGACCCATAACGCAACATTTCCCGTGCACGCTACACTGCAAGATTGTGACCCTGCTGAAAGTCAGGTCCCCCTTCCCGCATACCATACCACCTTACACGGGGACAAACAGGAAGGTGCAGATGAAAGTGCAGGTTCCTTCATCAGGTGGGGGGAGGAATACTAGTTGGCGACGTCTCTGGCACAGGGCCTCTCATGGTACGCAAAAGTGTTGCTGCCAGTGGGAGGCGCCCCCGCCATGCAAACACACCGCTGTACTTTGAGGGGCCCTGTGCCAGTGCCAATGCCAACGAGTGGGCCCCCCCTGCTTGCTCAGGTTCACAGCACTTGCAAAGTTGAAATACTTACCTCTCCCTGCTCCACTGCCGTGACGTGGTCCAGATTTCCTGGGCCCACTAATTACTTGAACCAGCCCTACCCACCACAACTTTAGCCAAATGACCCCCAATTTCAAATGCCTTCCAATTATTATTAGGTAAATTACGCTTGACAAGCTTCATTAAGAAGAATGGATGGTTTTGACATTAAAATGGGCACTCTAGGTGTTTTCCTGGCCCCCACTCACTGCCGACTATGCTGCCCCATTGACTTGCATTGGGTTTCGTGTTTCGGTCGATCCCGACTTTACGTCATAATCGGCCGATTTCATTCGACCCGACTTTTGAGATAGTCGGGTTTCGCGAAACCCGGCTCGACTCTAAAAAGGTCAAGGTCGCTCAACTCTAGTAATGAATATGCGGCTCCACCTCCCATAGAGGTGGAGCCGCATATTCATTACTGTAATCGGCGGCCCCACGTGACCGCATACAGGAGAAGATGCGGCACATAGATCTTTATTTTAAACACTATTATTCATATCTTCTCTGCAGCAAACGCTGCTGCAGGGAAGATATGAATCGTGGCTTCAGCACCAGATGCTGGTACGTGTGGTACCCAGCACGGTGCGTGTGGTACCCAGTGGGCACACGGGCGGCACACGTGTGCCGCACGTGTGCCACACTGATGTGCCACAGAAACGTAGGGGGCACACGGACACGGATAATTCCGGTACCGATTTTTTCCGGTACCGGAATTATCTGGACGTGTGAAACCGGCCTTGGTTTGTTTACTGTAAGTGATATCTGTAACTTGTATGTAACCCCTTCTCATGTACAGCACCATGGAATCAATGGTGCTATATAAATAATAATAATAATAGTTACATTGTATGATGGCAACACTGCTCCTATATAAAGTATGATGGCCCCACTGCCCTATATATATAGTATGATAGCAACACTGCCCCAATATATAGCATCATGACCCCACTGTCCCTATATATAGTATGATGGCCCCACTGCCCCATATGTATAGCATGATAGTCTCACTGCCCCTATACATATTATGATAGCAACACTGCCCCTATATATAGCATCATGGCCCCACTGTCCCTATATATAGTATGATGGCTCCGCTGCCCCATATATATGCATGATGGCCCTTCAGACACTCTAAGGCCGGCGTCACACACAGCGTAAAACAATACAGTCCGTATATTACGGCCGTAATACGCTGAAAAGTCCCGAAAATAGTGGTCCGTAGCTCCTCCGTAGGCAGGGTGTGTCAGCGTTTTTTGCGCATGGCATCCTCCGTATGTAATCCGTATGGCATCCGTACTGCGTGGTTTTCTCGCAGGCTTGCAAAACCAACATACCGCTATAGAAGTGATCCATGTGTCCCAAAAAGAAAAAAATATATACATATACTGTCTATATATATATATATATATATATATATATATATATATGTCAGTAGACACATATATGTATATATATTAATATTTTTTCCAGCGCTATACAGCTTGAAAGCCGGTAATTCAATTACCGGCTTTTTCTTTCTCCTTCCTAAAACCCGACATGATTTGAGACATGGTTTACATACAGTAAACCATGTCTTCTCTCCATTTTTTTTGCAGATTCCACACTACTAATGTCAGTAGTGTGTATCTGCAAAATTTGGCCGTTCTAGCTCTTAAAATAAAGGGTTAAATGGCGGAAAAAATTGGCGTGGGCTCCCGCGCAATTTTCTCCGCCAGAGTAGCAAAGCCAGTGACTGAGGGCAGATATTAATAGCCTGGAGAGGGTCCATGGTTATTGGCCCCCGCCCCGGCTAAAAACACCTGCCCCCAGCCACCCCAGAAAAGGCACATCTGGAAGATGCGCCTATTCTGGCACTTGGCCACTCTCTTCCCATTCCCGTGTAGCGGTGGGATATGGGGTAATGAAGGGTTAATGCCACCTTGCTATTGTAAGGTGACATTAAGCCAAATTAATAATGGAGAGGCGTCAATTATGACACCTATCCATTATTAATCCAACACTAGTAAAGGGTTAAATAAAACACAAACACATTATTTAACATTATTTTAATGAAATAAAAACAATGGTTGTTGGAGTATTTTATTCTACGCCCAATCCAATCACTGAAGACCCTCGTTCTGTAAGTAAAAAAACATAATAAACCAACAATATCCTTACCCCCCGCAGAACGAGGGTCTTCAGTGACTGGATTGAGCGTAGAATAAAATACTCCAACAACCATTGTTTTTATTTCATTAAAATAATTTTAAATAATGTGTTTGTGTTTTATTTAACCCTTTACTACAATTGGATTAATAATGGATAGGTGTCATAATTGACGCCTCTCCATTATTAATTTGGCTTAATGTCACCTTACAATAGCAAGGTGGCATTAACCCTTCATTACCCCATATCCCACCGCTACATGGGAATGGGAAGAGAGTGGCCAAGTGCCAGAATAGGCGCATCTTCCAGATGTGCCTTTTTTGGGGTGGCTGGGGGCAGATATTTTTAGCCAGGGGGGGGCCAATAACCATGGACCCTCTCCAGGCTATTAATATCTGCCCTCAGTCACTGGCTTTACTACTCTGGCGGAGAAAATTGCGCGGGAGCCCACGCCAATTTTTTCCGCCATTTAACCCTTTATTTTAAGAGCTAGAACGGCCAAATTTTGCAGATACACACTACTGACATTAGTAGTGTGGAATCTGCAAAAAAAAAGGAGAAAAGACATGGTTTACTGTATGTAAACCATGTCTCAAATCATGTCGGGTTTTAGGAAGGAGAAAGAAAAAGCCGGTAATTGAATTACCGGCTTTTTGCTATATCGCGGCTGTATGAAGTAAGAATATATATACATATATGTGTCTCACTGACATATATATATATATATATATATATATATATACCTATTCTATGTGTACACATTTATTCTACCTATTCTACTGTAAGCTGTCAGTGTGATTTTACTGTACACCGCACTGAATTGCCGGCTTTTCTTGCTAACACCGCTGCGTATTCCTCGCAAGTCACACTGCTGGTCCGTGTGTAATCCGTATTTTTGGGGCTTCCATAGACTTTCATTGGCGTTTTATTTGCGCAATACGGTGACAAACGCAGCATGCTGCGATTTTCTACGGCTGTAGAAAGCCGTATAATACTGATCAGTTTAATACGGCAGATAGGAGCAGGGGCATAGAGAATAATTGTGCCGTATTTTTTGCGAGTTTTACGGACTTAGTTTCTGCGCTCTTACGTCCGTAAAACTCGCAAGTGTGACGCCGGCCTAATACGATGGTCTCCACAGCCCAATCATACAAAAATAATAAAGTTTAAACTCACCTCATCCTGATTGCAGGCACCCCTGCCTCCGTCTCCTCTTCTATGGTGGGCTTGCAATTACGTTATCACGCCGCCTGTGTGACTTCTCCGACATATAAATGATTTGCGGCTTACAAGACGGACAGCGATCGGACAGAGAGCTGGTGTCTCGCTGCTCTATCACGGGACTGAACTGTGTCTGTGTCATGTGTCAATGCTGCAATAGCAGGAATCCGGCTAAGACATTTGGGGCCGGAGCAATGCTGATGTCCATGGACCTTCCCATCCTGATAGTATAAGGTTGCTGCTGTCATTTTTACCTTGGCTGGTTGTGTAGAATGAGAGGAGCTCATGTTATTTGTTTTCTAACTCTTCACATATGCAGAATTGAGCAGTCTGTATCCACTATACTGGGGCCATGTATTTCTATTTATTTTGATAGATGCAGGAAATATTTGCCTTCTTTAGTCAATACAGAATCATCAGCAGCAAACTGATCTACTCGCGATGGGAAGGTCCTTAGCTGAGCGCCTAATCTAACAATGACAGCGTACAGCCGCCCCAGGCATGGTGCATTAGGCAGTGAATTTATAGTGTGGGGGGTCATTTCACACTAAGCCCCAGTAAGAATAATTTAAAGGTGTCTGTCAGATACCTCAATTAATAATGCTGTAATAAAGTGTTACAAAAAACACAAATACCTTATTAAAAAAACACACAGAAAACCATTACCCTACACCATCCCCCATTGATCGTTGTATTAACTGACTAGATCCCATGTTGGTCCAATGTAGTCCGTATAGTGATAAGAAGAAAGACGTCTCTGATATTCAGCTTCATCTTAATGTACACAGCGTCCTACTTTTTGTTGAAGATTTAGCCTTTCTTGTTTTTATAGTACATGGATGACGGGCCCCCAGAATTATGTTCTTTGGTGGGCTCTGTGTTCTCCAGTCCAACACTGTATAGGGGAGAAATGTAAAAACAAGAACTTTTGCAATTTACGGTTTCTAAAAATTGCAGCTGTTCATGAGATCTCACCATTTGTCCTTTCTTTCGGCTGCTTTCTGACCGATTACCGCTGCTTTCTAGCTCATAAACGCTGCGCTGAAACTAGGGATTAGGAGGTAACAGCGCTCCTGGACAGCTTCAAAACAGTTATTACAAGCTCAAAAGAAAAGATCTTGTAAGGCTAGGTTCCCATTGCGTTAATCGGACCGCGCTAACAGACAGCGTTGCACGGCGAAATTAACGCCGTGCAACGCATCCGTTAGCGCGCCCATTAACAGCAATGGGGACGCGCATCACTAGCGCGTGCCATTTTCGGCACGCGCTAGCGATGTGCCGGTGTTTTGTGGTGCGCCGCGGACGCTGCTTGCAGCGTCCGAGGCGCCGCGGTCCGTTCCCCGCTCTTGCAGATCTCCGATCTGCGAGAGCGGGGACGTTTAACGCGACCCCTTTACAACACATTGCGTTAGCGCAATCCGCTAGCGCTAGGCGCTAAACGGATTGCACTAACGCAATCTGAACCTAGCCAAAGCACTGCCCATGGTCTGCTGTCTAGCAGTGGTGGCCGGTCTCCAAGGCAACAGACTGTAAACAAAAGTGTTATCTCAAGAATGACTTAAAATTTTAATAATTAGTCAACTGCAAAACTGTTTGTTTTTACAAATCCCATCAGACAATAGCCATTTATGAAGATGGGAAAGTCGCTGTAAGTGATTACAGACCATAGAGCACTGGATCTTTTTGTGCTGAATATCAGGTGAATGGAGCCCTATGGCTATGTACACACGTTCAGGTTGTTTCACTTTTTTTCGCGATAAAAACGCTATAAAAACTTATTAAAGGGAACCTGTCACCTGAATTTGGCGGGACTGGTTTTGGGTCATATGGGCGGAGTTTTCGGGTGTTTGATTCACCCTTTCCTTACCCGCTGGCTGCATGCTGGCTGCAATATTGGATTGAAGTTCATTCTCTGTCCTCCATAGTACACGCCTGCGCTGTGCAAGATTGCCTTGTGCAGCCATGTACTATGGAGGACAGAGAGTGAACTTCAATCCCATATTGCAGCCAGCATGCAGCCAGCAGGTAAGGAAAGGGTGAATCAAACACCCGAAAACTCCGCCCATATGACCCAAAACCAGTCCCGCCAAATTCAGGTGACAGAGTCCCTTTAAAAACACATACATTATGCATCCTATCATTTAGAATGCATTCTGTATGTTTTGTGCACATGATGTTTTTCCGCGAAAAAAAAACGCATCGAGGTAAAAAAAAGGAGCATGTTCATTTCTATGCAAATTCTATGTATTTGGGAAAAAACGCACAAAAACGCACCAAAAACGCGTCAAACAACGCGAATTAAACGCATGCGGATTTCTGGCAGAAATGTCCGGTTTTTGTCAGGAAAATTTCTGCAAGAAATCCTGACGTGTGCACATATCCATAGTGTTTGTATTTAGACCTGGAGCATTTCTCGGCTGCTTTCTCAGAGGCAATGTTCATGTGGATTCACCAATGTGGATGTATCACGTGGGATGCAGTCACTGGAACCTTTTCCTGTCTGAAAAGACCAGGAAACGCAGTGCCATGAAGTTTGTCCCCACCGCCTCCCTGTACTTCTCTGGAAAACGCTTCTTACACGTCTGAGTAAGATTTTCCCTGTTTCTTTCCGTACTGTAGCTGTCATGTGACCGGTGACGCTTCCATCAGCACTCCAGGCCGGCGAGCTGGCAGTGCTGGAGGCTGTGTATCCGGAATATGTGTCCGGGCTGCGGCTGTCACTCGGTTCCTTTCATGTACTCGCCGTCCCGCAGGGCCCTCCGCGGGTGTCCCGGCCTGTAGACGGGAGGGGGCAGATTACAGCAGCAGCTACATGACGCTATAGGGAGCCGCCGGCATGGACGACAAGTACAGCAGCAATGTGATGAGCAGCGGCAGGCTGGGGCCTGTGGATGCCCCGGAGTCCAGGTGAGGAGGTGCCATAGCCGGGCCTGTGTGTGCTCTGCTCCAGCACTTGTGGGCGGGCAGCTGTCGGCATGCTGGGACTTGTAGTGTCTCCTCCTGCACATGTGGGGGGCGGGCAGCTGTCGGCATGCTGGGACTTGTAGTGTCTCCTCCTGCACATGTGGGGGGGCGGGCAGCTGTCAGCATGCTGAGACTTCTAGTGTCTCCTGCACATATGGGGGGGCGGGCAGCTGTCAGCATGCTGAGACTTCTAGTGTCTCCTGCACATATGGGGGGGCGGGCAGCTGTCAGCATGCTGAGACTTCTAGTGTCTCCTGCACATATGGGGGGGCGGGCAGCTGTCAGCATGCTGGGACTTCTAGTGTCTCCTGCACATGTGGGGGGCGGGCAGCTGTCGGCATGCTGGGACTTGTAGTGTCTCCTCCTGCACATGTGGGGGGGGCGGGCAGCTGTCAGCATGCTGAGACTTCTAGTGTCTCCTCCTGCACATGTGGAGGCGGGCAACTGTCAGCATGCTGGGACTTCTAGTGTCTCCTCCTGCACATGTGGAGGCGGGCAGCTGTCAGCATGCTGGGACTTCTAGTGTCTCCTCCTGCACATGTGGGGGGGCGGGCAGCTGTCAGCATGCTGAGACTTCTAGTGTCTCCTCCTGCACATGTGGGGGGCGGGCAGCTGTCAGCATGCTGGGACTTCTAGTGTCTCCTCCTGCACATATGGGGGGGCGGGCAGCTGTCAGCATGCTGGGACTTCTAGTGTCTCCTCCTGCACATGTGGAGGCGGGCAGCTGTCAGCATGCTGGGACTTCTAGTGTCTCCTCCTGCACATGTGGGGGGGCGGGCAGCTGTCAGCATGCTGAGACTTCTAGTGTCTCCTCCTGCACATGTGGGGGGCGGGCAGCTGTCAGCATGCTGGGACTTCTAGTGTCTCCTCCTGCACATATGGGGGGGCGGGCAGCTGTCAGCATGCTGAGACTTCTAGTGTCTCCTGCACATGTGGGGGGCGGGCAGCTGTCGGCATGCTGGGACTTGTAGTGTCTCCTCCTGCACATGTGGGGGGGGCGGGCAGCTGTCAGCATGCTGAGACTTCTAGTGTCTCCTCCTGCACATGTGGAGGCGGGCAACTGTCAGCATGCTGGGACTTCTAGTGTCTCCTCCTGCACATGTGGAGGCGGGCAGCTGTCAGCATGCTGGGACTTCTAGTGTCTCCTCCTGCACATGTGGGGGGGCGGGCAGCTGTCAGCATGCTGAGACTTCTAGTGTCTCCTCCTGCACATGTGGGGGGCGGGCAGCTGTCAGCATGCTGGGACTTCTAGTGTCTCCTCCTGCACATATGGGGGGGCGGGCAGCTGTCAGCATGCTGGGACTTCTAGTGTCTCCTCCTGCACATGTGGGGGGGCGGGCAGCTGTCGGCATGCTGAGACTTCTAGTGTCTCCTGCACATGTGGGGGGCGGGCAGCTGTCGGCATGCTGGGACTTGTAGTGTCTCCTCCTGCACATGTGGGGGGCGGGCAGCTGTCAGCATGCTGAGACTTCTAGTGTCTCCTCCTGCACATGTGGGGGGGGCGGGCAGCTGTCAGCATGCTGAGACTTCTAGTGTCTCCTCCTGCACATGTGGAGGCGGGCAACTGTCAGCATGCTGGGACTTCTAGTGTCTCCTCCTGCACATGTGGAGGCGGGCAGCTGTCAGCATGCTGGGACTTCTAGTGTCTCCTCCTGCACATGTGGGGGGGCGGGCAGCTGTCAGCATGCTGGGACTTCTAGTGTCTCCTCCTGCACATGTGGGGGGCGGGCAGCTGTCAGCATGCTGAGACTTCTAGTGTCTCCTGCACATGTGGGGGGCGGGCAGCTGTCAGCATGCTGAGACTTCTAGTGTCTCCTGCACATGTGGGGGGCGGGCAGCTGTCAGCATGCTGGGACTTCTAGTGTCTCCTCCTGCACATGTGGAGGCGGGCAACTGTCAGCATGCTGGGACTTCTAGTGTCTCCTCCTGCACATGTGGAGGCGGGCAGCTGTCAGCATGCTGGGACTTCTAGTGTCTCCTCCTGCACATGTGGGGGGGCGGGCAGCTGTCAGCATGCTGGGACTTCTAGTGTCTCCTCCTGCACATATGGGGGGGCGGGCAGCTGTCAGCATGCTGGGACTTCTAGTGTCTCCTCCTGCACATGTGGGGGGGCGGGCAGCTGTCAGCATGCTGGGACTTCTAGTGTCTCCTCCTGCACATGTGGGGGGCGGGCAGCTGTCAGCATGCTGGGACTTCTAGTGTCTCCTGCACATGTGGGGGGGCGGGCAGCTGTCAGCATGCTGGGACTTCTAGTGTCTCCTGCACATGTGGGGGGGCGGGCAGCTGTCAGCATGCTGGGACTTCTAGTGTCTCCTCCTGCACATGTGGGGGGCGGGCAGCTGTCAGCATGCTGGGACTTCTAGTGTCTCCTCCTGCACATATGGGGGGGCGGGCAGCTGTCAGCATGCTGGGACTTCTAGTGTCTCCTCCTGCACATGTGGGGGGGCGGGCAGCTGTCAGCATGCTGGGACTTCTAGTGTCTCCTCCTGCACATGTGGGGGGCGGGCAGCTGTCAGCATGCTGGGACTTCTAGTGTCTCCTGCACATGTGGGGGGGCGGGCAGCTGTCAGCATGCTGGGACTTCTAGTGTCTCCTGCACATGTGGGGGGGCGGGCAGCTGTCAGCATGCTGGGACTTCTAGTGTCTCCTCCTGCACATGTGGGGGGCGGGCAGCTGTCAGCATGCTGAGACTTCTAGTGTCTCCTGCACATATGGGGGGGCGGGCAGCTGTCAGCATGCTGGGACTTCTAGTGTCTCCTGCACATGTGGGGGGGCGGGCAGCTGTCAGCATGCTGGGACTTCTAGTGTCTCCTGCACATGTGGGGGGGCGGGCAGCTGTCAGCATGCTGGGACTTCTAGTGTCTCCTCCTGCACATGTGGGGGGCGGGCAGCTGTCAGCATGCTGAGACTTCTAGTGTCTCCTGCACATATGGGGGGGCGGGCAGCTGTCAGCATGCTGGGACTTCTAGTGTCTCCTGCACATGTGGGGGGGCGGGCAGCTGTCAGCATGCTGGGACTTCTAGTGTCTCCTGCACATGTGGGGGGGCGGGCAGCTGTCAGCATGCTGGGACTTCTAGTGTCTCCTGCACATGTGGGGGGGCGGGCAGCTGTCAGCATGCTGGGACTTCTAGTGTCTCCTGCACATGTGGGGGGGCGGGCAGCTGTCAGCATGCTGGGACTTCTAGTGTCTCCTGCACATGTGGGGGGGCGGGCAGCTGTCAGCATGCTGGGACTTCTAGTGTCTCCTCCTGCACATATGGGGGGCTGGCAGCTGTCAGCATGCTGGGACTTCTAGTGCCACCTTTACTTGGGAATTACACTGCCTGTGCTACAGGGCAGGCCACACTACTGATTCCCCAATAGTTGCAGGAGGGGTAATCCTCCTCCATTGATCCTGTATATGTCACATAGTGGCAGGTGGAGCCGGGTTTTCCTGGGTTGAAAAATACTTTAAACTGACCGTCCTGACGGCCTCCACCTGCAGCATTCGGTTATGGAGGATCAGCACTTCTTACCACCCATCTTCTGGACCGGTGATAACTTATAGACCTTATAGTGGTCCGACTGCCGGTGCTGCACCCACCGCTAGGACTTCTATCTCTTAGAATAGAGCAGCAGTGCACACGCCCGAACGCGGCTGCACTCATTCTCTATGGGGTTGCCAGAAACAAACTGAGTGCAGCTCTTGGACGTCCCCATATAGAAGAAATGTAGCAGGGGTCAGGGAAAGTTCTCCAATATCCCATCCTAGGGATAAGTGATCCTTCTTCCATTTGGAATATCCCTTTAATGGGGTTGTCTGGGATTTTAAGCAAGTGTCCAAAGAGTAGGAAATGTTTTAACTAAATAACCTTTATTTACCATTAAAGGTAACCTGTGCCCCCTAGAAATGCTGTCTGCTGCTTTAATGGTAATCTGCAGTCAGCCAAATAGTTTTTAGGTCATTCATTGGACCAGCAGCTTTCTCCACCTACACAGCAGAGCTGACTCTGCGGAGGGCCGTTGTGTGCTCGGTTACAGGGAACAAAAGGATCAACAGTCTGAAATCAGACAAGCCGGATCCTCTCTGCACATTTGATGTTCATCCAAACTCTTTTATATCAGTGAGATCAGACCGTATTAGTCTAATGTGTGCGGGGCTTTCCGGTGAATGCGGTGTATTTACTTCACTCCTCAGAGCAGGATGTCAATCAAAGTGCCCGAGTGATAACAGTGCACTCGCTGTATAGTGAGGGCGACTAACCACTCTCTGCCCAGCTGTGCACTGAGTATAAGATGCTTTCCTCCTGGAGCCAACCAGATGTGACTTAAAGATGTTTACCTGCAGATTACCATTATACCTGCAAGTAAATGGCTTTTCTGGAGGTGACAGGTTTCCTTTAAAGGGACTCTGTCAGCACAGAATGACTGTGCAAACCAAGAACAGACTCTCCGTGCTTCACGGCGCGGCCAATCCTTTATATACATCTTCCCACCTGCTTGGTTTCCATCTCTCTCCACCCGTCACTGCCTCTGTAAAGCCAGAGCTGTCAATCACAGGAGAGGAGGGAGGTGGAGATTGATGGACAGCAAGCAGGTGGGAAGGTGTATTTAAATGTTTGGCGACGACATGATACACCAAGCGACTGTACTTTTTTTGTTTGTTTTTTTTTGAACAGTTATTCTGTGCCGAGTCCCTTTAAATCCCCTGCTGTTCCAACACTGTAGCCCTCATGATGAGTGCAGCCATTCACTGGCCCAGGCATTGTTGGTTGCTTGTATGACACGTGATTGAGGCCGGTTATTGGTAGTAACGATCATGTGAGTAATGTATATGACATTGACACGCAGGAGGAGCTGATCAGATTAATATACCTTTTTTAAAATAAACTATTTACTGATTTTTTTTTTTTTTTTTTTTTTTTTTTTATTCATTGGATGGTCCTATTTATTGGTCCTTCCTTGTTTGCATGCTTGCAGAGATACCGGTCAGTCACTAGTAGGACCGCCCACTGGACTCCAATCTACAGAAACACCAGGGATTTCAATGAATAAAATATTACTTACAAATGAACAAAGCCTTTTTAAACAAACCTGCAAATCATTCCGTTCAGCTTCTTGTCCTCTATACTGCAGCAACATTGGGATCATGGTGTTGGTGTTGCATTTGGAAATCTTTAAAGGCGTTGTCCAGTGGAAAATATATTTTGGGTGTGTATCTATGTAATATAAATATGTAGAACTGAGCTATATACTCGTATTATCAGAGGTGCCCACAATCTTCAGTACAGTCCCAGGTTCCCTCCAATGTGTGTGTAAAGGGAACTGGCTCATTTTAGTAGGCAAACCAGACACCCTTCTCTGACTTAATTATTGAAATGAGCCGGGCAGCCTCTCCCCGTCACCCACATGGGGTGTGGAGCTGCCGAACCGCACTGATACTTGGATATTACAAGTAAATTGGGTATAAATATTGATGTGTAGCCCAGACACCCCCACCACACAGCTTTGTCTTCTAGACATTAATACTCACATAGGCCTCTGATACAGATAGGTGCTAAGCAGCGGAGGGCTCCAGGGGGACAAGTGCCTAATAGAAGAGGTGTGAGACAATAATGTTGTGTGGTCACAGCCTCATATGGCTGTGACGCTGGGTCCGGTGCATTAGAGGTGTGAGACAATAATGTTGTGTGGTCACAGCCTCATATGGCTGTGACGCTGGGTCCGGTGCATTAGAGGTGTGAGACAATAATGTTGTGTGGTCACAGCCTCATATGGCTGTGACGCTGGGTCCGGTGCATTAGAGGTGTGAGACAATAATGTTGTGTGGTCACAGCCTCATATGGCTGTGACGCTGGGTCCGGTGCATTAGAGGTGTGAGACAATAATGTTGTGTGGTCACAGCCTCATATGGCTGTGACGCTGGGTCCGGTGCATTAGAGGTGTGAGACAATAATGTTGTGTGGTCACAGCCTCATATGGCTGTGACGCTGGGTCCGGTGCATTAGAGGTGTGAGACAATAATGTTGTGTGGTCACAGCCTCATATGGCTGTGACGCTGGGTCCGGTGCATTAGAGGTGTGAGACAAGAATGTTGTGTGGTCACAGCCTCATATGGCTGTGACGCTGGGTCCGGTGCATTATACATCTGGTTATCACATTACCATCTTCTTACATGACTTGTTTCTGTTTTGCAGACTCACCAGATACATCGTTCTTCTCTGCTTTATAAAGTTCCTGAAGGCACTTGGTATTTTTGAGTCCTACGATCTACTAAAAGTAGTCCATATTGTACAGTTTATCTTTATATTAAAATTGGGGTAAGTAGCCGTGTCGCCATGTACGTCTGCGTCCCTCTAGCCTGTAGTGTAACTGTGGAGGAGAAGGGCAGTGCACACAGGGGATAGCCCACACTGCAGGCATCAGGGACTTTGTGCCTGTCCTTTCAGGGGACTTTTCAGAGTAAGTTATTGTGTGTACATGAGGAATTAGGCCTCATTGAGTCGTCTGTTTTTCATGCCGTCTGTGGTTTTCACGGACAGCGCTTGTACCTGTGATAGTCTATGGAGCCATTCATATGTCCATGATTTTTTTTATGATGCGCAGAAAATCGCAGAGATGTCTCTATCGATCCGAGCGTCCGATCAAAATCAGCAATGCAAGTCAATGCTTCCATGAAAATATCGGGCCGCACTTGGATGCCATCTAAACGCAGTATGATTTTCACGATCTGTCACATTGGAGAATATGGAGAAATTTTTTTTTTCCTCCGCGTACAAGAAAAACTGATCTCGCTCATATGACCGTTTTTTTTTTTGTGTACATGAGAAAAATGTACATCTGAATGAGGCCTAATTCTGGCTATTAGAAGACTTGCGTCCTGAATTATTTGCAGTTTTCACCTTTGCTGGCTTTAGTCACAAATGGCCGCGCTAGATTCTTCTCGCTCCTCTCTCCTCTCCATAAACTTTTATAGGCAGCCAGTATAATTTTATCTCTTAGCTTTTGAGAATGAATGATTAGTGCAGGATTGAAGAAGTGACTGACAAGTGAGGAGAGAAGAATATTTCTCTGATAAAATATACACACAGCTTCTTGTTTTATAGATTTATGGGGGAAAGAAGCTAAGTTTGGTTACTCTTTAATAACTGTCACTGTTGCATGTCGGTAGTGTGCATCGCCTGTCTGCTCCTTGGGGCTCCTACATTACTGTCAGTGCACAACCTCAGATCTGTGAGCAGGAATCCAAAGTAATGGCTCCTACATTACTGTCAGCGCACAACCTCAGATCTGTGAGCAGGAATCCAAAGTAATGGCTCCTACATTACTGTCAGCGCACAACCTCAGATCTGTGAGCAGGAATCCAAAGTAATGGCTCCTACATTACTGTCAGTGCACAACCTCAGATCTGTGAGCAGGAATCCAAAGTAATGGCTCCTAGATTACTGTCAGCGCACAACCTCAGATCTGTGAGCAGGAATCCAAAGTAATGGCTCCTAGATTACTGTCAGTGCACAACCTCAGATCTGTGAGCAGGAATCCAAAGTAATGGCTCCTACATTACTGTCAGCGCACAACCTCAGATCTGTGAGCAGGAATCCAAAGTAATGGCTCCTACATTACTGTCAGCGCACAACCTCAGATCTGTGAGCAGGAATCCAAAGTAATGGCTCCTAGATTACTGTCAGTGCACAACCTCAGATCTGTGAGCAGGAATCCAAAGTAATGGCTCCTAGATTACTGTCAGTGCACAACCTCAGATCTGTGAGCAGGAATCCAAAGTAATGGCTCCTAGATTACTGTCAGTGCACAACCTCAGATCTGTGAGCAGGAATCCAAAGTAATGGCTCCTACATTACTGTCAGCGCACAACCTCAGATCTGTGAGCAGGAATCCAATGTAATGGCTCCTAGATTACTGTCAGTGCACAACCTCAGATCTGTGAGCAGGAATCCAAAGTAATGGCTCCTACATTACTGTCAGCGCACAACCTCAGATCTGTGAGCAGGAATCCAAAGTAATGGCTCCTACATTACTGTCAGCGCACAACCTCAGATCTGTGAGCAGGAATCCAAAGTAATGGCTCCTACATTACTGTCAGCGCACAACCTCAGATCTGTGAGCAGGAATCCAAAGTAATGGCTCCTAGATTACTGTCAGTGCACAACCTCAGATCTGTGAGCAGGAATCCAAAGTAATGGCTCCTAGATTACTGTCAGTGCACAACCTCAGATCTGTGAGCAGGAATCCAAAGTAATGGCTCCTACATTACTGTCAGCGCACAACCTCAGATCTGTGAGCAGGAATCCAATGTAATGGCTCCTAGATTACTGTCAGTGCACAACCTCAGATCTGTGAGCAGGAATCCAAAGTAATGGCTCCTACATTACTGTCAGCGCACAACCTCAGATCTGTGAGCAGGAATCCAAAGTAATGGCTCCTACATTACTGTCAGCACACAACCTCAGATCTGTGAGCAGGAATCCAAAGTAATGGCTCCTACATTACTGTCAGCGCACAACCTCAGATCTGTGAGCAGGAATCCAAAGTAATGGCTCCTACATTACTGTCAGCGCACAACCTCAGATCTGTGAGCAGGAATCCAAAGTAAAGCGGCTTTATGTAACTTCAGACAGTCGTAGATTCAACAGCTTTCTAGGACAAACCTTGTGCTGTTTGTAAGACCACGTTCACACAATATCTGACAGCGCTCATGCCAGTATAGTTCAATAGAGCAGTGCCAATGATCTACATGTGAAAAAAAAAAATCCATAGTATGCACTAGTTTCTTCCTTGTGTCAGATGAGATTTAGCCATTCAAGTCTATGAATGCTGTAGGGAACCACTCTCGGGCATTATTAGGTAGCGTTCACACAGGCAATGCCATTTTGTCCAAACTGGTGCTGTTTTATTATTCTCATAAAACTCCCAGGGATTCAAAATAAAAAAAACAGCCTCTTCTGGGCACAAAGGTATCGCAACACGTAACAAGTTCATTTAGCAGTCCCATGTGTGAGCGCAGGCTCACCCAAACAGATTAGACCTTTCTCCCAGAGCAAACGTCATACACAGCCGAGGCTCAATCCCACCAGTCTCGATATCCTCTTTAGCCCGATTTCCCAGCACCAAACAGAAGGATTTAACTCCAGGCATAGTTCACACTGAACCGGCTGCAGCTTCCACATGGTTCTCTGCAGCTCTCACAAACTGCTCAGCTTTCCTAGCTGACCCACGCAGTCTCCATTCAGAGAGAGAGACCAGGGCACATATCTCTGTCAGCTAGAGCTCACATTTTGGCTGGAGACTCGCCAGCTTCACCACACTCCACTGTGCTCCATCAGCAGACTCGCACACCTAGTGAACACAGGCTCTGGTTCTTAGTTAAAAAAAAAAAAGCCAGGCAAGTTCATCTAATCAAATCCTGCAGACCTAGGACTCAAACCTGTCCTACCTGTCTCTGCTACATTGCGCATAAAAACAAAATTGATTCCATACGGAGCCGCACTATAACATCTGAGTTTTATGAGCACATTGCAATTCCTTAACATAGAGAACTATATTTCATATTGTAATTTCTAATAACTGCTGTAATTTCTTAAATAACGCATTGCACATGGATGACATAGGAGAAAAAGATGTCACAATTTTCTTGATAAAATTCGGACTATCTTTTCATACATTCATGTGAATGTAGCCTCCATGCAAATACTGTCCACTGCCATTTTTACACTACAGTTAAAATGTTTTTTAAGAACCTAGACTCCATGGTCATCAGTATCAAATTGGTGAATGTCCGGACTCATCAGATGTGACCAGGACTTGTGACAGATGGAAGTACTCCGTGTAAGATCAGCACAGGCCTGTTTTGTGGCTGTTCTGTTGTACTGCAGCTCAAGTTTCATTGAAATAAATGTGATCTGAGCTGCAGTACCTGAGAACAGGGAGGAACGAATTCACAAGAAAAAAAACAAAATCCCTGGGTCCTTCAAGGGAATCTGTCAGTGGGATCATCCCTCCTAAGCCGTCTATATGGACAACCAGGTCATAGAAAGCTGAATAAAATGGCACCTCGATAGCTGCGGCGACCTGATGTCTTCTCCAAAGAAATCCATATTTTTCTTAATATGTAAATGAGCTCTTATGATCTATGAGCCAGATATAGATCTGCCTCCAGAGATTATTTTAAATGAAAGGGCAGTTACCAGTGTGAGACATGTAATGACTGACAGGCTGCACTCTCTGCAGAGCTGGTATAAGACGTCAGATCACAGGTATTCAGATATCATTTTAGTCAGCTTCCTATGACCTACATGCACATATAGACGGCTTAGAAGGGTTGATCCTACTGTCAGATTCCCTTTAAGGGGTTAATAATTTTCATGTGATGGGTAATATATGCAGTCACTGAATAACCTGTTTTGCTTGATCTGACTCCAGGATGATCTCATGGCTGCAGTTGTTTGTTTTTTGGATAATCTTCTTTGGGAAATGAAACGTCTACTATATGTGTAAAATATACGGAATATATCGATATACGTATCTGACCTCACTGTCGGACTGGGTAGTTCTCTTGTTTTATCCTATAGCCATAGCTTGCACACTGGTATTTTGCTCTCATGTTGGTCTTTGCTTTCTGCAGGTGTGCAATCTTTATGGTTTTGTTTCAAAAACCATTTTCTTCTGGGAAGACGGTTACAAGACGCCAAGTGAGTTATCCATGTTACCCCAGTAGAATATATAACGTTCCAGGAACGTGATCAATACGGCTTCACTAAGGAGGAAAGGCCATGATTTCCACACAAAGTGAATGGTCAGCAGATATCACAACACAAACTACATTTTATTAAAAGGTTCCTCCTTTTATATTGATGACCTTACCAAAGAAAATAATTTGCCACCCATGCACAGGATGCCCCCTCTGATCAGCTGTTCTGGTGCCGGCGGCAGGATGTTCGCAGATGCAGAGCTGAACAGTAAAGCCCTGACATCAGTGTAGCGGCCCCGGCCCGTTCCTGCACGTCAGTGTTATCTGAATGAATGGCACTGGATCTGCAGTACTCGGCCGCGGCCACTACACAGTTGATACCTTTCCACAATCAAGCCTGCCAGGACTGTATACTCTTTGGGTATGTGCATATTTTAAAGGCAACCTGTCACCCTGAAAATCGCGGGTGAGGTAAGCCCACCGGCATCAGGGGCTTATCTACAGCATTCTGTAATGCTGTAGATAAGCCCCCGATGTAACCTGAAAAAGGAGAAAAAGACGTTATATTATACTCACCCGGGGCGGTCCCGCTGCTGGTCAGGTCGGATGGGCATCTCTGGTCCGCTGCGGCGCCTCCCATCTTCATTACAAGACGTCCTCTTCTGATCTTCAGCCACGGCTCCGGCGCAGGCGTACTTTGCTCTGCCCTCTTGAGGGCAGAGGATAGTACTGCAGTGCGCAGGCGCCGGAAAGGTCAGAGGCCCGGCGCCTGCGCACTGCAGTACTTTGTCTGCCCTCAACAGGGCAGAGCAAAGTACGCCTGCGCCGGAGCCGTGGCTGAAGATCAGAAGAGGACGTCTTGTAATGAAGATGGGAGGCGCCGGAGCGGACCAGAGACGCCCATCTGACCTGACCAGCAGCGGGGACCGCCCCTGGGTGAGTATAATATAACGTCTTTTTCTCCTTTTTCAGGTAACATCGGGGGCTTATCTACAGCATTACAGAATGCTGCAGATAAGCCCCTGATGCCGGTGGGCTTACCTCACCCGCGATTTTCGGGGTGACTTGTATCCCTTTAAGGATTTGTTGCAGATATTTCTTCACCAAAAACGTGTCTGTTGGCCAGAAAAAATGCAGCGTAAAACCGCATTTGCGTTGATGGGACAAATGGTGCAGACAGTCCCATTGTGCTCTCAGACATCATTTTCAGCCGTTTCCGCTTATTTGGAGCATGCACGATTTCTGCTGTGCTTTGGTGCACTCTTAAAACCGGTGGATGCTGCCGACAGATGTCAGTGTGTCTAATTCTACATCATTAAAGTCACTGGCCCCATCAACACAAATGTCCAAAACCCATTTTCCATTTTTTTTTTTTTTTTTTTTTAAGATGAAAGCCCCAATGGAGCCACTGGTGGTACCCTAAACTGCAATATGAACATAGCCCAAGAGTATACAGTCCTGGCAGGCGTGATTGAGGAAAGGAATCAATGAAAAGTACAATTACATAATCAAAAGAACTGAAGCACCAAGTAAATTAATACACTTAAGATAAATACAACCAGTGAGCCACACAAATTGGCCATCAGAGTGATCAAAGGCAAAATATATACCAATAGGATGGGAACAAGGGAATGCAGATGTCCACTACTCCCGACGCGCGTTTCGCACAATGTACTTTGTGCCTTCCTCTGGATCAACATGTTAGGCCATGTTAGGTAAGGCTATGGGATGAACTAGATGGACTTATAGTCTTCCTTCAACCTTAATAACTATGCTACTATGCTATGCTATATAATTGTAAGTCTACACAAAACTGTCATCAACACTTGTGGCCAACAAAACCAGGGTGCTACAGCTGAGCTGGCCAGCATGCCAAGAGTGCGCCAAACCCCATCATTTGCATATATAAATAAGGTTGTTATTTGCACAAATAAGCAAGCTGCAAATAAAAAGAACATTTTTTTTTTTATAGGAATTAAATCCCCCCCATAAGGATATGTCCCTAGCGTAAAATGCAATTTAGGGTTGACTGACTCCCCTTAAAGGAGACTTATAATTTGAGAGAAACCTATAAAGTTATTTGTCACTGACACTATAAGTCTTTTCTCAAACACATGTCATTAGCAAATCAGATGATTTCCCTCCATATTATAGGGGTGCAGGTTTTACTTTGCCAGAGTCAATGCAGAACCTGGTGAGATTCTCTACTCTGGCAGATACGAAATGTGAAGGGGAGCTGATCCTGTACATCATCTGAACATTATGCGGGGCCTTGTCCTCCAATCTGGCTGGATTTTGCCATTTTGTTGACGTGTTTTCCATAGAATACAATGGGAGAGTCGATTCACATGTTTCTCTCAAAAATTCTCTAAAAGTAAAGTACAAATATGGTGAATCATTTCTCTACTGCATCCAAATAGACAACAAATTGGCAAACAACACAAACTGAATAAAAGCCTGAACTTTACTTCATGCAGAATATCGCTATCTGTCAGTCATGTAATAAGTCAATCCTGTGTAAGAGAGCATGTGGCTGCTTCTAAAGGGTTAATCTGCAAGAGGAGGACATAGCTGCTTCCAAGTAGTTCACCTGCAGAAGGAGAACACTACAGGGAAAAGGCTAATCTATTAGTTGGAGAAAAGCAAATGGCTGCTTGTAAACTGGCTAATATTCTTGTGGAGGAAAAGCTTCTTGAATGGGTAATCTGTGTCACTATGTACTGTAGCACATTGCCAATATTGTACACTGAAGGCTATGACAGATTAACCTGTTTCTGCTCCTTTTAGCCGCTTCCTCCTTCTCCAAGTTCCATAATACACAGTATTCTAGTTTTGTATTGCTTCTTGTATAATCACATCCAGTATGAAGTAATAGATGTTCCACACCACCCCAACACATTGGTATCTTCCAGCTCAGCAGGGAGTCTCGCTCGCCTTCCCAAATAGAGAGACAGTGGAAAGCCCCATACCAGTCTCCCTCTCTTAAGGGGCCGGATCGTTTATCACTAAATTACAGCGGAAATAGTTTGTTTCCCTGATTATGTAAATTTGATAGAGGTTTTATAGTTTTGTGTCCTTTTTACTTCATGAAGAAGGTGATAGGTGGCCAAACCCTTGCGTGCTAGTCTATCATCTGTTAAAGGGATTTGTGCATGACTGTATTAACCCTTGCTTATTGTCTTTTTTTGTTCCCCCTAGTGGATAAGTATTGTGAAACATGCTTTCGTTGGCTGCATTATCTCACTCCTGTGGTTCTTTGGCCTTACACTTTGTGGGCCTTTAAGGTAATTGCAATTTTCTTAAAAAAAAATAATAAAATCTATTCCTCACTTTGGTGGAATGAAACTGAAAAGGAGAACATACAAATTACATATTAGGAAAAAATATTTTTTGACAGTAAGGGTGATCAATGAGTGGAACAGGCTGCCACGAAAGGTGGCGAGTTCTCCTTCAATGGAAGTCTTCAAACACATGCCTGAAGTGATCAGCAGTTCTCCTCCAGCCATATATGTTCCCAGCTGTGAAATGTGGTATTACGGTATATGTTGGCCATCTAAATGAATGGGTCACCATGTAATTCATGCCAAATCTAAATGTGTCAGAGTGAGGGGACAACTTTTACAAGGGGTTTTTTTCTCTCTAAGGGTTAAAACGGGGCATCCTAAACTGTAATATTCTCCTTATGTTTATGGGTTAGTTATTTACTTAGAAAATCTGCCATGTGCTCATATTTCTGCACTGGATTTTCTTTATTGCAAGCAAAAATGAATGAGTTGTTGACAAATCTAATTCTTAGAAATAAAACCCCTGTGAAATGTTCTGGTAATCCTTAGCAAACAATGGGTAAGATTTTGCCACATGTTCTGCGGCGGCTGCATTATGGATTTGTGCGGACGTAGCCGGTTTAGGAATGTTTCCTATAGCTGTCGCCGATGTAGGCAAAGAAAAGCTGAATCCAATGATGTATCACTTACAATGGCTTCACCCAGTAAACTTACACACAGTGTTGAGATGTTACAAGAGGCGGAGCTGAGGATGCTAACCCCGCCCACACCAGGCTCTTCGTGTATAAAGTCCATAGACAGTGAGCTGCCTATCACAGGAGGGGGCGTGTCATACTAGCATGCTGCAATGATAAGCTCCTGTTGCTAAAACAATCATTGCAAGCAAACAACACCTTGAAGCTTAATAAGGGAGGCATTGCTGAAATCTGTGTTTTAACCCCTACAGCATGCTGTCTTCAGATTATATAGCAAAAATCTGCTGACGTATTCCCTTTAACAATTACATCAATGGCCGACGTGTGTGTCTGAGGCCTTACACTGGTAAATGAGATGATCATGTGATAAAATAAGCATTTTTAATTGGTTTACATATAAAACTGGTAACTGAGGGGGGAACTTCAACTTCTGCTGCCTTATTGTCTTGAAACGTCCATGGACCGTCATCAAGGTAAAAGTGCAAGTAGTTAGTTGCTGAGTTTATTCATTTGTCAGTGCAGTGATGGCGTTTATATCATTTTTATATTCTGGTATCTCACTTGGTGATGTGCATGAGTGTCGATTACTCTCTTGTGATTCATGTTCTTTGTTTTCTAGGACTTTGCTGCTGTTTGAACATAGTGATATTGTAGTTGTGACGTTGCTGACCGTGCTCTTCACTGGTTCCAGCGGAGTACCGTCCAAGGTATTTTGTGTGTGTGTGTGTGTGTGACATCTTTTTGTCGCCTCTTTCCATTGTGTTTTTTATATTACAAAGTAAATATAGAATATTGACTACTTGAAATTGTCTTGTGCTCATTCTCTACCTCCGGCCATTTCCCTCCATCTGTCTCCCTCTCCTTTCTTGTTCCACTCATGCAAAAAGTATATATATATATATATATATATATATATATATATATATATATATATATATATATATATATATATATATATATATATATATATATATATATATATATTCTTTTTAGAATACATACTAAAATGCGATGAGGAAAAATATGATCCTGAAAATAGATTCTGTTTTTTCTACAGTGGCCTGGTCAAAATTACTGTTATTGTGAACAGTTGATTTCATCTCTTAACTTACGGTACTTATCTCTAATAGGCGTAAAGTTAAAGATCACACATTTCATTTGTATTTTGGGCAAAAATAAATATATATGTAATTTTTCACATTTTAAAAATGACAACGAAAATGGCACATGCAAATGTTTGGACACCTTTCAGAGATTTGTGTGCTTAGATAACTTTTACCAAATTTTCAGACTTTAATTAACTTAAGGTTATGGCTTGTTCACTTTCATCATTAGGAAAGGTCCAGTGATGCAAATTTCCCTTTTTAAAAACCCAGCCTCCACTAATCTTGTGCCAAAAGACATCAGCCATGGGTTCTTCTAAGCAGCTGCCTAGTACTCAGAAAAAGAAAATGGCGGAGGCCCACAAAGCAGGAGAAGGCTATAAGAAGATGGCAAAGCATTTTCATGTTTCCATTTTCTCAGTTCGAAATGTAATTAAGAAATAGCAGTTAACAGGAACAGTGGAGTTCAAGATAAGGTAGGGAAGACCAAGCAAAATTTCAGTGAGAGCTGCATGTAGGATAGCTAGAGAGTAGTGATGAGCGAGTGTGCTCGTTACTCAAGTTTTCCGAGCATGCTCGAGTCTCAACCAAATATTGCCAGTGCTCGGATGCAATGCTCAGATCCATGCCCTGCATGTTGTGTGGTTTAAAGAAAGATGCAGGGATTGCCTGTCATACACTGTTAAACTGTAGCCATGTTTATTGGCTGGATTACATCCACGAAACATGGTGGGTAGGGATCCGAGCATCGCATCCAAGCAACGGCAGTACTCTGAGTCTCAAGCATGCTCGGAAAACTCAAGTAACAAGCACACTCGCTCATCACTACTAGAGAGGCAAATCAGAACCCCCGCTTGTCTTCAAAAGACCTTCAGAAAGATTTAGCAGACTTTGCAGGTGTGATACATTGTTCTACTGTTCAGAGATGCCTGCACAAATATGACCTTCAAGAAAGAGTCATCAGAAGAAAACCTCTCCTGCATCCTCGCCATAAAACTCAGTGTCAGAATTATGCAAAAGAACATTTAAGCACGTCTGATGCATTTTTGGAAACAGGTCCTGTGGATCAATAAGGTTAAACTAAATTCGTTGGCCACAATAATCAGGTGTGTGTGGAGAAAAAGGGCACATCATTTCTGGAAAGAACATCTCATCAACCATTAAACATTGGGGTGGATCAATCATGCTTTAAGGTTATGTTGCAGCTAATGGCACATGGAACATTTCACTGGTAGAGGGAAGAATGGATTCAATGAAATTTCAGCAAATTCTTGATGCAAACATAACACAATCTGTAAAAAAGCTGACGTTGAAAAGAGGATGGCTTCTACGAACGGATAATGATCCTAAATCACGTCAAAATCCACCATAGACTACCTCAAAGAGCGCAAGCTGAAGGTTTTACAATGGCCCTCACAGTCATCTGATCTGAACATCATTGAAAACCGGTGGCTAGACCTACTGTACAAAATAGCAGTGCATGCAAGACGACCCAGGAATCTCACAGAACTGGAAGAATTTTCCAAGGAAGAATGGATGAAAATCACACAAACAAGAATGCGTTGGATTACCACAAAATGGCAACGTCCTGTTTGTCTCCCCACATTCCTCTGCTTCCCTGCATACCCTTGTCCATGTCCTGAAGTAAGGAATTAAGGACTTCTCATTTTCTTCATCGACTTGGTGAGTGCCGCCTTTCTCTCACTTCATGCCTGGATTTAAAAGCTTGTTTAGTTGAGCACCCCAAATCATTCAGTGTACTGCATAGCTCTGGAGATTGGTTTTACATGTGATTGTCACGATACCATTAGTTCCTGGTGCCGATACACCTGCTTCGCTTCTATTGAATACGTACAAAGAACGTAGCCATCAATAATGGTCTATTAAATTGACATATTTAAGAAAGAACCGTCACATAATACTCCACAGGGGGACCTGACACCTTAGACTACAGCTCCCAACCCTCAGGAGGGAACAGGACATGCATGGATAGTAATGAAATAAGACCATAAGAAAGACTTTAAATGAAGAGACTGTGTCTTCACATACCAGTCCTGCTCTGTAGTTACAAGGTGCAGACTATTTGAATGAATGTGAGATGAAAGCTCAATCCACAATTCTTCAGTGTATTGTAGTGCTTACCCATGTGGCAGAATATCAGGTATACTTTCGTGACGATGCCCCAACGCACGTTTCGAATGTTGGGCTTCTACGGGGGGGCTGTTTTCCAAGAAAGAATGGATGATATCCCACAAACAAGAATGTAAAACTTTGTCTGCAAAAAGCAATTACAAGCTGTGATACCTGCTACTAGGTACTAACTATGCAGGGTTCCCAAATTTTTGCATCATTGCATCATTTTCCGTTTTGTAAATTTTTAAAATGTAAAAAAAGCACTTGTCATCTTTTTAACTTTAGACCTTTTAGAGATCATTTAATCTTCAACTTGCTTCACTGTTCACAATAACCGTAATTGTGACCAGGGCTGCCCAAGCTTTTACATGCCACTATATATTTGCATTTCAAATAATTTCAGTAACCAAAACTTTTCTTTTTTTTTTTATTGACATGGCTGTATGAGGTCTTTTTGTATACGAGATAATTTTTTTTTTATTTATGCTATTTTCTGTATAATATGGATAAAAATTTCTCGCTCATAAAACAAGACCTCATACAGCCTTGTCAGTAAAAAAATAAAATGCGTTATGGCTACTGAAACATGGAGAGGAAGAAAAATTGTAAAATCTAAATGTGAGGTACAGCAGGTGAAATAAGTACTGAACACGTCACAAATTTTCTAAATAAATATATTTCTAAAGATGCTATTGACATGAAATTCTCACCAGTTTTCGGCAACAACCTGTCCATTCCACACAGGCAAAGAAATAAAACCATAAATGTCCATAAATTAAGGGTTTGCTAACACTGGCGTATAATGCGGACGAGTGCAATCCGATAAAAAATCGGATTGCTCTCAGACCAATGTTATTCAATGAGGCCTTGCAGATCTGCTTGTTTTTTTTCTCAGATGTATTTGACATGAGAAAAAACTTGCAGATGCTGTGATTTCTCTTCGAAATCAGATGGGTGCGAGAGAAAAATTGGATGTCAAACCATCAGCACCATCAGTACAGCATCCAATATTTACGGACACATTACAACTCTGTAAATGGTCCTGTAAAAGATTACCGTACTAACTGCTGACTATAAAAAAAAGAAAAAGAAAAAAAAAAGATTGCATACAGACAGCACACAGATGACAAGTGGGAAAAAAATCATCCTGTTTTTCTGGATGCGCTAGTGTGAGCGAACCCTAATGAGAAATGACACAGGGAAAACGTATTGAACACATGAAGTACAAAAAGCCATGGATAGTCATGATGCTGAAATCTATCAGTAATTAGTGAGCAATCCTGCCACTTAGTGGAAAATATCAGCTGGGTCAACTGATGGCCTGTAAAAAGGTCCCTTATTAAACAAGGTGCCACACAAAAAAAACATCCTTATAGTTGCAAAACATTGATGGCATTGGTTACAGAAGAATTTCTAATTTACCGAAGGTTCCAGTGAGCACTATTGGGGCAGTAATGAGGAAGTGAAAAGAATATAATTTAACCATAAACCGGCCAAGACTGGCCAAGATTTCGGACAGGAGTGAAAATAATTATCAGATGAGTTGTTCAAGAGCCAAGAACCACCAATGGACAGCTACAGAAAGACCTGGAGTCAGCAGGTACAATTATTTAAAAGAAAACTATAAGTAATGCACTCATCCTCCGTGGCCTGTGTGCATGGTGACCAAGCAAGACTCCATTGCTGACCAAAAGGTCTGCATATCATCCCCAAAACACCATACCAACAGTGAAGTTTGGAGGTGGGAACATCATGGTGTGGATATGTCACAGGCCAACTTCATATAATTGAAGGAAGGATGAATGGACAAATGTACTGAGACATTCTTCTACTTGAATCTTCTGCCATCTACCAGGATGGTGAAGATGAAATAAGGGTGGACATTTCAGCAAGACAATGATCCCAAACACACAGCCCAGGAAACTCCCAATTGGTTTCAGAGAAAGGAAAATTAAGCTGTTAGAATGGCCGAGCCAATCACCGGACCGGAGTCCAATAGAAAATTTATGGGAGGAACTAAAGCTCAGAGTTCACAGAAGGAGCACACGGGACCTTCCGGATTTGAAGAATGTTTGTATGGAAGAAGGAGCCAAAATCTCAACTGAGCAATGCCTGTGACTAGTTTCCCCAACAGGAGGCATCTTGAAGCTGTCATCTCCAACAAAGGCTTTTGTACAAAGTATTAAATAAATTTCAGTAACTGTGTTCAATATTTTTTTTCTCATTATTACACATAAGTTAGTTTATGAACATCTGTAGTTTGATTTCTTTGCCTTTGTGGATTGGATGGGTCGTTGCTGACATCTGTTGAGAATTTCATGTCAATAGCACCTTTAGAATTTATATTTTCTTAAAAAATTGGTGACATGTTTAATGACTGTCTAGCAGTTTGCAGCGTCTTCTGCTGGTGATATTAACGTTTATTGACTCGTGTTTCTATTTCCTCAGACTCGGGGTGCTGCATTTTTCATCATTGCTGTTGTATGTTTACTACTCTTCGACAACGATGACCTGATGGCTAAAATTGCTGAGCACCGTATCCTTTTGTGATGCCTCTGGAGTTTCGGAATCTAATGGTACCCATGTATCAGTTTGGTCAGTGTGACCTCGTCATTCGTGCCTTCACTTCTGGAGGACAGATGATATCTGGTACTTTTGAGAGGCACACGCAGTGCCTGCATTATGATAACTATATTTATCATACAGATTGTGCCATCTACAGAGCGTTAACATAAATCTATGAATAATAACGGGGCTGACCCACTAGCAAAGTACACTTTATTCCAAGATTGATACTTTACCATTGATTAAAAATAAGTTCCACAATTAAAAAAAAAACTGTTCCTGTGGTGAGATATTCGTACAGTACAGGAACATGGTCTGATCATACCACAGCTCCTGGCTAGGGAGGATGAAAAAGAGAGTATACAGGCAGGACAGCAGGGGATCACAGCTGCTGCTTTCTGTGAGGGAAACCTTTTTCTTGCCTGTTCGAAGCATATTTCACCTCACATATATTAATGAATATTTTTTTAGTTTTAAAAAATGCAATGAGTTTCAGATTGCAATCTTTATTCTTTCCTTCATGTTCAGGCCCCCAGATATGCTATTTCTAGCTTGGACTTCATTTTATATTTTTCTGTTGTGAGAGTGTCCCTTTCAGTAATACAGGCTGGATGTATGGTCTTTGTGTATTCAGGGCATTAGTTTCCGTATCGGCGCAGTTCCGATTCTATATTTATTTCCACTTCATGAGCTTTCCTCCTTTTCTATTGTTTTGAGATTGCTTTTTTTTTCTCTCTACCTTGGAAATCTACAGTATGGGCAATCCCCCCTCTCTTAGAGTATGGGCAAGCGACATCTTTTAGAAATGCATGAACCCGCCTAGTTATTGAGGATGACGACACACAGGATGTTCTGGCAACTTTTGTTCTTAAATGTTTTTCTTTTCTCTGTTCTATCCGAACATAAAGTTCAGCGTACCCGCAAGAGAAATTGACATGTTGTGTGTTTCAAAAACACCGCAGGTCAGTTTACGCAGCGTAGAAAAAAGAAAAGCATGGTGGGCATGAGATTTCTATAAATCCCATTCATTTTGCTGAAACTGTAAAACGCTGCGTTTATTGCACAGTGAAACACTCATTGTGGAAACGTAAAGCATTTCTTTTATTGCAGCGCTGGAGTGGTGCTTCTAATCTCATACTAACCCGCCGCCATCTTCACCTTCTGTCACCGCCACTACCGTCGATCTTCATCAGTTTGTGACCTGCCAGATCGCTCCCGTGTTTCATGGAGCAAGCTGGAGGTCACTTTTCAATGTAAGTCTATGAGGGCGTCATTCTGGCGGTCATAGACTGACATTGGCAGCTTGTGATTGTTACTTCTTACTTCCAAACAGTCAGAAGTTGCAGCCGGTCACATGATGGCTTTGCAGTAACAGAGCGGTGCCGATAAAAGGTGAAGACTATGGAGGGTGAGCATAAGATTATGGGCAGGGACCTTAGATCAGAAGCGCCACTCCAGCGCTGAATACAAAACTGCCGGAGTTATGCTTAAACCTAAAGTTCCGGTCACTTATTTGGGCAAAGGTTTCAAAGTGAGAACTTTACTGTTCTAATCATGTGGAGTACTAGAAAGGAACAATAGTTCATGCAATGTGTTTCCATCGGAAAATGTGCAAATTGATGGAAAGACGTATTTGTTTATGCCACTGTCCGGATGAAGGTTCCACCCGGGAAATAATTTGGGAGACCCAGCCACTTGGGATGAGAAGACAGCTGCTCCTCTGTGGGTATAGACGGGATGGTCAGTCTTGGCATCAGCGGTACATGCCATCTGCTCTGACCTCTATGGCCAGTTGATGCCCACTTTCTTAAGAACCCTTAACGTTACTCATCTAGCTGAAGGACACCATGACAGTGCACTTACTCATTTCTTGTACACTGCATTCTCCCTCTTAGGAGTTGCTGACCACAAGGTAAGAAGAATCTCCTGGAATTTCCTGACCTCTTTTGATTCCGAACCTTCAGTAAAAAATAATGTCTTTCTGGTGCCCTCTGTCTGTATCCTCTATTTGTAGTTTTTTTGGTTTTGTTGCCATCTTTGCGTGTACGGAACAAAATGATGTATGCGACGGGTGCAGAAGTCTCGTACTGTCCTGTGTTCGGTGGTGTTTGGGAACACGCTCCGTATTCTCAAATGGACACAGATTTCATCAGCGCTCGCAAACCAAGGGGCCAAGTCTGTCGTCATAAATTAGGATAGTCCGAGACAAGTTATGTATAGGTACAGTATATCACAAAAGTGAGTACACCCCTCGCATTTTTGTAAATATGTTTATATTTTTTCATGGGACAATACTGAAGATCTGACCCTGTAGTCAGAGTGCAGCTTGTATAACAGTAAATATGCTGTGGCTTCTAATTAACTCAACACACAGCCCTTAATGTCTAAACTGCTGGGAGCAAAAGTTGAGCACACCCCTAAGTGAAAATAGCCAAATTGTTCCCAATTGGCTGTTTTTCCTCACGGTGTCCTGTGACTTATTGTTACAAGGTCTCATGTGTAAAATTTGGTGTTATCGCTCTCATACTGGTTACTGGAAATTCAGCATGCCGGCTTTTTTCTGCATGGATCTGAAAAAAAGAATCATTGCTCTACATATAGATGGCATAAGCTATAAGAAGTTTGCCATCACCCTGAACCTGAGCTGCAGCGTTACGGTGGCCAAGACCATACAGCAGTTGAAACAAGACAGGTTCCACTGAGAACAGGCCTTGCCATGGCCAACCAAAGAAGCTGAGTGCACGTGCTCAGTGTAATATCCAGAGGTTGTCTCTGTATGAATGCTGTCATCATTGCTGCAGAGGGTAAAGGAGTAGGGAGCCAGCATGTCAGTTCTCTGACCATACGCCACACACTGCATCAAATTGGTCTGCATGGCTGTCCTACCAGAAGGAAGCCTCTTCTAAAGATGATGCACAAGAAAGCCTACAAACACTTTGCTGAAGACAAGCAGACTGAGGACATAGATTACTGCAACCAAGTCCTGTGGTCTGATGAGACCAACATAAACTGATTTGGTTCAGATGGTGTCAAGCGTGTGTAGCGGCAACCAGGTGAGGAGTACAAAGACAAATGTGTCCTGCCTACAGTCAAGCATGGTGGTGGGAGTGTCATAGTTTGGGGCTGCAGGAGAGCTGCCAACTGTGGGAAGCTACAGTTCACTGTGGGAACCATGAATGCCAACATGTACTGTTAAATACTGATACAGAGCATGATCTCCCTCGATTCGGAACCTAGGCTGCAGGGCAGTATTCTAACATAACGACCCCAAACACCTCCAAGACCACCCCTGCCTTGCTAAAGAGACTGATGATGGTGAAGGTGCTGAACTGGCAAAGCATGTGTCCAGACCTAAACCCTATAGAGCGTCTATGGAGCATCCTCATATGGAAGGTGAAGGTCTCCAACATGCACCAGCTCCATGATGTCGTCATGGAGAGGTGGAAGAGGATTTCAACCTATGAAGCTCTAGTAAACTCCATGCCAATAGAGTCAAGGGAGTGGTTGAAAATAATGGTGGCCACACAAAATAGTGACACGTTGGGCAATATTTGGCCATTTTCACCTAGGGGTGTACTCACTTTTATTGGCAGCTGGTAAGACCTGAATGGCTGTGTGTTGGGTTATTTAGAGGACACACCAAATTTACACTGATAAACAAGCTGTACACTGACTACTTTACATTGTATCAAAGTGTCAGATCTTCATTGTTGTCCCATGAATAAAATAAAAATATTTTCTAAAATGTGAGGGGTGTACTCATTTTTGTGATGTACTGTAGATGTCTCTGAGAAGGCTGGATATCAACCAATATGGCTGCCTTTATTGCTACAGTAGCCATGCTCTTGACTCTGCCTGGTTATGTGGGGAAGGAGTCGTGGTGAACTTGCTGTTCCTGAGTGTGGGTCGCCTGGATAGCCGTAAGATGGATGTGGGGATCTGACCACTACATCTTCAAGAATAAAGGGATTAATGTCCTTCCGGGCTTTTTCCTGTGCAGCGCCACTCCAGGTCACCGGCTGGGCCGAGAATTGCAACTCCACTCTGTTAAAGGGGTATTCCTATAATTGACATTTAGGACATGTCTGCTGTGAATCTCCCCTTTAGTAACGCTTTATCACGTGTATTGGAGTCCTAGAAACAGTAGGACAGTGATCTGGTCTGACGCCACGATCTTATTGACCTGTCCAATAACTTGTGCAGCCATCGGGCTGGACGGGGTTGGAATAGGTTGATGGGTGCGGGTCATAAAGGCAGGCCCTACATTTATCACACATTTAGGGCTCGTTCAGACCAAGTATAGTGTGTCCGGGTGATTCTGTATGCTGACAGCACATAGACCAATGCCAGGTAATGCGGTAGAGCACAAACACACGTGGACCAACGGTCTGTATATACAACCCCTGATAAAAATTATGGAATCACCGGGCTTAGAGGATGGTCATTCAGTTGTTTAATTTTGTAGAAAAAAAGCAGATCACAGACATGGCACAAAACTAAAGTCGTTTCAAATGGCAACTTTCTGGCTTTAAGAAACACTAAAAGAAATCAAGCACAAAAAATGTGGTAGTCAGTAATGGTTACTTTTTTTTAACCAAGCATAGGGGGAAAATTATGGAATCACTCAATTCTGAGGAAAAAAATATGAATCATGAACAACAAACAAACAAACACTCCAAAATATCACTAGTATTTTGTTGCACCACCTCTGGCTTTTATAACAGCTTGTAGTCTCTGAGGCCTGGACTTATTTAGTGTCACACAGTACTCGTCATCAATCTGGCTCCAACGTTCTCTGATTGCTGTTGCCAGATCAGCTTTGCAGGTTGGAATCTTGTCATGGACCATTTTCTACAACTTCCAAAAAAGATTTTCAATTGGATTGAGATCCGGACTATTTGCAGGCCATGACATTGACCTTATGTATCTTTTTTTCAAGGAATGTTTTCACAGTTTTTGCTCTATGGCAGGATGCATTATCATCTCGAAAGATGATTTCATCATCCCCATGTCCATTCGTGTCTGCGAATTGAGATACTGATTTGGCTTTTATCCTAAGTCATATTATACGACTCGGTAAAGAGTTGATTGTGACTTGTAGGATCGCTACTTCCAACAGGTGGCGCTATAGAGTTTAAGTCCTCTTTTTCTCAGAAGAGGCAATTTGCATTTCATCATCCCCAAACATCCTTTCAATTCATGGGATAAGAAAAGTGTCCAAAATATCAACATAAACTTCTGCATTTATTGAAGACTAGATGGTGGCCCGATTCTAACGCATCGGGTATTCTAGAATATGTATTTATTTATGTATGTATATAGCAGCCACATAGTATATAGCACAGGCCATGTAGTATATAGGAGCCATGTAGTATATAGCAGACAAATACTACATGGCCTGTGCTATATACTATGTGGCTGCTATATACATACATATTGTAGAATACCCGATGCGTTAATACAGGCCACACAATATAGAACAGTGGCCACGCAGTATATAACACAGCCACGTACTATATAACAGTGCCCACGCAGTATATAGCAGCCCACGTACTATGTAACACAGCCCACGCAGTATATAGCAGCCACGCAGTATATAACACAGGCGATGTAGTATATAACACAGGCCACGCAGTATATAACACTGGCCACGTAATATATAGCACAGCCCACGCAGTATATAACAGCCACGTAGTATATAACACTGCCTACGCAGTATATAACAGTGGCCACATAATATATAGCACAGCCCACGCAGTATATAACAGTGGCCACATAATATATAGCACAGCCCACGCAGTATATAACAGTAGCCACGTAATATATAGCACAGCCCACGCAGTATATAACACTGGCCACATAATATATAGCACAGCCCACGCAGTATATGGCAGCCACGTAGTATATAACACTGCCTACGCAGTATATAACAGTAGCCACATAATATATAGCACAGCCCACGCAGTATATAACAGTGGCCACGTAATATATAGCACAGCCCACGTAGTATATAACACTGCCTATGTAGTATATAGCAGCCATGCGGTATCTAACACAGCCCACGTAGTATACAGCAGTGTGGGCACCGTATCCCTGTTAAAAAAATAATGAAAATAAAAAATAGTTATATACTCACCCCCTGGGATCCACCGAAGCTCCGGCGATAGGTGCGCGGCTGCCGCCATCTTCCGTTCCCAGAATGCATTGCGAAATTACCCAGATGACTTGGCAGTGTCGCAAGGTTTTTTGTTTTTTTATTATTTTTAACATTACATTTTTTTACTATTGATGCCGCATAGGCAGCATCAATAGTAAAAAGTTGGGGACACACAGGGTTCATAGTAGCGGTTACGGAGTGGGTTACCCGCGGCATAACGCGGTTCGTTACCGCCGGCATTAACCCTATGTGAGCAGTGACTGGAGGGGAGTATGCGGGTGCCGGGCACTGACTGCGGGGAGTAAGGAGCGGCCATTTTCTTCCGGACTGTGCCTGTCGCTGATTGGTCGCGGCAAAACAGCCAAGACCAATCAGCGACTTGGAATTCCATGACAGACAGAGGCCGCGACCAATGAATATCTGTGACAGAAAGACAGATGGAAGTGACCCTTAGACAATTATATAGTAGATGTAATGACAGCCATCTCCCCAGTTCCTTTACCTGACATGCAGCCCTATATCATCAATGACTGTGGAAATTTGCACGTTCTCTTCAGGCAGCCATCTTTATAAATCTCATTGGAACGGCACCAAGCAAAAGTTCCAGCATCATCACCTTGCCCAATGAAGATTCGCGATTCATCACTGAATATGACTTTCATCCAGTCATCCACAGTCCACGATTCCTTTTCCTTAGCCCATTGTAACCTTGTTTTCTCTGTTTAGGTGTTAATGATGGCTTTCGTTTAGCTTTTCTGTATGTAAATCCCATTTCCTTTAGGCGGTTTCTTACAGTTCGGTCACAGACGTTGACTCCAGTTTCCACCCATTCGTTCCTCATTTGTTTTGTTGTGCATTTCCTGTTTTGGAGACAAATTGCTTTAAGTTTCTGGTTTTGACGCTTTGATGTCTTCCTTGGTCTACCAGTATGTTTGCCTTTAACAACCTTCCCATGTTGTTTGTATTTTGTCCAGATTTTAGACACAATGACTGTGAACAACCAACATCTTTTGCAACATTCCGTGATGATTTACCCTCTTTTAAAAGTTTGATAATCCTCTCCTTTGTTTCAATTGTCATCTCTCATGTTGGAGCCATGATTCATGCCAGTCCCCCTGGTGCAACAGCTCTCCTAGGTGTGATCACTCCTTTTTAGATGCAGACTAACGAGCAGATCTAATTTGATGCAGGTGTAATTTTTGGGTATGAAAATTTACAGGGTGATTCCATAATTTTTCCCCTATGCTTGGTTAAAAAAGTAACCATTACTGACTCCCACATTTTTGTTCTTGATTTCTTTTAGTGTTTCTTAAAGCCAGAAAGTTGCCATTTGAAATGACTTTAGTTTTGTACCATGTCTGTGATCTGCTTTTTTTTTTTTTCTACAAAACTAAACAACTGAATGATCATCCTCCAAGGCCGGTGATTCCATAATTTTTGCCAGGGGTTGTAATAAGATCACAGCATGCAATGAGAATTAACCCTTATTCTGGATTAAGTTAGTGGGCGCAGATAAATCTGATCACATGCGGGGGACCGTGTTTTTTTTACATCAATCCTTTACAGTTAAGATTAAGGAAAGTGTGTTTGACCTCTATTGTTCATGTAAAGCCTATATTCCATACGGATGTATAAAACGGACACAGATGCGATATGGATATTTAAAACCGGACATGCACTATCCAATACACAAGCAAAAGGGTTTTGTTTTTGTTTTTTGGACAAAAGCTGGCGACTTTTGTTACGCTTATGTGAAACCGTCCTTACGGCGTACCGTACAGATATGACGCTGCGTTGCATGTGACCATGTCTGACATTTCTCCATTACGTCTCTACTTTGTCTGGATCTGTGCAGTTTCTTTCTGACTTTTTTTCCCCTGTATTAGAAGGATGTATTCATGGCCGTGCCTGTGTTTTCCTGTTGTTTTCAGGGCGGAGTGCTGCTGCTGGTCTTGGCTTTATGTTTCAATGTTGGTTTCCACGCAGCTTCCAGAAAGCTTTCTCTAGATATCGGTGGAGCCAAGCGTCTGCAAGCGTTGTCTCACCTCGTCTCTGTCGTATTGCTGTGCCCATGGGTCATCGTACTCACTGCAACTACCGAGGTAATGGCCGTGCCCATCTGTAGACACCACGTGTTAGACGACAGCTGGTTCTTACATATTACATTAGATAAAGGAAGCGAGAAGCCAGATCTGTCTGCAACTCCTCAGTGAGCTCAGCCTTGGACTGGTCTGTCCTTATGGCTGGGAATGAACGATCTGCGCATTAGTTTCTTATTTAAATACATGGATTTTATTGTGCTAAAGAAACAAAAAAATAACTGGTTTCATTAACACATTTGCATGTACCGTTTGTGCAGGCTTTTTTTTTTTCTTGCATTTTGTTGGTTGCTGAATGAGTTAACTGAGAATCCATTAGTGAGCTCCTTCCGACGGGAGAATTTGGAGCTCTTTGATCTGTTTTTCTGAGCTCTTCATTGGATTTATAGCCACAAAGGTAGCTCAGCCTTCATGTGATCATAAATCGGCTGACCTGGGCAGGGGAAAAGACGAGTTACAAACTCCCGGTGTAAACGAGCTCGCTGACAGATTCTTTTCGCTCATACGGCTATAAAAGGAAAACGGTGCTGAAGTTTTAATGAAACACGGTTGCAAAAATTGATGTTTAATCCACAATTTTTTTTTTATTTTACCCCTCCATCGTGGAGATATTGGCAAAGTTAACTCCTAAGAGGCTGAATACTTTGATTGCTGATGTATCCACAACAGAGAGGTGAAATTTAAAAAAAAAAAAAAAAAAAACATTTTATTCTACTTATTCCACTCTGCAGCCATTATTACATCGTGTGCTCAGTTCAACATGGAAAATTTGGTAAAAGGTCATCTTAAAGGGAAACTAATAGTATGCCAAAATGCTAGTACCTGCATATATTGGGTCAATCTGCAGTGTCATACCGTTGTAAGGTTACGGCTCAGTACATAGTGAGTGGCGGCTTTATTCACGTCCCGGCACTTCTCGGAGCAGAGTAAGCTGGTAATCAATGGGCCAGGACATGGTTACTGCCGGCACTCACTATGTACTGAGCGCTGACTGTTTCCGCCCGTCTATGACTGAAAGCCGGAGGACGCAGGGAGGAATAAAGGTCATTTCCTCCCAGTGCGACGGCCGGACAGCTTTAGAGCGCCATTAATCTGCAGGTTATCAGCATTCAGGGACATGACACACTTCCAGGTCCTTGGTTATAAACTATCACTGCTGGTCCAATAATGTTGTGTTTTCCCTCATTTCAGAGCAAAGTGGAGTCTTGGTGGTCCCTGGTAATGCCATTCGTCACCGTCATTTTCTCCGTCATGATTCTGGATTTCTACGTGGAGTCTGTGTGCGCGGTTAAGATGGAAATATCAAAGTGTGCCCGCTACGGGTTCTTTGTCATCGCCCTGAGCGCGCTGCTTCTTGGCAATTTCTGGACTCATCCTATCACTGACCAGCTCCGAGCGATGAATAAACCAGCGCACCAGCCGAGTACTGAACACGTGCTGTCCGGAGGGGTGGTGGTCAGCGCCGTGTTCTTCTTGTTATGTAAGTCGTAGTGGTAAGGACGGCTCCAACCAAGTCCAGGTTTGACCTTGTGTGTTTTCTGCAATAGTGAGTGGTACTGATTGCAATGGACGTGTCCGGCTCCTTGTGCAGCTCTGCACATTCATCCACGATGCATCCATTATTATGGTCCGTAAAACTTACCAAAGTAGTACTAGTACATGCCGCTATCTGTTTTCCACACAAACCATCAGTCCACATCTGCCACGCGTGGTCTGTGACACGGACGGACAGCACAAATTTATTTTACTCTCATCGGAATAAGCTCTAACTTGAAAATGTTTGTAGTTCCACCATTGGACCACAAGGTGGCGCTATGATGTCGTGTTTCAGCCCATAGACATGCTAGATGTTGATTACATTCCAGTATCTGCATAATTCTATATCCGATTTAATAACGGTTCTTTAACAATAGTTGGTATCGTACTCTCCTAACAGCCCCGCTGTAAACCCAGCACAGGCCGATCCGGAGGGAGGTCGCACCAGCTCTGGAAGTGATGTCTGCTTTACTTGGGAAGTCATCAGGACCGCTGTAACCTGTGACTGGAAAGGAGCGAAAGAGAAACATCCAATGACATGTTCTTCCAGTCACCTGACCGCTGCAGCCAATCATAGGCTGCTGAAGTCTTTGTGACAGTAGAATGAAGTAGACTTCACTTCCAGATCTGGCACAAACCTCTAGAGCAGCCTGTGCTGGATCCATGGAGGTTGTTGAAGGAGAGTATACCTCCGTTTTTTTTGTTCTAAAACCATCCATGCCTAGAGAAAAAATCAAGACAACCCATTTAAAGGGACTTACGGTAGTTTGAACAGTCGTTCTATGTTGACAGAGTCCTGTCGCTCGGTGCTTCATGGCAACCAATCATTTATATTCACCTTCCCACCTGTCTCTTTCTCCCTCTATCTTCACCTCGACCCCATCTTTGATTGACAGGGCAGAGATGGATGGAAACCAAGCAGGTGGGAAGGTGTATATAAATGATTGGTCGCGCCATGAAGCACTGAGCGCCTGCACTTAGTTTGAACAGTCATTCTGTGCTGACCATACTTTTAAAGGGGTATGGTCATTTTTTTTAATTTGCTTTAATTATATAGTCGGCATGAAAATAAGCAAGATTGAAATTGCGTTGTTTTTTCTATCTGCTGTCATTCTCATTGTGTGAGAACTTTTATCTTTTATAGAGTACTGCTGGTTTCCATGGCGCTCAGCCACTAGAGCTTGGCCAGACCCTGTCAGAGAGGGCACTTTATTTGACGACTGGCTCTGCAATGTATCTACGCAGAGTGAGCTGTCAGTCCATGTCTCATGGCATGCTTACTGCGTCGACACACCTCTCTGACTGAAAGCCGCCGGCTCCCTGGAGAAATAAAGTTCATTTTCTCCCAGGTGCTGCACGTTCAGTAAACTGTTAACCTACAGATTAACCCTATATCTATTATATTTTACAGTTATCGGAGCTGACCAGTTTCCAGTAATATACATGAGTTGCCCGCTACACTTTTTATTTTTGGCTAACCGAGTAATATGCTATTAAACTTTTTGACTTAATTTGACCTCCCTATGCAAACTGAAGCCCCAAACCGTTTCTGTGATGTGACTGTCACAGTATAAACAGATTATATTAACACAAATGAATGAAAATTCAGGCAGCAAAGTCACTGGTAAAGTGCTGGAGGGGAGATATATTTCACTACACCTAATGGTGTCGGAGATATAAAATCCAGAGTTTTTTCCTCCAGCACATTAAGTATTGTGAGGATTAAGATAAGTTGCATAATGGGCTGTTTTTTTATGTGGAGAACCATAGAGAGGGTGGGAGGTTGTCCACCTTCTCTCCACCTGCAGAGTCGGCACAGCAGTGTGCGGACAGGACCGGTGTGATGTCACAGTCATGTGATCAGTCACATGGGTGAGGAGTCACATAGTCTGCGCTTAAATAGCTGAACTCCACGGACAGTCTGGGTTGTTGAGTGCCTGGAGAGGAAGACTCCAGGAAAGTGTTTTGTGCACGTGGTTCGTGTTAAAGGACATTGCTAACCCTGAGTGGGCTGACCCTCACTAATGCAAGGACTGCACGTAGTGCTACCATTTTATTTTGTTTTGCTGTTTTGCCCAGAGGGCCATGTTTATTTTGTGTTTTAAAACTTGATTTATTGGATACAGCATAAACCAAGTGCATCCTTTAAAGACACAGTGTTCCCATGACTACATCCGTGTCAGCCGAGTGAGCCAATCTACCTACCTTTTGTCTTTATAGTTATTTTTTTATTTTGTAATTTTCCACTGTAACTAGGACAGCCATGAAAGCCCTGGTTACAGTGGTAAAATACCTCCTGATCTTGGGCTTAGCTGAAACTTAGCAGCCGTGCTTTGCCAGGGGTATTGCCAATGTTCACTACGTACTACCCTAAACTTAGAAGAGCGAAGTAGTTATACACCTATGAATTGTTACCTCGCCTCTGATTTATATGAAGGTTTATACAGAATCTAAGAGGGGAAAAAACATGGCTTGCTCCATGCCAATAGTTTTGTATACATGGCACCTGGGTTAAGTATTGTACAGCAGCACAATGAGACTGTAGGACTTCACACTATAGGGCTATTTGTTTTTTGCTACATATAATGTATAATCTCAGTGTACTTACGGTTCTGTTTTCATTTGTCCTACAGCTGCAAATATCCTGGCATCTGCCTCCAGGAAAGGACAGAAAGGCACCCTTGTAGGGTACTCGCCTGAAGGGACACCCCTCTATACCTTTATGGGAGATGCCCTGCACAGCACATCCCCGTCCATGCCAAGGTTTATAAAGGATTCACTAAAACAGATTCTCGAAGAGTATGACTCCAGACAGATCTTCTATTTCCTGTGTCTAAATCTGGTGGGTACTGCTTCTGATGGGCAACATTATCACTGAGTCACAACAACCTCTAAGGACCTCGGTGCTAAAAGATTAAGATTTCCCATGCTTGTTGTGTGTGTATACACTCCTCAACATTGCAACACTAAGAAGGAAAAGTCATGACATTATGGAACTCGCAGGATTGATATTACTCAATAAATTGAAATATTATGAAAATTATTTTTTTATTTTTTCATCATTTGTATATCAATAATACGTATGAGTGGCAATCACTTTGACAAATCATCAAGATCCGCTGCTGACAGCTCCCTTTGCAATTGCTGACTAATGATATTCCAAATGTGCTCAATGGGAGTCATGTCTGGAGATGCTGCAGGCCATGGTAGCATATTTAGGCCACGCACCCCTTTAGGCTATATTCACACTTTGCGGATTTTGCTGCGGATCCGCAGCGGATTTGACCGCTGCGGATCCGCAGCAGTTTCCCATGAGTTTACATTTCAATGTAAACCTATGGGAAACAAAAAACGCTGTGCACATGCTGCAGAAAAATCCGCGCGGAAACGCTGCGGATTACATTCCGCAGCATGTCACTTCTTTTCTGCGGATTTTCAGCTGCTCCAATAGAAAACTGCAGTTGAAAATCCGCAGAAGAAAACGCAGTAAAAACCGCGATAAATCCGCAGTAAAAACCGCGATGGGTTTTCACTGCGGATTTTGCAATTCCGCTGCGGAAAAATCCGCAGTGGAATCTGCAAAGTGTGCACATAGCCTTAGTCTTCATTGATTTGGATGCGGGACCAGTAGTACGACCATTTCTCCAAAGTGTGCAGAGAGCCATTTTTCAGCACCACACCATGTCGCATTTTGCACTTTCTACTGGTGGCAAATGCGTGGCCTAAGTGTGCTTCCATGGCCTGCAGTGTCTTCGGACCCGTCTTCCATTGAGCACATTTGAGACGTCATTGGTTGGCAATTACAAAAGGAACTGCCAGCAACGAATCTTGATGATTTGCGTGGCACAACATTCCTCAGACAACCAACCAAGGTGTGTAAGTGCAGGGATTTCTGCACGTGGCGCTCACACTCGATACTGAATAAATCCACAATTCCACGGCTTTTCCTTGTTGCAGTGTTAATTGCGCAGAATATAAGTGTAGAGTAAGGTGTGTCTAAGAGGCTGCATGTCTGTTTAGAGCACAGCCAGTGTCATGGCCCATATTCTGTTCTCTGCTGTTGGATTCATCTTCTTAATCTGATTTTTAGGCGTTCACATTTGTGGAGATTTTCTATGGCGTGTGGACCAATAGTCTTGGATTGTTATCTGATGGTTTCCACATGTTGTTCGATTGCTCTGCTCTCGTCATGGGACTTATTGCTGCACTAATGACCCGATGGAAAGCAACACGTATATTCTCTTATGGGTAAGAACGCGCATTTCTCTATAGATGTCATATGGCGTGTCCCCGCACCATATACCCATGGTATACTAACATTGTATATTACATATTTGTGGTGACTTTTTTTATTTATTTTTTTTAGGTACGGCCGAGTGGAAATACTGTCCGGGTTTATTAATGGCCTCTTCCTGGTGGTGATCTCATTCTTTGTGTTTATTGAGGCTGTGGGCCGGATCTTTGATCCCCCTGACATCAATACCGATATGTTAACAGTAAGTGCAGACGTTTCCATTTATCATTATGAGGGCTTGTCCAGATATATTGGGCTAACCCTATGCCTCAATATGTATGGATTGCAGAATCATGTAGGATATATAGAAGGGGAACGAGATTCATAGGCCGTGCAGTGCTCCTCGGGCAATTTAAATGGATTGTCAACTATTTGGACAACCCCTTGTGAATCACTGTTTCCCCCCCAGTAAAATAACCACACTTAGTCTCCTCTGGTGCCAGCTCTCTCAGGAATTATCACGCGAGTTTTGTGGCCAGCTCTGTCTTCGCTTGCTGTCCCTTCCTTCGGACAAATCAAGATATCCCAAGGAAGCGAGAACAGCCGCAGCTCACACTTCCTCCAGATGGCAGTCGGGTCCATAGGAGTGAAGTCAGTGCTATTTGGCAGCAGGGATCGCGTGACATAGCCATGTCACACAATCCCCGGGAGAGCCACTGCTGATAATGCTGGAACATCGTTGGCACCAGAGGTAAGTATAAGTGTTATTAATTTACTAGGGGAAGGGGGCACTGTGATTCAGAAGGTGTTGTACGAGTAATGGACAACGCCTTTAAATATGCAGTGAGGAAGAGGACATGAACTCTTAGGATTGCTACCTCCATTAGCTGGCCCTAAAGTCAAGATATCCTTTTCTGATTGTCAGGCCTGATGAGACGTCATGTGTGTGTCACACTGCGACGATGACGATGCATCGATCTTACAAATCAGAAGCGCACAGGGATTCCAGTAGGTCGGAGGCAGTTGGCACGGATGCCCTTACGGCGGCAATGTTATACTCATATGGCTACCGGACCAGAGTCCTGCAAATGTATTGGCTCGTCTGCATGAACCATTACATGTGCTGGGTCACCTGACTCTTCACAATGGCAGATATTGGCAGAGAGTCGTACGGGGCAGCTATATTTCAAAATGCCTGATTCTTCTGTACCCCCAAGGAGATAAGCGGCCACCAGAGGTTTCTAGTAGTCCCGAGCCTGAAGATTAGATGCCATCACGTAGGATACCAGGAAGCTGCTGGCTGCTTAGTGATGGCTGCCTCCTTAACTTCTGGGTTCCTGTGCAATTGAACGTGCTTGCTCTATCAGCCAGGAATTTCTTTATTCTTCTCAGTTTGTTGCAGTGGATTCTTATATTATGAAGCACTGATAATGACTTAAGGGGACTGTAAAAAATAAAAGTTTTACTCACGAAAACCATGCAAAACATGCTCACATTGTTATTACAGCCTTACTAGATTCAGGGTGAGCCTGTAGAAGAGTGGCGACTTTTTATTTTTTTATTTTTTCAACCTTGTACACACCATGTAGAAACAAAAATCTCATTAGCCATACCTGAAGATATCAGTCCAAATACTGAACGGTCTCTTCTGTCTCTCAACAGCCAGTGTCGGTCGGGGGCCTTCTTGTCAATCTCGTTGGTATTTGTGCCTTTAGTCATGCCCACTCCCACGGTGGCTCCCGAGGAGGAGGAGGATGTTCTTCGCACGATCATGGCCACTCACACCATGGCCATAGCCACAGTCACGGACACGGTCATTCACACAGTGATCACGGACATGCGCACAACCATGGTCATTCTCATGGATCAGGTGGAGGAGGAATGAATGCAAACATGCGCGGTGAGTGCAGCTTTTCTGGCGGATTTCTGAAACGATGTGAGGTCCGAGGTTGGGTTGTCGTTTGCTATGACCATTCTTCTCTCTCTCCTCAGGCGTGTTTCTACACGTGCTGGCTGACACACTAGGCAGCGTGGGCGTCATAGTATCCACCATATTGATTCGACAGTTTGGCTGGCTGATTGCTGATCCTCTGTGTTCCCTTTTTATTTCTGTCCTGATATTTGGGAGCGTCCTCCCTCTCCTGAAGGATGCGTGCCAAGTGATCCTCCTGAGAATTCCTCCTGAAATTGAGAAGGGAATAAATGTGGCGCTTGAGAAGGTGAATTCACTTATTTATTTCTTCTCAGGCATTCTGCGCCATTCATTTACTATGTGTAAGGCCTTATTCAGATGTTCGTGGTCTATCCGTTTTTTTTTTTTTTTTCATGGATACAACACCTACCCATTATTTTCTATGGTGCCGTTCACATGTCCATGTTTTTTCAGGGACCGTGTGTCTGTGCCAAACTTGCAAAGACATGTTGGGCTGAAAGGTGGCAGATGAGGTTTAACAATGATAAATGTAAGGTTATACACATGGGAAGAAGGAATCAATATCACCATTACACACTGAATGGGAAACCACTGGGTAAATCTGACAGGGAGAAGGACTTGGGGATCCTAGTTAATGATAAACTTACCTGGAGCAGCCAGTGCCAGGCAGCAGCTGCCAAGGCAAACAGGATCATGGGGTGCATTAAAAGAGGTCTGGATACACATGATGAGAGCATTATACTGCCTCTGTACAAATCCCTAGTTAGACCGCACATGGAGTACTGTGTCCAGTTTTGGGCACCGGTGCTCAGGAAGGATATAATGGAACTAGAGAGAGTACAAAGGAGGGCAACAAAATTAATAAAGGGGATGGGAAAACTACAATACCCAGATAGATTAGCGAAATTAGGATTATTTAGTCTAGAAAAAAGACGACTGAGGGGCGATCTAATAACCATGTATAAGTATATAAGGGGACAATACAAATATCTCGCTAAGGATCTGTTTATACCAAGGAAGGTGACGGGCACAAGGGGGCATTCTTTGCGTCTGGAGGAGAGAAGGTTTTTCCACCAACATAGAAGAGGATTCTTTACTGTTAGGGCAGTGAGAATCTGGAATTGCTTGCCTGAGGAGGTGGTGATGGCGAACTCAGTCGAGGGGTTCAAGAGAGGCCTGGATGTCTTCCTGGAGCAGAACAATATTGTATCATACAATTAGGTTCTGTAGAAGGACGTAGATCTGGGGATTTATTATGATGGAATATAGGCTGAACTGGATGGACAAATGTCTTTTTTCGGCCTTACTAACTATGTTACTATGTTACTATGTATGTCCGTTTTTCTCTGGTATCACGCATTAAAAGAGCCAATACAAGTCAATGGGTCCACAATGCAAAATGCAGAAATTGTTAAAGATTTCTGCTCATTTTCATAAATTCTTAAAATGGTAAAGTGCTTATAAAAGCAAGCAACTTAGCATTTTGCTTCCTAATAAAGTTCATTTCCATTCTCAAGACCAATGGGAGTTTTAATTGTAATATGTACCAGTTGTTGGCCTGGTTACTGGCCACCTCTGCAGTCTATCAACAGTGGTTGATCTAGAAGCAAGGAGTGCAGCTCTTACAAACTCCTTACATAAGAGCTTGTAAATGCTGTTGAGCTGGCCAGCTTCAGTGCCCCTGCAATACTTGCCTCTGCTTGCAGCATCATAGAGCATATATGATGCCACTGGTCTGGACTGTCAATCAAGCATGAGCACTCCACCGCCTGGCAAGCAGGACGCCGGGAGGCAGGAGAATGGTGCAATTCTGCCAAAAAACGCTGAGAACGCCCCTTTAGCGCCAATGTGTACTTACTTTCAAAATCTATCGGACTGGCTGTCATTATTATTATTTGTTGTTGTTTTTTATATATATTTTATTTAACGTGATCTTGCCTAATATTAAACTGAGCCTGTTATGAGACCCACTAGAGACTGAGAGATTCTCATTTGAATATCAGATGGGGGGTAAACTTAAAAAAGGAATTTTTACAGTCATTTTGGGATACATTTTTGAAGTAAGTACACCAGCCTCCCCGGCTGACATCCACTTTGAACAGCTTGCATTTTTTTTAGAGGTGTACAGTGCAAATCAATGAAAGTTAATAAAAGTTTGATTACTATTAGTACAATCTTGTTTTAAAGAAAAAAATGGTAGAAGTTAAGTTGTATAATATTCTTCATCTTGCCCTTAATATTAGATATCACATTACATTTTATATTGATTTATATTGATTTTCTCGGTCGAGTGTCTGTAAGCGCTGACATGGGCAACCCACATAACATGATTATCTAAGGGTAAGGCTAGATTCACACATTGTTGCTCCGTGCTTGAACTGTGGCAAAAGGATGTGTGGATCCAGCCTTACCCTTGGATAATCCTGTCGTCCTGTCTGTGATTCGGGGAGGTGCTGTATAGTCCCGAGTGCGGTCATGATCTACCATTTATTCATGGAGGTCTTGTGTAAGTTATGGCAATGCTTCCCGACATAAATAGAAAGTTATGAATCTAGCATACATAAACTGATCTGCTCCTCCTTGGCGGCATATATTCAGGACAGTAATTTGTCTGCGCCTTATGTGTTACGGACCGGATCCATAACTTCATGGTTCTGTACCGGGTACATGAGCCGCTAGTGAAACAACCTGTTCTTCTTACAGATCTCAAACATTGATGGTCTGATCTCTTATCGGGATCCACATTTTTGGCGGCACTCGGCCTCTATCGTTGCAGGGACTATACACGTGCAAGTGATGTCGGATGTGGTGGAACAGCGGATCATTCAGCAGGTATCGTACAGATTATTAACTAATCTCTGGAGCTGGACGTCAGATTCTCATATGGGCTGCGCTAAAGGATTTACAGCTGTTATTTTATGCTAGAAAAGAGAGGGACTCTCAGTCTGGCGGATCTGACATGTCCTTGATTGCAAAGATGGCCGTAAATGCTGACGTAGTATCTGCCATTATAACTTCTGGCAGTCAAGCATGTTATAGCCTGAGACTACTCTGTAAAGAGCCTTTTCCAATTTAGCTGTGGTAATAGCCTTCCCTCCAGGAGACAGTACATGTGGAAGAAAGGGTTCTTTACAGTTAGAGCAGTCAGACTGTGAAATGCCTGAACTCAAGGGAAGGTAATGGCAGATGGAAAGGGCTGGATGCTTTTCCCACAGCAATTGGCATTGTGGGTTATCCATAATCTAGTGATGGACAATGTAGAGCTGGTGTAGAAAGGTTGATCTCGATAGACCGGTGTCTTTTTTTCAGTCTTAAGGATGATCCCCTTATCTTTCTATTCCTATAGGTAACGTCAGTTCTGAAAGACGTTGGCGTCACTAACCTCACAATTCAGGTGGAGAAGGAAGCTTATTTCCAGCACATGTCCGGCCTCAGCACCGGCTTTCAAGAAGTCCTGGTCATGACCCAACAGATGGACACCATCAAGTATTACAAGGATGGGACCTACATTATGTGACCGCCCGGCGGCCCCCGCTCAGTATTCTACCAGTGTACCACAAGGGAACCACAGGCTTGAGCCCAAGTGTGCGGGAATCACACGTTGTATAGACCTGGATTTTATACATCAGATTTTCTTGTCTTTGTGTAGAGTAAATGAGGATGTTTTTATACAATGATATGAAGCTGAATTTACCATTTACTACTTTATCTCGGACAAGAGGGGCTTTACCCTGGAGTGGATTGTGCCCTTGCCACCACGGAAAAGTGACCACCAATCTGCCATTCCTTTTTTCTTTTATTCATCCACGCAGACAATGGATTTACCTCGGTATTGCACAGAACAACAAAAATGGAACATTTATGTGTTTATCATATGGGATATAATATATTTTGTTTTTGCCTTTTTTCCCCTTTCTTTGTATTGTGCCTTTCAGTAAAATGTTCATTTTGTGGCGCGCCCAGATAACTTCACCAGCGTCCGTCCGAGGCCTGGGCCATCTGTTCCCAGTTTCCACCTGAATGACGATGGAGGGGGATATAGATTGACAATAATTAAACAGGATGACGGGGGTTGGGGTGTGCAGACAGTGCTGCAATGTCGCCATGCATGGCACTCGCGTTCTCTGAGGTTGGAAGGACCAATGTCTTCATTCTAAAGTGCTCCTTTTATACAGGGATGTGAGACTTTAAGAGATGAATATTTATAATTAGGCTTTATTTTTCTATAATTGTTCAATAAAACCTCCAGACATAAGATGTCCTCCCAGGAAACCTCATTCTTCTATACTGAAGACGCCAATCTGATATCTGTTTTTAAGAGAAAAAGAAAAAAAGGTTTTGTCTTTAATTTGTGATCAGAACTCCTGTCGCTGTTTTATTTTCTAGGGTTGATCAGGGCCGCGGGTTGTGGCCTCGCCTATGACCCGAGCTCACAGCAGGAGGTCTTATGAGCCTCAGGTCTTGTGTGCAGCAGCTTTACTGCCGTCTGATGGAACCTTATCCTGTAAGCACGTACACCGTTTATACCAAGCGACCAGTCCTACAGCCTGTTAATTTTACATTTCATGCTACACCCAGGATGCTTTGTCTCTGCAAACCGATCATGCGTTAAAAAAAAAAAAAAAAAACAACCTGACTGGTCTGATTTTGTTCCAATTTGTGCAGTTCAAAATGACGAAGTCAATGGGATCATGAAAACAAAGGACAGCACACAGATGTCATCCTAGTCCTAGCCACGTGATTTTTCTTCAATATTTTGGATCAGATTTTTATCAGTGTTTGGTCCGGGTGTTAAGTTTTTATCACCAGAGTTTTAGCAGAGATAAGTTTTTCAAGCTCTTCCAATAAAACAATCATGAAAGGCGGACGGCATCTGAGTGATGTCCGAAATTTTCAAGGACTTACATTGGCTACTTTCATCTGTGACTTGGATCAAAATCAGACATGTCTCTGTGTTTTGGCGCAGACCAATCCACAAAAAAATATGTGGATAAATGAAAAGCCCCATAAGCTATGATAGGTAAAATGTATACTTCTACATGGATGGAAATGCAATGTTAAAACATTGACATCTGAATGGGATCTTATTCAGATTTATCCTGGCAGCCACATAGTTGTCAATAAGGCCTCTTTCAGACGTCCGTGATCATCAGTCCAGTCTCTGATCATGATGCATGGACTGGCCGTGCGTCTCCTGACCCTGAGCAAGATGGCCTCATAGAAATATATAAAGCTGTCACACTTAAGGGTATAATGGCCATACATAGTGCACCATACAGTATCAGGGGCCCCACATAGAGCTCCATACAGGGTAATGGGCGCCACATAGTGATCCATACAGTGTAATGGGCCCCACATCGTGCACCATACAGTGTAATGGGCGCCACATAGTGCTCCATACAGTGTAATGGGCGCCACATAGTGCTCCATACAGTGTAATGGGCCCCACATAGTGCATCATACAGTATCATAGGCACAGCATAGTGCTCCATACAGTGTAATGGGCACCGCATAGTGCTCCATACAGTGTAATGGGCACTGCATAGTGCTCCATACAGTGTAATGGTCCCTGCATAGTGCTCTATACAGTATAATGGTCCCTGCATAGTGCTCTATACAGTATAATGAGCTCCGCATAGTTCTTCATACAGCATAATGGCTACAAGTTCTGCTCAATGAAGTATAATAGCCCAATATTGTGCTCCATGCAGTTTATTGGCCCCACATAGTGCTCCATACAGTATCATGGGACCCGCATAGTGCTCCATACAGTGTAATGGGCACCACATAGTGCTCCATACAGTGTAATGGGCACCACATAGTGCTCCATACAGTGTAATGGGCCCCGCATAGCGCTCCATACAGTGTAATGGGCCCCACATAGTGCATCATACAGTATCATAGGCACAGCATAGTGCTCCATACAGTGTAATGGGCACCGCATAGTGCTCCATACAGTGTAATGGTCCCTGCATAGTGCTCTATACAGTATAATGAGCTCCGCATAGTTCTTCATACAGCATAATAGCTACAAGTTCTGCTCCATACAGTATAATAGCCCAATATTGTGCTCCATACTGTATATTGGCCCCACATAGTGCTCCATATAGTTCTCCATACAGTATAATAGCCCCACATTGTGCTCCATACAGTATAAATGACCCACATGGTGCTCCATACAGTGTGTAAAAAATGGGAAAATCCAGCACTACTGTGAAACCTCCTAATGAGACATCTATATATATAATTGCCTAAGGGTTTTTCCGTCTGTCTGTCCTGGAAATCCCGCGTCTCTGATTGGTCGAGGCCGCCAGGCCTCGACCAATCGGCGACGGGCACAGTATCGACGTAGAAATCCCACGTCTCTGATTGGTCGAGGCCGCCAGGCCTCGACCAATCAGCGACGGGCACAGCGACGATGATGTCATAAAGGACGTAGACATCCCGCGTCTCGGATTGGTCGAGGCCGCCACGTTTCTGATTCAGCGACGGGCACAGTATCGACGTAGATGTCATAATGGTTGCCATGGCGACGATGATGTCATAAAGGTTGCCTCGACCAATCAGCGACGGGCACAGTGTGCCGCGAATTCTGGAATCATCATTGTCCATATACTACGGGGACATGCATATTCTAGAATACCCGATGCGTTAGAATCGGGCCACAATCTACAGCTAGCCGGGTATTCTAGAATATGCATGTCCCCGTAGTATATGGACAATGATGATTCCAGAATTCGCAGCAGACTGTGCCCGTCGCTGATTGGTCGAGGCAACCTTTATGACATCATCGTCGCCATGGCAACCATTATGACATCGGCGCTGTGCCCGTTGGCAGCCTCGACCAATCAGACGCGGGATGTCTACGTCCTTTATGACATCGTCCTGTGGACTGATGAAACCTCCTAATGAGACATCTACAACATACAGTGGGGCAAAAAAGTATTTAGTCAGTCAGCAATAGTGCAAGTTCCACCACTTAAAAAGATGAGAGGCGTCTGTAATTTACATCATAGGTAGACCTCAACTATGGGAGACAAACTGAGAAAAAAAAATCCAGAAAATCACATTGTCTGTTTTTTTAACAATTTATTTGCATATTATGGTAGAAAATAAGTATTTGGTCAGAAACAAACAATCAAGATTTCTGGCTCTCACAGACCTGTAACTTCTTCTTTAAGAGTCTCCTCTTTTCTCCACTCATTACCTGTAGTAATGGCACCTGTTTAAACTTGTTATCAGTATAAAAAGACACCTGTGCACACCCTCAAACAGTCTGACTCCAAACTTCACTATGGTGAAGACCAAAGAGCTGTCAAAGGACACCAGAAACAAAATTGTAGCCCTGCACCAGGCTGGGAAGACTGAATCTGCAATAGCCAACCAGCTTGGAGTGAAGAAATCAACAGTGGGAGCAATAATTAGAAGATGGAAGACACACAAGACCACTGATAATCTCCCTCGATCTGGGGCTCCACGCAAAATCCCACCCCGTGGGGTCAGAATGATCACAAGAACGGTGAGCAAAAATCCCAGAACCACGCGGGGGGACCTAGTGAATGAACTGCAGAGAGCTGGGACCAATGTAACAAGGCCTACCATAAGTAACACACTACACCACCATGGACTCAGATCCTGCAGTGCTAGACGTGTCCCACTGCTTAAGCCAGTACATGTCCAGGCCCGTCTGAAGTTTGCTAGAGAGCATTTGGATGATCCAGAGGAGTATTGGGAGAATGTCCTATGGTCTGATGAAACCAAACTGGAACTGTTTGGTAGAAACACAACTTGTCGTGTTTGGAGGAAAAAGAATACTGAGTTGCATCCATCAAACACCATACCTACTGTAAAGCATGGTGGTGGAAACATCATGCTTTGGGGCTGTTTCTCTGCAAAGGGGCCAGGACGACTGATCCGGGTACATGAAAGAATGAATGGGGCCATGTATCTTGAGATTTTGAGTGCAAACCTCCTTCCATCAGCAAGGGCATTGAAGATGAAACGTGGCTGGGTCTTTCAACATGACAATGATCCAAAGCACACCGCCAGAGCAACGAAGGAGTGGCTTCGTAAGAAGCATTTCAAGGTTCTGGAGTGGCCTAGCCAGTCTCCAGATCTCAACCCTATAGAAAACCTTTGGAGGGAGTTGAAAGTCCGTGTTGCCAAGCGAAAAGCCAAAAACATCACTGCTCTAGAGGAGATCTGCATGGAGGAATGGGCCAACATACCAACAACTGTGTGTGGCAACCTTGTGAAGACTTACAGAAAACGTTTGACCTCTGTCATTGCCAACAAAGGATATATTACAAAGTATTGAGATGAAATTTTGTTTCTGACCAAATACTTATTTTCCACCATAATATGCAAAAAAAATGATAAAAAAACAGACAATGTGATTTTCTGGATTTTTTTTTCTCAGTTTGTCTCCCATAGTTGAGGTCTACCTATGATGTAAATTACAGACGCCTCTCATCTTTTTAAGTGGTGGAACTTGCACTATTGCTGACTGACTAAATACTTTTTTGCCCCACTGTAATTGTCTAAGGGTCACTTTCGTCTGTCTGTCACGGATATTCATGGGTCGCGGCCTCTGTCTCATCGAAATCCAAGTCGCTGATTGGTTGTGGCAAAACGCCCACGACCATTGCCACGACCAATCAGCGACGGCCATAGTCTGGCAGCGAAATTGCCGCTGCTTTACTGCCCTGCAGTCAGCGCGGAGTGCTCACACAGGGTTAATACCAGCGTTAACGGACCGCGGTGTAACGCACTCCGTTATGCAGCTATTAACCCTGTGTGACCAACTATGCAGCATCAATAGTAAAAAGATCTAATGTGACAAATAATAATTAAAAAAAAAAGGTTATTCCCACCCGACGTTGCGCTGTCCTCGGCAGTGCAAGCGGCAGGTTCCGGTGCTAAGGATGCTATGCGAGAAGGACCTGCCATGACGTCACGGTCATGTGACCGCGACGTTATCACAGGTCCTGCGCTCATACCAACCCTGGGACTGGAAGCTGCCGCATGCACCGCACACAGGCGCCAGGACTTCAAGGGGCCTTCGGAAGGTGAGTATATGTTTATTTTTTATTTTAAGTCTTTTTTTAACCACGCATATAGTGCCCACATTGCTATATACTAGGTGGGCTGTGTTACATACTGCGTGGGCTCTGTTATATACTACATCTCTGCTATATACTATGTAGCTGTGCAATATACTACGTGGCTCTACAATATACTACGTGGCTATGTTATATACTACGTGGCTGACCAATATACTACATACCTGTGCAATACACTATGTGGCTATGTTATATACTACGTGGCTGTGTTATATACTACGTAGCTCTGCTATATACTACTTAGCTATGTTATATACTACGTCACTGTGCAATATAGTACATAGCCTGTGCTATATACTACCTACATATTCTAGAATACCCAATACGTTAGAATCGGGCCACCATCTAGTACATACATATGCGTCTTCCGACCCTGAGCATTATGGGTCCCACATAGTGCTCTATACAGTATTATGTGCCCCATATAGTGCTCTGTGTAGTATTATGGGCCCTACATAGTGCTCCATGCAGTATAATGGCTTCACATAGTGCTCCATACATTAGAATGGACCCCACATAGTGCTCAATGCAGTATTATGGATGCCACATAATGTTCCCTACAGTATAATGGGGCCCACATACTGCTTCATGCAGTATAATGGCTCCACATAGTGCTCCATACAGTACGTTAAAAAAAAATTGGAAAATGCAGCACTACTGTGAAACCTCTTAATGAGACATACATACATATGCGTCTTCCGAGCATTATGGGTCACAAATAGTGCTCTATACAGTATTATGTGCCCCATACAGTGCTCCATGTAGTATTATGGACCCTACGTAGTGCTCCATACAGTATAATGGCTCCACATACTGCTCCGTACAGTATGTAAAAAAAAAACAAAAATGGGAAAATCCAGCACTACTGGGAAATCTCTTAATGAGACGTTCACATCAGCTATTGGAAATCATGGTGCTCAATTTGAAAAAGTAGTAAGACAAAATATAGAAAACTGCATGCAAGATGCAAATATACTCACCCTGCAGCGCAGATTTGGCTAGCTGGCCAGAGTTGTACATATGTGACTTAAGAACTTGAACCACAGTATTGCTGTATATATTGAAAATTACGGTCTCATAAAGGTCAGCCAGTAGCTGAGGTTCACAGAAATACGCAGATCATAGAGATGGGAACCCTTCAGTAGCCTCCAGCTCCCATGGGAACCAATTGCGTTGAGCTGGACATTAACAAAGAATTTAAAGGGGTTGTTCGATCACAACATTGATGACCTATTCAAAGGATTGGTGGGGTCTGACATGCGGCTCCTCCACCAATCACCTGTTATTTCCTCTGGCAGTTTCTGTATGTAAGCACTTAGATCAGACATGCAAAGCACATGATGAGAGCATTATACTGCCTCTGTACAAATCCCTAGTTAGACCGCACATGGAGTACTGTGCCCAGTTTTGGGCACCGGTGCTCAGGAAGGATATAATGGAACTAGAGAGAGTACAAAGGAGGGCAACAAAATTAATGAAGGGGATGGGAGAACTACAATACCCAGATAGATTAGCGAAATTAGGATTATTTAGTCTAGAAAAAAGACGACTGAGGGGCGATCTAATAACCATGTATAAGTATATAAGGGGACAATACAAATATCTCGCTGAGGATCTGTTTATGCCAAGGAAGGTGACGGGCACAAGGGGGCATTCTTTGCGTCTGGAGGAGAGAAGGTTTTTCCACCAACATAGAAGAGGATTCTTTACTGTTAGGGCAGTGAGAATCTGGAATTGCTTGCCTGAGGAGGTGGTGATGGCGAACTCAGTCGAGGGGTTCAAGAGGCCTGGATGTCTTCCTGGAGCAGAACAATATTGTATCATACAATTATTAGGTTCTGTAGAAGGACGTAGATCTGGGGATTTATTATGATGGAATATAGGCTGAACTGGATGGACAAATGTCTTTTTTCGGCCTTACTAACTATGTTACTATTCATTGTGTGGCGGCTGCTATGGAGTCATTGAATGAAGCTGCGCTTTGCTGATCAGTCCAAAGTGTTTTATATCCGGCAGCTGCTCAAGGAAATAACATCTGATCGGTGGTGGTGCAGGGTGTTGGACCGCACCTATGAAAGGTTAAGTCGGCCATATCTAATATTTAAACCGGACTAATATTAACCTTTCTATCCTACACTTGCGAAGCTGTGATCTCACCGCATTGACATCGTGCTAAATACTTATCTATTGGTAGCTATGCTGAGAATATGCTGTAGTGATCGACATAACCAGAGTGATTTTATGTTTTTGTATTTTTGTTTTTTCTCCCTTTGTTCCAAGAATCATAACTTTTATTTTTTTTTAGATTTATGCTGACATAGCCGTATGAGGGCTTTTTTCTTGCGGGACAGGTTGTAGTTTTGAATTACACCAATCATGTTCATATTTAATGTACTGGATAAATGGAAATTAATTCCAAATGCAAAGACATTGTGGGAAAAACAAAACCAACTCTAGTGTTTTTTGGGTTTTGTTTTTGTGGTGGTCATTCTGAGACATAAATGAGGGCTTGTTTTTTTGCGAGACAAGGTGATCCTTTTATTGATAGTATTTTGGGTCAGCTAAAATGTTTTGATATTTTAATACTGAATTTTATTTTAGGAAGGAGTGGTCATTGAAAAACCGCCATCTTGATTTTTTGTCCCCTTTGTTTATACAATATGACGTTCGTTTCCTTTTATAAACTTTTGTAGGACAGGTAGGGCCTCCCACATATTGAAAGCCGCACTCCCCTCATGTGGTCACATACAGCACATACCGTATGTGTAATTACAATTTGTGTCTGTATATTGTATTCTAAAGAAAAACATAAAGCACAATAGGATGTATTTTTATTAAAAGTGCAAAAAGAGCTTACATCATGAGGTAGTGAGACAGCAACACTTCTATTGGCTTTATAATCAGCTGCTGTAGTGCCCACAAGGATAGTAGGATAGACGTGCTCGTCCTGAGGAAGAAGTCGGATGACTTTGAAACGCGATGACATTAAACTAATTATTTTCTGGTCTGTGGAAAGCAAAAAACCACCATCCCATTTCTACTACAGATGTATACTGTAGGACACATTTGTTGTTATTCAGGTAAAATGCCTCGTTTCTCTACATTTTTACATATCTTGGATTTTTTTATGGCCACTCGGTCCAAGTTTGGCCAGCACCAATCTCTAGAACGGTCTCTACTGACCCACCTGCTGGGTGACGGCAAGCTCAAGTCTGAGCCGACTTTTCACTGAGTCACACTTCTCTTCCATTAGCTAAAATTAGAAAAAAATGCAAAAAACATTGAAAAACAAATCACAACTATTTCAGAGGTGGGTCCAGGGCTCTGTCATGTATCAAATAAACCCTCATAAAGAACATAATGATGTAACAGTAAAGACACCTTTATATTCATCACAGCACATACCGTACACTCTAGTAATCTATATGGTGAGGAACTGCATCTCCCTCATAGATTTCTCCCTCTGTCACAGACAGCTCCTCTGTCACTCCTCTCATCTTCTCATCCCAATTGTCTCTCCTTGAACACACTGTTCCCCACTGTCCCCCTCTGAGACTACTGCTCACCATGATTCACACTGACCACATTCACTGATGGCTGCCTGTGGTCCCCCCACTTTTACAGACTTTTTTCCAAGTCTCTGCTCTGTAACAGACCACTCCCTCATTCTCCACTTCCCCATAGTCCCTCCTTTCACAGTATACTCACAAACCCCTCCACATGGTTCCCCATAGTCCCCTGTGTCAGATCCCTCCTCATGGTACTACTTTTTCCATAATCCCTTCTCTCACAGAACAACTGCTATGGTTCCTCAATTTACCCATAGCTCCTTACTGACAGACCACCCCCTAATGTCCCCCTCCAGTCTATTTTCTCACAGAAAACTCTTCATAGACCATCTTCTCACTAAGAGCTCCCCAATGGTCCTCCCACTTTCTCCATTGTTCTCTCTCATACAGCCTGCTCCACATTGTGCCCCTATTTTCAACATAGTCTTCTTCATACAGCCTGCTCCTCATAGTCACCCCATTTTCAACATAAACATCTCTTATACAGCTTGCTCCTCATAGTCCCCCCACTTTCCCCATAGTCACCTCTCTTACAGCCTGCTCCTTGTAGTCCCCCCACTTTCCCCATAGTCCCCTCTCATACAGCCTGCTTTTCATAGTCCCCCCCCCCACTTTCCCCATAGTACAGCATGCTCCTCATATTCCCCCCACTTTCCCCATAGTCCCTTCATACAGCATGCTCCTCATATTCCCCCCACTTTCCACAGTCTTCTCTCATACAGCCTGCTCTTCATAGTCACCCCACTTCCCCCAAAGTCTCCTCACATACAGCCTGCTCCTCATAGTTCCCCCACTTTCCCCATAGTCACCTCTCATACAGCCTGCTCCTCATAATCCCCCCACTTTCCCCATAGTCCCTTCATGCAGCCTGCTGCTCATAGTCCATTCACTTTCCCCAGACCCCTCTCATGCAGCCTGCTCCTCATAATCCCCCCACTTTCCCCATAGTCCCTTCATACAGCCTGCTCCTCATAGTCCATCCACTTTCCCCAGTCTCCTCATGCAGCCTCCTCATAGTCTTCCACTTTCCCCATTGTCCACTCTCATACAGCCCACTCCTCATAGTACCTCCACCTAGAAAATATTATATTTTGATGGATCTGACTTTTCTGAAAGCGGCAATACCACATATCTGTATTTGCTTATTTTTAATGGGGCTTCTCACCACCCGCAATTGTTAGAAGCAGGTTTGCATACACTATAGCGCTGCAGAATGAGTCCCCATAGTCTTTCCATGGAGGATTCAATGGACTTTGCTGAATTCCTTGGACTACGTCGGATTACGATGGACTACGTTAGGCAGATTCATGATGTACAACATTCACCAAATGTTGAATTTTTTATTTGGCACATTTTAAGAGAAATGTGTGACTTTTTAAAGGATTTTCAACTTTTTGCGCTAATACAGTCACACACAAAAAACAGTTAATCCCTTACCGACATCAGGCGTAATAATAGTACGCCGATGTCGGCATCCCTCCTTTTGATGTGGGCTCCGGCAGTGAGCCCACATCTTTCCAGGGACATCACAGCTGTTTTGAACAGCTGACATGTGCCCACAATAGCTGCGGGTGAAATCACGATCCACCTGCGGTTATTAACTAGTTAAATGCCACTGTCAAGCGCATTTAAATGGCTCTTCCAGCAATCGAGCCAGAAATACGCACACCGGTGACCTGCGTCACGTGGTCGCGGGTCACTGGTGTGTCGGCATGACAACCCAATGGTTGTCAGTGGCAGATTGCTGTGAGCGCCACCCAGTGGTCGGCGCTAATAGCAAGTCAGCAATTCTACTACATAGAGGCGATCGGGCTATGGCAGCCTCTAGTTTCCTATGGAGACTATTGAAGCATGGCAAAAGTTAAACAAAAAGTTTAAATATATTAAAAAAATAAAAAATATATAAAAGTTCAAATCACCCCCCTTTCGCCCCATTCAAAATAAAACAATAAAAATAAAATTAAACATACACATATTTGGTATCGCCGAGTTCAGAATCACCCGATCTATCAATAAAAATAGGATTAACATGATCGCTAAATGGTGTAGTGAGAAAAAAGTCAAAACGCCAGAGTTAATTTTTTTGGGGTCGCTGCGACATTGCATTAAAATGCAATAATGGGCGATCAAAAGATTGTATCAGCACCAAAATGGTATCATTAAAAAAGTCAGCTCTGCACGCAAAAAAATAAGCCCTCACCCAACCCAATATCACGCAAAATGGAGACGCTACGGATATCAGAAAATTGCACAATTTATTTATTTTTGTTAACAAAGTTTGGAATTTTTTTCACCACTTAGATAAAAAAGAACCTAGACATGTTTGGTGTTTATAAATTCGTAGTGACCTGGAGAATCATAATGGCAGGTCACTTTTAGCATTTAGTGAACCTAGCAAAAAAGTCAAACAAAAAACAAGTGCGGGATTGCACTTTTTTTGCAATTTCACTGCACTTGGAATTTTTTTCCCATTTTCTAGTACGCAACATAGTAAAACCAATGATGGTGTTCAAAAGTACAACTAGTCCCGCAAAAAATAAGCCCTCACATGGCCATATTGATGGAAAAATAAAAAAGTTATGGCTCCGGGAAGGAGGAAAGCGAGAAACGAAAATGCAAAACCAAAAAAAGCTCTGGTCATGAAGGGGTTAAAGACAAACAATAAGGCTATGTTCACACTTTGTGGATTCCACTGCGGATTTTTCCGCAGCGGAATTCCAAAATCCGCAGTGAAAACCCGTCGTGGTTTTTACTGCGGATTTATCGCGGTTTTTACTGCGGATTCTTATGCGGATTTTCATCTGCATTTTCCTATTGGAGCAGGTGAAAATCCGCAGAAAAGAAGTGACATGCTGCGGAATGTAATCCGCAGCGTTTCCGCGCGTTTTTTTCCGCAGCATGTGCACAGCGTTTTTTGTTTCCTATAGGTTTACATTGTACTGTAAACTCATGAGAAACTGCTGCGGATCCGCAGCGGTCAAATCCGCTGTGGATCCGCAGCAAAATCCGCAAAGTGTGAACATAGCCTAAAGAGGATTTATGATTTTGTGTAAAATTCATGAACTGTGTTCTTCATTTTGAATAATTTGGTGCATAAACCGGCAGCAAATACCACAAGACAGAAAAAGAAATGTGACTTAAAAAAATGCAAATAATGAATCGGACCATATGGAATCTTTACATCATGTTTTTGCCACATGTCAGTGGCCATCTGAAGTTCTTAATAATTGGATTCGGGAGTATTTGCTGATGGATCAATGACTTTAAGGCTGCCGTCACACTAGCAGTATTTGGTCAGTATTTTACATCAGTATTTGTAGCCAAAACCAGGAGTGGAACAATTAGAGGAAAAGTATAATATAAACATATGCACCACTTCTGCATTTATCACCCACTCCTGGTTTTGGCTTCCAAATACTGATGTAAAATACTGACCAAGGCTGGCGTCACACTCAGCGTATAAAAATCGTATGTATTCCGTATGGCATCTGTACTGCGAGATTTTCTCGCAGGCTTGCAAAACCGACATACGGACATACAATGGATCCATGTGCTCAAAAAATAATAAAAACATATGTGCTGTCTATATATACCTAGTTTCCATTCATTCGCTGGGGTTTTACAGTCAGGAGCATAGCTGCATTATAGCAGAGCTCCTGGCTGTAAAAAAAATTAACCCCTTCAGATGGATTTACATCGTGGGACGTGACAGATCCAAATATGCGCTGGCATGCGCATGCGCATTACTGCCTATGGGAACGCATGCGTGTGCATGTATTTGCGCCCACATGCGTTTGCTGCGCTTGCGTACTTTGGACTGCGCATGTCCAAGAACTGATTTACACGGCCATTGAGACAAGCCCTCCTGGAAATATTGAACGCATGCGCATAAAAAGCGTAAGCGCAGGCAAAAATACGCATACAAATGCAGCGTTTTTTTGCCGTCATGGGAAAGCTGATACGGATAAAAAATGCTGCGAAAACATGCGTTGGCATGTGGTTGCGGACAAGACACCGCGGACTCAACCACAAATGTGAAACTAGCCTTAAAGAGTGGCACACAGAAATAAGAGGCGACAAATTCATTAATAAGTTTGGTGCATTTATCGGTGTTTTGCGCCTCCACACATCTCACCTCGGGGACTGGAGTAATATTTCTGGAATAAGGCTACGTTCACATTAGCGTTCCGCTAATATGCGTCGCTATTGCGTCGGCGACGCAGCGGCGACGCAGCGGCGACGCGCCCCTATGTTTAACATGGGGGACGCGTGCGTTTTTTTGTTTGCGTTTTCCGACACGTGCGTCGTTTCCGACGCTAGCGTCGGACGCAAGAAAATGCAACAAGTTGCATTTTTTGTGCGTCCGATTTTCGTCAAAAAACGACGCACGCGTCGCAAAACGCAGCGTTTTTGCGTGCGTTTGCGCGCGTTTTTGGTGCGTCGTGCGTTGCGTCGCCGACGCACCGGCGCGCAACGCTAATGTGAACGTAGCCTAAGAGATGCCGCCACATTTGGTTGGGTGGAGACACACCGTCCAACCTCAGCTCCACCTATTTTGAAAACACCAAAACTTTTGCAAAAGTTTAAGCTGCGCAAAAATTTTGTGACTTTTCAAAATCTTTTATGCCAGGTTTCTGGTATAAACACTTTGGTGTATAGGATAGGTTCACATTAGCGTATAAAAAATGGTTTTGAATCTCATCCAGAAAAGTGGGATGATTTTTTTCTCACTTGTCATCAACGGGTGCAGTCAGTTTTTTTTTTTACACCAGCAGCAGTTAGTAATCATGTGAGCCCTAATCCTGGCTAGAAATCAGGCGTAAACTGCAGCAGCTGCTTACTGATGGTCTCTCTGCCAATCTCCTCACAGTGTCCAAGATATAAAACACAGAGAGGAAGCAGTCACCAGATTGTGTGCTGTGAGGAGGGCCTTTGTGAGAAGTTGTAAAGATGGCTGCTGTGTTGACCAGGGTAAGTGGTGGGCTTTGGCTGGTACATTAGGTGGTGTAAAGGTTAGGTACCTATAAGATGTCTGGTTATAGATAAATTCCACTCTTACATTGAGCTGCTGTTTTATGGGATTCTGGGTTATGTGGAGGCATGTCATTGTATGACTTTTTTTTTTTTTTTTTTTTCCTGGGGGGGGGGGTTGTCTCCTTACTGAAGCCTAGAACTTAGGTTTTTTTTTTTTGTTGTTTTTCTTAGGGACCTAGCCAGTTTTGAAGTGACTTGGGTGTACCCATATTTTGAATATATATATATATGTGTGTATTTATGTATTACTTTTGCATCAGGGGACTCATGTGCCTGATGTCTACACTCATGCAATATATATATATATATATATATATATATATATATTTTTTTTTTTTTTTTTTTTTTTTTTTAGTCCCAGCGATGCTGTTGCTCTTCAAAAGTCTCACTTGCCCTTTTGTTGTCCTCCAATGTTGTGCCTTTGCTGCTTTCCTTTCATTGTTATTGGTGTTTTCTGGGGGAGGAGCCATGTTGGTTTTCTGCTTTTTAAAGGGGGTTTTCCCAAGAACAAAAGCTCGTCTTAAAAATTGTCTGTGTACTGAACATACCACAGCTCCTGGGCAGGGGAGGAAGCAAAAGACAATACTGACATTGCAGCAGGGGATACATTTTGGGAGGTCAATATTTTTTTAAAGTCAGTGAAATACTTTATCTCACAAAATGAATCCACTGTGATCCCCTGCTGTAATGTCGGTATTGTCTTTTGGTTCCTCCCCTGCCCAGGAGATGTGGTATGCTCTGTACAGTCAGTCAATTTTTAAAATGAACGTTTATGGGGAAAACCCCTTTAATGTGACCAGCTTCCTCTGCCTGTAGACATGTCTGTGACCAGGATCAGCCGAATGATTCACTGCATATAATTTACGCAGGTGCAGTAATCAGACCGCCGCCATCTTTGTGCAGACAGTGGCGGTGACACTAAAACTGCACTCCTCTTGTACAAAGATGGCGGCAGTCAGTGACTCATTCGGCTGATCCCGGTGAGTGTTCCGCTGGTGGTACCGCACAATAGGTTGGTACCAGCAGCAGTTTCCATATTGAGACACCATCATGTGGGTATTCCAATATGACAGTCATGAACTTCCTCTGCATGGAATTCTGGGATACGGTGACATCTTGACAGAACAGGAAATGAAGACATTACAAAGCAATTATATAAAACTAGATGGTGGTCCGACTCTAACGCATCGGGTATTCTAGAATATGTATGTATATAGCACAGTGGGCACCATATCCCTGTCTAAAAAAAGAATTAAAATAAGTTACATACTCACCCTCCGTCGGCCCCTCCCCCAGATCCAGGCGAGGCATTTACCGATGCGCCTTGCGATGCTCCGGTCCCAAGAGTGCATTGAGGTCTCGTGAGATGATGTAGTGAGACTGCAATGCATGGATCGGTCACCGGAGCATCGCGAGGAGTGGGAAAGGCCTCGGCTGGATCCGGGGGCCCACGGAAGGTGAGTATATAAATTTTTTTTTTTTTTTTTTTTTAAATACATTAGATCTTTTTACGGTACTATTGATGCCGCATAGGCACCTGACTACTTCTGACTTGTTTCCAGAGCATGCGTATTAATGCAGACAACATGAATGCTGCAGTCGCTGGGAAGAAGGCAACTACCAGACAGCGGCAAAGAAACGCTCTGGGGGATATTGGAAACTGCATGAAATCTAAAATGGCCGTGAAAAAGGTAAGAGGTGTGGTGGCCATAAAACAATGGAAGGCTCCAGTTTCTTAAATGGGTTATTACTACACAAGTACTGAATTGTCATGACTCAGAGTTGTCCTTGGCTTCAGGGTTTGTGTCTTTACAAGGACCTGTGATTCTTATTAATCTGGAGATTCCATATCTAGTGTTAAAAACTTCCGTAGGTGCTCACTCTCAGGTCCCTGTTTTCCCAGTAACTGTATCTCACATCTGCTAAATTATCCCAGATCTGAAGGCCTCAATCCAGATGGAATGAAGTTTGCGTTGTCGGGACTGTCTGCATTGTGAAGTCTTGATGTGAGGAGCAATGCCTCAGACTTTAAGCCCAAATGTCTGATTATTGAAACTGACTGCCACATCCCCTCTCCCACCTATAATTTACAAGATTGTTGGCTTTGGGATACTGTGGGGAAAGTTACTGAAACTATTGGGCCATGTGAACCAACAGCTCTTTGTTTTTTTTTTTGTTTTTTTGTTTTTTTCTCCACCCATAGAAGGTGAAGACATGCTGCTACAAATGTCTGGTGCATAAAACCGACTTTATTTAGCGGGCACTATAGACAAGATGCATGGCAACACCTAAAAACATTGGCTGCAGGGGGAAGACTGCACATGTACACCATCTCAAAGCACTTTTCCACCGCTCTATAAAAGGCTAGTGATTTAATCTTGTAAGGACTCATGCTCATTTGCAAGAAAAACGGATGAGTGCAATCTGAGAAAATCGATTGCACTCTGACCAATGTTAAATGGGTTACTTTTTTTTCTTTTCTCAGCTGAAATCAGACGGGGATTTTTTTTCAGCATGCTGCACATCTCAGACAAGACTCGTTTGTATGATTTCACACCCATTGACGAGTCTTGTCTGAGATGTGCAGCATGCTGAAAAAAATCCCCGTCTGATTTCAGCTGAGAAAAGAAAAAAAAAAAAGTTTGTATGATTTCACACCCATTGACTTTTTTTTTTTTTTTGTGGATACCTTACCACTCTGTGGCATAGAACACTGTAAATGGTCCTGCAAAATGACTGTAGAGAAACACATTGCATACACATGCTATGTGAGAAATTGCATTATGCTTGTATGTGTTTGGGTTCTGCAAGACAGAACAGCGCTTACAAGCTGTTTCTCTAATATGCTGATAAAGTGGTGTGAAGCTGTCTCGGATCACTGTGGTGCACAGTTGCCTCCTAATCCATGCCAGCTTCAGTGCAATGCTTATAAAGTAGTCAGCCTGTGATCGGTCTCCTTGGCAAAAAGCTGTAAACCAAGTGTTTGATTAACTAACAGTATTGGTGCCAATAGACTTGCAGGACCTTGTCCGTTGATCCCAGAGTACAGCCTTTTGCCTAATGGCAACTCGTGTGATGTGTGCCACACCAGGTAATCAAGAGGAGCTGCAGAGTCCACTGTCAAAGCTTCATACAATGGTGATTGACAACTACAATTTCTGCTGGACCAGGTCCTACAAATCTAATTCCACTAAATCTATGTAAACTTACAAGTGATGTATGAAGGCAAGAATAACTATATAAACAAATGCTGATCTCTCCCTTCATGAACTGTCCTTATAGGAGGTTAAAGCTTCTCAAAACAATGTTACCGAGAAGGCTGTGAAACTAGCACCAGTTACAGAAGTTCCTAAAGAGGAGGAAACGATGGTAAGCTTATTTGCTTTGGACTCATTGTAGGCTGAGACTGCAACACTAGTACTGATTGTCTATAGTTTGGCTTCTATCTCAACAAATCTTGCTTTTTATGCACTAAATGACACAATGTAAAGGGATTGTCACCATGACCAAAGTTCTAAACTTGGTGGTTTTAAGCAGTAGGGGCTCATAGCTGATGGCACATTTCCCTGCTTGTCTTATAACAGCAGTGATAGTTTCTATCACATTGCCAGTCCTGTGAGCTCATCGTAAATTAAGTAGGTGAACGAAGATCAACTGCTGCAGCTGCTACATAACTGACCTTATTTATGAGCTAAGGACTGACTGATAACAGACCGGAAAATGTGGCAGCTGTGGGCCCTGCTAGTTGTCTCCTTACTGGTAAGGAACTTGTGCTTCCTTCCCTGGATATGATCTATGGTATATGCTGACCATGGACTGGAGCAGCTTTACATGGTCAGACACAGCAAATCACAATCTTATAAATGAACCCCTGCTATATACTGTCTTGACACAAATTGCTGACTTTTTTTTTTTTTTGCTCTAATTAAAATGTACGAACTCTCCAACATCCATGACTTTACAGGAAACATTACCTTGCACCTGCAGTTTTTTTTTTTTTTTTTTTTTAAATCTAAAGTGCTGGCCACTAGTTCTGTCTCAGCTTGTTGGCATCTGTTATATTTTAAGGCATATCGGAGAGATGATAAACCCAGTGTAAAAAAAAAAAACACATGCACAAACACAAGTAACCTAACTTAAATAGGTGCAGAAATTCTGCAACATCAAAAGCTCATTGTTGGAACATGGACTTAAAGATTTCTACATGGGTCTAACCTAAAGTTTATCCTCTATCATGTTATATAGCCATTTGGAGATCTCTTTTCAGAGTAGGTGCGCAGCCTCATCAGTTAATCACTGTAGTTTGGATCATGACATTTGACAAAGTAAACTTAATAGCTTTAAAGCTTTGGTCACACTTTCATTCATTGTAAGTCACACCATGGTGCTGTTGACAGGACTGTTGGTGCCTAAGTGAAACTGAGTTTAAACCATTAACTTGGGCTCACTGTAAATATTTACACGATTAGTTATTCAAAATCCACTGGCAAAGTTGTAGGGGTTTTTGCCTATAAATTGCTGCATCCACTCGAATAGGATTACTGGACATATGAACATGGCCCAAGGCAGACTTGAGTAGTGCTTGGCATACTTATTCTTATTAGCAGGCCTCTCCAAGTCCTATGGAAACACCTGGAGCCTCTCCTATGGAAGAACAGAGCCAGGCCTTCTCAAATGCACTCCTTGAGATAAAGGATGTGGATGGAGAGGACTCTGACAACCCCATGCTCTGCAGTGACTATGTGAAGGACATCTACTGCTATCTGATGGACCTAGAGGTAGGTGGTGCTGATCAGTAACGTACCTGTAGTCAGTCACTTATAATGAACTGACTGCTAGAAAACTAGTTGGGGGTGGGGGATGGATCTCCTAAACTAGTGCAACAAACCCAAAATAACAGGTCCTGTTGGCCTCAAATTTGACTGTTCTTCTCTCTATCATTTATTGGGCAAAGGGGCTTGTATGAACTTGCCGCCTCCCAGAAGATTTAAACATGTAAATTGTACACTACTGCAGCATGGCTTAACATCTGTGTACAAACATGGGGCAGTTGTTAATCATTAGTGATGAGCGAGTATACTAGTTGCTCAGGTTTTCCCCAAGTATGTTAGTGCTCAGACTTAGTTTTTGATGCAGCTGCATGATTTATGGCTGCTAGACAGCTTGAATACATGTGGGGATTCCCTGGCAACCCGCACATCTACTCAGGCTGGCTAGCAGCTGTAAATCATGCAGTTGTGACAAACTAAATCTCTGAACACTAACATATCAGAGAACCCAAGCAATGAGTATACTCGCTCATCACTATTCATCCAACTGACTAAGATGACATGACCATTAGCACCCTGCAGTCATGTGGTCCTCACAACCAATTCCAGCCTCTCAATTCCTATTGGCTCAACTGGAAATGGGCATCTATCTCCAATCAGGTGCCAAGTGCATCATGGCTAAGCTTTTGTGCCTATTCTATGAAGACGGTGTGCAGGGCATCTAGCCAACACTTGTGGCAGAACTTGCATACTGAAACTGGGCTGTGGGCCCTACAACTAGTCTATACTGAATTGGTAGCTACCTGGGTTATAGGCTAGATGCATACAGACCATTTTAGTTTCTTATGAAACATTTTATATTGTGTACAACAGTACTTCGCAGATATACCTAAACTCTAGAAACTTATGGCTTGTACTCCACCGGCATGCTGCCCAAAATGCAATGTGCATATAAAGCACCTGCCTAGTATGCAGGGAGGCTGTTGGCATTTGTTTAGTAAGAAGTCTATTTCCACAGGCTAAGCAACCAATAAAGATTAACTACCTGGAGGGGCAGGAAATCAATGGTAACATGAGGGCTATCCTGGTTGACTGGCTGGTGCAAGTGCACATCCGCTTCAAGCTGCTGCAGGAGACTATGTTTATGACTGTTTCTCTTCTGGATCGCTTCTTACAGGTAAGCACTGGACTATAAGGCTCCCAGAACATCTATACTAAGGATAGTTCCACAATGAGAAAGTAGTGGACAACCTCTTTGAAGCTTAATTCTGGGGTCTAATGAAATGTCCTGTTTTTACTATCTTATAGGAGAGTCCTGTGCCAAAGAAGCTCTTACAGTTAGCTGGAGTAACTGCCTTGTTCCTTGCATGTAAATATGAAGAAATCTATTGCCCAGCAATTGGTGACTTTTCATTTGTGACCGATCACACCTACACAAATGCTCAGATCAGAAACATGGAAATGCAGATCCTCCGCACACTCAAATTTGATATTGGAAGACCTCTACCTCTGCACTTCTTGAGGAGAGCATCAAAGATTAGCGAGGCAAGTGAACATGTAGACACATGACCTAATGTGTTCTGCATCCAATACCAGTGATGTAATAACTTAAAATAAAACTAGTGTAGCTATAATTGTCTAATCTGAACTTTGCCTGGTCTCTACACTCTAGGTGGAAGCCCCACTGCACACATTAGCCAAGTATCTGATGGAACTGGCAATGCTGGACTACAACATGGTTCACTTTCCACCATCACAAGTGGCAGCGGCAGCTTTCCGTCTGTCCCAGAAGGTTCTCGATGGTGGTGAATGGGTGAGTTTACCCGCTGTAAGGTATAACCTAATTGTAGCTCTGACATTAGCATGTAAGCTAGATCCTTCATGGAAATTGACTGTATATGGCTGGTAAAGCGAGAAGGTGTCCTGATATGCAATAGTTACACCTTGTCACATCAGTAATCAAATCTCACTGGTTTATCCATCCTCAACAGACTCCAACTCTACAGCACTACATGGTCTACACAGAAAGTTCTCTGGTCCCAGTCATGGAACACTTGGCAAAGAATGTTCTAAAAGTTAACCAAGGACTTACAAAGTTCATGGTAAGCAAACCTGTCATCAAGAGGCTCTAGTTGTCTGAGCCAGCAGGTGTATCTACAGAAGTTGTAACACATTTTACTAATATCACTCTTCTCGCACTGGCCCAACTTAATCTCCCACTCATCTTGGCAATATCCCTGTGGCTCAAGCAATAAAGGGTTCTATTTATATATTTTACCTCACATCCCCCCCCCCCCCCCCCCCCAAAAAAAAGCACCTGCCTAACCTGTTCCCTTCTCAGACTTCTCCAAATGTTGGCCACGAGGTCTACTGAGTGTGTGTCTGAGTGTCTGTGCCTAGTCTGAATAGTTGCCAACCTTTATTAGGTTAAATTTACAGGTTGCATTTTTGCTGCACTTCTATTCAAATTAGGCTGCAGTTAACAGTACCAGCAAAAGCTGAGACTTCAGAAATCTCATGCCTGCATTTTTTTTTTCTGAATTAAAAGCTGTAATTTTAAAACTGCAGCATGTCACTTTTTTAACCCATAAATGAGTAGGTGCAAAAAAAACCACAGGTATCGCGTTTTTACACCAAAACCCAAGTTGCGTTTTTTTTTTTTTGTGGGGACTGGTGGTTGGGCACACAGCAAAACCTGCATTATTGCCAGGAGCAGGCTTGGCCATTCACAAACACAATGTCTCCACAGCCTGAAGACCTCGCCTTATAAACCTAATAGGAGCGAGGCCAGTTATGTAGGGAAAGGGGCAACATGAAAACTGAGGCTCTAGGAACTAAATTTATGCCTATTGAGGGACACTTAATTATAGGCTATAACAAATGGAGCACCCGGCAGGGCTGTGGGGAGCACTCAGTACCTGCCCAGTTCTTAAAGGGATGTGTCACAGCATCAGTGGCCCTGGGTGTTCAATTAAAGGGGAATAAGTAGTGGGGCAAAGTCTTTTTAGAGTGTGGAGCAGAGGTTCCAGAGCAACCAGGAATGTCTAGAAGTGGCAGATGTTGGGGTGCAGGAAATAATTGGAGGACACAAGGCTTGCAGTCACTTTACCTTTTACTGGTGACTTGCAAGTGCAGTCCAAGGCACAGGTTACAGATCTTGAAATCTGGAAGTGGTTTGGAATCCCCCACCCCCTAGCTAGGTGGGGTTGGAAGCCTCTCTGCATTCTGTCCCTTGCTGCCTTGGGCTTCACACAAGGTCCTCTCTCAATCTGTTCCTTCTTATAGAACAATACCCACATGGCAGGCAGCGAGCCTTTACAGGTGTCCCTTCTCTCATGGTGACTCCAGGTTCTAATCTGCTGCTGTGCCTGGCAGGTGTTAATGGTGCCCAGGAGACCTGCAATCTCCTGCCCTCTGGTTTCTGCTGTGGGGCATACAGTTCGCACACAACCTCAGACTCCGTTATCAAGTTTCTAGCACTCAAGCCTGGAGGGAGCCCAGTCACATCTCCTCGCTCCTCTCCCTTCACTGTCTCGCAAAATCTGTTCTAACACCTCCAGCCAGCATCTATAGGGATCCTACCCTGAAACCAGGTCTGGACTCCCCAGAACAACCCCCCCCCCCCCCCCCCCCCTTTGGCCTGGAGTCAGAAAAATGTATGTTAGTGTTGCCTGAGGGGATCCTTCTTGCTTCCAGGCATGGCATCACCCTCCCCAGGAGGCAGGCAGTACCACTGTGGTACCAGAATTCCTGGGGTGCCACACACTTGTCAGAAGCTCATGTCCCTTCACTTTGAGGGAGAGCCACTTGCTGGGTGCTGATGAATTGCTATAGACCTGACAAAGGCCTGCCATACTACAGCTATACAATGTCTGTCAGGTGGCCTCAAATGCCACCTCTGGCGTGATGCTCTAATTCATGAAGTGGTATATTAATGTAGTGGTCACATATTCAAGTCTTCTAGGGGGTGGTTTTGTTGTCCTCCTTACCCATAAATTTAATCTGCCAAATGCCTGTAACTTCACATATGGCCTTGCAACAGCCACACAACTTCACTAGCCCTACTAACACTGCCCAAAAAATTAAATATGCTGAAAGTTTCTTTTTTTATTCATTCTGCTTCAAAGTTTAGCATCGGCTTTGATTCTATTAAGCAAAAACAATCATTCATTAAACTTTTAATGTGCAAAATTTAAATGACTTGGCAGTGATCCAATCGACCCATATTATGGCTGTGCACACATTGTGCAGGAAATTCTGCAATCTGCATCTCCGGGCAGAAAATGCAGGTGCAGATTTGATGTGGATTTTATATATTATATATAATATTCCTGTGGATCTCTATAATGGAATGGGTGCAGAACTGCACAAGTGACACAGTCCTTTGAATATGCTGTGTTTTCAGTGTAGATCTTTCTGCAGTTTGTTTTTTTGCCATTGATTTACACTATACTATAAATCACTTGCAGATCTGCAGCGTTTCTGCATGGGGAAGGGGGGGGGGGACGCAGTTCTGCTGGAAATCTGCAACGTGTGCACATGGCCTAAAGTTATACTGCTTTGAGTGCCGAAAGGGCAAGCCATACCAGAATGGGTCTGCAAAAAAGAAGGCTGAATCCCTCCCTAAAGTGATTTGTCTTTGTTTTGCTAATTGAAAAGAAAATTGAATTAAAACTACATGGACTTGGTATAATTGACAATCAGAATAAAGCTAACCATATCCCTTACATTAAAAATCCTCATTTCTGCTCTAAAATTTTAAGTGACTTGCCACATCTTGTTGCAGTTTTCACTGTCAGGCTATGTGCACACATTTAGGTTTTTTTCACGCTAAAACTCAATGCATAATGTATGCATTTTTAATATCATTTAGAATGCATTCTGCATGTTTTGTGCACATGGATGCATTTTTTTTTTTTTTTTTTTTTTCCCACAAAAAAAGCATCACGGTAAATGAGCATGTTCATTATTTTTGCAGATATTCTGCATTTTTCCCCACAATTCTATGCATTTGGGAAAAAACACAAAAAAAAACACATGCGGATTTCTGGCAGAAATATCTGGTTTGTCAGGAAAATTTCTACAAGAAATCCTGACGTGTACACATACCCTAAGACTTGTGGCATGGCTAATGATGCCACTCAAATTTTCAGCAGTTTCCACACTTGACCCACTTTGTCAAACCTGGGCAACAATGCCCTGAGAAGTTGCACTAAACATTTGTAATGCTTAATTTATTTTTTTTTTTAACTCTGAATTAGGCTCCATATAGTGTGACCCTAACATTGGTGCTTTAGTAGCTTTACTGTTCAATGTGTAGAATATAGTAAAACTACACGGTATAATTGAGGTATTAACTTTAAATTCCTTTCTTGCAGTCTGTCAGAGACAAATATGCCAGGAGTCAACAGATGAGGATCAGTTGCCTGCCACAACTTAACAGGGAGTTCATGGTTGCCTTGGCCAAGAATGTATCATAGCTTCATAGCTGTAAACTAATGCTCTGTAATATATGCTCTTAATAGATTTTATATTTTTATTACAATTTTTTTAAATAAAACATTGCACTTATGTAACTGTCTAAGGGTCTTGACACATGGATCATCCATAAGCTAGGCTAAAAATGTGTGCTCTAGTTAATAATGGAGTATCTTGTGCAAAGTTGTCTAAGTTTCTGCCACTGCTCTAGAGGGTGTTGAACAGATGTCAGTTAGCCCCTATCTGGGTAACCATGGTCAGAACTCGGGTGGTGCACCCTAATCATGGGTATAAAAGGGCCTCTGGTATGAAATCAAACTGCACAAGCTGTCAGAGTATCTTGGGGTACATCCACAGATCTGTGGTCTACGAAGGGTGGGACACCTAGATTGACTATCCATGAAACCCCCAGGACTGTAAGGCAGAGTAGGAATTGCTGTGTAAGGATTATTTCTACCCCCCCAGTAACTCTTAAGGTACCGTCACACTAAGCGACACTGCAGCGATACCGACAACAATGTCGATCGCTGCAGCATCGCTGTTTGGACGCTGGAGAGCTCACACAGACAGCTCTCCAGTGACCAACGATCCCGAGGTCCCCGGTGACCAGGGTAAACATCGGGCTACTAAGCGCAGGGCCGCGCTTAGTAACCCGATGGTTACCAGCGTAAACATTAAAAAAAAAAAAAAACACTACATACTTACCTTCAGCTGTCTGTCCTCCGGCGCTCTGCTTTCCTCTGCACTGTCAGCGCCCGGTCAGCCGGAAAGCAGAGCGGTGACGTCACCGCTGTGCTTTCCGGCTGGCTGGCGCTGACAAAGGATGCAGGAGTGCAGAGAAGCACAGCGCCGGGGACAGACAGCTGAAGGTAAGTATGTAGTGTGTGATTTGTTTTTTGTTTTTTTTTTTAACATTTATGCTGGTAACCAGGGTAAACATCGGGTTACTAAGCGCAGACCTGCACTTGGTAACCTGATGTTTACCCTGGTTACCAGTGAAGACATCGCTGGATCGGTGTCACACACGCCGATCCAGCGATGTCAGCGGGAAGTCCAGCGACAAAATAAAGTTCTGGACTTTCCTCAGCGACCAACGATCTCCCAGCAGGGACCTGATCGTTGGTCGCTGTCACACATAACGATTTCCTTAACGATATTGTTGCTACGTCACAAAAAGCAACAATATAGTTGTGTGACGGTACCTTTTACACCAGCATCCCACTGTTCAAGACCTGCTCTGCCAGAGGTACTTGCATGTAGCAACATGCTAAGAAATTGGAGGGCTCAAATTGGCCAATTGCTGAGAAAAGGCAAAAGCAGGACCAATGCAGTGACAACATGGTGGTCAAGTATAAGATGGATAACTTTCTTGATCAGCATTCACCATGACAAAAGCTCCCTTGTCACTCAAGGTACCACAACAGAAGTCACAAAGACATATTGTATCCTGGATTAGAACTTCCTAGGGGGTGTATATATCTTAGAACAGGTCCTCAAACCATACAGTGCTGTACAAAACGTTGGTAGTGCACACTGAACAGATGGCACTGCACAATGCTTTTGTTTCCATGTGCAGGCAATATGGGGACCTTTCTTAAATTTCAGGAAGTGGTCATCAAGGCCCTAAACGTTTTAGTCAGGAACATGAGGGTCCTAGTAGTTATGAAACTGATCATACCAGGTCAACCCTTTCCAAGTGAGGTTTCCCAAACTTTAGGGAAGTTTCCACATATGCCCCCAAGAGTTAAAAAGGACAGCTCACTATTGCAAATCCTGCCCTAAGAAGCCAGGCCTTTACATTAAGGACTGCTTCAAAGCATACCACAACAGTTTTGTGACAAACTTGTTTTTGTCTTTAACCCTGTCACAACACTTTATTTTTTTTTTTTTTATGAACTACATTAAACTTTTACACACCACAAAATTCATGCATCGGTAAAACCAAAAGAATTACTATAACTATGCATCTAGATTCCTTGAGGTTGACACTGTTTTAGGCACACCAGAGGCTCTTCAAATGCAATATGGCACCCTCAGACTATGCCATGAAAGTGCATTCAAACCTCACTCTCCAGGACATCCCTCCTGACAGCACCACCTTGAGGTTGTCCTTCATATCCTTAATGACAGGAACACAGAGGTTAAATAGCCCCTCCCCCACCCCCCTTCAGTGTTTTTCTCTTCCCTATCAGGGACAGAAGAAAGTTCCTGCATGCCGGTGGACTCTGGAACATCGGATCCCAGTGAAGCAGGAGGCTCCCAGGACAACCACATCCCTCTCTAGGGGGCTTTGGGCGGCAGAATCATGATCCACAAGATTCCGCATAATGACACAGATACCGAGGGAGGTTCCTCAGCATCTGGTAAAACTGCATGCTCCTGAAGCTTCCACATCCCTTTAGCGGGCCCTGGGCAGCGGCTGCTGCATCTTGTCCCCCGAACTTCTGGCACACTAGTGACAAATCCAGGGGGATGCCAAACCCGTTGTGCTGGGATTCTAGCATCGGGGCCTCTGAAGGATTCATTGAGGCTGATGCTGCTCCGGCACTCTGTGTATCAGACGCGTCAGGGAGGGGGTAGTGGCACAGAGGGCATCACCATGTTGGCTGGCGTGCATTCCAGCTGAAACATGCACAGTTGGCTGTAAACCTGTGATGCAAAAGATTGACAGCAGCTGGGCTCGGAAGGATGACAGACCAGATGTCTTGAAGCCAGGTAAGGTGGACTACTTAAGACAGACTGACAGCAGACTCGACTCAGTAAAGATGAAGTGTTAGCCATCCTGACATCAAATCCTTAGAGCCAAACCTCGTAAGAGTAGTAGGGTCATCTATCGGGTCGCCAGGTACAGGGCTATAAGAACCTTCCTACGTATGTTTTGCAGAGTAAGGAGACACCTACGGTACCTACCAAGCGGAAGCCAAATAGATGCCCCCTATGCTCAACTAGACTCCAAGAGGGATACGCCAAGAACTCTGTGAAGGTTGCATATCAAGTCTACTCAGAGGAGCAGACCTCTCTACTGGACAATATAAAAACCATAATTAGAGAGGCGCAGACTACAGTCGCCACACTTGCACCAGCACAATCCCCTCATCCCAAAAGGCCCAGATGGGAACTGGGTGAGTTCCGAAGAGGGAGAAGTGTCCAGATTCGGATGAAGGGTCTTTTTTGATTCATACAGAAGAACGGAAGAGATCTGTTCTCCTCTGATAATACAGACAAGCTCCTTCAGGCTGTCATAGGTACAATGAAGGTGAAGGACCCTACAGAACCATTAACAACCCAGGACAAAATGTTCGGGGGTTGAGAGCGCGTAGAAATGGGGTATTCCCGGGGAACAAGCACATAACAGCCATGATTTTGGAAGAATGGGAGTACGCGGAGAAGAAGCTTGTTGTCTCAAGAGACTTCAGATACCACCTTCCCTTTGATCCAGAGGAGACCAAGGTCTAGGAAACTGTTACAAAGATTGATATACCTGTGGCAAGGGTTTCTAAAGGTACCTCCACACTGAACAACTTACCGTAACAACGATATCGCTAGCGATCCGTGACGTTGCAGCGTCCTGGATAGCGATATCGTTGTGTTTGACACGCAGCAGCGATCTGGATCCTGCTGTGACATCGTTGGTCGGAGCAGAAAGGCCAGAACTTTATTTCGTCGCTGGATCTCCCGCAGTCATCGCTGAATCGGTGTGTGTGACGCCGATTCAGCGATGTCTTCACTGGTAACCAAGGTAAACATCGGGTTACTAAGCGCAGGGCCGCGCTAAGTAACCCGATGTTTACCCTGGTTACCAGTGTAAATGTAAAAAAAAAACAAAAAAAACTATACATACTTACATTCCGATGTCTGTCGCGTCCCCCGGCGTTCTGCTTCCCGCACTGTGAGCGCCGGCTGGCCACGTAAGCGTGGCCCTGCGCTTAGTAACCCGATGTTTAACCTGGTTACCCGGGGACTTCGGCATCGTTGGTCACTGGAGAGCTGTCTCTGTGACAGCTCTCCAGCGACCACACAGCGACACTGCAGCGATCGGCATTGTTGTCTAGATCACTGCAGCGTCGCTAAATGTGACGGTACTTTAAGAAAAGTTATCCCCTTTGAGGATTCATCCAGCCTTAAGGATCCAATGTATAAAAGATCAGAAGACCTCAAAAAGCCTGGAAGTCGTCGGCAGCTGTTATGAAAACCAATATAGCAGCCACCTCAGTGGCTAGATCGATGAGCTTATGGGTCGACGAGCTGGAGAATCCAATTAGAAAAAAAAATTCCTAGGGAGGAAATTCTAAAGTCTCTTCCTTTACTGAGAATGGCAACTGACTTTATGCCGGATGCCTCAGCCGAATCAGTTCGTTTCGCTGCCAGAAATAATACTCTAATGCAGCAAGGCGGGCTCTGTGGCTGAGATCCTGGACAGGGGACACTCAATCAAAGAAATTATGTTCCATACCTTTTTCAGGCCTTCACGTATTCGGGCCCGTTCTGGATGAGCTGCTTGAAAAGGCATCAGACCAAAAGAAGGGCTTTCCCGAAGAGGGATCTAAGAAAATGCCGCTCTTTCAGAGGACACGCTCCCACCCCAGGCAGGACTATAAAGGAAAGGGGAAGTCTGGGAGGTGGAGCTACCCCAAAGGTGGGAGAGGCAGAGGCTCCTTTCAGGATCAAAAGCCAAGACCCCAACAGACAATGATGCCAGGAATGTTGGAGGCAGATTACAGTACTTCCTGGGAAGTTGGCAAGATATAGCCCAAAATCAGTGGATTTTAAACACAGTTGCAAACGGGTACAGGATAGAACTTGCCCAGCTACCCCCCAGGAGATATGGCCTAACCCGCATCCAGTCTCCAGCGACCCATCAAATTGTTTTGAAGGACATACAAGAGCTGATAGACATACAGGCCATAACCCAGGTACCGTACTCCCAAAGATTCCATGGTCACTATTCAAGCCTATTCTCCATAAAAAATAAAAAAAAACCTGGAGGAGAGTATCGAACAATAATAAATCTGAAACCACTAAAGCAATGGGTGGCATACAAGCGTTTCAAGATGGAGTCCCTAAAATCAGCCATACCGTTAATAGGAAGGAACTCTGTAATGTTCCTGTCATCAGTGTTCTCGGACAGCTCAACTACAGTAGCTTTCCTTCAACATCAGGGCGGTCCCAGGTACCGTCACAAGACTTATCAGACACAATATTTTCATGGGCAGAGCTCACGGTAAGATCAATTACGGCAGTTCACCTAAAAGGCTCAAAGAACCAGGTGGCGGACTTCCTAAGCAGGGAGAAAGTCCACTCTTCAGAATGGTCACTGAACGAGGAAGTCTTTCTTCAACTATGCCAAAACTGGGGGACACCGGAGATAGACTTATTTGCCTCAAGGAAGGCAAAGTTTTTTTCCTTAAATCCAGGGGACATCCCAATAGGGGTAGACGCCTTGGCTCAGAACTGGCATATGGGACTCGCTTACGCCTTCCCACCACTCGCCCTTATACCAAGAGTCTTGAGGAAGATCCAGGAAAACAGTGCAACCGTAATCCTGATAGTTCCTTACTGGCCCAAAAGGAGCTGGTTCTCTCTACTAAAGGGGATGGCATTGGAGAACCCAATTCTACTTCCAGCAAGAACGGATCTTCTAACCCAGGGCCCTCTAGTCCATCAGAATCCAGGGTCGTTACGTCTATCAGCTTGGATCCTGAGACAGAGGTCTTGAGATCAAAAGGGTTATTGGAGCTAGTCATCTCTATGATACAAAAAAGCAGAAAGCCAGTAACCTCAGCGATATACAGGAAAATCTGGAAAAAGTTCTGTTCCCAGAGTACAGTACCAGCATCTGTTACTCGGGGCCCAAATATCCCTCAAATTCTAGACTTTCTCCAGGCTAGCTTTGACAAAGGACTAAGGCCTAGTACGTTAAGAGTGCAGATTTCAGCTGTAAGTTCCTTTTTTTTTTACTTCCCACTAGCTAACCATCCTTGGATGGTGAGATTCATAAAAGCCACTCAGCGTATTAGGCCCACAATTCGTAGCTCAGTGCCCCCATGGGATCTCAATTTGGTTCTGAACGAGCTTTGCAAAGACCCATATGAGCCACTAGATCAGGCACATTTAAGATAAGTAACATTCAAGGCGGTCTTCCTCGTAGAAATAACCCCAGCAAGATGGATAGGCGAGATCCAGACCCTGTCCATGAAAGACCCATATTTAAAAATCCAGGAAGACTGTATTGTCTTAAAGTTTGATCCTGCCTTCCTTCCCAAAGTAGCTTCTGACTTTCACAAAAATCAGAACATAGTCTTATCCACTTTTTGCCAGAACTACAAAAACGAGAGAGAACTCTCAGTTCATTCTTTGGACGTTAAAAGAACAGTCCTTCAGTACTTAAAACTCACTGAAGACTGGAGAGTAAACCTCTTCGTCCAGATGGTAGGGAAGAGCAAAGGGAAGAAGGCCTCAAAAGCTACCTTAGCTAGATGGTTAAAAGCAACAATCCCTTCAGCATACAGTACAGACCAAAAGTTTGGACACACCTTCTCATTTAAAGGGAACCTGTCACCCCGTTTTTTCAGATTGAGATATAAATACTGTTAAATAGGGCCTGCGCTGTGCGTTACTATAGTGTATGTAGTGTACCCTGATTCCCCACCTATGCTGAGAAATACATTACCAAAGTCGCCGTTTTCGCCTGTCAATCAGGCTGGTCAGGTGGGCGTGGTGACATCGCTCTTTTCTTCCCCAGCTTTCTGTTGGTGGCGTAGTGGTGTGCGCATGTCGCAGTGACGAATCCACTGCGCGCACGTGAAGAAGCAGCGCGCGATCTGCGCTATTACCCCCTGTCATCGGTGGGGGCGGCCATCTTCCTGGGGCCGCGCGTGCGCAGATGGAGTGCTCTGCTGCGCGGGGCTTCAGGAAAATGGCCGCGGGATGCCGCGCGTGCGCAGAAGAGATCGCGGCGGCCATTTTCCCAAAGCCGAGATGCAAACTCGGCTTTCGGAAGATGGCCGCATGCTTCACGATGGGAACCAGGCATGTAGAGTCCATCCGTTCACCTTTTCTGCGTCGCACAAAGACATGGTGGTTGGAACCAAAGATCTCAAATTTGGACTCATCAGACCAAAGCACAGATTTCCACTGGTCTATTGTCCTTTCCTTGTGTTCTTTAGCCCAAACAAGTCTCTTCTGCTTGTTGCCTGTCCTTCGCAGTGGTTTCCTAGCAGCTATTTTACCATGAAGGCCTGCTGCACAAAGTCTCCTTTTAACAGTTGTTGTAGAGATGTGTCTGCTGCTAGAACTCTGTGTGGCATTGACCTGGTGTCTAATCTGAGCTGCTGTTAACCTGCGATTTCAGAGGCTGGTGACTCGAAGGAACTTATCCTCAGAAGCAGAAGTGACTCTTGGTCTTCTTTTCCTGGGGCGGTCCTCATCTGAGCCAGTTTCTTTGTAGCGCTCGATGGTGCATTTGGAGACGCTTTCAAAGTTTTCCCAATTTTTTCGGACTGACTGACCTTCATTTCTTAAAGTAATGATGGCCACTCTTTTTTCTTAGCTGCTTTTTCTTACCATAATACAAATTCTAACAATCTATTCAGTAGGACTATCAGCTGTGTATCCACCAGACTTCTGCACAACTGATGGTCCCAACCCCATTTATAAGGCAAGAAATCCCACTTATTAAACTTGCCAGGGCACACCTGTGAAGTGAAAACCATTCCCGGTGACTACCTCTTGAAGCTCATCAAGAGAATGCCAAGAGTGTGCAAAGCAGTCATCAAAGCAAAAGGTGGCTACTTTGAAGAATCTAGAATATAAGACATATTTTCAGTTGTTTCACACTTTTTTTGTTTAGTATATAATTCCACATGTGTTAATTCATAGTTCTGATGCCTTCAGTGTGAATGTACAATTTTCATAGTCATGAAACTACAGAAAAATCTTTAAATGAGAAGCTGTGTCCAAACTTTTGGTCTGTACTGTACATCTATATTTTTCCATTTTTCAATAACGACGCCTTTTGTAAGTTTTTGATGTGGGGTGTACTCAGTTTTTCATCAACTACTGTGAATAAAATTGAAGATTCTATAATGAAAGTTATATTTGTAACTTTACTGTCATGTTATTGGTTAAAAATATTCTCTAAAACTCATTCCTGCCAAAAAATTTTAAATCGTTCTTGTATTCAATGAGATATTTATTAAAATCTTACTTTTCAAATTGGGTGTACTCATTTATGCTGAGCACTGGATATGTGCGTGTGTGTGTATCTATCTTTATACATGTGTGTTTATATGCATTTTCTGTACATCTATATATTTATTTTCCCCTATTTTTTCACTTTGCATGTGTTATATACAGTACAGATGTGCAGATAGATCTGCCAAGGATCGAGTTTGAGTCGACCACATCTTCTCTCCCCCGAGGCCGACCTCCCATGGGCCTTCTCTGTGCTACTTACCTTATTACTAGAAATGAAATTCTGTTGCTTTCACATATTTTTACTGATTTATGTTAGGAAAAAGTAAGGTGAAAATGGGGAAATTAGGGAGGGGGGAATATGTGGGCAAATTCTGTTGTAGAAGAAAGGGACGTGTATTTTCCTCTTATTTGAACCTGTGCAATACTTTATTTTACCACAAGAGGGTAGCAGAGGATAACAAATAGAACTTTTGGAAATTAACCTCTTCACACCCCATGCCATATAGCTTCATTATGGAGGGGTTGCAGGGGTATGGAGCAGACTTAGGAGCTGAGCCGGACTGTATACACTAGTACAATCCATATGGGATGTACTGTACTGCATGAAGGGAGCAGGTCTGGGGAGTTAACCCCTTCTGCACAGGAAAGACAACAATGAATGCAGAAGGGGAGGTAAGGGTTAACACACTCACACAGAGGAGGCAAGAGGGGCAACAGAGATGTTATTATACCAGCAGAGCTGCAGGACAGACAGGAGCTGGGGACGGTTCACACTTTACTACTGGTGGTCTGGGGTCTTCCCAGAAATCCTGTACTTGGCCAAGCTTCATGTTACCAGAGAGCCGACGGTGAAGATGCTGCTCTACAGCTCCGTCAGCGCCATGTCCTGGAGCCGCGGCTTTCTGCTGCCACCTGCTCACCTGTGACCTGTGGATACTCAGAAAGTTGCAGAATCGGAGGCAGCAGTCAGTGAGCGCTGATTGGCTCTTATTGTCAGGTGACTGCACGTTCACACTAGCGTTATGCTAGTTTGCGTCGGGCGACTCAGCGGCGACGCATGCGTCATGCGCCCCTATATTTAACATGGGGGACGCATGCATTTTTTTTTTGTTGCGTTGTGCGACGCATGCGTCTTTTTTGCCGCTAGCGTCGGACCAAGAAAACGCAACAAGTTGCATTTTTCTTGCGTCCAAATTTCGGCAAAAACCGACGCATGCGTCGCAAAACGCAGCGTTTTTGCGTGCGTTTTGCTGCGTTTTTGCGTGCGTTGTGCGTTGCGTCGCCGACGCAGCGGCGCACAACGCTAGTGTGAACGTAGCCTTAGAGCTAAAGGGGGGGGCTCAGCTTAAATAAAAAGAATCTTGTATCCTTTCATTTTAATTGTTTAAAGTTTTCTTAATCACCTGTTGGATCAAACTCTGCTCATTAAGGGGTGTAGCTTTTGCAATAAGGTCACTTTTTAGGGTTTCTACTGTCCTAGTAACAAAGGGGTGTCTGCAAATGTGACCTGCCCCCAAAGCCAAGCAAAGTCCAGCGTTTATGTGCCACTGAAGACTCATCTGGTGTTTGCGGCCCCCGGAGCACATACAAAACGTATTAACCCTTCGAATGAAGAGCTCAGATATATGGGGCAACGGATCAAGTGCATAATTCACAGAATATGCAAATTGCCTCTTCTGAGAAAAAGAGGACTTAAAGTCTATAGCGCCACCTGTTGGAAGTAGCTATCCTACAAATCACAATCAACTCTTTAACCCCTTTACCCCCAAGGGTGGTTTGCACGTTAATCAGGGCCGGCTCCAGGTTTTTGAGGGCCCCGGGCGAAAGAGTCTCAGTGGGCCCCCCCTTTAACACATACCCGATTCATGATCGCATATAAACACAGCCATGTAGTATATAACACTGCCCATGTAATATATAACACTGCCCACGTAGCATATAGCAGCCCACGTAGCATATAGCAGCCCACGTAGCATATAGCAGCCCACGTAGTATATAGCACAGCCCACGTAGTATATAGCAGCGCAGCCAACGTAGTATATAGCAAAGCCCACGTAGTATATAGCAGCGCAGCCCACGTAGTATATAGCAGCACAGCCAGGGGCGGGCTGGGCCGGGTGGCAGAAATGCATATGCCCCCCGGGCCGGTGTCTAAGCAGCTGCACAGGGCCGCTGGAGGACTGGCAGTGACTGTAATACATAGCGCACCTGTAGTGCGCGGTGGTGTCATCCCGCCAGCAGCCCTGACATGCAGGCTGCAGGGGTATGTGATGAGCAAGCTCCTATGCGCAACTGCCACTCTGAGGGAGAGAGCCAGCAGCCAAGATGAAAGGTCAGCATACCGGCCTGTGTGTGCACGGAGCTCCGGCTTCTCCTGCTCTTATCTGCTATCCCGGCAGAGAAGGAGAGACGGTGGAGGTGCCGGGACAGTTCAGAGCTGTGAGCAGGAGAAACTGAAGAGCTGCACATGGACATCAGCCGCCCCTGCACCACAGAGGAGAGTGTGTGATGTGTGTATGAGGAGAGTGTGTGATGTGTGTATGAGGAGAGTGTGTGATGTGTGTATGAGGTAACTGGTGTGTGTAATGTATGAGGTAACTGGTGTGTGTGTGAGCTGCGTGCATGTGTGTATGAGGTAACTGGGGTGTGTGTGAGCTGCGTGCGTGTGTGTGTGTGAGCTGCGTGCGTGTGTGTGAGAGTTGCGTGCGTGTGTGTGTGAGAGCTGCGTGCGTGTGTGTGAGAGCTGCGTGCGTGTGTGTGAGAGCTGCGTGCGTGTGTGTGAGATCTGCGTGCGTGTGTGTGAGAGCTGCGTGCGTGTGTGTGTGAGAGCTGCGTGCGTGTGTGTGTGAGAGCTGCGTGGGTGTGTGTGTGAGAGCTGCGTGTGTGTGTGTGTGTGTGTGTGAGAGCTGCGTGCGTGTGTGTGTGAGCTGCATGTGTGTGTCATTATACAGTGGGCTTGTGCGTGTGCCTGTCATTATACAGTGGGGCTGTGTGGGTATGTCATTATACAGTGGGGCTGTGCGTGTGTGTGTGTGAGCTGCGTGCGTGTGTGAGCTGCATGCGTGCGTGTGTGTGTGAGCTGCGTGCGTGTGTGTGAGCTGCATGTGTGTGTCATTATACAGTGGGGTTGTGCGTGTGCCTGTCATTATACAGTGTGGCTGTGCATGTGTGTGTGTGAGCTGCGTGTGTGTGTGAGCTGCGTGCGTGTGTGTGTGAGCTGCGTGCGTGTGTGTGAGCTGCGTGCGTGTGTGTGTGAGCTGCGTGTGTGTGAGCTGCGTGCGTGTGTGTGTGTGAGCTGCCTGCGTGTGTGTGTGAGCTGCGTGCGTGTGTGTGTGAGCTGCGTGCGTGTGTGAGCTGCGTGCATGTGAGCTGCGTGCATGTGAGCTGCATGCGTGTGTGAGCTGCATGCGTGTGTGTGTGAGCTGCGTGCGTGTGTGAGAGCTGTGTGCGTGTGTGTGTGAGAGCTGCGTGCGTGTGTGTGAGCTGCATGTGTGTCATTATACAGTGGGGTTGTGCGTGTGCCTGTCATTATACAGTGGGGTTGTGCGTGTGCCTGTCATTATACAGTGGGGCTGTGTGGGTGTCATTATACAGATTATACAGTGGGGCTGTGCGTGTCATTATACAGTGGGGCTGTGCGTGTCATACAGTGGGGCTGTGCATGTCATTATACAGTGGGGCTGTGCGTGCGTGTGTGTCATTATACAGTGGTGCTGTGTGTGTCATTATACAGTGGGGCTGTGCGTGAGTGTGTGTGTCATTGGTGCATTTACTCTGTGTCATTCTTTGGACTGCAGACTTGTGCTTCTCACATTGCTGGCAGTGCTGTGGTCATTTGGCTGGTGTCTGGCTGGAAGTTTGTGATTTGCATACATGCGGTCACATGCCGACTAGACTTGCATGGCCTAATGCAACTGTATTGAACAAGGCCCAAAACAGTCTAGTCGAAATGTGGCTGGGAATATATATATCGCATGCTTGCAGTCACAAGACCACCTGTTGCCGGCACCAGAGAATCTTCACAGCGCACGATATGAGGATTCACACATAGTGTCTGTAGACATGTAGCATAAGATCCGACAACCCCTTTAAGGATGAGCCGCTACTCATGGGCCACTGCTGTGTGCTTGCCCCCCAGGCCAAAATTTGCCAGTCAGCCCCTGAGCACAGCCCACGTAGTATATAGCAGCGCAGCCCACGTAGTATATAGCAGCGCAGCCCACGTAGTCTATAGCAGCACAGCCCACGTAGTATATAGCAGCGCAGCCCACGTAGTATATAGCAGTGCCACTCACTCAGGCACTGGTAGGACTAGGAGCTCCTCCTGAATCTGCCTCATAACTTCAGCAGCATGGCAGCCAGCCAGGGGCGGAGATCAGAGCAGAGAATGTGCTCTCTCCGCCCACAAACAATGTCACACTGGCTGCCTTCTCTTAACCCCTATGTGTGCCTGCGTGGCTGCACTGACTGAGTGAGAAGATGCTTGTGTCAGAGCTGGCACATAGGGGTTAAGAGAACGCAGCCATCAGTGACTTTGTGGGCGGAGAGAGCATGTTATCTCCTGCTCTGCTCTCCCAGCTGTATCTATGACAGCGTGAGTGGGCCCCGCTTTCTCCTCAGGGCCCCGGCATTTGCCCAGGTGCGCCGGGTGCTGACGCCGGCCCTGCACATAGGGATTAAGAGAACGCAGCCATCAGTGACTTTGTGGGCGGAGAGAGCATGTTATCTCCTGCTCTGCTCTCACAGCTGTATCTATGACAGCGTGAGTGGGCCCCCCTCTCTCCCCAGGGCCCCGGCATTTGCCCAGGTGCGCCGGGTGCTGACGCCGGCCCTGGGAGCAAAGGGTCTGACTACTTATGACCATGTGATATTTCAGTTTTTCCTTTTTATTAAATTTGCTAAAATTTCTATATTTCTGTTGTTTTCAGTCAAGATGGGGTGCAGAGTGTACATTAATGTGAAAAAAATAACTTTTTTGAATTTACCAAATGGCTGCAATGAAACAGAGTGAAAAATTTAAAGGGGTTTGAATACTTTCCGCACCCAGTGTATGTGTGTGTATAAATATATATATATATAATATAACGCTGGGAGCATCACTCTGTCCGAAGCCTTTATAGACTGCGCAAGCGCAAGCACCGGCGCAGTCTGGACCCCACAGAATGACGCTCCAAGGAGATCGCGGTATGCGTAAACACTGAACGCACACCACGATCTCCAACGGAGAGGCAGGGACCGTGGACGCGCCAGGAGGGTAAGTATTATATTCACCTGTCCCCCGTTCCAGCGCTGCGTGCGGCTCCGTGTTCCGGGTCCTCTGCCTGTGACGTTCACAGTTCAGAGGGCGCAATGACGCGCTTAATGCGCGCCGCCCTCTGACTGAACAGTCACAGCCAGAGGAGCCGGAACACTGTGCGGACGCAGCGCTGGATCACGGCCAGGTGAATATAGCAAGTGCTGGGGGTCCTGAGCTAGCGGCGATACCGCCACCTGACCCCCACAGTGCGCCGGTGTCCCCGCCTGCTCAGGCCCCCCAGCACTCGGCGCCCAGCGACGATAGGTGAGTATGGTATTTTTTTTTATATATCGCAGCAGGGGCATACACTATGGAGCATCTTATGGGGGCCATCAACCATAATGGAGCAGTGTATGGGGGCATATACTATGGAGCATCTTATGGGGGCCATCAACCATAATGGAGCAGTGTACGGGGGCATATAATATGGAGCATCTTATGGGGGCCATCAACCATAATGGAGCAGTTAATATCAGAATCATGAAGCACTGAAGTGAGTGATAATGAGGGGCAAGTAATACTTGCTCTTCCTACACGCCCAACAGGCGCTAGCAAAACAGGATTGCTCCAAACAGAGTATGATGCACAAAAACGGAGCAGAATCATCCATAATAACAATTTCATTAAAAAGGTATATTTTTTATTTAATAATTCTATCAACATTACATCAAAATAGTACCAACAATATCTTTGGAAAATGCCAACAAATGCTGGCCGTGCAGTAAATGCTATAAGCACTCCGCACACACAGAAAAGGGACTAGAGAGGAAACATGATGATAGCCAAAACACGAGGAGGAATAAACAGTAAATCATACATCATATTAATCTTCATACCATCCCTAACGCCAGCAGTGAGCGCCGCTAATCGGTAGATACAGTGTCCCACCAATCTCTACTTAATACGAGTAGCGCCACAGCGTGGTGCCTATAGTATCTCAGATAATGTATCCGGCTTACCCATAATAATAATAATAATAATAATCTTTATTTTTATATAGCGCTAACATATTCCGCAGCGCTTTACAGGTTGCACACATTATCATCACTGTCCCCGATGGGGCTCACAATCTAGAATCCCTATCTGTATGTCTTTGGAATGTGGGAGGAAACCGGAGTGCCCGGAGGAAACCCACGCAAACACGGAGAGAACATACAAACTCTTTGCAGATGTTGTCCTGGGTGGGATTAGAACCCAGGACCCCAGTGCTGCAAGGCTGCAGTGCTAACCACTGCGCCACCGTGCTACCCATAGTGGTTTCTGGCAAGGGTGTCTCCTCCAAGTGTGGCTCCCCTGGACGCGCGTTTCGCGTATATCGCTTTCTCAGCAGGGAAACCCTGCTGTAATGTTGATAGAATTATTAAATAAAAAATATACCTTTTTAATGAAATTGTTATTATGGATGATTCTGCTCCGTTTTTGTGCATCATAATGGAGCAGTGTACGGGGGCATATAATATGGAGCATCTTATGGGGGCCATCAACCATAATGGAGCAATGTACGGGGGCATATACTATGGAGCATCTTATGGGGGCCATCAACCATAATGGAGCAGTGTACGGGTGCATATAATATGGAGCATCTTATGGGGGCCATCGACCATAATGGAGCAGTGTACGGGGGCATATACTATGGAGCATCTTATGGGGCGATCAACCATAATGGAGCAGTGTACGGGGGCATATAATATGGAACATCTTATGGGGCCATCAACCATAATGGAGCAGTGTACGAGGGCATATACTATGGAGCATCTTATGGGGGCCATCAACCATAATGGAGCAGTGTACGGGGGCATATACTATGGAGCATCTTATGGGGGCCATCAACCATAATGGAGCAGTGTACGGGGGCATATAATATGGAGCATCTTATGGGGGCCATCAACCATAATGGAGCAGTGTACGGGGGCATATACTATGGAGCATCTTATGGGGGCCATCAACCATAATGGAGCAGTGTACGGGGGCATATAATATGGAGCATCTTATGGGGGCCATCAACCATAATGGAGCAGTGTACGGGGGCATATACTATGGAGCATCTTATGGGGGCCATAAACCTTTATGGAGCAGTGTACGGGGCATATACTATGGAGCATCTTATGGGGGCCATCAACCATAATGGAGCAGTGTACGGGGGCATATAATATGGAGCATCTTATGGGGGTCATCAACCATAATGGAGCAGTGTACGGGGGCATATACTATGGAGCATCTTATGGGGCCATCAACCATAATGGAGCAGTGTACGGGGGCATATACTATGGAGCATCTTATGGGGGCCATAAACCTTTATGGAGCAGTGTACGGGGCATATACTATGGAGCATCTTATGGGGGCCATAAACCTTTATGGAGCAGCGTATGGGGCATATGGATGGGAGCAGCAAATTACAGAACGGTGGCGCAGGATGGGAGCAGCACATGACAGAACGGGGGCGCAGGATGGGAGCAGCACATGATAGAATAGGGCAGCACATGACAGAAAGGGGGTGCAGGATGGCAGCAGCACATGACAGAACGGGGGCGCAGGATGGCAGCAGCACATGACAGAACGGGGGTGCAGGATTGGAGCAGCACATGACAAAACGGGGGTGCAGGATGGAAACAGCACATGACAGAACGGGGGCGCAGGATGGGAGCAGCACATGACAGATCGTGGGTGCAGGATGGAAGCAGCACATGACAGAATGGAGGCGCAGGATGGGAGCAGCACATGACAGAACGGGGGCGCAGGATGGGAGCAGCACATGACAGGATGGGGCGCAGATGGGAGCAGCAAATGACAGAATGGAGGCGCAGGATGGGAGCAGCACATGACAGAATGGGGGCGCAGAATGGGTGCAGCACATGACAGGATGGGGGCGCAGGATGGAGCAGCACATACCAGGATGGAGACCATATACCAATATAAATGCTTGCCACCCGGGCGTAGAACGGGTTCAATAGCTAGTATATATATATCTTCAAAATTTAGTTACGTTTCTGAGTTTTCACTTCTTTATAACACACTAGTGATAATATTAGCCATGGATCTCATTTGATGTCCTGGGGTCTGTTGCTGTGTCTATCCAGCTAACGATATTTCCATCGACTTTCCATGTGCATGAATGTAAAATGATATTTCCACAATGAGCATAGGACAGAGGGCTTCTCCATGGGTTGTGAACTCCCATGGATTACTCCTGTAGTAACGTAAAGCCCAGTTGCAATGGATCATTCTGTTCCTCACCCATGCTGAATGGAATTTGTATTGTGCCATGATCTAGACTTAAAGAGGTTGTCCACTACTTTTTGGTTGATGACCTTTACGTAGGATAGATCATCAATGTCTGGCTGGGGTCCGACTCCCGGTACTCCTGCCAATCAGCCGTTATCAGTGTCATCGACAGTGGCCACAGACCAGAAGAGCTCTCATGCGACTATTGATTTTAATAGGAGGCAGATGGCTAGTACCAAGCTTCGGCCATTACCAAAAGGAGAAGCTCCGCAAGTGAGTACCTGTCTCCGGCGGCCGCCGCTGCTGACATTGTTAACATCTGACCAGTGGTGGTGTCAAGTGTCAGACCCCGGCCGATCAGATATTGATAACCTATCCTAAGGATAGATTTCAATAAAAAATAGTGGACAACCTCTTTAAATTATTTATGAGTAAAACTTGTGTTCTCATGACAGACAGTGGTCATAATGGTAATACCAATTTGAGATATGGACTTTTACAGACATTTTTGGGGGGAGAATGGAGGTGATTCGAAATTAAATTTGTTTTTTATTTTATTTTTACTTTATTTTTCATTATCTTTAGGGAACCTTCTATCATTTGACCGCTTTTTATACATACTGCAATACTATAAAATGGCAATACTTAGGACAAATCATGGTCTCTTATGGAGCTCAGCCTGTGGTACAAGAGAATGAAATTCTCCGTGATGGGGACCTTCACCATGGCCCTGGATGCCATTAGAGACGGAGCTCACCCACATCAGCTCCTCCTATACTTTTTGAGCTTGTACAGGTCCTTCTCAAAAAATTAGCATATAGTGTTAAATTTCATTATTTACCATAATGTAATGATTACAATTAAACTTTCATATATTATAGATTCATTATCCACCAACTGAAATTTGTCAGGTCTTTTATTGTTTTAATACTGATGATTTTGGCATACAACTCCTGATAACCCAAACAACCTGTCTCAATAAATTAGCATATTTCACCCATCCAATCAAATAAAAGTGTTTTTTAATAACAAACAAAAAAACCATCAAATAATAATGTTCAGTTATGCACTCAATACTTGGTCGGGAATCCTTTGGCAGAAATGACTGCTTCAATGCGGCGTGGCATGGAGGCAATCAGCCTGTGACACTGCTGAGATGTTATGGAGGCCCAGGATGCTTCAATAGCTGCCTTAAGCTCATCCAGAGTGTTGGGTCTTGCGTCTCTCAACTTTCTCTTCAGAATATCCCACAGATTCTCTATGGGGTTCAGGTCAGGAGAGTTGGCAGGCCAATTGAGCACAGTAATACCATGGTCAGTAAACCATTTACCAGTGGTTTTGGCACTGTGAGCAGGTGCCAGGTCGTGCTGAAAAATGAAATCTTCATCTCCATAAAGCATTTCAGCCGATGGAAGCATGAAGTGCTCCAAAATCTCCTGATAGCTAGCTGCATTGACCCTGCCCTTGATGAAACACAGTGGACCAACACCAGCAGCTGACATGGCACCCCACACCATCACTGACTGTGGGTACTTGACACTGGACTTCAGGCATTTTGGCATTTCCTTCTCTCCAGTCTTCCTCCAGACTCTGGCACCTTGATTTCCGAATGACATGCAAAATTTGCTTTCATCAGAAAAAAGTACTTGGGACCACTTAGCAACAGTCCAGTGCTGCTTCTCTGTAGCCCAGGTCAGGCGCCTCTGCCGCTGTTTATGGTTCAAAAGTGGCTTTACCTGGGGAATGCGGCACCTGTAGCCCATTTCCTGCACACGCCTGTGCACGGTGGCTCTGGATGTTTCCACACCAGACTCAGTCCACTGCTTCCTCAGGTTCCCCAAGGTCTGGAATCGGTCCTTCTCCACAATCTTCCTCAGGGTCCGGTCTCCTCTTCTCGTTGTACAGCGTTTTCTGCCACATTGTTTCCTTCCAACAGACTTACCATTGAGGTGCCTTGATACAGCACTCTGGGAACAGCCTATTTGTTGAGAAATTTCTTTCTGGGTCTAAAGGCCCCGTCACACACAGCGAGATCGCTAGCGAGATCGCTGCTGAGTCACAAGTTTTGTGACGCAAAAGCGATCTCAGTAGCGATCTCGCTATGTGTGACACGTACCAGCGATCAGGCCCCTGCTGTGAGATCGCTGGTCGTGTCGGAATGGCCTGGGCCATATTTTGATCGTTGAGGTCCCGCTGACATCACTGAATCAGCGTGTGTGACGCCGATTCAGCGATGTCTTCGCTGGTAACCAGGGTAAACATCGGGTAACTAAGCGCAGGGCCGCGCTTAGTAACCCGATGTTTGCCCTGCTTACCATCGTTAAAGTAAAAAAAACAAACGCTACATACTTACCTACCGCTGTCTGTCCCCGGCGCTGTGCTTCTCTGTACTGGCTGTGAGCGCCGGTCAGCCGGAAAGCAGAGCGGTGACGTCACCGCTCTGCTTTCCGGCCGCTGTGCTCACAAGCCAGACCAGAGAAGCAGAGCGCTGGGGACAGACAGCGGTAGGTAAGTATGTAGCGTTTGTTTTTTTTACTTTAACGATGGTAACCAGGGTAAACATCGGGTTACTAAGTGCGGCCCTGCGCTTAGTTACCCGATGTTTACCCTGGTTACCGGGGACCTCGGGATCGTTGGTCGCTGGAGAGCTGTCTGTGTGACAGCTCTCCAGCGACCAAACAGCGACGCTGCAGCGATCCGGATCGTTGTCGGTATCGCTGCAGCGTCGCTATATGTGACTGGGCCTTTACCCTCTTGCTTGAGGGTGTCAATGATGGCCTTCTTGACATCTGTCAGGTCGCTAGTCTTACCCATGATGGGGGTTTTGAGTAATGAACCAGGCAGGGAGTTTATAAAAGCCTCAGGTATCTTTTGCATGTGTTTAGAGTTAATTAGTTGATTCAGAAGATTAGGGTAATAGGTCGTTTAGAGAACCTTTTCTTGATATGCTAATTTATTGAGACAGGTTTTTTGGGTTATCAGGAGTTGTATGCCAAAATCATCAGTATTAAAACAATAAAAGACCTGACAAATTTCAGTTGGTGGATAATGAATCTATAATATATGAAAGTTTAATTGTAATCATTACATTATGGTAAATAATGAAATTTAACACTATATGCTAATATTTTGAGAAGGACCTGTATTTGTTAATGTAACTGATGTGCCTCTACAGAGCAAAGCAGACAAGATAACTTTGTCACTGGCTGTATGCATTTTTCAATGAAATTGAATGTGCAGAGCCCAGGTGACAAAGTTATCTCTTCTACAGTGCTCTGCAGAGGCAGCAATTACCCTGACAGATGGAGATGATGTGACTGCTGTGCTCTGTACAATGGAAATAGCTGTGGCAATAGGCCAAGCAGCAGAAATGTGCAGATGTGGCTTCAACAAGCGGTGAGAACAGGTCGAACAAGCTGCCATTGTACTACAAATGCAACGCTGCCTAACCTGTTCTCACCAATGGAGAAAAGGTCTACCATGGGCCTGGTGCTGTCACCACTCACCGCAACTTACAGTAGTCAGAGCACAGCAGCCAGAAATGAATTGACTGCTATGCTCTGAACACTGTAAGCAGCGGTGAGAGCGGAAAATAGCAGCTCAGCGCACAGTTTTGGGCTACAATAAAATGGTGCCTGGCCCCACCTACATCTGTGACCTATGCGTGACCGGGGGCACGCACATTGCACAGATGATGCGGCCACAGCATAGGTGATAGGATCGGAGACAGCGCTACCCTCCTATGGCCTGTGTCTGCCATATTTTCTGTATGTAAGTGTTGTCAGACTGAACAGGGGCAAATACAAATGGCAGCCCTCAGCGCCTGACAAAAAAAATTATAAAAAAAAAACGGTTTAAAAAATGCACGTTTACATAAATAGAAATCAGTAATAACAAAAAAAATAGATAGATCTTCTTGGTTAGAGATATGGCATAGTGGATATGTTTTTTTTCTTGCCCACTGTTAACATTATCATGTCTTTTTCATCTGTTAATATGATTCTTGGTGCAAAAACAATGGTGTCCTTGGTTTTAACATAACTTTATTCTTTCATGAGTTATTTACAAGTTTATGACCACTTATAAAATATGTTCAATGTGTTGCCCATTGTGTTGGATTGTCAATGCAACCCTCTTCTCCCGCTATTGGCATACTGATAGCAACACCGCAGAAGAAATGCTACAGGCTTGTACACTGAGCATACTCCGATTTTTTTTTTTTTGTATGTGCAGTAACGTTTTCCATTCTGGCATTTCTGGTCGCTCTCTCATTCTCTCTCTCCCCAGAACCAAACCCTTAGGATCCAATGCCGGATCAGCTACTAGGATCCGGCAAAAAAAAACAGATCCGTCGCATCAGTTTTCCACAATTTGCAACTGGATCGCCCCCACGTATGGGCAATGGGGTACTCGGTACCGGGTCCTTCAGTTCCCTCGGGGGGGATGTCACGGTGGCCCGACCCGGACCGTGGCCCTATGAGGGGCGCCCAATAAAAGGGTAGAGTTTGTAGATAACGGTAGTGTTCGTGACACCACTTGTGGTATTCGGTCAGGGTGACCGGCGCTGCTTAGGGGTCCGCTGGGGTGATGGAATGGCAGCTAGATGGTATACCTTCCCATAGGTGAAGTATATCCCCAGGGCTTCCCAGATGTGTAGATGGTGATGGTGGGTGGTGCAAGGCGCGGTGAATAACGAGAACACAATGGGTGCAGTCTCTTTACCTTTACTGAAGGCTTCAGCATCCACAGTCCAGGGTGCCGGATGACAGGGTAGGCAGAGTCCGGCCGGTCTGATGGCAACTCCAGAGTCCCCTTATCCAGGTGGAAATCAGTAGCCTTCCCCTTGCGCACAGTAACGTAGTAGGTCCTTACTTGCATAAGCTACCATAAGGTCCTCACTCTTGTTACTTCTCACTCTCTGTCCCCCAGATGGATAGGACATAACCCGTATGACGGTGGTGGCCTAAGGCTATTTTATAGGGACCCTAGCGTCACCCCTCCTTCGTGTTGCCACCTTGTCTGCTTAGGTTCTTAGGTCGGACAGCCAACTTGGAATTGACTGCCCTGCCGGTCTCTGAAGTAAAGCGTAGAGTCTATTACTCCCTCGGTGTTCCGGCCACCGGATCTGCGCTCAGTGGGAGGCAGCCTGCCTCTAGCTGGTCTCCCACTGATGTTTTACTCCTGTTGCTAAGACTTCTGTGCTCACTCACTACGGCACACTTCTTTTCTTGTCCTTTCTTAGGAGGCTACCGCATGGGTTGCAGGCGCAGCTCCGTGTCCTTCTTTCCCTTTCCTGGGCCGAGCCCAGTCTGATCCTCTTCTCTCCTCTTGGCTCCAACTCCTGACTCACTCTCCCCTTCTCCCTCCAGTCAGCTTCTGCCTCACTTCCTAACCAACCCCCAGTTTTACCCAAGTGTGAGGAGTGGCCTAATAGATAGAACCTTTTGCTCCCCCTGGTGGCCGGCGTGTGAAGTGTGTGTTGCTGTGATACCTGGCAGGGTGAACTCCTTTGGTGCCATCAGACGTAACATCGCTCCCCCTGGTGGAAGAACGACATTACTGCAATGACCAGGACTCTGGGGCACTGCACGACGGATCCGTTTTTTTTTTCAAAATTCTCCGGATTGAGCCTGACGGCGAAAACCTGATGTGTGAAAGCAGCCTTAAAGGAACAGTAAGCTCTGAACTCAGGTACAACTCAGAGCAAATACCAGGAAGCAAAAGGAAACAAACACTACATGAAAGGGATTATAAAGCTACAGATAAAACTGCTAGGCAACTTTTCTAATGTGTTCTTTTAAAGTGAAGCAGTAACTCCCACTCTCTTAGCAACATGAAATAGGAGAGCTCAAACAATGAGCAAAAGGACATCACCGCATACACAATGGTGTGACTGCTGAACAGATCTCTTCATGGCTGCTCTATGCTATAGGCACGGCGGACTCAATCATTTGGAAATCTTCTGGTAATGAATACTGTATAGTGATGGACGTCTTATTATGAGAAGATGTACAGAATGAGAACCAGCAGGAGAAAGGTTACTTTCAATGAGGAGCCCATCTTCAGTAAGTAATGAACCCGATGTTTGCTAAAAATTAAGAAAATGTATTCAGGAAAATTTATAATGGAGAATTATTATTATTATTGTGTCTTGGTGATATTTCCATCAGCAACGTCATGTCAACATACTGATACTGGAGAGAACCCTTCACACAATCACATATCCCGTGTGTGACGAGGTCTATTTTCTACCTAAACCCCAAACTAATATCATCTACTGTAGGTAAAGTCCCTGTCATGTTAATTATGTTCATACCTTTGTTTTTATAAGACTCCAATGAAAAAAACAAAACAAAAACAAATTTTACGCAAATGAGCCCCAAGTGCAGGGGCATGGCCTTGCTCTTGCAGCTCTCCGGCCTCTCTCCCTATTCCTCTGCCCGCCGCCGCCCTAGTCTCAGTGAATGACAGGTAAGTCATCTACGTGACCTGCTTCCCAACTGAGATCACACACTAGTTCCATAATTTCAGGGGGCAGACCAATACTTTGGCCCTCACGCTCATCAGAACCTTACTGTGTATGTGCCGCTCCCAGAATTGAGGGCACATATACAAGTTCTCAGGCGAGTAAGCAGGTTTTAAAAGTTCCTTTATTTTTTTTCCTAAAAAATATGATATTGTATTAAAGAGGTTTGCCAAAGTGCATCTTTCCTAACAAACTGAACAGCACTTCTGTCCATACAATGGCTGCTGGTGGAGGAACATGAGGAACCTGTCCACCAGCCTCCTCCCATTGTAAAACTCCTCACTTGGGATAGCTGCTTTTCTCTTGGAGGAGGCTGAGGGACAGGACTAGTCAATTGCTCTTACATCAGCAGCCATTTTTATGGACAGAAATGCTGGTCAGTTTGCGAGTAAACAAGATAAAGTGTCCAAGCCTTTTTTTTTACACATTTGTTTTTGGTTGTACTTAAAGTGGCTGTCCGATCGAAATGAAAAGCTTACCGGTGGCTTGGAGCACTAAAAAAAAAAAGTAATCCTCACATAGCAATTAAGCACAGGTCGCTCCGTGGTTTGTGGTTACACATGAGATATCACCATTTTAAAAGCTTCAGTACCGCTGCAGCCTGTGATTGACTGTAGTGGTTATCTTTACAGGATGTTATTGGATCTTTTATAATAATGTGCTGATCAAAGTTACCTGACCGGTGCAGACAATCACAGGCCACAGCAGTCTGGTGAAAAGGTGACATCACTTCTTCTTGTCTCTGCGCAGACTATGTGCAGAGATAAGATGAGGCCTTTGCTGGATTCAGGCGGGTGCCAGTAGTTGAGTTTGACTGAGTTTGGTATTTTTGGTACTGGTATTTGTTATGTTATTTTTTACATTTAACGTTGCTTAGGCAGTTATATTTCCACCGAACACACCTTTAATCCCAATAATTAAAAAAATCTTGATAACAGCCCTATGAACTTTTTGTCATAACTGTTTTTTTGTTGTTCAGGACTTTTTTGCTGCAGGACATACTGTATGTACAGGGTATTGTTCAACATATTCAACTACTAATTGACTTGAAATGCCAGACCTGTAATGATCTCAGTACAAGACAAACCTGACATCATGTAGAATTGTTTATGTTACTTCAAGTAACATCAAGTCTTTAAGAAATGTTCTGCCCCACACTTCTCCCTCATGGAATGGAGAGATATCAGGTATGAATGTTCTGCCCCGCACTTCTCCCTCATGGCCTGGAGAGATATCAGGTATGAATGTTCTGCCCCGCACTTCCCCCTCTTGGCCTGGAGAGATATCAGGCTTGAATGTTCTGCCCCACAACTTCTCCCTCATTGCCTTCAGAGATCTCAGGCATGAATGTTCTGACCTCCCAACTTTTTCCTCATGGCCTGGAGAGATGTTAGGCATGATTGTTCTGCCCCGCAACTTCTCACTCATGGCCTGGAGAGATATCGGGCATGAATGTTCTGCCCCGCAACTTCTACCTCATAGCCTGGAGAGATATCGGGCATGAATGTTCTGCCCCGGAACTTCTCCCTCATTGCCTGGAGAGATATCAGACATGGATGTTCCGCCTTGCAACTTCTCTCTCATGGCCTGGAGAGATATCAGGCATGAATGTTCTGCCCCGCAACTTCTCCCTCATGGCCTGGAGAGATATCGGGTATGACCAAATCATTACCTCTGTGATAGCCACCTTGGTTGAAATGTAGGAGAAAGTTGACCCTTAGGCCAGGTTCACATTGTGTCAAGGTAGTCCGTTAGATGGACTACGTTACACCGCGGCATAAATGCGGTGTAACCTAGTCCGTTACGGCCGCCATTGACTGCAATGTCGGACGCATCGCTAGCGCACGCCCACAATGGGCGTGCGCTAGGGATGTGCCGTCATTGAGTGATGGACCCGGAGACGCGGGCTGCAGCGTTTCTGGGTCCGTCACTGCTAGCGCAGATAGAGCTAGCAGATGCTCTATCTGCGCTAGCGCAATGCAAACGCTGGCACTTACAGCAGCCCGTTAGCGTATGTGCTGAACGGGCTGCTGCTAACGCAATGTGAACCTGTCCTTATTAAATACACATTAGGCCATAATAATCTATGCTGCTATTCACATGCCCATATGTTTCTATAGAACGTGTGTCTATGCAAAACACCTGGAAACATGTCCGTTGTCTGCACAGATGACAAGGGCCACTACAAGTTTAAGGGTCCTTGAAAAACATGTACAGAACACGGATGGCATCCATGTTTAACATTGCTGCAAACTATAGGAGAACGTTTGTAATTTATATATTTATTTATTCATCCATGAAAAACACTAATGAAGACTCAGGCCGTTGCGGTTTTTACCGCGGATCTGCAGCGTTTTTGATGCAGTACCATGTAAACCTATGGAAAACAAAATCCGCTTTGCACAGGCTGCGGAAAAAAAAAGCGTGGAAACGCAGCGTTGTTTTTCCACAGCATGTCAATTTTTTGTGCAGATCTGCAGTGTTTCTGCACCCATTGACTTGCATTGAGTCGGCCACATCCACAGCAAAACCGCAGATGTAAAAAAAGATCTGCGGTTAGCTGCGGATGAAACGCTGCATATCGGGAGGAGGGAGTGTGTGGGCAGAGTGTGGGCGGAGACTATACATGTCTGTGTGTGCGGGCGGGGTCTGTACGGGGCTCTCAGGGGTCTGTGCGGGGCTCTTGGGGGTCTGTGTGGGCTGCCGGGGGTCTGTGCGGCGCTCTCGGATGTCTGTGCGGGGCTCTCGGATGTCTGTGCGGGCTGCCCGGGTGTCTGTGCGGGCTGCCGGGGGTCTGTGCTGGCTGCCGGGGGGTCTGTGCAGGCTGCCAGGGGTCTGTGCGGGATGCGGGCTATGCCTGCTGCAGTGACAGTGATTGACACATTAGCCAATGATGGGACAGTAGTAGTCCCATCATCCAGCTAATGTGTTGAAAGTAAAAAAAAACCTACAACCATATAACAAACAGAACATACAACATATAACATACAACAGAACATACAACATATGACAGAACATTCAACAGAACATACAACAGAACATATAACATATAGCATACAACATATAACAGAACATACAGCATATAACATACAACATATAATACAACATACAACAGAACATACAACATATAACATACAACATATAACAGAACATACAACATATAACAGAACACACAACATACAACAGAACATACAACATATAGCATACAACATATAACAGAACATACAGCATATAACATACAACATATAATACAACATACAACAGAACATACAACATATAACAGAACACACAACATACAACATATAACAGTACATACAACATATAACTGTACATACAACATACAACAGTACATACAACATATAACATACAATACATACATACAGTACATTCATACATTACATACAATACATACATATATACATAGAGTACATACATCACCTTGACACCTTGATCCCCGAAGCCAGTGTCACATGTAAAAAATATTAAAATAACAAACACTATACTCCCTGATCCGCAGAAATCCAATTAAAACGAGTGTCCCACAACGATCTCTCGTGGAGAGCAGCAGCATCAGCTGATGCGACCGCTCTCCAGGGGTTCCAGGAATACAATGACGAAGGTATCCTTCCGCACTGTATTCCTCCGCCACAGTAAAAAAAATACAATATAAAGTGACTAGCACACTCCAGGGTGTTGTGATGCAAAAAAGTGGGGATTTATTACATACAGTAAATCACAAACGTTTCGGTCGATACTGGACCTTCATCAGTGTGCTAGGTATAATTGTATACTTGTATGGCCCCAAAAACAATAGAATACTTGGATTTGCATCAATCAGACATGCTGGAAAAAAAAAGGCAACAAGCCGGGAAGAAACAGAACCAGGCTGGTCAACTGACGGTGAGTCAGAATAATAGGTGGCGCTGAGCCTTAAAAGAGCTGGGAGCAACAAGCTGGGAAGAAACTCACCCAGGGGCGGTCCCGCCGGCACTCTCTGACCTTTCCTGGCGCCTGCGCACTGCAGTACTTTGCGCTGCCCTCAACAGGGCAGACAAAGTATGCCTGCGCCGCAGCGTGAATACAAGAAGAGGACGTCATCGTAAGAAGATGGGAGGCCCCGGACTGGACCGCGACGCCTATCGGACCGGACCGCAGCAGGACCGCCCCTTGGTGAGTATAATCTAACCTCTTTTTCTCATCTTTCAGGATACATCGGGGGCTTATCGACAGCATTACAGAATGCTGTAGATAAGCCCCTGATGCTGGTGGGCTTAGCTCACCTTCGATTTTGGGGGTGACAGGTTTCCTTTTAAACACAGACGTGTGAATGAAGCCTTAGGCTGTGTGATGTTGTGATGTTCAGTATAATGAGTGTTTTATCAGCCGGAAATTCTCACTGCTGGACTGGTGCCGACAGGCATTCTGGTCCAACCCCACCCCAGTACTGATTATCAGCTTACTGTCAATGTACAAAAACACTGCTAATTAGGGGTGTGAGAGGGGCTAGCTTTCTGAGTTCTGCTACATGTTATATCTAAAAACTCTGATTGTGTTACAACTACAGCAACCAACAAACTAAATGATATATCTCTAAAATCGGAGTCTCTTACGTACATCATACTACTCTCAGATGAAGTAGCAAAAACCTGGTGACAGATTTCTTTAACCCCTTCCCGATATCTACTGTACATGTATGGTGAAGTGGTTGGTGACTTCTGACAAACTGCTTACATATGGAACGCCCGCCAGGGCTGTGGGGTACTCTGTACCGGGTCCGGTACTCAGAAGGGGATGTCGCGGTGGTGGCGACCCGGTCCGTGGCTCTGGGCGCACATGTTAAAGGGACGGACTTTAAAGGGGTTTTGTAATAAAGTTTGTGTTCATGACGCCACCTGTGGTATTCGGTCAGTGGGGACCCACGCTGCTAAAGGGGTCCTCTGGGGTGATGTTATGGCAGCTAGATGGTATAACTTCCCACAGGTGAAGTAGGTCCCCAGGGCTCCCGGTGTGTAGGTAAAGATGGTAAATAGTGCAGTAAAGAACGAGGACATATGTTTGCAGTCTCTTTACCTGGTTTACTGAAGGTCTCAAGCAGCCACAATCCCGGGTACCAGATCACAGGTACAGGCAGGGTTCGGCCGGCTTGGAAGCAAGTTGGGAGTCCCCTTTACCAGGTGGAGATGAAAGCCTTCCTCATAGAGCGGTGGTATTGTAGTCCCTTACTGCCTATGGCTTCTAGCAAGGTCCTCACAGTTCCTCTCTGTAGGACACAAACCCGTATGACACGTGGCTCGAGCCTTTTTATAGGGTCTCTATCATGACCCGGGCTCTATGTGACACTGTGCCTCCTGGGTGTTAAGGCAGACAGGTGATTTGTAATCCAGCTGTCCTGCCGGTTTCTGCTGTGCCTCCTAGAGTCCGACACAGCCTCGGTACTCCAGCTACTGGTGTCTGCACTCTGCCAGGGAAGTAGCTAAATCGCTGCTATGATACCCTGGTGTCACTCTCCTGTGCTTTTCTCTACTGCATGCTCTCTACAAACTGTTCATGTGGCGCCCCAGGGTCCTGGTCGTCACAGTAGCATTGCTTTCCTCACGGGGAGAGTGATGTTACGCTTGAAAGCAAGAAGGGATAACTGCAACCAGGTACCACAAACATGCAACATATTCACACTCCAGGCCACCAGGTGGAGCTTTTGATCCTACTTGCTAGGTGACTCCCCATATATATAACTGGTAGTCTGTAGGGAAAGTTAGTGAGTTCCAGGAAGGTCCAGTCAGGAGACGGACTGGATCAGTCTGAGGCAGAAGGTTTTATGGAGCTGTGCTGCCGCAGTGCAGCAGCTCCTGGAAAGAGACATTGAGAAAGCTGAATACATTGCAGAGAGCTTGCAGGAGAGCGAAGCACAGGAGAGAATACCAGGGGGAGACCAGCCCCGAGCAGGCTGCCTCCTTCTGAGGTGCAGAGACCGGTAGCCGGAACACCGAGGGTGTAAGGACCTCTATGGCTTACATCAGAGACCGGCAGGACAGCTGAACTCCAAGTTACCTGTCCAACCTAACACCCAGGAGGCACGGTGGCACCACTCAGAGGCTGGGGAGTACCAGAGTCCCTATAAACAGCCTCAAGCCACCAGTCATATGGGTTATGCCCTATCCTACCCGGGGGACAGAGAGAGAAATAACATCTCAGAGGACCTTATGTGGAGCTTTAAGCCATAAGGGACTACAACACCACGGCGCTAGAGGAAGACTTTTGATTTCCACCTGGGTAAGTGGACTCCTAACTTGCTTTCAAGCCGGCCAGACCCTGCCTGCCCTGTGATCTGGTGCTCTGGACTGCGGATGCTGAAGTCTTCAGTAAACCAAGGTAAAGAGACTGCAAACCTGTGTCCTCATTCTTTACTGCACTCCTCACCATCTTCCATCTACACACTGGGAGCCCTCGGGACATACTTGACCTGTGGGAAGTTATACCATCTAGCTGTCATGACATCACCCCAGAGGACCCCGTAAAGCAGCGTCGGTCCCCACTGACTGAATACCACAGGTGGCGTCATGAACACAAACTTTATTCCCTTTAAAAGACCTTTTACATGAGAGCCCAGGGCCACGGACCGGGTCCAGGCGGGGCAACTCATTCGTCCTTCAGTATCTCTCAATCCTGGAGCTGCAGCAACTCTTTTCTTTTTCAACTTTCTTTTTATTAATGAAAATGTATAGTACAGGAAGGGAAAACACAACAAATTACACAAACCAAGTGTGCAACAATACAACACCCACAAGGAGAAACAGATAATCATGTAGAATCACAAAAAATTAAATGGAACGTGACTAAGGGTACCGTCTCACAGTGGCAATTTGGTCGCTACGACGGCACGATCCGTGACGTTCCAGCGATATACTTACGATCTCGCTGTGTCTGACACGCTACTGCGATCAGGGACCCCGCTGAGAATCGTACGTCGTAGCAGATCGTTTGAAACTTTCTTTCGCCGTCTAGTGTCCCGCTGTGGCAGCATGATCGCATCGTGTAACAAAGGTGTGCACGATATTGTATACGATGTGCGCATAGTAACCAACAGCTTCTACATCGCAAACACGTCATGAAATTATTGCTCCAGCGTCGTGCATTGCAAAGTGTGACCGCAGTCTATGACGCTGGAGCGATAATGGAGCGATGCTGGAGCGTCACGGATCGTGCCGTCGTAGCGACCAAAGTGCCACTGTGAGACGGTACCTTAAAGGACCCAACTTTAACCATTAACTAATGGGCTAACTTAAACAGTCCAAAAAAGGGGTGAGTCATAGTAGATCTAGATTAGCCTTGGAGTTATGCATGTCAGCAACCTGGGATAATGGAAAAGAGAAAGACGAAGGGGGGGAAGGAGAGGGGGGGGAGTTAAGGGGAAGGGGGGAAGGATCTAGAAGGAGGTGATGATCCAGGATAGGGTGATATTCCAGGACGAGCCATCCCATGTGTGGCTCTACTTGGAAGAGAATAGTAATCAGTTAGTTGTCTGCGGTTATTGAGGTATTAGATAAAAAGTCAGGGCTGGAACGGTACACGGACCACGGCTCCCATATGTTCCGGAAAGAAGCGAGAGACTCTTGAGTGTTAGCTACTAATTCGGCTGTGTAGTATAATAGATCTATTTTATCTAGGACTTGCTTTTTTGAGGGGATAAGAGTAGACTTCCATAGGGAGGGAATTAGGTATTTTCCAGCCGCTATAATATTACCAGCCAGTTTGGACATCTGAGATTCTTTGGGCCAAAGGGGGAGGTTAAGTAGCACAGACTGAGGGTCTAGGGATGGAACTCGGCCTAGTACTGAGAATATAATATCTGCTATTAGTTGCCAAAAGTGCATGATTTTTGGACAAGACCACCAAATATGTAGGTAGGAACCTACATCGGTGCCGCACCTCCAGCATGTCTCGGAAGTGGGTGGATGCCACAGGTGTATCTGGGAAGGGGAGCGGTACCATCTTGATATAACTTTATAGGAGTTTTCTTGTAACTTCACACATTGGGAAGGTCCGTGTGACTTATTATAAATGGAAGTAATCTGGTCTTGTGTGAACAAAATATTGAGATCCCGTTCCCAGAGTCCTATGAATGCTCTCTTGGCAACGGCTTTTTCGGTAATCAGAGTTTTGTAGAGTTTGGATAAGACCTTTTTTGGTGGCTTATGTTGAGCACAGAGTTGTTCAAAGGGTGTGATTGGGTGGAATAGATTAAGCTGATCCTTTTTTTTTTATAGCAATAATCCCTCAGTGGTTGATACCTTTTAATGGCTAACTGAAAAGATGGTAATAAATTGCAAGCTTTCGAGACTACATATGTCTTTGCATCAGGCAAACAAATTCTGAAGAATAACATATTTATGCATAAGATAGGTGGTGTCAGTTTAAGAAATTCGGTTCTCCAAATTTTGAGTATAGCTATTGTCAATTCGTTAGAAAGAAGTTGATTTAAATTAGAGTAGTCATGTAGTAGCGCTATGGTTCTCAGGGGGATAGGAGCGAGGTGTTCTTCAATGGGCAGCCATAGCTTTTCAATGGGTCTTCTGATCCAGTCAACTACTCTAGTGAGCATAGCGGCTTTATAATAATGGAAGATATCAGGGAAGCCCATGCCCCCTTCTGATTTTGGTAAAGCCAATGTGGTAGTATTGATTCGAGGGCGTTTATTGTTCCAAATGAAGTTGATGAAGAAGGAATTAATCTTGGCCAAATAGTGTTTTGGAATGTAGATAGGGAGCATCTGGAAGAGGTATAGGAATGTAGGTAATATAATGCTTTTCAGCAGATTTTTTCTACCCATCCAGGAAAGGAAGGGGGCTTTCCAGGAGTTGACCGTGGAAGTAGCCTGTTTTAGTAAGGGCATAATATTGAATAATACTAATAGAACTAATAATACAGATAATAAATGGGAAATGTTTAAGAACATCCTAAATAGGCAGTGTAAGCGGTTTATACCTTGTGGGAATAAAAGGACTAGAAATAGGAAAAACCCAATGTGGCTAAACAAAGAAGTAAGACAGGCAATTAACAGTAAAAAGAAAGCATTTGCACTACTAAAGCAGGATGGCACCATTGAAGCTCTAAAAAACTATAGGGAGAAAAATACTTTATCTAAAAAACTAATTAAAGCTGCCAAAAAGGAAACAGAGAAGCACATTGCTAAGGAGAGTAAAACTAATCCCAAACTGTTCTTCAACTATATCAATAGTAAAAGAATAAAAACTGAAAATGTAGGTCCCTTAAAAAATAGTGAGGAAAGAATGGTTGTAGATGACGAGGAAAAAGCTAACATATTAAACACCTTCTTCTCCACGGTATTCACGGTGGAAAATGAAATGCTAGGTGAAATCCCAAGAAACAATGAAAACCCTATATTAAGGGTCACCAATCTAACCCAAGAAGAGGTGCGAAACCGGCTAAATAAGATTAAAATAGATAAATCTCCGGGTCCGGATGGCATACACCCACGAGTACTAAGAGAACTAAGTAATGTAATAGATAAACCATTATTTCTTATTTTTAGGGACTCTATAGCGACAGGGTCTGTTCCGCAGGATTGGCGCATAGCAAATGTGGTGCCAATATTCAAAAAGGGCTCTAAAAGTGAACCTGGAAATTATAGGCCAGTAAGTCTAACCTCTATTGTTGGTAAAATATTTGAAGGGTTTCTGAGGGATGTTATTCTGGATTATCTCAATGAGAATAACTGTTTAACTCCATATCAGCATGGGTTTATGAGAAATCGCTCCTGTCAAACCAATCTAATCAGTTTTTATGAAGAGGTAAGCTATAGGCTGGACCACGGTGAGTCATTGGACGTGGTATATCTCGATTTTTCCAAAGCGTTTGATACCGTGCCGCACAAGAGGTTGGTACACAAAATGAGAATGCTTGGTCTGGGGGAAATTGTGTGTAAATGGGTTAGTAACTGGCTTAGTGATAGAAAGCAGAGGGTGGTTATAAATGGTATAGTCTCTAACTGGGTCGCTGTGACCAGTGGGGTACCGCAGGGGTGAGTATTGGGACCTGTTCTCTTCAACATATTCATTAATGATCTGGTAGAAGGTTTACACAGTAAAATATCGATATTTGCAGATGATACAAAACTATGTAAAGCAGTTAATACAAGAGAAGATAGTATTCTGCTACAGATGGATCTGGATACGTTGGAAACTTGGGCTGAAAGGTGGCAGATGAGGATTAACAATGATAAATGTAAGGTTATACACATGGGAAGAAGGAATCAATGTCACCATTACACACTGAATGGGAAACCACTGGGTAAATCTGACAGGGAGAAGGACTTGGGGATCCTAGTTAATGATAAACTTACCTGGAGCAGCCAGTGCCAGGCAGCAGCTGCCAAGGCAAACAGGATCATGGGGTGCATTAAAAGAGGTCTGGATACACATGATGAGAGCATTATACTGCCTCTGTACAAATCCCTAGTTAGACCGCACATGGAGTACTGTGTCCAGTTTTGGGCACCGGTGCTCAGGAAGGATATAATGGAACTAGAGAGAGTACAAAGGAGGGCAACAAAATTAATAAAGGGGATGGGAGAACTACAATACCCAGATAGATTAGCGAAATTAGGATTATTTAGTCTAGAAAAAAGACGACTGAGGGGCGATCTAATAACCATGTATAAGTATATAAGGGGACAATACAAATATCTCGCTGAGGATCTGTTTATACCAAGGAAGGTGACGGGCACAAGGGGGCATTCTTTGCGTCTGGAGGAGAGAAGGTTTTTCCACCAACATAGAAGAGGATTCTTTACTGTTAGGGCAGTGAGAATCTGGAATTGCTTGCCTGAGGAGGTGGTGATGGCGAACTCAGTCGAGGGGTTCAAGAGAGGCCTGGATGTCTTCCTGGAGCAGAACAATATTGTATCATACAATTAGGTTCTGTAGAAGGACGTAGATCTGGGGATTTATTATGATGGAATATAGGCTGAACTGGATGGACAAATGTCTTTTTTCGGCCTTACTAACTATGTTACTATGTTACTATGAATTCCAGGAGTTCTCCCATCGACCTTCCAATTTTGATACCCAGATTTGTAATGAATTTGGGGGGCCACTTGAAAGGGTAAAGTTTTTTCAGCCTATCTATTTCGGATTTGGTAACGTTGAGGCTCAATGCTTCCGACTTTGTGATGTTGATTTTGTAGTTGGATAGTTCCCCATAAAGCTCTAATGTGCGGACGAAGGCAGGGATACCCCTCCCAGGGCCAGACAGCACTACCAGGAGATCGTCTACGAACGCTGCGGGCTTGTGATGGAAGCCACCTATTTGGATCCCTTTGATATCTGCATCATGTTGGATGCATTGGATAAGAGGCTCCATAGCCAGCACATATAAGACTGGAGAGAGGGGATATCCCTGCCTCGTACCATTTTGGATATAGAAGGAGTCTGATAATAAGTTATTAATTTTTAGTCGGGCTGAGGGGGTGGTATACATCTGAAAAATTGCGTCCACCAACTGGGGGGATATGAAATGCGAGAAGAGTTTCACGTAGGAATGTCCAGTCCACCCTGTCAAAAGCCTTTTCGGCATCTGTCCCTAATAAAACGAGAGGAGTCCCATGAATTTTTGCATATTGAATCAGGTGGAGAATTCTGGAGGTGTTGTCCCTCCCCTCCCGGCCTGCCACAAAACCCGTCTGGTTGGGTGAGATGAGTTGTGGTAATAGCTCCGCTAGTCTCTTTGCAATAAGACTTGAATACATTTTTAGGTCCACATTAAGCAGTGAAATAGGCCTGTAGCTTCCACAACTTTCTGGGTCTTTCTCTTCTTTATGAAGGAGGGAAATGTGGGCTTCTAGCGATTGGGAGAGGAAGGGTTTTCCACCCAGAATTGCATTACCAACATTTACTAGGTGGGGACCCAAAATGTCAAAGAAAGATTTGTAGTATATTTTGGGAAGACCATCCGGGCTTGGGGATTTCCCCTTTGCCCTTCCAGACAGGGTGGACTGTATTTCAGAGAGGTCAAAAGGTCTGAGCAGGGATTCTTGTTGGAGGGCAGAAAGTTGGGGGAGGTGTAGGGGGATAGAAAAGCTTGGATTTTGGATTGCCTTTGATTTTTGTCTTCCGTTGAATCGTTTTGACGAAGTTGATATAAATCCTTAAAAAAGGTCGAAAAGATATCGGTGATCTGATTGTATTGTTGCGTAGTCTGACCGTCTGTAGATTTGATTTTATGGATAAATGTTCGAGCTTGGCGTTTTTTGATCAAGGAGATCATAAGTTTAGAGGCTCTATCCCCATGAGCAAAAATGTTCTTCCAGGATAGGTAGTATTTGGAAGTGCGAACATTTAATAGATCTTTTAGAGACTGGCGCTTTTTCGTGAGTTGGGAAAGTACGTCACTTGATAATTCCTTCTTATGACAAGCATCCAAGGCTACAATATCATTATACAGGGCAAGGATTTCTGCTTTTTTCTGTTTATTTAAGAATGAGGCAATTGAAATGAATATTCCGCGAATCGTGGCCTTATGGGCCTCCCACAATAGTGGAGGGTCGATATCAGGGGTAGTATTAAGTTTAAAAAATTCTTGAAGTGATTCACGAATACGGCTTTTGACGTCTTCTCGTTGTAATAATGATTCATTAAGCCTCCATGTCCTAGAGTTAGAGTAAGGTTTGTGAAATTCTAGGTTAATTAGAACTATAGAGTGGTCAGAGTGGATAGCGGGAATTATATTTGTGCTTATGGTAGAATGGAGGAGGGGTCTGGAGATTAAAATGTAATCCAGGCGATGATAGGAGTTGTGAAGATGTGAATAAAAGGTGTAGTCAATATCTGTTGGGTGTAAGTAGCACCAGGCATCGACCAATTCGAGGGAATGGATAAGTGATTTGAGACGGGCCAGATCCTTTAAGGAGATGAAGCTTTTTTTGGTTGAGGTGTCTAGAGTGGGATCCAATGCAACATTAAGGTCACTGTTATGATCTGGTGGTTTAGGAACAACATGAGACAAGCTCTGAAGGAGGTGGTATCTGTACTGACCGCAAACCCTGAACCTAGCAGCGCAACTAAAAATAGCCGTGGGGGGTACCTGACGCTCCCTAGACCCCTCGGCACAGCCTAAGATCTAATTTCCCCTAAAGATGGAAACAGGAAACCTATCTTGCCTCAGAGAAAATCCCCAAAGGAAAGATAGCCCCCCACAAATATTGACGGTGAGAGGAGGGGAAAATAACATACGCAGAAATGAAATCAGATTTTAGCATAGGAGGCCAGTCTAGCTTGATAGATAGGACAGGAAAGGATACTGTGCGGTCAGTATAAAAACTACAAAACAATCCACACAGAGTTTACAAAATCTCCACACCTGACTAAAGGTGTGGAGGGTAAATCTGCTTCCCAGAGCTTCCAGCTAACAGAAAAAATCCATACTGACAAGCTGGACAAATATAGAATGCACAGAACAATAAGTCCACAACATGTGGACTGAAATGAGCAAAGCCAGAACTTATCTTTGCAGAACTGGTCAGGAAACCAGGAGAATCCAAGCAGAGAAGTGAATCCAGCCAGGAAACATTGACAAGTGGCACAGGCAGAAGAAAGAGCCAGACTTAAATAGCGGACGATAAGTGGAGGCAGCTGATGACAGCTAACTCCAAGGAGCAGCCATACCACTAGAAACCACAAGAGGGAGCCCAAGAGCAGAACTCACAAAAGTGCCACTTACAACCACCGGAGGGAGCCCAAGAGCGGAATTCACAACAGGTCACCTAAAATAACCGCGCCTTCCTGGAATGTTTGTAATTTTGTTAAGGCTTTGCGTAGCCATTTCAGGTGATGTTTATTAGGGGCGTATATGTTGCCTACAGTGACCATATTGCTGGCTATGAGGCCTTTGATAAAAATATAACGGTCTTCGGGGTCTGATAGACATTCTACGAGAAGGAAAGGGATATCTCTAGCAAAAGCTATTGAAACGCCTCTCGATCCCTTTTGGGGGGAAGTAGAATGATACCACCTGTCAAAGAAACATTTTTCAAATGAAGGGGTTTTATCTTTGGTAAAATGGGTCTCTTGTAAGAGTAGAATGTCGTATTTAGATTTTTTGAAGGAATTTAAGGTTTGCAACCTGGGAATTGGGGAGTTTAGTCCGTGTACGTTGTGTGATATAACCTGAAAAGACTTACGGTTCACCGCCATAATGTGTGTAGTATAGAGCAATTCAGGTGGAGGGATGGCTCGTCCCGCGGATCCTGAGGAGAAGAGGGGTGTCCACGAATGAGGATGGATGGAAAAGAGAAAAAATTAGAATCATGGAAACATGGGAAAATGAAGTATATAGGACATAGTAAATAAGAGGGGGCAACGTTAGGTGGTATGAAATTTTTCATAACTTTGGTAGGGGGGATGGAGACGGAGGTTAGAGGAGGGAGTCAAATAAAACAACAAAATTTTGAAGTTCTAATACTCCAATGATTGCAGCAAGAGCGCTACATAACTACAAATCTTTACAGATCGAGGGGAAACAGCAAAAAATCAATAAACTTAGGAGCAAGAATTGTATGAATTCAAGAAACATATGTGAAAGAGCAAAAGATAACAGAAATTTCCAATTTCTTTCAATTTTTCTTCATCCTGCCCCTGAGCTTAATCAGTCTGGGTCATGGTCTCTGTCTCTTGGTGATGTAGTCTTGGAGAAACGTCGCTTGGATCGAGCGGATTTTGAGGCCGAGGAATCTTGCCAAGGAAGGGCCACAGGAAGAGGCCTCAGCCTGTGGGTTTCATGAACCGTCTCCAAGATGGGTGGCTGATTGAGTTGGATCTCCAGTTCCTTACAGACATTTTTGATATCAGCCGTAGATCTGATCTGGAATTTCCGGTCTTTAGCTGATATAGAGATGCCGAAGGGGAATAGCCAGCGGTAGGGGTAGTGTCTCTGTTGGAGGGCAGAAGTGAGGGGTCTCAAGAGACGTCTCTTATAAAGGGTAGAGGCAGAGAGGTCTTGAAAGATTTGGATTGGAGTTCCTCCATGAGTGATGGATTCCGCCTCTCTGGCTCTTTTTAGTAACAGGTTTTTGCTTCTATAATCAAGAAAGCGGCATAAGACGTCTCGTGGTGTCTCATCAGGTTTCGGTTTTGGTCTCAGAGCTCTGTGAACTCTCACTAGATCAATCTCGAGAGGGTCTGATGGGTTGAGGATTGAACGAAAAATTTAAATGGCAGTAGGGATCAATGCTTCTGGGAGGATCGATTCTGGAACGCCTTTTAGTCTGAGATTATTTCTTCTCTCCCTATTTTCATGATCTTCTAGTATGTTATAAATTCGATTTATGTGCTCTTCCTGTTGTACATGGCAATTCAGGGAGGAGTTAGTGCATTGGGCTAATTCTGATTGGGAGGCTTCTACCGCTTCTATTCTGTGACCCAGTTGGTTGAGGTCTTGTTTGATAGTTGAGAGATCTTTACCTATAGGATCCAATGCTTTGCTTAGGATTCTCTTGATAAATGATCTGGTAACCTGATCACCTCTGCCCTGATCGTCTGTATGTCCATCACTTTCACATTCAGATTCTGTGTGGGTCTCCATATCCCTCTCTTGCCATTGGGGAGGTTTAGTGGTGATGGCTGAGTTATTTTGTTTTTTTAAGAATTTTTCTATATCAGCTTGAGGTGTGGAGCTAACAGATCTAGAGTTCGATCTTGTTGATTTTTCTGCGGATTTGACCATTGTAGGTAAATTTGCTGCAAGTCAAAGGTAATAGAAAACTCCCCAATCTCTTCCGGCTCCTCTTAATGGTAGTTACATCCTACGTTATGCGAGTAGGAGTAGGGGAGAGAGAAAGTACTATAGTAGAACCCCGATGTGTGGATGGGTCTTTTAAGAAGGTAGTAGAGGAGTGTGCTGCAGTGGGGTTCTTAGTAGACCAGGTAGCCCGAGTTCAGGTGAGAGGGAAGGTCAGTTCTAGTATTAGCAGATGGCGCTTATGGTAGGGTTTAGGGCACCTCAGTGACCCCAGAGATGGGGGCTATCCCGAGGGAATCCCAATAGCCGGGCCAGGTAAGCGGAGGATCTAGGGCGAGCAGGCCTCACCACTGCCCCAGGACCGACTCTCTGCAGCAGGAATAACCCCTCACGGGTCGCGTATGGACGTCCTCGGGCGCCGGACAGCAGCAGCCACAGTGTTCCACAGCTGGCCTCCCTCAATACCCAGGTCCGGGTGATGTCCGCAGCCACCAGCCAGAGCCCAGCCCCTGGCCTCCCATTGTATGGCAACTCACCTCAGAGCTTCAGGCGATTGTCTGTTCCTCACCGCCGTCGGCCTCCTAGCAGCGACTGTGGTATTGCGGCGGGCACCAGAAGGCGCAGCAGGATCTCGGGTGGCGCGGTGAAGGAGCTGCCTCGGGACCTCCAGCTGGCGGGTAAGCAGCGTGGGCGGCAGGGGGGGGAGGATTCCCAGCGGAGCGCCACCGGTTCGCTTACCCCAGCGATGCACGTCCCATCACCAGCAGGGAGATCCGGGTAGTGGGCAGCGCAGCGGCCGAGCAGGTACTCCTCCGGAGCCGGTGCCAGCACTCGTCGGGCTGTTAGGCCGTGTGTGCACCTCCTCTCCAGGCGCCGCCTCGCGGTCCGGCAGCTTCGTGGGGATTCCCCGGGCACCGCTCTGCCGGTCCACAGAGCCAAAGGCGCACCGCCCAGATCCTTCCTCTCTTCAGCGATGGCAATGCAGCGAGCAGGCGGCAGCGAGCAGGCGACCCCCTCACGCCTACCAGCCTCCTCAACGCCACCGGCGGGAACAGCGCTCAGCCAGACGACAGGCGGACTGACAGGAGTCGGCTCCCGGACGTCCAGCGAGGAGGCACGTCGGCGCGGTCTTGAGATCAGGTAAGCCGGATCCCCTGCAGAAATGGCGGCCGGAAGAGGTGGCGGGCGGGAACACCGCCGTCGGAGCCACGGTCTCTCACCCGCTGCAGGATTCTCCGCGCCTTCCAAGCTCCGAGGGCGCACCTCCGGATCACAGCGGAACAGGGGGGAGGCTTGATGAAACACCCCGTGCAGCAGGGGCAACAAGTGTGGTGCACCTCGATGCAGCGGCGGGCCGAAGGTGCCACCGACCAGGCCCAAGACCGTCTCTAGGCCTCACGTTCTCTCCAGGTCCATGGCGATGGTTCGCGCCCAATATAGCCAAATAGTGCCTCCGGGGACTGAGGGCAAGTCAGCGGTGCTTCTAAACACTGCGGATTAGACTTTAAAGGCAATAAAATAGGTGGATTATTATGTCCAGCAGAGGAGCACCAGCTGCAGCAACTCTGACTGCATGGCCTCATACCCATCTCTCTGCCTCAGACTGTTCCAGTCTGCTGTATTGCATCAACTGACTAATTTTCCCCCAAGCCAGAATCTATATTCGGGAAGTTCCCCATAATCCAGGTTCAGAGCTCCCCCTTCTGGCCTGGAGTGTGAACTGTTGCATGTTTGTGTTTACCTGGTGAAAGATATCCTTCCTTGCTTCCAAGCGTGACATCACTCTCCCCGTGAGGAAAGCAATGCCACTGTAACAACCAGGACCCTGGGGTGTTACACATACACTGGAAGATAAATACAACTCAAAAAGGGCGGTAAATTATACCACCACCTAAATGAAGCGAACCATCAATATTAAAATGTATTATTTTTTATTAAAAAGAATTAAAAAATTGTATAAAAGGCCACATATCCATTATACACATAAACATACCCCAAGGAGGGCAACACCAACAGACCAATTAATACCAAATAGCATTCAAATATATTTAAGACTGAGGTTAATAAACTATTGTACATCCAGCCAGTCACTTGTGAGATACAAACTATACGTTCACATATGAATTGCAATATCAGCTGATTCAATAGGTGCAAAAGGGCAAAACGGGCGTCGGGGCATGGAGGGTCATTGGCAGACCACGAACATCATCTTTTGCACTAATTAAGGAGGTAATGTCACCCATGTATTTTTAATATGGATCTCTTTGAATAGGAAATTTTCTCTACTTTGTTTGAATTATACTTTGTTCAATTGTTCATGGAGCGCCCCCAGACGCAGGGCCGCGGGTTACTCGGTACCGGTCCTCTCTGTCTGGCTCTAGGGATGTCACGGTGGCTGGACCCGGTCCGTGACCCTGCTAAGGGGTGTCCAATGAAAGGTGATGAAAGTCGGCCAAGGTTTCGTGACACCACCTGTGGTATTCGGTCAGGATGACCGACGCTGCTTGGGGCCCACTGGGGTGGTGTTATGGCAGCTAGATGGTATACCTTCCCACAGGTGAAGTATATCCCCAGGCTTCCCAGTAGAATAGGTGGTGATGATGTGAGGCGCGGTTAATAACGAAGACACAGGGTTGCAGTCTCTTTACCTTTTACTGAAGACTTCGGGATCCGCAATCCAGAGCACTGCTAACAGGGCTGGCTGAGACCGGCCGGTCCGAAGGCACATCCAGAGTTCCCTTTGCAGGTGAAAATCAGCGCCTACCAACTAGCGCCTGTGTGTTGTAGTTTTTCCCTGCTGAGCATTCGGGATAGTCCTCACAACTTTCGTATTCGTTCTTTCTCTCTCTCTCTCCGTCCCCCAAGTTTATCTGGATAGGACGCACCCATTTGACGGGAAGGCTCGGAGCTATTCTGGGACCCTAGAGACGCCCCTCTCCACGCTTGCCCCCTATGTCTTCTTAGGTGATGTATGGTAGACAGCCAACCTATAATCAACTGTCCTGCCACTGTTTGAAGTAATGCTTGGAGTCAGTTACTTCCTCGGCGTTCCAGCCACCGGCTACGCGCCTCAGTAGGATGTTGCCGATCTCGGGGCACGACTCCTACTGACTCTCCTTTGTGCTGTGATCTCGTTTCTCACTTCTCCACAATATCCTTCGCTTCGTGTCCTTTCTTAGGATGCCACCGCAAGGTAGTGCAGGCGCGGCTCCGTCACGTTCTATCCTTCTGCTAGGTACCTGCCAGGAACCCACCCCTGACAGGTCCTCCCTGAAGCTCTCCCAGGCTGCGTTCTGTTCTAACTTCCTATCCAACCCCTAGTTTTACCAGTGTGAGGAGTGGCCTAATACATAGTGCCTTTTGCTCCCCTTGGTGGCCGGAGTGTGAAGTGTAATGTGTGACTGTGATACCTGGTCAGGTGAACTCCTTTAGTGCAATCAGACATAACATCACTCCCCTTAGTGGCAGAGCGACATTACTGCAACGACCAGGACGCTGGGGCGCTGCATTCACACTGGGACACAATGTGAAATTATATGTATTAATTGCCAAAGCAACAAAATGGACGCTTTCAGCACCTTGTGAATCGGCTGATATTGCAATTCATATGTGAACGTATAGTTTGTATCTCACAAGTGACTAGCTGGATGTACAATAGTTTATTAACCTCTTAAATATAATTGAACGCTATTTGGTATTAATTGGTCTGTTAGTGTTGCCCTCCTTGGGGTGTGTTTATGTGTATAATGGAGATGTGGCCTTTTAATACAATTTTTGAATTCTTTTCAATAAAAAATAATACATTTTAATATTGATGGTTTGCTTCATTTCGGTGGTGGCATACTTTGCAGCCCTTTTTGAGTTGTATTTGTCATTTAGAAGAGCCATTTGGTATATTTTGGGACATTGATTAAAATTATACACTACTAGATAGTAGTGCTAACTCAGAGTCAGCTCAATCATCAGAGGGTCCTAGCTGCAGATCACAGCTGACACACTACTGCAACAGTCACAATGATTATTAGCATCGATCCGTGGTCATTAACCCCTTATTTATTTTACTCACTTATGGAGCTCCATTAATTCCACAGCTCTGTACAGACATCACTGTCCCCATTGGGGCTTACAATATAAATTCCCTATCAGTAAATCTTTAAAATGTGGTAGGAGACCGCAGAACCCGGAGGAAACCATGCAACACGAGGAGAACATACAAACTCCTTTCAGATGTTGTCCTTGGTTGGATTTGATCCAGTGCATTATAATTACTAAGCTACTGTGCTCCCCATAGTGACAGTCTGGCAGCGGTAGGTAAATAGTTATTTGAGGTGGGTCCATCTGCACCCAGGTTTCATTGGCGGTTAGTAATGGCCTTTGGGCCAGCCAGCATCAGTAGAATGGTCTAACAGGCGAAGTGTACATGTTCACATGACAACATTTTGGTCCGAGTGTTGTCATTGAAAACAATAGACAGAACTCAGACCAATGTTTTTCAATGAGGCAGTGCAGATAAGCGATTTTTTTTTTCACTGACCAAATCGACGTGTGGAAAAAAATTGCGGCATGCACTGTTTTTTTTCATAAATCAGATGAGACTTGCCCATTCAAGTCTATTGGTGTGTAAAGAAAATTGGATGCCATATGGAGACACAGTATAGCATCCAATTTTTAGACGCATTGCAATTCTGTAACACAGAAAACGGTAAATGGTTAATAGCTGCTGCTGCAAAAAAAAAATGCATTGCATACGGGTTATCAAGTAAGAAAAAATTGGCCAACTTTTCTGGATGAAGTTCTGATGATTATTATACGTTCGGGTGAACTTACCCTACAAATCGGAGACCTCATATCCTACAGCACAGAGTACAGAAGTACTGTAGGATATTAGATCAGTGGTCAGGCAAGTATAAGTTAAAGTCCATTATAGGGACTGAGTAAAGAAGAAAATTTTATGAACAGCACTTCTGTCCATAAAAGTTCATCCCCTGAACTGACCAAATAAAAGCCAGGCAGTCTTACTCTAAATCAACACATTTCATATTGGTAATCTAGATATAACCTATAGAAACACCCTCAGAAGCTTACAAAACCTCAATCATCCCTTTTGAGTTTTGATTTAAAAATACAATTTTCAATAGGCCCATTCTTCAGAAGCCCCATGTAAGGCAACCTACCATATATCTTGATGATGCAGAAGTGACAAATGAAATAGCAAAAAGACAAGGGTTCAAATGTGGCAAACAGGGCTTCCTGTTCTGTAAGAGTACTTTCATACCGTAGAAACTACCGGTATATATTTAATTTGCTGCTAGCTTAAGGCTAAGTGGGAAAAACAGAATATCGGCTATAAAAGAATTGCATGTCTCATCCATTTTGCTGGTACAGAGTAGTGCATTGCTAGGATTTTTAACCCTCTCATATCTCCTTTGATATTTTAGTGGCCTCTGCAGGAAGAAAGGATATCTGCCATTCTGGTGTTCTGGAGCATTACCAACAGCTCATTGTGAAACATCTCACTCTCACGTCTCCTGTGTACAGAAGGCTCAAAGAAAATGGTATCCTGTCAACTGAGCAGATAGGGCTGCTGGAGGTAAAATACGGTTTTATAGTTAGTTTAATGTAGAGTAAGATACCAAGCCACTGTGGCATAGCACTATAATTCTGAATATAACAATGTAGACAAGCTGAAACCTTATTCTTTATGTTAACTGGAAAAGTATTTACACTGAATTATCACTATATTAGAGACACCCATCTAGTAAGAGGCAGAACGACAGTATTATGACATACATTCCATTAAAGGGGTATTCCCATCGCCAACATCCTATTTCAATATGTAGTAGGTGTAATAATAATAATACTTGCAAATATCTACAATTAGAAATGTAGTATAGTACTTCTGATTAGCTATGTTGCTTACCCCATGTGCAGAGCATTGCAGTATCTTAAGTATCCATGGTTACGAACCACTGATATATGTGACTTCGACACAGAAGACCACTCTCTAATACTACAAACCTTCTCTTCCTTTGGCGTCAAAGGTCTCGCCCTCTCCTGGATCTGCTCATATCTTTCCAACCTCACACTTAGCGTCTCCCACTTTTACACTATCTCCACACCTCCCCCTCTCTTTGTTGGTGTGCCTCAAGGCTCTGTTTTGGGACCCTAAAGGTACCGTCACGTTTAGCGACGCTGCAGCGATCTAGACAACGATCCCGATCGCTGCAGCGTCGCTGTGTGGTCGCTGGAGAGCTGTCACACAGACAGCTCTCCAGCGACGAACGATGCCGAAGTCCCCTGGTAACCAGGGTAAACATCGGGTTACTAAGCACAGGGACACGCTTAAGTAACCCGATGTTTACCCTGGTTACCAGCGTAAACGTAAAAAAAAACAAACACTACATACTTACATTCCGGTGTCTGTCCCCCGGCGCTGTGCTTCTCTGCACTGACTGTGAGCGCTGGCTGCAAAGCACAGCGGTGACCTCACCGCTGTGCTCTGCTTTCCGGCCGGCGCTCACAGTGCAGAGAAGCACAGCGCCGGGGGACAGACACCGGAATGTAAGTGTGTAGTGTTTGTTTTTTTTTACGTTTACGCTGGTAACCAGGGTAAACATCAGGTTACTAAGCGCGGCCCTGTGCTTAGTAACCCGATGTTTACCCTGGTTACCAGTGAAGACATCGCTGAATCAGCGTCACACACGCCGATTCAGCGATGTCTGCGGGAGTCCAGCAACGAAATAAAGTTCTGGATTTTCTGCTACGACCAACGATGGCACAGCAGGATCCTAATCGCTGCTGCCTGTCAAACTCAACGATATCGCTAGCCAGGACGTTGCAACGTCACGGATCGCCAGCGATATCGTTCAGTGTGACGGTACCTATTCTTCTCAATCTATACATTTGGCCAGGGACAACTCATAAAGTCCCTTGGCTTTCAGTACCATCTACATGCAGATTGATGATACTCAGATCTACCTCTCTGGCCCAGATGTCACCTCTCTTCTGTCCAAAATTCTGAGTATCTATCAGTTATATCCTCCTTCTTCTCATCACGCTTCCTAAAGCTCAATGTGGACAAAACAGAACTCATCATCTTTCCTCCATCTCACCTAACTCCCCTAGCTGATCTATCACAATAAAGTTTTCCCCTGTACTGCAAGTCCACTGCCTAGGAGTTACCCTCGACTCTGCCCTGTCCTTCAAACAACACATCCAACCTCTTTCCACCTCTTGCCGCCATTTCAAAAGTATTTCCAAAATCCGTCCCTCAACCATTGTTCTACTGAAATCTTACTGCATGCCCTCATCATCTCTGTTATGAATAGGTAATTCAGAACCACAATGGACCTTGAAGTTCAGAGCACACAAAGTGACCTGACAATAACCAAAAAACATAGGACGAGCTCTGAGACATGGGAACTCTGCTGACCGCAATCCCTAATCCTATAACACCACACTAGAGGTAGCCGTGGATTGCGCCTAACGCTCCCTATGCAACTCGGCACAGCCTGAGAAACTAGCTAGCCCTGAAGATAGAAAAATAAGCCTACCTTGCCTCAGAGAAATTCCCCAAAGGAAAAGGCAGCCCCCCACATATAATGACTGTGAGTTAAGATGAAAATACAAACACAGAGATGAAATAGATTTAGCAAAGTGAGGCCCGACTTACTGAATAGACCGAGGATAGGAAAGATAGCTTTGCGGTCAACACAAAAACCTACAAACAACCACGCAGAGGGGCAAAAAGACCCTCCGCACCGACTAACGGTACGGAGGTGCTCCCTCTGCGTCTCAGAGCTTCCAGCAAGCAAGAAAAACCAATAAAGCAAGCTGGACAGAAAATATAGCAAACAAAAGTAACAAGCAGAACTTAGCATATGCTGGGCAGAGAGGCCACAGGAACGATCCAGGAGGAAGCAAGACCAATACTAGAACATTGACTGGAGGCCAGGATCAAAGCACTAGGTGGAGTTAAATAGAGCAGCACCTAACGACTTAACCTCATCACCTGAGGAAGGAAACTCAGAAGCCGCAGTACCACTCACATCCACCAACGGAAGCCCATAGACAGAATCAGCCGAAGTACCACTTGTGACCACAGGAGGGAGCTCGACCACAGAATTCACAACACATCTCTACTTCAATATCCTCCTCTGTGACCTCCCTCCTAACACACTTGCACTTTACCAGTCTGTCCTTAACTCTGCTGCATGACTAATCCACATCTCGCCTCTATTCCTCAGCTTCTCCCCATTGACTTACAAAGCCGTCCATAATCTGTCTCCTCTGTATATCTCCAAACTAATCTCCAGTTACCTTCCAACACATAATCTCTGTTCCTCTCAAGACCTTCTTTTCTCCTCCACAATTATACGTTTCCTCACCCAATCACCTCCAAAACTTCCCTCAAAGATCCTTCATACTATGACATGCCGTGTCCCAACACGTCCAATTAGCCGCCAGTTTTGGAACTTTCAGACGGAACTTAAAAACGCATCTCTTCAAGAAAGCTTACAGCCTGCAATAACCCCTGTATCACCTCACCACTACCGAGGCTGCCTCAACCCCCCATCCTTCTGTCTCCTTTCCCATTAACCGGTAGAATGTAAGCCCGTAAGGGCAGGGCCCTTTCCCCTCTGTACCTGTCATTGTTAGTTTGTTAACTGTAATTTATATCTGTATTTTGTATGCAACCCCTTCTCCTGTACAGCACCATGAAATCAATGGTGCCCTAAAAACAAATAATAATAATAATGGGAATTCCCTTTTAAATATTGACAATTTTATGCACAAAATATTGGTACATGCAAACGGGATGGCTTTTTGTATTTGCCGCAAATTACATAGCAGTACTGATATGATCTAAACCGTTTATTCTCTGTCCAAGAGATGCTCTGGACTGTAAAGGTACCGTCACACTCAGCAACTTTGCAAAGAGAACGACAACAATCTGTGAAGTTGCAGCGTCCTGGATAGTGATCTCGTTGTGTTTGACACGCAGCAGCGATCTGGATCCCGCTGTGCCATCGCTGGTCGGAGCTAGAAGTCCAGAACTTTATTTTGTTGCCAGGTCGGCGTGATTCGTCATGTTTGACAGCAAAAGCAACGATGCCAGCAACGAGCATAGGGCCCCTAGATGTGTGTCGGATCGGTACACTCCGGCTGTTTGACATGGAGCTAACAACCAGTGAGAACGATAAGTGAGTCGCCGTTACATCACTGGATCGCTCCTGCATCGTTCTGGAGTTGCTGTGTTTGATGTCTCTACAGCGACCTAAACAGCGACGCTCCAGCGATCTAGTTTAGGTTGGCTCGTTGTCTATATCGCTGCAGCGTCGCTGAGTGTGACGGTACCTTTAGGGCTCCATACACATTAGACTAGATTATCTAGGCTAGATTGGTTGGCAGTCTACTGTGTATGGGGCCTCTGGACTCTTTCACGTGAGTTGATGGGGGAGAGAAGAATTCAGCATGTTGGATTTCCAATGGCTGATCCTTTTGTTCTCCTGGAGATAAGCTGCAACCAGAAGAATCTAGCAGCTTCTCGCTCATAGACAAGACTAGAGTTCTCAACAGAGTACGTATGGGGTAGTTCAGAGATATAGCTATCAAATATGTATATGTATGGGGTCCTTTAGGGCTAAGACAGAAAGAGAAATTTGCTGTCATGTTCTAATACAGTGTTCCCCAAGTCCGGTCCTCAAGAGCCACCAACAGGTCATGTTTTCAGGATTTCCTTAGTATTGCACAGGTGATGGAATTATTGCCTGTGGAGGTGATGCAATTATCACCTGTGCAATACTAATGGCCCCTTCACATTAAGCGACGCTGCAGCGATACCGACAACGATCCGGATCGCTGCAGCGTCGCTGTTTGGTCGCTGGAGAGCTGTCACACAGACCGCTCTCCAGCGACCAACGATGCCGGTAACCAGGGTAAACATCGGGTAACTAAGCGCAGGGCCGCGCTTAGTAACCCGATGTTTACCCTGGTTACCATCCTAAAAGTAAAAAAAACAAACAGTACATACTTACCTACAGCCGTCTGTCCTCCAGCGCTGTGCTCTGCACTCCTCCTGTACTGTCTGTGTGAGCACAGCGGCCGGAAAGCAGAGCGGTGACGTCACCGCTCTGCTTTCCGGCTGACCGACGCTCACAGTCAGTGCAGGAGGAGAGCAGAGCACAGCGCTGGAGGACAGACGGCTGTAGGTAAGTATGTACTGTTTGTTTTTTTTACTTTTAGGATGGTAACCAGGGTAAACATCGGGTTACTAAGCGCGGCCCTGCGCTTAGTTACCCGATGTTTACCCTGGTTACCAGTGAAGACATCGCTGAATCGGTGTCACACACGCCGATTCAGCGATGTCTACGGGGAGTCCAGCGACCAAATAAAGTTCTGGACTTTCTTCCCCGACCAGCGACAGCACAGCAGGGGCCTGATCGCTGCTGCCTGTCACACTGGACGATATCGCTAGTGAGGACGCTGCAACGTCACGGATCGCTAGCGATATCGTCTAGTGTGACGGTACCTTTAGGAAATACTGAAAACATGACCTGTTGGTGGCTCTTGAGGACCGGACTTGGGGAACACTGTTCTAATCCATGATTATATGACCCTTGTAGCATGGTGGATTGTCCTGCAGAAAGCATTCTTTTACTGTAGGGTAAACATCTGTCATGAAGGGATGAACTTGGTGGCCAATATGCTTAGATATGCCCTACTGTCTCTCTAAATGTATGACAGAACATAAAGGGTGGCAAAAAAAACATTTCATACACTTGAACTTGACAAGTTCGTTATTTTACATGAATTCTCTATGTAAACCAATATTTTTTACCTTATCTATCTATGTCTTACAAAATAAAGCTCGAGGAGTCTTCAGATCGAAAAGTTGCCAAACTTATTGACGTGCTAAAAAGCAAGGACCATCACATGTTCACATCCTTCTGTGCTGTACTTCATGAGACTGGTCACCATCACCTCGCACAAGTTTTACAGACAGCAATAAATAACAAAACACCTTTGTTACCTGAAGGTAAGATGACCTTTTTTGAGAAGTAGACCCTCATCTTGGAAACTGTTTATAAAGTGACCTCAGATGCTGTGACCAGAGCTGGATTTAGGGGGGCTTGACCCGTGTCACCACACACTCTGGCCGAGCGAAGGGAATGCCAGGTCTGTCTTCCCAACAAAGACCCTATCATCTGCACTTTCACACTGTACAAGGAGAAGTAAGCAACTTTTAGCAAACAGCTATAATAAAGGTACCGTCACACTGAACGATATCGCTAGCGATCCGTGACGTTGCAGCGTCCTGGCTAGCGATATCGTTCAGTTTGACAGGCAGCAGCGATCTGGATCCTGCTGTGCCATCGTTGGTCGGTGCAGAAAGTCCAGAACTTTATTTCGTCGCTGGACTCCCTGCAGACATCGCTGAATCGGCGTGTGTGACGCCGATTCAGCGATGTCTTCACTGGTAACCAGGGTAAACATCGGGTTACTAAGCACAGGGCTGCGCTTAGTAACCCGATGTTTATCCTGGTTACCAGGGGACCGGCATCGTTGGTCGCTGGAGAGCGGTCTGTGTGACAGCTCTCCAGCGACCAAACAGCGACGCTGCAGCGATCGGGATCGTTGTCTGGATCGCTGCAGCGTCGCTAAATGTGATGGTACCTTAACACTTGATTCTTGATGGGTAACAACATGTGAAGAAGCTTCTGTTGTCTGGTTAGAAGATGTTGGGCTGTTGGAAAGGGACACGAAAAAACCCTGAAACATTCAGCACGGTGCCATCTAAGGCAAGTCCCGGTTGTGCTTAAGGGCGTGTCTATTTAGAAACCTATTTTCATGTACCTTTTAAGAGTTAATAGAGGAATTCCCTGTTCCTCATCTATCAGTCAGGGTGAAGAGCAGATACAAAGAGCGACACGTGCTTGTAATTTTAATTATTTATGAAGGATCATTTTCAAACATTCTTTGCCTCTAAATCTCTTTGATATTAATACACACAGATGGAAATAGATGGGTGTAAGTTGTTTTTTTAACCCAACGTGGAAACCCCTATGTTGTATTTTTTTGCAGATGAGAATTGATTTAAATACTTTGTTATAACTACATGTGGCAAAACTCATTGGATAAGTGTGAACCAAACACCCTGTTCAGTGGAATGGGTGTCTCCTAACCATCTCACCAATGGCAGATGTCAGAGGAAAGAAGGATCAGGCATGTCTGATTTCAACATGCCTGATTCTTTGCACAAGTACAGGAAAATCCACTGCCAGAAGAGTATGTGAATGACAAATTCCTCTCCCCCCATTGAATAAACATACACAGTCAATCGGCCCAAGGGTGCAAGCACATAGAGGGGGGTTGCAGGCATAGCTACTGGAAGAACAACAGTTAGATTGACTGAGTAGTCAGAGGACTATTTGTCTGCTTATGGTGGCTGAAGGGCTTTCTTATTGTGTGGTAAATGGTAATACATTTTTTTTTTGCATTCATGTTTTCTCCTAAGTATCACAACATAAACACGCCCTAAGTGAATCCATTATGCTGCATAAGGAATATGACAAGAAACTCAAAGAAGAAAATATGCAGCTGAGGAGGAAAATTCAAAGGATGCAAAGCAAATTCATGACCAAGTACGTCATCGTGCTACACATCATAATGTCAATGTAAAGCTCCAATTCTGACCCCATTGTGCAGTCAATGAATGTTGTAATCGAGTCTTGTAAAACAAATTCACCATATATCTGTTACTTCTCAATTCTCTCTGGTTTGAGTGGGAAAGGCTTTCATCTGTCCTGTGATAACGATCAGCTGGAGCAGCAGAAAATAACTTTTCCTCAGGAGGGAAATCTAGCGCTTTAAGTTCATTGATCTCAATGAATTTTTCCAGTGAACAGTCAACAAATCAAAGTGGATCATTTCAAATCATTAGGGGTTGTCTACACTGGATTGAGAGTTGTGCTGGTTTGGTATCGTCCAATAATAATAACAAGCAATTCACAATTAATTAGTCTATGATCCCTATAAAAAGGTCTTTCAGACAATAAGCAGACAAGTTGGGGTATTTCTCTAGCAGAGGCTACTTTTGTATCACACAGCCAATTAATCGGTGACCATATATATATATATATATATATATATATATATATAACATATCATATCAAACACTGGAGAACTCTGTTTAGAATAACAATACAAAATCGTTATTACATACAATAACAACAATTTTTATAAAAACACATAAGGGTTGACACATAATGGGACAACACATAGTGCACTCTGGTACAGAAGTGGTATCGATTCACTCAACGAAGAATATTATTTTATTACATTACATAGAAGGTACATTTTCTCTATAGATCATATAGTATGTCTTCATATTGAATTGGAAGATTCAGGGTATAGCTTTACACAAACATTTGTAACAGTAGAAAACAATTTTTTTTATATAAAATCATAGAGCTGTTTGTTCAAAATAGTGAAAACGGGGGGAAGTTTAATTACCCACTTCATAAAAAGGTTTCCTGTATGTGTGTTGTGAACAGTGCCATTTAATATATATTTAATATATATTTAATGAACAGTGCTACTTTATATATCAAATAGAGTAAATCTACCTCTTGGCAAAATGAATGAGGTGCATCAGAAAAGAGACATTCAACGTGCAGTAGTGCATGTAAAGATGCTTCAATAGTGCAGGGCAGCCATTACAATCAAACACAGACACAAGCATGATATTTACCACATTTGTTTTTTTTTGAACATCCCTTTCAACTTCTAAAGAACAGATATGTGTGTCTGGATACCCTAAACATAGTACCCACATGTCTATATCCTGAGAGACAAAATTGAAAATGTTTCTGAACACAAACCCTATCAATCCACTTTTAATGGTTGGTCTTTCCCTAGAGCAGATATGGCTGGTTCACATAAGAAACTAACACCTTCTTAACAATTTAGGAAGATTTAAGGGCGATAAGAATGGATTAGCTTTCACCTGTAGGTTCACATATCTGCCTTATAATTTATTATTGTGACAGAAATTAGACTTTCGTATGACCCCTACGACTAACCGTCATATCAGATGATGCCTTATATAGAAACCCGAACTAACATTTCATCAGCTGCATTTTATATTGTTACTTCTGTATTACAATTGTCTGTATATTAATGGACTTACAGATTGCAAGATCTTGAGGAGAAGATAACTCTAGCCAAATGGGAACGTGACCTTGCCATAAAAGAGAAGAACATTCTGCACAATGAAAATGAAGCACTGCAGAACCTCAACTCCGAACTTCAAGCCCTTGTCAGGAAACTGGAGGAAACCGCCTTCCGTTCTGACCTAAGAAACCTAAGGACTCACCATTCCAACATGAAAGATCTTGGGTTCAGTGTGGACTACCTGAAAGAAAAATCTAGAAGGTTCTATCCTGAGACTCACTTAGGTCTTGTGTATAGGTGAATGCTAGTTATCGTACTGCAACATTTCCAAGATCCCAGTGATGGTTCTATATGCGTGAGACGGTGTTTTATGGATTTGTTTTAAAGTAAATGACATTTAATGGATTAAAATACAGTAAATCAGCCAATTTTATACAAATTAATATTTATATTACTGTAGATTTTAATTTTTATGACCAAAATTTTTGTTTTGTTAAATTCTCTAGAATAAATTCCCTAAGAAACAGAGAATTGGTCAAAGAGCCTAAAATGTATACGTAATAGCTAGGAGTTCCTATAAAGAAAAAGAATCCTTGCTCTTAAAGGAAATGTGTCATCCACAGTGCTTTACAGACAGTAGTGAAGGGTCTAGGTGTATGGTCTCCTGTTAGTCCTCCCTACAGCAAATACAATCTAGAAAGTACAATGGTGAAGGGTCTAGAGCAGGGATGGGCACATGAGAGATTGATGGTTGTTGAGGGCCGTACCAACAGGTCTAACTAAATTCTGCTCATTATTTTATATAAATTTATATCACTCGAGTAGAAGTGTGCTGATTAATACATGTTAAAATAGGGTTTATCATAACATTTATTCTTATCACCAGAAGCTAACTAAAACCATGTAAATTAACCCCTTCCCGACCTTTGACGCATACGCTGCGTCATGAAAGTCGGTGCCATTCCGACCCATGACGCAGCATATGCGTCATGGAAAGATCGCGTCCCTGCAGATCGGGTGAAAGGGTTAACTCCCATTTCACCCGATCTGCAGGGACAGGGGGAGTGGTAGTTTAGCCCAGGGGGGGTGGCTTCACCCCCTCGTGGCTACGATCGCTCTGATTGGCTGTTGAAAGTGAAACTGCCAATCAGAGCGATTTGTAATATTTCACCTAAAAAAATGGTGAAATATTACAATCCAGCCATGGCCGATGCTGCAATACCATCGGCCATGGCTGGACACACTAATGTGCACCCACCCCACCCCTCCGATCGCCCCCCCAGCCCCCCGATCTGTGGTCCGCTCCCCTCGGTCCTGTGCTCCGCTCCCCCGTCCTCCTGCCCGCTCCCCCCGTGCTCCAATCAAACCCCCCCGCACTCCGATCCCCCCCCCGCACAGCGATCCCCCCCCCGCACAGCGATCCCCCACCCCGTGCTCCGATCCACCCGCCCGCACAGCAATCCCCCACTCCATGCTCCAATCCACCCCCCCGTCTTCCGATCCACCCCCCCGTGCTCCGACGCCCCCCCCGTGCCTTGATTTCCCCCCCCCTTATACTTACCTGGCTTCCCGGGGACCGTCCGTCTTCTTTCCTGGGCGCCGCCATCTTCCAAAATGGCGGGCGCATGTGCAGTGCGCCCGCCGAATCTGCCGGCCGGCAGATTCGTTCCAGAGTGAATTTTGATCACTGAGATATAACCTATCTCAGTGATCAAAATAAAAAAAAAAGTAAATGACCCCCCCCCCCCCCATTTGTCACCCCCATAGGTAGGGACAATAAAAAAAATAATTTTTTTTTTCCACTAAGGTTGGGGTAAGAACTAGGGTTAGGGGTAGGGTTAGGGGTAGGGGTAGGGGTAGGGATAGGGTTAGGGGTAGGGTTAGGGGTAGGGTTAGGGGTAGGGGTAGGGTTATGGGTAGGGTTAGGGGTAGGGTTAGGGTTTCGGTATGTGCACACGTATTCTGGTCCTCTGCGGATTTTTCCGCTGCGGATTTGATAAATCCGCAGTGCTAAACCGCTGCGGATTTATGGCGGATTTACCGCGTTTTTTCTGCGCATTTCAATGTGGTTTTACAACAGCGATTTTCTATTTGAGCAGTTGTAAAACCGCTGCGGAATCCGCAGAAAGAAGTGACATGCTGCGGAATGTAAACCGCTGTGTTTCCGTGCAGTTTTTCTGCAGCATGTGTACAGCGATTTTTGTTTCCCATAGGTTTGCATTGAACTGTAAACTCATGGGAAACTGCTGCGGATCCGCAGCGTTTTCCGCAGCAAGTGCACAAACCTTTAGAATTAGGCTTTGTGCACACGGTGCGGATTGGCCACTGCGGATCCGCAGCAGAGTTCCATCAGGTTTACAGTACCATGTAAACATATGGAAAGCCAAATCCGCTGTGCCCATGGTGCGGAAAATACCGCGCGGGAACGCTGCGTTGTATTTTCCGCAGCATGTCAATTCTTTGTGCGGATTCCGCAGCGTTTTACACCTGTTCCTCAATAGGAATCCGCAGGTGAAATCCGGACAAAAAACACTGGAAATCCGCGGTAAATCCGCAGGTAAAACGCAGTGCCTTTTACCCGTGGATTTTTCAAAAATGGTGCGGAAAAATCTCACACGAATCCGCAACGTGGGCACATAGCCTTAGGGCTAGGGTTGGGTTGGAATTAGGGTTGTGGTTAGGGTTAGGGGTGTGTTGTGGTTAGGGGTGTGTTGGGGTTAGGGTTGTGATTAGGGTTATGGCTACAGTTGGGATTAGAGTTAGGCGTGTGTTGGGGTTAGTGTTGGAGTTAGAATTGAGGGGTTTCCACTGTTTAGGCACATCAGGGGGTCTCCAAACGCAACATGGCGCCACCATTGATTCCAGCCAATCTTGTATTCAAAAAGTCAAATGGTGCTCCCTCACTTCCAAGCCCCGACGTGTGCCCAAACAGTGGTTTACTCCCACATATGGGGTACCAGCATACTCAGGACAAACTGCGCAACAATTAATGGGGTCCAATTTCTCCTGTTACCCTTGAGAAAATAAAAAATTGCTTGCTAAAACATCATTTTTGAGGAAAGAAAAATGATTTTTTATTTTCACGGCTCTGCGTTGTAAACGTCTGTGAAGCACTTGGGGGTTCAAAGTGCTCACCACATATCTAGATAAGTTCCTTGGGGGGTCTAGTTTCCAAAATGGGGTCACTTGTGGGGGGTTTCTACTGTTTAGGCACACCAGGGGCTCTGCAAACGCAACATGACGTCCGCAGACCATTCCATCAAAGTCTGCATTTCAAAAGTCACTACTTCCCTTCTGAGCCCCGACGTGTGCCCAAACAGTGGTTTACCCCCACACATGGGGTATCAGCGTACTCAGGAGAAACTGGACAACAACTTTTGGGGTCCAATTTCTCCTGTAACCCTTGGGAAAATAAAAAATTCTGGGCTAAAATATTATTTTTGAGGAAAGAAAACGTATTTATTATTTTCACGGCTCTGTGTTATAAACTTCTGTAAAGCACTTGGGGGTTGAAAGTGCTCACCACACATCTAGATAAGTTCCTTTGGGGGTCTAGTTTCCAAAATGGGGTCACTTGTGTGGGGTTTCTACTGTTTAGGCACACCAGGGGCTCTGCAAACGCAACGTGACGCCCGCAGACCATTCCATCAAAGTCTGCATTTCAAAAGTCACTACTTCCCTTCTGAGCCCCGACGTGTGCCCAAACAGTGGTTTACCCCCACACATGGGGTATCAGCGTACTCAGGAGAAACTGGACAACAACTTTTGGGGTCCAATTTCTCCTGTAACCCTTGGTAAAATAAAAAATTCTGGGCTAAAAAATTATTTTTGAGGAAAGAAAACGTATTTATTATTTTCACGGCTCTGTGTTATAAACTTCTGTAAAGCACTTGGGGGTTGAAAGTGCTCACCACATATCTAGATAAGTTCCTTTGGGGGCCTAGTTTCCAAAATGGGGTCACTTGTGTGGGGTTTCTACTGTTTAGGCACACCAGGGGCTCTGCAAACGCAACGTGACGCCCGCAGACCATTCCATCAAAGTCTGCATTTCAAAAGTCACTACTTCCCTTCTGAGCCCCCACGTGTGCCCAAACAGTGGTTTACCCCCACACATGGGGTATCAGCGTATTCAGGAGAAACTGGACAACAACATTTGTGGTCCAATTTCTCCTGTAACCCTTGGGAAAATAAAAAATTCTGGGCTAAAAAATTATTTTTGAGGAAAGAAAACGTATTTATTATTTTCACTGCTCTGTGTTATGAACTTCTGTGAAGCACTTGGGGGTTCAAAGTGCTCACCGCGCATCTAGATAAGTTCCTTTCGGGGTCTAGTTTCCAAAATGGGGTCACTTTTGGGGGGTTTCTACTGTTTAGCCACAGCAGGGGCTCTGCAAACGCAACGTGACGCCCGCAGAGCATTCCATCAAAGTCTGCATTTCAAAACGTCACTACTTCACTTCCGAGCCCCAGCATGTGCCTAAACAGTGGTTTACCCCCACATATTGGGTATCAGCGTACTCAGGAGAAACAGGACAACTTTTGGGGTCAAATTTCTCCTGTTACCCTTGGGAAAATAAAAAATTGCGGGCTAAAAAATCATTTTTGAGAAAAGAATTTTTTTTTTTATTTTCATGGCTCTGCGTTATAAACTTCTGTGAAGCACTTGAGGGTTCAAAGTGCTCACCACACATCTAGATTAGTTCCTTTGGGGGTCTAGTTTCCAAAATGGGGTCATTTGTGGGGGATCTCTAATGTTTAGGCACACAGGGGCTCTCCAAACGCGACATGGTGTCCGCTAATGATTGGAGCTAATTTTCCATTTAAAAAGCCAAATGGCGTGCCTTCCCTTCTGAGCCCTGCCGTGCGCCCAAACAGTGGTTTACCCCCACATATGGGGTATCTGCGTACTCAGGACAAACTGGACAACAACATTTGTGGTCCAATTTCTCCTATTACCATTGGCAAAATAGGAAATTCCAGGCTAAAAAATCATTTTTGAGAAAAGAAAAATTATTTTTTATTTTCATGGCCCTGCATTATAAACTTCTGTGAAGCACCTGGGGGTTTAAAGTGCTCAGTATGCATCTAGATAAGTTCCTTGGGGGGTCTAGTTTCCAAAATGGGGTCACTTGTGGGGGAGCTCCATTGCATAGGCACACAGGGGCTCTCCAAATGCGACATGGTGTCCGCTAACAAATGGAGCTAATTTTCCATTCAAAAAGTCAAAAGGCGCGCCTTCCCTACTGAGCCCTGCCGTGTGCCCAAACAGTGGTTTACCCCCACATATGAGGTATCGACGTACTCGGGAGAAATTGCTCAACAAATTTTAGGATCCATTTTATCCTATTGCCCATGTGAAAATGAAAAAATTAAGGCGAAAAGAAATTTTTTGTGAAAAAAAAAGTACTTTTTCATTTTTACGGATCAATTTGTGAAGCACCTGAGGGTTTAAAGTGCTCACTAGGCATCTAGATAAGTTCCTTGGGGGGTCCAGTTTCCAAAATGGGGTAACTTGTGGGGGAGCTCCAATGTTTAAGCACACAGGGTCTCTCCAAACGCGACATGGTGTCCGCTAACGATGGAGATAATTTTTCATTCAAATAGTCAAATGGCGCTCCTTCCCTTCCGAGCCTTACCATGTGCCCAAACAGTGGTTTACCCCCACATGTGAGGTATCGGTGTGCTCAGGAGAAATTGCCAAACAAATTTTAGGATCCATTTTATCCTGTTGTCCATGTGAAAATGAAAAAATTGAGGCTAAAAGAATTTTTTTTGTGAAAAAATAGTACTTTTTCATTTTTACGGATCAATTTGTGAAGCAGCTGGGGGTTTAAAGGGCTCACTATGCATCTAGATAAGTTCCTTGGGGCGTCTAGTTTCCAAAATGGAGTCACTTGTGGGGGAGCTCCAATTTTTAGGCACACGGGGGCTCTCCAAACTTGACATGGTGTCCGCTAATGAGTGCAGCCAATTTTTCATTCAAAAAGTCAAATGGCGCTCTTTCCCTTCCAAGCCCTGCCGTGCGCCCAAACAGTGGTTTACCCCCACATATGAGGTATCAGCGTACTCAGGACAAATTGGACAACAACTTTCGTGGTTCAGTTTCTCCTTTTACCATTGGGAAAATACAAAAATTGTTGCTGAAAAATCATTTTTCTGACTAAAAAGTTAAATGTTCATTTTTTCCTTCCATGTTGCTTCTGCTGCTGTGAAGCACCTGAAGGGTTAATAAACTTCTGGAATGTGGTTTTGTGTACCTTGAGGAGTGCAGTTTTTAGAATGGTGTCACTTTTGGGTATTTTCAGCCATATAGACCCCTCAAACTGACTTCAAATGTGAGGTGGTCCCTAAAAAAAATGGTTTTGTAAATTTCGTTGCAAAAATGAGAAATCGCTGGTCAAATTTTAACCCTTATAACTTCCTAGCAAAAAAAAATGTTGTTTCCAAAATTGTGCTGATGTAAAGTAGACGTGTGGGAAATGTTATTTATTAACTATGTTGTGTCACATACCTCTCTGGTTTAACAGAATAAAAATTCAAAATGTGAAAATTGCGAAATTTTCAAAATTTTCGCCAAATTTCCGTTTTTATCACAAATAAACACAGAATTTATTGACCTAAATTTACCACTAACATGAAGCCCAATATGTCACGAAAAAACAATCTCAGAACCGCTAGGATCCATTGAAGCGTTCCTGAGTTATTACCTCATAAAGGGACACTGGTCAGAATTGCAAAAAACGGCAAGGTCTTTAAGGTCAAAATAGGCTGGGTCATGAAGGGGTTAATGCATTTTTTAAAATGTATAAAAAGTAGTAAATTATATTATTCCTGTTATTCAGCCTTAAGTATATTTAATAAGCATAGATGTACCTTGATCAATAGCTCTCCCCACAACACCCTACACAAATTATAATGAAAGAACCCATAGTCCCCTACACACAGTATGATGGACTCCACAGTCCCCTACATATATTATAATAAAGACCCCACAGCACCCTACACACAGTATAATGAAGACCCCACGGTCCTCTACACACAGTACATTGAAGCTTCAAAAGCCCCTCACGTGCATTATAATGGACTTCCCAGCCAATCACACACAGTATGATGGACCCCACAGTTGCTCACTCACTATTATGGCCCCACACAGTATGATGTTCCAACAATTACCATCCCATCAGTCCCCGACATAGTATAATGACCCCACACAGTTTTATGACTCCCATAATCCTTTCACACAGTATTATGGCCCCCACATTTCCCCAACATAAGTACTGACCAATAGCTAAAGGAAAAAAAAGGATTTAACCCATGTGGCTAGAGATCTGGCTAGAGATCCTTTGGTTGCCATTTGGCCTTCATTGGGACCCTGAAAGAGAACGAATAGAGGTGGATTTTCTTCAACCAGCTGTACGGTCAATATAGTGATGGACAATTTTTGTTTTGGTCCCCACCCTCCCTTCTTCGAAGAGCTATATTGTTTTAAGGCTTGCTTTCTGCGGGATGAGTTGTGCTTTTAAATTACACCAATTGTTTTATTACATAGGGTACTGGAAACAGGAAAAAACATTGTTTTGGGGAATTTTTTTTCTTGCGTATATTTTGTTTTAATGACCTGGCAATATGATTCTCTTCCTCAGTATTATTATGGCGATACAAAACTTGTCCATTTTTTTAAATTATTTTAGTGGTGAAAAAAAATTGGAAATTTTGGGAAATTTGTTTTGTATTATGTTGCCATATTCTGAGACCCGTAAAGTTTTCATTTTTTGATCAATGGAGCTTTATGAGGGCTTATGTTTTTGTGAGGCGAAACGTTTTGATTGATACCATTTTGGGATAGATATGACATTTTGAAAATCACAATTTTGACATTTTGAATTTTTTTTTTATTAGGATGTTTACCAATCGGAATAATTTTATATTTTGATAGATCCGACTTTTATGTATGTGACGACACCACATATTTGTATTTTTTAATATCTATTTTTAATGGGGAGGAGGGTGACTTGAACTTTTTTTTCATTTATATTTTACTATATTTATTATTCCCTTTTGATCGCTTGTGCCATATACAGCAACACCACAGTGTTGCTGTATAAGGCAAAAATCACGGTCTCCTTTGAAGCTCCACAAGCTGGGTTTCAATTAAGCTTTGAAATGGCACAGAGGTCTTCCATAGCAATCCATCATAAGCACATAAAATAACATGTCATTCTGGCGTGGTTAGTGTAGCTGTCAGAGACTGACAGCAGTATATTGGTGGTTATCAGTTGTGCTCCACTCCACCAAGTGGTATGCGGAAAAAAATCAGCGACATGTCCGATTTTGAGCCGAGTGTCAAAATTGACAAAGCAACTCTATGGGTTTGTGAAAAAAATTGGACCACACTCGGATGATATTATTTTCACAAACTGACAGAATGGAGAAAAGTTTTTTTTTTCTTTCTCTCCACGGCCAAGAAAAACTGATGCCACTCAAACTCTGATCAGTATAATTGGACTGTTTTTCTTGGATGTGGAGAAATCAGTCGTATTCACCTACCCCTTATGATTACAGAAAGTGGGCAACATATTTTCATGAGCTAAATGAAAGGCTGAGAATATTTTAGGGAGAAAGGGTAACAAGTAGGCCTGACCCAGCCTACAGGAGCTGGAAGGATGGTAGTATTTGGTTGGTTTATTGAGAAGGCCTGTAATTCCCTTATCCTTCTAGATGAAGAAAGAGCGATTGATGGGTAATTTTAAAGATAGAACTTTGATGGAGCCTGAAGTTAAAAGTTCACATGAAGACCTTTCACCAAATGTTTCATATTGAGCTGGACACATGATGTAACACCCACTTGGACTTAACAAAAGTTAGCTCATTAAGTGCCAAATTATTTCATTGCTAATATCTCTGCAACGAAATGTTGTGAAATAATAAAAAAATAATTATTACGCTTACGCTCTGCATCCTCTATTACATTGTGTATCCTGTTAAACATGAAGACAACAGGTGAAAGGACCAAATTAAGGTCCCATGAAGAAAGTCAGGGCTGAGGCATGGTGGCACAAGGCCCAATTCAATTTACATAAATAAAATATAGTTAATGCAAATTCCAAAATAATTTAGGCTGGTTTCACATTTGCGTTTAAAAACGCAGCGTTTTAAGCGCAAACGCATTTGGTGAAAAAACGCATGTAAACGCGTTTAAACGCTGTGTTTTTTTGACGCATGCGTTTTTGCATGTTTTAATACAAACGCGGCGTTTTGACGCGTTTACATGCATTTTTTCATGCGTTTGCGTTTTTTAAACGCATGATGAGAAGTGTGTGACAGCTGCCAATTATCAGAATCAACAAGAAAACTCACTATTAACAAAAATAGCTAGGGTTAGGGTTTGGATCCCTAGTAACCCTAGGGTTCCTAACCCTAACCCTACCCCTAACCCTAAGGGATCCTAACCCTAACCCTACCCCTAACCCCTTAGGGTTATGGTAAGGGTTATAGGGTTAGGATCCCTAGGGTTAGGGGTAGAGTTAGGGTTAGGATCCCTAGGGGTAGGGGTAGGATCCCTTTATCAATTTTATGGTGTGGGGTGGCTTATCAGTGTGTTTTCTTGTTTTTTTTTAAATAAAAACGCATGCGTTTTTGACGCAACCAAACACATGTGCTTAAAAACGCGTTTTTAATGTTAAGTATAGGAAAAAAAAACGCATTTTTTGCGCAAAAACGCAGCGTCAAAAAACGCAAATGTGAAACCAGCCTTAGAGGCACCAGACAGTTTGTATAGAGATCAAAAGTAGCAACATGTAGCAAACGTAACTTTTATTCCATCCTTAAAATCACATGGCAAAGGCCATGGCTGAATTTTTATTATCAGCATTTCTGGATAGATAAAGGGCTGTTATGGTCGAAACGTTGCGTCAGCTACCTCATTTTTGTACCTTTGCCATGTGATTTTAAGGATGGAATAAAAGCTACATTTTATCCCTTGACAAACTCTCTGGTGCCTTTGAACATTTTGGAATTTGCATAGCCTTGGAACTTGTGGTGGGTCACACGAAGCCACCACGGAGAAACCATTGGTGCATGAGAATCACTCACTAGATCAAGTAAATAAAATAAAGTGCTAACCAAATAAAGACACTGACAATTTCATTGGATAAAATAGGCTGCAATATTTATTAAGGGTTACCATATACAGCTTCAATTAATAATAAAATTAAAAACCAATAAAAATTAATCAATAAATAAATAATTAAATAAATATTTAATCAATGAATTGAAATGACCTTTAAAAAGAACCAAGTCCACCCAGCATTAGCTGGGCCACTATACACATAAATCATGACTCATTAGAGATATGAGCCACCAAATAAACATTGCAGCCAAATATCCAGAGCATTTTGTAGCCCTACGTTTAGAGATATCTATGCCTACGTCAGATAAGTGAACTTTATCCTACATAGACCATAAACAAAGCCTTCCAGGCTACAAAAAAAGCTCCTAAAAGAGGAAGACATTTTTCCATTGCCCTATGGATCCTTCTTATCTTATTCATAAAAGTGAGAACGAATCTGGGGATAATTTCCGAAAAAGCAAAATCAGAACTAGGAAAATAATTTTTAAGGAGAGAAAAAAATAATTCTTCATTTTCCAAATCAACTTTAGAGTTTTTACTTTCCCAATGTCATTGCCCCAAGCATGGATAAAAATTAAATCTGGGTTAGGACATTTTAAACTTATATTCTTTAATTCCTGAATAATAGAAACGCACTTTAGACCTCTTAACGCCTGACCAAAATACACTGCAAACCTCATTGTTAAATAATAGATTCTCTGAATAACTCCTTCTTGAGGCTCTCTTCTGGGCGAAGAAAGTAAGAGTGGCCAACAATCCAAAAGACTAAAGGACCTACAGGAAATAACAGAATAGTTAATTAAATCAATAAACATGGTCTAACATTTTAACCTATTTGATTCCCAACGGCCCAGTTTTTTAATGATGGACTCATCCAGAACCAGTCTCGCTTCTTCAGTTGCTGCCCCAATCCTAAATGAGTGAGACATTACCTTAGTGATGAGCGAGTGTGCTACTTACTCGAGTTTCTCCAAGAATGCTCGGGTGGTCTCCGAGTATTTCGGCGAGCTCGGAGATTTAGTTGATGTCGACGCAGCTGCATGATTTGTGGCTGCTAGACAGCTTGAATACATGTGGGGATTGCCTGTTTGTTAGGGAATCCCCACATGTATTCAAGCTGTCTAGCAGCCGCAAATCATGCAGCTGCAGCGACATCAACTAAATCTCCGAGCTCGCCGAAATACTCGGAGACCACCTAAGCATGCTTGGAGAAACTTCAGTAACGAGCATACTCGCAAATCACTACATTACCTAAAGCCAACAAACTCTTTCTTTAGCAGCAAATTACACTGAAATTACCCTAATGGTGATAGATCTTCATGTAATAAACATTATCCCTGAACTATAAAGGTCTTAATGAAAGCCAGCTTCTCACATTAACTACTGGACACAAGAAAGATTCATGAAAAGCATTACATTTTATCCAACAACCTTTACCTAATTGATCAGTTTTGGATCTTTGTAATGAAATTTTAACTGATTCCTGGTTCAATAAAACATCCTCATATTATAAAACTGTAGGTATGATTTTCTTTTCTTCCATCAACTTGATTACACGCTAGGCAGCAAAGAAAACGAGCACAAAAGCCAATCTAAATAAACATAACTCAAAACTGTCAACACAAACCTCAGATAAAATTTGTCATAAATTACCCAACAAGTTCATAGAAAATTGGAAGTGTATTGTCAGAAGCAGAAAATGGCCTGCGATAACCTTTAGGCATCTTCTTTACAAGGGAAAAAAATAACATTAATTGCTTGACAACCATACAGTTTCCTAAAAAAAATTATATACCTGCCAAAATCTTGGCCATGGAAGAAGAAGCTAATTTCTTCTGCATTTAATCCGAAATGACCAATAAAACTGCACATACATCACTATGACAGTAAACCATATTAATCAAATTACAGAATATGATTCAATCTCACCGTGTGGCTGAGTAACCAGCACGTTTTAGGATCTACAGATTTTCTGATGTATTCTGAAATCAGACCAACACCGAATCCCATAAATGTTTAGAATAAGGGATTCAATCTTGTGCCACATCTGGCGCTAACTCCTGAAATCTTCCCCACTGACAATGAGAACGTGAGTCAGCTGGGTCATTCCTCTTACTTTCCATGTACTTCCCCTTTAACCATATGTTCATTTACAAGCAGCAGAGAGTTAGGTGCCTTGGTAATGTGACTACCAAATCACACTTTGAAGACAAAGTAATGACTGCAATTTCTACCCCTTGTCGCTATGAATGAAAATTCTATTTCTCTGGCTCACATAGTATTTACTAATGACCATATTTTTATAGGTTTGATTTTTATTATTGTTATATTTTGAATGGGGCGAAAGAGGGGGGATCTGAACTTTTATATCTTTTTTAAAACTTTTTTTTTTACTTTTGGCATGCTTCAATAGTCTCCATGGGAGACTAGAAGCTGCCACAACCCAATCGGCTCAGCTACATAGGGGCAATGATCAGATTGCCTCTATGTAGTAGAATTACTCACTTGCTATGAGCGCCGACCACCGGGTGGTGCTCATTGCAATTCGGCAGTGACAACCATAGAGGTCTCCAGGACACCTTTGTTTGTCATGCCAACAAACCGGGGACCCGCGACCGGTGGGCTTATTTCAGGCCTGATAGGTTAATAGCCGCGCGTGGATCGAGATTCTACCCGTGGCTATGCCGGCACATGTCAGCTGTTCAAAACAGCTGACTTGTGCTGGGAAGGATGTAGGCTCACCACCGGAGCCCACATCAAAGGAAAGGAGTCTGACGTGGGTGTACTATTATGCCCAACGTCGGAAAGGGGTTAATATCCTACATAGTTTGGTGTCGTCAGCAAAGACTGACACTTTACTCTCCATCCCATCCACTAGGTCATTCATTAAGAGGTTAAAAAGAATCGGTCCTAGCACAGATCTGTTATGATCCGGTGACCTAGGAGCTACATGAGAACTTTCACTGGAGAAAGTGGCCACTATACTGACCACAAACCTGAACTTAACACCGCAACTAGAAGTAGCCGTGGAGTGTACCTAACACACCTAGACACCTCGTCACAGCCGGAGGACTAAATACCCCTAAAGATGGAATTCGTAATACTGTCTTGCCTCAGAGAAAATCCCCAAAGGATAGACAGCCCCCCACAAATATTGGCGGTGAGTCGGAGAGGAAAAAACATACCCAGGCAGAAAAAACAGGATTTAACACAGGAGACCACTCTAGCTAGATAGGACAGGATAGGACAGAGTTCTGTGCGGTCAGTATTAAAACCCTTCAAAAAATCCACAGCAGAATATACAAAAAACTTCCTACATCTTCTAAAAGATGTAGGAGCGTAAATCTGCAACTCCAGTGAAACCAACCAGACTGAGAAAACACAGACACAGTCTAATCAGGACAAAAGAAAAACAAACGAACAGTACTGAAAATAAGCACACTGCATGTGTGCCACAGGAAAAGAAACAGACACTTACTGTATCTTTGCTGAACTGGCAGATAAGCAGGAGAGGCAAGGCAGAGATCCAACACTTCCAGAGAAACATTGACAACTGGCAGGGGCTAAAGGATACTGCACACCTAAATATCCCAGTCAGAATTGTAATTATCCGATACACCTGGCCTGGACTGCGAGTCAGAGACAACTGCATTCCCACCAACAACCACTGGAGGGAACCCAAGAGCAAAATTCACAACAGTACCCCCCCTTGAGGAGGGGTCACTGAACCCTCACCAGGGCCCCCAGGACGATCAGGACGAGCCAGATGAAAGGGACGGACCAAATCAGCAGCATGGACATCAGAGGCAAAAACCCAAGAATTATCCTCCTGGCCACAACCCTTCCATTTGACCAGGTACTGAAGCTTCCGCCTCGAAAAACGGGAATCCAAAATCTTATCAACAACATATTCCAACTCCCCATCAACCAACACAGGGGCCGGAGGATCAGCAGAGGGAACAACGGGCTCCACATATTTCCGCAACAAAGATCTATGGAAGACATTATGGATAGCAAAAGAGGCCGGAAGCGCCAGTCGAAAAGACACCGGATTAATAATCTCAGAAATCCTACAAGGACCAATAAACCGAGGTTTAAACTTAGGAGAAGAAACCTTCATAGGAACATGACGGGAAGACAACCAGACCAGATCCCCAACCTGAAGCCGGGAACCAACATACCGACGACGATAAGCAAAACTTGAGCCTCCTCTTGAGACAACACCAACTTGTCCACCACATGAGCCCAAATCTGCTGCAACCTGTCAACCACAGAATCCACACCAGGACAGTCAGAAGGCTCAACCTGCCCAGAAGAAAAATGAGGATGAAAACCAAAATTACAAAAGAAAGGAGAAACCAAGGTGGCAGAACTAGCCCGATTATTAAGGGCAAACTCGGCCAATGGCAAGAAGGCCACCCAATAATCCTGATCAGCAGACACAAAGCATCTCAAATAAGTCTCCAAGGTCTGATTAGTACGCTCGGTCTGGCCATTTGTCTGAGGATGAAATGCAGAAGAAAAAGACAAATCAATGCCCAGCCTAGCACAAAAGGCCCGCCAAAACCTAGAAACAAACTGGGAACCTCTGTCTGAAACAATATTCTCCGGAATACCATGCAAACGAACCACATGCTGAAAGAACAATGGAACCAAATCAGAAGAGGAAGGCAATTTAGGTAAGGGCACCAAATGAACCATCTTAGAGAACCGGTCACAAACAACCCAGATAACAGACATCTTCTGGGAGACCGGAAGATCAGAAATATAATCCATCGAAATATGCGTCCAGGGCCTCTCAGGGACTGGCAATGGCAAAAGCAACCCACTAGCACGGGAGCAACAAAGCTTGGCCCGCGCACAAGTCCCACAGGACTGCACAAAAGAACGCACATCACGTGACAATGAAGGCCACCAAAAGGACCTACCAACCAAATCTCTGGTACCAAAAATGCCAGGATGATCGGCCAACACGGAACAGTAAACCTCAGAAATCACTCTACTAGTCCATCTGTCAGGAACAAACAATTTCCCCACAGGACAGCGGTCAGGTTTGTCAACCTGAAATTCCTGAAGAACCCGTTGTAAATCAGGGGAAATGGCAGAAAGGACCACCCCCTCTTTCAGAATACTGACCGGCTCTAAGACCTCAGGAGAATCAGGCAAAAAACTCCTAGAGAGGGCATCAGCCTTAATATTCTTAGAACCCGGAAGGTACGAGACCACAAACTCAAAACAGGAAAAAAACAAGGACCATCGAGCCTGTCTAGGATTCAGCCGTTTAGCAGACTCGAGGTGAATCAAATTCTTATGATCGGTCAAGACCACAATACGGTGCTTAGCTCCCTCAAGCCAATGTCGCCACTCCTCAAACGCCCACTTCATAGCCAACAACTCCCGATTGCCGACATCATTATTGCGTTCAGCAGGCGAAAACTTACGGTAAAAGAAGGCACACGGTTTCATTAAGGAACCAACAGGATCCCTCTGAAACAAAACGGCCCCTGCCCCAATCTCAGAAGCGTCAATCTCAACCTGAAACGGAAGAGAAACATCCGGTTGGCGCAATACTGGAGCAGAAGTAAATCGACGTTTAAGCTCCTAAAAGGCAGAGACAGCCGCAGAGGACCAATTCGCCACATCAGCGCCCTTCTTCGTCAAATCGGTCAAGGGTTTAACCACGCTGGAAAAATTAGCAATGAAACGGTGATAAAAATTTGCAAAACCCAAAAATTTCTGAAGGCTCTTCACGGATGTGGGCTGAATCCAATCATGAATGGCCTGAACCTTAACCGGATGCATCTCTATAGACAAAGGAGAAAAAATAAAGCCCAAAAAAGAGACTTTCTGCACCCCAAAGAGACACTTAGACCCTTTCACAAACAGGGCATTGTCTGTTGTGAATTCTGTTGTCGGGCTCCCTCCTGTGGTCATGAATGGTACTTCGGCTGGTTCTGTCCATGGACTTCCTCTGGTGGGTGTTTCTGAGTTTCCTTCCACAGGTGACGAGATTAATTCGTTAGCTGCTGCTCTATTTAACTCCACTTAGATCTTTGCTCCACGCCACCTGTCAATGTTCCAGTATTGGTTTAGTTCACTCCTGGATCGTTCTTGTGTCCTGTCTTCCCAGCAGAAGCTAAGTTCCAGCTTGTATTTCTTTGGTTTGCTATTTTTCTGTCCAGCTTGCTATTTTGATTGTTTTCTTGCTTGCTGGAAGCTCTGGGACGCAGAGGGACCCTGTTCAACAAGTAAAGATCATTATTTCTTTGTTACGTGGTGACCCTCAAGACTGGGCATTTTCCCTTGCGCCAGGAGATCCGGCATTGCGTGATGTTGATGCGTTTTTCCTGGCGCTTGGATTGCTTTATGACGAACCTAATTCAGTGGATCAGGCAGAGAAAATCTTGCTGGCTCTGTGGCAGGGTCAGGATGAAGCGGAGATATATTGTCAGAAGTTTAGAAAGTGGTCTGTGCTCACTCAGTGGAATGAATGTGCCCTGGCAGCAATCTTCAGAAAGGGTCTCTCTGAAGCCCTTAAGGATGTCATGGTGGGGTTTCCCATGCCTGCTGGTCTGAATGAGTCTATGTCCTTGGCCATTCAGATCGATCGACGCTTGCGTGAGCGTAAAGCTGTGCACCATTTGGCGGTACTATCTGAGCATGGGCCTGAGCCTATGCAATGTGATAGGACTTTGACCAGAGCTGAACGGCAAGAACACAGACGTCGGAATGGGCTATGTTTTTACTGTGGTGATTCCACTCATGCTATCTCCGTTTGTCCTAAGCGCACTAAGCGGTTCGCTAGGTCTGCCACCATTGGTACTATACAGTCTAAATTTCTATTGTCTGTTACTCTGATTTGCTCTTTGTCATCCTATTCTGTTATGGCATTTGTAGATTCAGGCGCTGCCCTGAATTTTATGGACTTGGAGTATGCTAGGCGCTGTGGTTTTTTCTTGGAGCCCTTGCAGTATCCTATTCCATTGAGAGGAATTGATGCTACGCCTTTGGCCAAGAATAAGCCTCAGTACTGGACCCAATTGACCATGTGCATGGCTCCTGCACATCAGGAGGATATCCGCTTTCTGGTGTTGCATAATCTGCATGATGTGGTCGTTTTGGGGTTGCCATGGCTACAGGTTCATAATCCAGTATTGGACTGGAAATCTATGTCTGTGTCCAGCTGGGGTTGCCAGGGGGTACATGGTGATGTTCCATTTTTGTCTATTTCGTCATCCACCCCTTCTGAAGTTCCAGAGTTTTTGTCGGATTATCGGGATGCATTTGATGAGCCCAAAGCCAGTGCCCTACCTCCTCATAGGGATTGCGATTGTGCAATTAATTTGATTCCTGGTAGTAAGTTTCCTAAGGGCCGATTGTTCAATTTATCTGTGCCAGAACACGCCGCTATGCGGAGTTATATAAAGGAATCTTTGGAGAAAGGCCATATTCGCCCGTCGTCATCACCGTAAGGAGCAGGGTTCTTTTTTGTGGCCAAGAAGGATGGTTCTTTGAGACCTTGTATTGATTACCGCCTTCTTAATAAAATTACAGTCAAATTTCAGTATCCTTTGTCGTTGCTATCTGATTTGTTTGCTCGTATTAAAGGGGCTAGTTGGTTCACCAAGATAGATCTTCGAGGGGCGTATAATCTTGTGCGTATTAAACAAGGCGATGAATGGAAAACAGCATTTAATACGCCCGAGGGCCATTTTGAGTACCTGGTTATGCCATTCGGGCTTTCCAATCCTCCATCAGTATTTCAGTCCTTTATGCATGACATCTTCCGAGAGTACCTGGATAAATTCCTGATTGTGTATTTGGATGATATTTTGGTCTTTTCGGATGATTGGGAGTCTCATGTGAAGCAGGTCAGAATGGTGTTCCAGGTCCTTCGTGCTAATTCCTTGTTTGTGAAGGGGTCAAAGTGTCTCTTTGGTGTTCAGAAGGTTTCATTTTTGGGGTTCATTTTTTTCCCCTTCTACTATCGAGATGGACCCTGTTAAAGTCCAGGCCATTTACGATTGGACTCAGCCGACATGTGTGAAGAGCCTGCAGAAGTTCCTGGGCTTTGCTAATTTTTATCGGCGCTTCATCGCTAATTTTTCTACTGTTGCTAAACCGTTGACTGATTTGACCAAAAAGGGTGCTGATGTGGTCAATTGGTCTTCTGCAGCTGTAGAGGCTTTTCAGGAATTGAAGCGTCGTTTTTCTTCTGCCCCTGTGTTGTGCCAGCCAGATGTTTCGCTCCCGTTTCAGGTTGAGGTTGATGCTTCTGAGATTGGAGCAGGGGCTGTTTTGTCGCAAAGAAGTTCTGATGGCTCGGTGATGAAGCCATGTGCTTTCTTTTCTAGAAAGTTTTCGCCTGCTGAGCGTAACTATGATGTTGGTAATCGTGAGTTGTTGGCCATGAAGTGGGCATTCGAGGAGTGGCGTCATTGGCTGGAAGGAGCCAAGCATCACGTGGTGGTCTTGACAGATCACAAGAATTTGACTTATCTTGAGTCTGCCAAACGGTTGAATCCGAGACAGGCTCGATGGTCGTTATTTTTCTCCCGTTTTGATTTTGTGGTTTCGTACCTTCCGGACTCTAAGAATGTGAAGGCTGATGCCCTGTCAAGGAGTTTTGTGCCTGACTCTCCGGGTGTTCCTGAGCCGGCGGGTATTCTCAAAGAGGGGGTAATTTTGTCTGCCATCTCCCCTGATTTGCGGCGGGTGCTGCAAAAATTTCAGGCTGATAGACCTGACCGTTGCCCAGCGGAGAAACTGTTTGTCCCTGATAGATGGACTAGTAGAGTTATCTCTGAGATTCATTGTTCGGTGTTGGCTGGGCATCCTGGAATCTTTGGTACCAGAGATTTGGTGGCTAGATCCTTCTGGTGGCCGTCTTTGTCACGGGATGTGCGTTCTTTTGTGCAGTCCTGTGGGACTTGTGCTCGGGCTAAGCCCTGCTGTTCTCGTGCCAGTGGGTTGCTTTTGCCCTTGCCGGTCCCGAAGAGGCCCTGGACGCATATTTCTATGGATTTTATTTCGGATCTCCCCGTCTCTCAAAAGATGTCGGTCATTTGGGTGGTTTGTGATCGCTTTTCTAAGATGGTCCATTTGGTACCTTTGTCTAAATTGCCTTCCTCCTCTGATTTGGTGCCATTATTTTTCCAGCATGTGGTTCGTTTACATGGTATCCCGGAGAACATCGTTTCTGACAGAGGTTCCCAGTTTGTTTCGAGGTTTTGGCGATCCTTTTGTGCTAGGATGGGCATTGATTTGTCTTTTTCCTCGGCTTTCCATCCTCAGGCAAATGGCCAAACCGAACGAACTAATCAAACTTTGGAAACATATCTGAGATGCTTTGTTTCTGCTGATCAGGATGATTGGGTGTCCTTTTTGCCTTTGGCTGAGTTCGCCCTTAATAATCGGGCCAGCTCGGCTACTTTGGTTTCGCCGTTTTTCTGCAATTCTGGTTTCCATCCTCGTTTCTCTTCAGGGCAGGTTGAGTCTTCGGACTGTCCTGGTGTAGATACTGTGGTGGATAGGTTGCAGCAAATTTGGACTCATGTGGTGGACAATTTGGCATTGTCCCAGGAGAAGGCTCAACGTTTCGCTAACCGCCGGCGCTGTGTGGGTCCCCGACTTCGTGTTGGGGATGTGGTTTGGTTGTCGTCTCGTTATGTTCCTATGAAGGTTTCCTCTCCTAAGTTTAAGCCTCGTTTCATTGGTCCATATAAGATTTCTGAGGTTCTCAATCCTGTGTCGTTTCGTTTGACCCTTCCAGCTTCTTTTGCCATCCATAATGTATTCCATAGGTCATTATTGCGGAGATACGTGGCGCCTGTGGTTCCATCCGTTGATCCTCCTGCCCCGGTGTTGGTTGAGGGGGAGTTGGAGTATGTGGTGGAGAAGATTTTGGATTCTCGTATTTCGAGACGGAAACTCCAGTACTTGGTCAAGTGGAAGGGTTATGGTCAGGAAGATAATTCCTGGGTTTTTGCCTCTGATGTTCATGCTGCCGATCTGGTTCGTGCCTTTCATTTGGCTCATCCTGGTCGGCCTGGGGGCTCTGGTGAGGGTTCGGTGACCCCTCCTCAAGGGGGGGGGTACTGTTGTGAATTCTGTTGTCGGGCTCCCTCCTGTGGTCATGAATGGTACTTCGGCTGGTTCTGTCCATGGACTTCCTCTGATGGGTGTTTCTGAGTTTCCTTCCACAGGTGACGAGATTAATTCGTTAGCTGCTGCTCTATTTAACTCCACTTAGATCTTTGCTCCACGCCACCTGTCAATGTTCCAGTATTGGTTTAGTTCACTCCTGGATCGTTCTTGTGTCCTGTCTTCCCAGCAGAAGCTAAGTTCCAGCTTGTATTTCTTTGGTTTGCTATTTTTCTGTCCAGCTTGCTATTTTGATTGTTTTCTTGCTTGCTGGAAGCTCTGGGACGCAGAGGGAGCGCCTCCGCACCGTGAGTCGGTGCGGAGGATCTTTTTGCGCCCTCTGCGTGGTCTTTTTGTAGGTTTTTGTGCTGACCGCAAAGCTATCTTTCCTATCCTCAGTCTGTTCAGTAAGTCGGGCCTCACTTTGCTAAATCTATTTCATCTCTGTGTTTGTATTTTCATCTTTACTCACAGTCATTATATGTGGGGGGCTGCCTTTTCCTTTGGGGAATTTCTCTGAGGCAAGGTAGGCTTTATTTTTCTATCTTCAGCGCTAGCTAGTTCCTTAGGCTGTGCCGAGTTGCATAGGGAACGTTAGGAGCAATCCACGGCTATTTCTAGTGTGTGTGATAGGATTAGGGATTGCGGTCAGCAGAGTTCCCCCGTCCCAGAGCTCGTCCTTTATTATCAGTAACTATCAGGTCATTCCGTGTGCTCTTAACCACCAGGTCCATTATTGTCCTGACCACCAGGTCATAACAATTGTCACGAAGGATCTGAAATACCATCCTGACCTGTTGCACATGAGACTCCCAATCATCGGAAAAAATCAAAATATCGTCCAAATATACAATCAAGAATTTATCAAGATAAGTCCGGAAGATATCATGCATGAAGGACTGAAAAACAGATGGAGCATTAGAGAGTCCGAATGGCATCACAAGGTATTCAAAATGGCCTTCGGGCATGTTAAACGCAGTTTTCCATTCATCACCCTGCTTAATACGAACAAGATTATATGCCCCTCGAAGGTCAATCTTGGTAAACCAACTAGCTCCCTTAATCGTAGCAAACAAATCGGAGAGCAAAGGTAACGGGTATTGAAACTTGACCGTGATTTTATTCAAGAGGCGATAATCTATACAGGGTCTCAAGGAACCATCTTTTTTAGCAACAAAAAAGAACCCCGCTCTCAATGGTGAAGAAGATGGCCGAATATGCCCTTTCTCCAAAGACTCCTTAATATAGCTCCGCATGGCGGTATGTTCAGGCACAGATAGATTAAAAAGTCGACCCTTACGAAACTTACAGCCTGGAATCAAGTCAATAGCACAATCACAGTCCCTGTGCGGTGGAAGGGAACTGGACTTGGGCTCATCGAATACATCCTGAAAATCAGACAAAAACTCTGGAATCTCAGAAGGTGAAGAAGAGGAGATTGACATCAAAGGAACATCATTATGAACCCCCTGACAACCCCAACTAGTCACAGACATGGACTTCCAGTCCAACACAGGATTATGTACCTGCAACCATGGAAAACCCAGCACGATAACATCATGCAAGTTATGCAACACCAGAAATTGACAATCTTCCTGATGGGCTGGCGCCTTGCGCATGGTTACCTGTGTCCAAAACTGGGGCTTATTTCTAGCCAAGGGTGTAGCATCAATGCCCCTCAAAGGAATAGGGTTCTGCAAAGGCTGCAAGGGAAAACCACAACTCTTGGCAAACTCAAAATCCATTAAATTCAAGGCGGCGCCTGAATCCACAAACGCCATGACAGAAAATGATGACAATGAGCAGATCAAGGCTTTACCACGTTATTAGCCATAGGTAAGTGTTCACACTAGGCAGTCAGCTCAGGTACCCATCCGTTCTGAGATTACCTTGACGATTGGTGGATGGGCTCACAACTTTTGGCCAAATCTTGTGCTAAGAATCTCATGAAAGATCACTGGAACAAACAAGTCATTGGTGAACATGATGAAAAGATCCTGTTTAATATCTCAGCCTTTTCTTTGTCCTCTATAATTATCCTGTTATTATTGTCTTTTAAGGGACCAATACCATCTATTTTTTTCTTTTCAGAAATTATATATTTATAACATTTTTGGGGATTCATTTTAATGTTGCTGGCTATTTGTTTCTCTGTAGATAACTTTGCTAGCTTGATTTGTTTATTTCTCATTTTGATCTTTATACTCCTGAAATGCTTTTTCTGTATTTTTGGCCTTCAGGATTTTGAATGCCCCTTGTTTTTGACTTATTAAATTTTGTACTGTCTTATTTATCCGTAATGGTTTCTTTTTATTCCTGGACATTTTATTACCAGAGGGTATACGTTTTCTACAGGATTCTAGTAGTATTTCCTTAAACATGCCCCATTTATGGTCATTACCCCCAGTTACCATGACATATGCTGCTGAGGACTTTGCCACACACTTTAAAAATAAGATCGACCAGACAAGGCAAGTCTTTATTGTTCAACCACCACAACCCCTTTGTATACCAGACCAATGCCCAAACCCCATAACCTCCCTATCCAACATCACTGAAGGGGGGCTTAATTGTCTCCTCTCCAAATCGCACCTCACCACCTGTGCGCTCGACCCCATCCCATCCCACCTCCTCCCCAACCTCACCACCACACTTATCCCATCCCTAACCCACCTGTTCAACCTATCACTAACTTCTGGCACCTTCCCCTCTGCTTTCAAACATGCCACAATCACGCCTATCCTTAAAAAGCCAACCCTCGATCCAACTGCTATGTCCAGCTATTGCCCAATATTGCTGCTCCCATTCGCTTCCAAACTCCTGGAGCAGCACGTCCATGCTGAACTCTCCTCCCACCTCTCATCTAACTTGTTGTTCGACAATCTACAATCTGGTTTCCGCCCCCATCACTCAACTGAGACTGCCCTGACCAAAATCACTAATGACCTACTTACCGCCAAAGCTACTGGACAATACTCTGTACTTCTCCTTCTAGACCTGTCCTCTGCTTTCGACACAGTTGACCACTGCCTCCTACTACAGATCCTCTCCTCCTTTGGCATCAAAGATCTCGCCCTATCCTGGATCGCCTCGTACCTTTCCAACCGCACATTCAGCGTCTCCCACTCCCATACTACCTCCTTATCCCACCCTCTCTCTGTTGGAGTCCCCCAAGGCTCTGTTCTAGGACCCCTACTCTTCTCAATCTATACACTTGGCTTGGGACAACTCATGAAGTCCCATGGATTCCAGTACCACCTCTATGCTGATGACACTCAGATCTACCTCTCTGGCCCAGACGTCACCGCTCTCCTGTCCAGAATCCCAGAGTGCCTATAAGCCATATCCTCCTCCTTCTTCTCCTCTCACTTCCTCAAACTCAATGTGGACAAATCTGAACTCATCATCTTTCCTCCATCCCACAAATCTTCCTTACCTGACCTATCTATCGCAGTCAATGACATCATGCTTTCCCCCGTACCCGAAGTCCGCTGCCTCGGAGTAACCTTCGACTCTGCCCTGTCCTTCAAACCACACATCCAAGCTCTTTCCACCTCCTGTCGCCTCCAGCTCAAAAATATCTCCAGGATCCGTCCTTTCCTCAACCCCCAATCTACTAAAATGCTTGTGCATGCCCTCATCATCTCCCGCCTTGACTACTGCAACATCCTTTTCTGTGGCCTCCCTGCTAACACCCTTGTACCTCTCCAGTCCATCCTTAACTCTGCTGCCCGACTAATCCATCTCTCTCCTCGCTACTCCTCCGCTTCCCCCCTCTGTAAATCTCTTCACTGGCTCCCATTCCCTCAGCGTATCCAGTTCAAATGACTAATACTGACCTACAAAGCCATCCATAACCTGTCTCCTCCATATATCTCTGAACTAATCTCCCGATATCTTCCCTCACGCAATCTCCGGTCCTCCCAAGACCTCCTTCTCTCCTCCACACTTATTCGCTCCTCATCCAATCGCCTCCAAGACGTCTCCCGTATATCCCCCATCCTCTGGAACTCTCTGCCCCAACAACTATCAACGACAGTCGGATCCTTCAGACAGAACCTGAAAACTCATCTCTTCAGGAAAGCCTACAGCCTGACACCGCTGTCGCCTCATCACTATCGAAGCTACCGCCTCACCAACACCGGATCTCCTGCAACCCCCAACCTACTGTCTCCTTCCCCATAATCCTGTAGAATGTAAGCCCGCAAGGGCAGGGTCCTCGCCCCTCTGTATCAGTCCGTCATTGTTAGTTTACTGTATGTGATATCTGTAACTTGTATGTAACCCCTTCTCATGTACAGCACCATGGAATCAATGGTGCTATATAAATAAATAAATAATAATAATAATAATAACATATTCCCAGTCTATTTGATTAAGCTCTACCCTTAATTTGTTGAAATCATCTTTCCTTAAGTTCCAGGTTTTTGCATTTCCCATTTTGAATGTTTGATTAAAAATTACATTGAAACTTACTATATTATGATTGCTGCTTCCCACATGCTCCTGACCTGTAAATCTGAAATTGTATCTGGTCTATTTGACAGAACCAGATCCAGCAAGTTACCTCCCCTGGTTGGTTCATCTACCAGCTGAGAGAGGTAATTGTCCTGAATAGGGTTGAGCGAAACGGGTCGAAATTGTTCAAAAGTCGCCGACTTTTGGCAAGGTCGGGTTTCATGAAACCCGACCCGACCCCAGTGAGGGGTCGGCCATGAAGTCGGCGATCTTTTGAATCTGGAATCGGAATTCCGATCCCGATTCCCGATATGTTTAAGATATCGGGAATTGGTATCGGAATTCAGATTAAAGTGTAAAATATAGAATTAAAATAAAAAATATTGCAATACTTACCCTCTGACGCGCCCTGGTACTAACCGGCAGCCTTCCTCCTTCGAATCCGCGCTTCTAGGACCTTGCCGTGACGTCGCGGTGACGTCGCGGCTTGTGATTGGCCGCGCGGCCGCCCATGTGACCGCTCGCGCGGCCAATCACAAGCCGCGACGTCACCCGCGATGTCACCGAAGGTCCTGGAAGGGCTGATTCTTAGGAAGGAAGGCTGTCGGAAGGAAGCAGGGCGCTTCCGAGGGTGAGTATATACCTATTAGGAATATACTCACCCTCGGAAGCGCCCTGCTTCCTTCCGACAGCCTTCCTTCCTAAGAATCAGCCCTTCCAGTACCTTCGGTGACGTCGCGGGTGACGTCGCGGCTTGTGATTGGCCGCGCGAGCGGTCACATGGGCGGCCGCGCGGCCAATCACAAGCCGCGACGTCACCCGCGACGTCACCGAAGGTCCTGGAAGGCTGATTCTAAGGAAGGAAGGTTCCCGGTTAGTACCAGGGCGCGTCAGAGGGTAAGTATAAGGATATTTTTTATTTTAATTCTATATTTTACACTTAAATATGGATCCCAGGGCCTGAAGGAGAGTTTCCGCTCCTTCAGACCCTGGGAACCATGGAAACCCAATGCACTGCATTGGGTTTCGAGTTTCGGCCGACCCCGACCCCGACTTTTTTATAGGATCGGCCGATTTCACTCGACCCGACTTTTCCAAAAGTCGGGTTTCGTGAAACCCGACCCGATCCTATAAAAGTGAAGGTTGCTCAACCCTAGTCCTGAACTGTTGATAAGTACTTGCAGCTTTTAGCACAACCAGAAGATCGAATGTCCCATTGAATGTATGCATAAATAAAATCGCCTATAATAAGAAGCCTATTATTATTTGCTGTCTTTTTAATTTGTTGCAGCATTTCATCCTTTACCTGTTCAGCTAGGGTGATCAATGGGGATTAAATGGGGATAAAAAGATATCAGCAGAAAAAAACAATAGTTAGTATGTCAAGCAGCAAACTATGCTCTTATGTTAAACTATGATACTGTATTTAAAGGGAACCTGTCACCACTTTTTTGCTCTATCAGCTAAAAATATAATTTAATTGATTGTCAGGTATGCATTCCACATCTACATTTGAAAACCCCCGACACCCCATGCATCACCCATAAAAAAACATTTTTATTTGTCCCGCGCTTTATGTTAATCTGTTCAGTCCGGTTCGATGGGCGTTGCCTCTGTTCCCTCACTCTACCCCTCCTCGGTTTGCTATATACGCAATTGGGCAAAGCATACTGCGCACACACGAGGTCACATTGCAATGCGCACGCACATAATCTGTACGCGCTTTGCGAGATTCACGCCAAAGAATGCGTACAGCAAACCGAGGAGTGGTGGAGTGTTAAAAATAAAGTTTCGGGTCACCTCCCGCCTCCCGTGCGCCTGCCCGCTTGCAGAGAAATACTCACCCAGCTCCCGCAATGCCTCCTCTCAGTGTCGGCAGCCTGTGTTGTGTGAGCGGTCACGTGGTACCGCTCATTACAGTGATGAATATTATGCGGCTCCACCCCAATGGGAGGTTGAGCCGCTTATTCATCACTGTAATGAGCGGTACCACGTGACGCTCACACAGGACAAGCTGCGGCACTGAGAGGAGGCATCGCGGGAGCTGGGTGAGTATTTCTCTGCTAGGGGGAGTGCGCGCGGGGGGTGGGGAGGGAGGCATTAGATGACCCTCCAACTTTATTTTTAACAAAAGTTATTCATCCCTTCTCTCCTGCAAGCGCTGTTTTCAGCCGAGCAGGACAGAAGGGATGAATGGCGGCTTCAGCACCACACACAGGGGACAGCACTTACTGTAGCGCTGTTCCGTGTGGTCCTCAGGCGGCACACGGACAGCATTCATCTGCGGTACGTGTTTACACAGACCCATTGACTTTAATGGGTCCGTATGATCCGTGCGCTCCCACGAACACTGACATGTCTCTGTAAGAGGGTGGTGCTGTTATGGACAGTAAGGAACAGGCTGTCACTTTAAGAGGCTGCACCCCCTTCTCTGACGTGATGGAATGTTCTGCTTCTCCCCTGCAATAATCGTTGTAATGAGCTAGTCTGTGCAGAGTGTAGGTGTGGAGCTGGAGCAGCGTGTGTGAGCTGAGGCTGCTGCAGAGAGCACTTTTTGTGCTGATAGCTGAAAGAGAGAAGAACTGTGTCCTGTTATAGCTGCAAGAGAGCCACGAAGATACAGAGAAAGGGATTTACAGTTTCCAGGAGCATCCCTAGGATCCAGAAGCAAGGAGAAGACCACGTTTCACAGAGCTGACAGAAAGCCGTGCGCACCACCATATTAGACTGCTGGGGCTCCCCTGGGACTGGACCTGATTTTCCAACATCACCGTGAATCTGTTCCTGTTTGGTGCACCTGTTAGGGCCTAGTGTAGGCTTCAATAGTCAGTACACGGGAGCCGTGTGGCCTGCTTAGTAAAGGCCAGGGAGGTTATACGTAGAGTAGCATCATCACTTGTTTATTGTTTACATTTGCTTGTTAGACATATTTTGAGTCTGAAATAGCTGGAGCACCGTGCTATTTTATGGAACAGATAAAGTTTATTACTCTTGTAAATTCTCTGTTGCCATTGTATACCCCTGTTTGCATCTTCCTCATTCCCTTCCTTCCTTGCCTTCCAATAAATATACCCTTTGTTGTTTGCACCTCATCTTGTGTACAGTAGTCTTCCTGCACCGTGGTGGTCCCCCGAACATCGCTTCAAGTGGCGCTGCGAGCAGGGTACTGTCACCAAGATGGAGGCAGCAGACAGCAATGGCGGGAATGCTAATGTTAATGGAGATGATGTGGACATTGGTGGAACCCCTGCAAGGACACTCCCTATGGGCACCATATTTAGTGTGCTACCAAAGTTTGACGGCAAGAATATGCCACTGTCCGACTGGGTGTCCCGGCTGCAAAGCACCCTGAAGATTTATAACATCAGCCCAGACTTTGAAGTGAACATTGCGTTAACTGCCCTAGAGGGAGAAGCCCGTAGAAACGTCTTCCTACAACCAAAATTCACCCGCAGTACCCTGAAGGAGCTAGTGAAGTTCCTGGAAGAGATCTATGGCGAGATTGCTAGCGCCGGACACCTTCACGCCAAATTTTTCTCTAGGCTGCAGCGGGAAGAAGAAATTACTCAGTATGCAACAGCACTGCAAGAAGTGTTAGCAGAGGTGCAGAGAAAGGAGGTGGATAGATTTGGCGGCATGGGCTCTAAAGACCGGATACTCCGGGAGCAATTCATTCTGGGACTGCACAGCACATCCTTGAGGTGAGCACTGTCAGAACGGGTCCGGGCAGATCCGGCTCTTACGTTTCATCAAATCCTGGTGGAAACAGTGGCCCAAAGTAAAGAAGAGAGCTATGCGTCTGGGGTGATGCGTGTCCAGGGCGCCAATACCAGAGGGTACCCAAACCATCAGGAGGTGCTGGTCCAGGTGGTGCAAGACTTGCAGCGGTCCCTTGTCAACGTGCAAGAGAAACTGACCCAGATGGAGCGAAGAGTGGGGGAACTACAACAGTCTGACCCACCGTACTCATGCAACCATACTTCAGCCCGACCGAGGTCACCTTGCCACAAGGGACAGATCTGGCCCTGGTGTACCTACATAAGGGTGAAATGGTGAGTCAGAAGATGTCTTTATCACCGAAAGAAGGTGTGGGGTGGACCCTAGCAGTTGCTGTGGCGGACGAAGAGACGCCGTCCCCGGAGTGGACGGGTCATCCTTGATCAAATGGAAGTGGATGTGAAGGCTCTGGGCCCTGAGCATGTACAAGCAATAGAAACTATGCTGTGGGAAAATCAGGCCGCATTCGCCCGTCACGCCAAAGATTTTGGCTGTACTGAAGCCATCACACATGAGATACCGACTGGGGAAGCTCGTCCAATTCGAGAACGATACCGGCAGATCCCGCCCAAGATGTATCAAGAGGTGAAAACATTACTGAGGCAGATGCTGGATTCGGGATCAGTGCAGAGTAGTCAGAGCCCTTGGCCTTGGTCCTCGTCAAGAAAAAGGATGGGACCATCCGGTTCTGTGTAGATTACAGGAAACTCAATGCCTGCACTGTTCGAGACTCGTATCCGTTGCCCCGCATCAAGGAATCCTTGACAGCATTGGGGAAAGCCACGTACTTCTCCACCCTGGACCTAGCAAGTGGATACTGGCAAGTAGCCGTGGCAGAGAAAACTGCCTTCATCCTCCCTATGGGGCTGTTTGAGTTTAACCGGATGCCCTTCGGGCTCTCCAATGCTCTAGGCACATTTCAGAGGCTGATGGAAAAGTGTTTGGGAGACTTAAATTTTGAGGCTACCCTAATATATCTGGATGCCATCATTGTGTTTTTGGCCTCATTCGAAGAACACTTTGCCCGGCTTGGACAGGTACTTGGAAGACTGCGGGCTCATAACCTGAAGGTGAAGCCAAAGAAGTGCCACCTCTTCAAGAGAGAGATCGAGTACCTGGGCCAAATAGTTTCACAAGATGGAGTTCTACCCTCGCCAGAAAAAGTGGCTGCTATCCAGAAGTGACCAGTCCCTCGAACAGTGAGAGAACTCCAGGCCTTCCTGGGACTTGCTGGGTACTACCGCCGTTTGTTAACGACTTCGCGAAGGTGGTGGGTCCTCTCAATGAGTTGCTGAGGGGGACCGCTGGAGTGCCGAAGACCCAGTGCATTCCCTGGGCACAGGGACAAGACGAGGCCTTCCAGGCTATAAAGAATGCCCTTACTTCAGCCCCGATTTTGACCTACACAGACTTCGATCAACCGTTCCTGTTGTACACAGATGGTAGCCTTCATGGACTCAGTGCAGTACTTTCTCAGATACAGGATGGACATGAGAGAGTCATCGGGTATGCCAGCAGGTCCCTGCGAGACAGCAAAAGAAACCCTCACAATTACAGCTCCTTCCAGTTAGAACTCCTGGCCCTGGTGTGGGCCATGACAGAAAAGTTTGCAGGCTTCCTGACAGGTACCAAGATTCAAGTTCGAACAGACAATAATCCCTTTGCCCACCTTGAGAATGCTAAATTGGGGGCCTTAGAACAACGGTGGGTGGCTCGCCTAGCCAAGTTCGACTTTAACATCCGTTATCGCTCTGCTACCAAAAACGCAAATGCTGATGGGCTGTCAAGAGTGACTGTGGAGACTCCAGTGGGGGATCTTGATGAGCAACTCGAAGAGGAGGAAACCCCAGACTTTCGCAAGTTTCGCAAGTTTAAGCCCCCAATGGTTGCAGCCCAGTCAAGAAGGGAGGCCTGCGCATTACCCCGGTCCCTGGGGAGAACCAATGAAGAATGGGGAAACGTTCAGGATGAAGACGGAGGGCTGAGACAGATGAAATGGTGGGTAACTCAAAAGTGGAAGCTTGGCAAACAAGAAAGAGATGATCTGGACTCTGGAATGAGGAGTGTGTTACATCAGTGGGATAGACTGGAGGTGCGAGAGTCAGTGCTATATCGTAAGAGGCAACAGCCAAAAGATATGGAAGTAAGGTGGCAAGTTGTCATCCCAGGAAGAATGGCTCAAGAAGTAGCTAAAGAAGCCCACGAATTTGGAGCGCACTTCGGCCCCACAAAGACCTTCCAATGGTTACAGCGGTATGTGTATTGCCCCCGATTGGAGTTGGTGGTGGAAGAGGTTTGCCGGCAATGTCAAGTATGTGACCTCATTAAGAGTACCGAACAGAGTGCACCCATCCAGACCATATAAACTAAGGAACCGCTAGAAGTCTTGATGATCGACTATCTCCTCGTGGGACACTCGGCCCGGGGGCTGCAATACTGTTTGGTGATGACCGATCATTTCTCTAAGTTCGCAGTAATCACTCCGACTAGAGATCAGACTGCGGAATCGGCAGCGCGAGCCATCTGTCAAGACTTCATCCGGGTGTATGGGTGCCCAAAGCGCATCCACTCCGACCAAGACGCACGTTTCCAAGGCAAGGTGATGGAAGAATTGTATCGTATGTATGGCATCGAGCGGTCCCGGACCACCCCTTACCACCCTCAAGGCAACGGAGCTTGTAAACGCTTCAACCGAATCTTACTTCAAATGCTGAGAATGTTGGAGGAGGATAAGAAGGCGTGTTGGCCAGACTATCTGCCGGAATTGGTCTGGACCTACAACAATCGGGCCCACTCCACCACGGGTTATACCCCTGATCTACTGTTGTTTGGAAGAGCTGGACGAGAGATCATTGAGCTGAATTTGGAACAGCCAGAGGAGCTGATGGAGCGAACTGTCAACTCGTGGGTGAAAGAGCATCGACAACGATTGCAAACGATACGGCAGTTGGCGGGTCAACAGCTGCAAGAAAAAGAACATACGGGCCGCAAACCGACTCAAGAGTTACCGCTCCAACCTGGAGACCGAGTATTAGTCAGAGAGAAACGCTCCAAGGGAAAACTAAGTGAGAGATGGGAAGTACAGCCGTACAAAGTTATCGAGCGAGTGTATGCTAATTGCCCAGTCTACAAGGTACAGATTGAGACTGGCCTTGAGTACTTCACAGAAATATGCTGCGGCCTTGCTAGTCTGAGGTCTGTTCTACGCCATTGTCACCAGAAGGCGCTACTCCACTTCCTGAATCTGTCATGCCTGATGGTGAAATTGATGATGAGTGGTGGACCGTCCCTGACACAGTAGGGGGTCCTCAGCCGCACAGAGACGGTAATCCCATGGATGTACCAGTGCCGTCACGTGAGGACGAGACCAGACAAGAGCTCACAATGGCTCCTGCAGCAAGTGTTCCTCTGGAAGATAGTCAAGCCTTGCCTGACAGCCAAGAGCTTCGGAGATCCCAGAGGTCTAATGCAGGGGTTCCACCAGTCCGATATGTAGAACAGTGTGCTCTGTCTGTTTTTACACCTTTGTTGCCTCCTCTATAGGTGCTGTTTCCGCATTGCACGTTCCTCCATTACACTTTGACCCTGATGCTGTGATGACTGAGGACGACCATCATTAAGAAGGGAGGGATGTAAGAGGGTGGTGCTGTTATGGACAGTAAGGAACAAGCTGTCACTTTAAGCGACTGCACCCCCTTGTCTGGCGTGATGGAATGTTCTGCTTCTCCCCTGCAATAATCGTTGTAATGAGCTAGTCTGTGCAGAGTGCAGGTGTGGAGCTGGAGCAGCGTGTGTGAGGTGAGGCTGCTGCAGAGGACTTTTTGTGCTGATAGCTGAAAGAGAGAACTGTGTCCTGTTATAGCTGCAAGAGAGCCACGAAGATACAGAGAAAGGGATTTACAGTTTCCAGGAGCATCCCTAGGATCCAGAAGCAAGAAGACCACGTTTCACAGAGCTGACAGAAAGCCGTGCGCACCACCATATTAGACTGCTGGGGCCCCCCTGGGACTGGACCTGATTCTCCAACATCACCGTGAGTCTGTTCCTGTTTGGTGCACCTGTTAGGGCCTAGTGTAGGCTTCAATAGTCAGTACACGGGAGCTGTGTGGCCTACTTAGTACAGGCCAGGGAGGTTATATGTAGAGTAGCATCATCACTTGTTTATTGTTTATATTTGCTTGTTAGACATATTTTGAGTCTGTTATAGCTGGAGCACCGTGCTATTTTACGGAAAAGATAAAGTTTATTACTCTTGTAAATTGTCTGTTGCCATTGTATACCCATTTGCATCTTCCTCATTCCCTTCCTTCCAATAAATCTACCCTTTGTTGTTTGCACCTCATCTTGTGTACAGTAGTCTTCCTGCACGGTGGTGGCCCCCCGGCCATCGCTTCATCTCCGTGGACACACGGTCCGTGAAAACACGCTGACATGTGCAGAGACACATTTATTTTACTGTGTCTACGTGAGTCAGTGTCTCCGATACGTGAGGAAACTGTCACCTCACGTACTGGAGCCACTGACCTGTGAAAGCGGCCTCACTCACTGCTGCAGACACTTTTCATACATTACAAGGAGGTGGACCCCACTGTATACACAAATCTATCCCAAATCTTTATAAAGTCTGCAAATTCACCCATGGACCTAGCCAACTATACACAGCCTGTGGACACCGCACCCCTTCCCTCACAGGTGGAGCGGCAGCAGCGGTCTCATCGTCTGCAGCCTGTCTTGTCTTCACTGCCTCCTCCACGTGCTCTGCTGCGCTCCCGCCTTCTCGGCCAGAAATCATAACAAGCGGATCACGTGACCGGCCAGACACGTGACCGGCACCAGCCTCAGGCGCCCAGTGACAGTTCGGAGGCCGCACTTCGCTCTCGGCGGGAATTGTTTTGAAAGTCCCCGGATCTCAGGAGCGGCGGCATGGCGCGGGCACAGGCTGTCGAGGAGCAGCGGGCAGACATGGCGGGGGACCTGTTAGTGTCGCTGGAGCAGCAGAGTGTGGAGCTCGGGAGACTGGCGCTGAGCAGAGCTCACAAGCCGGAGCCCGCGGTCAGCACACTGCTCCTGCTGAAGTAAGTGTCCGGAGAACTACAAGTCCCAGCTGTTCTGTCAGTGCCAGCACAGGACCCGGAGAAGGCTGTGTGCACACTCGGCGTCTGTGTGATTCCTCCTGGAGGGTGACCTAGATGTGAGCCCCTGATGGAGGCGGGAGCATTGCCCGGGGACATGATGGGAAATAGTGGGGTCTCCTGCTGTCATGTCATGATGTTAAAGGGGTCGTCCAGTTCTATCCTCGGGGTGGGTGATCAGTATGGGTCCTGGTGGCGCCCCCACTGAGCAGCAGGTAGTACAGGTAGCTGCAGGGCGTAGACGCGGTGCGGATCCGCATGTAGCGGTGCAGTGCGGTTCTGCTCAGTGGTCGCATCCGGCGCTGATCGCTGCCTCTGGGGTCACCAGTGTCATAGAATTGGAAAACCCCTTTAACTAAGCTGTGCTGCTCCAGTTAGGCTATGTGCGGATTTGCTTGTAGAAATTTCCGGGCGTTTTCTGCATCTCTTGGCAGCAAACACTGTGAAAATTCTTCGCTTTTTTTATGCGGATTTGTATGAGGATTTGTTAGCTACATATAGATATACTATTTAAAAAGAAAAAAAAAAGTGATATAATTTCCTTGTTCATCTCTGTTGTTGTGCTTCAACCAAGATGGGCAGTGGGTATTATTCTATATTCTCCGCACATTCACTCTTCTTCCTTCTGACATCATTTCCTTTGACAAATCTGCTGCATTGTTGGCACCAAATCCGCAGTAAATCTGCAGCAAATCCACAAACCTTTTCTGCGTTTTTGCTGCAGATTTGAGTGAGTCAATGGGTGGAAAATGCTGCAGAGCCATGAAAAGAATTGACATGCTGCAGAAAATCAAATGCTGCGAATAAGGGTATGTGCACACGTTGCGGATTTCCTGCGGAAGTGATTTACAGTACAATGTAAATCAATTGGAAAAAATGGTGTGCTAATGGTGCGGAAAATTCCGCATGGGAAACGCAGCAGATTCAAAAAAGGACCATGTCACTTCTCTTTGAGGATCTGCAGCGTTTCTGCACCCATTGACTTTCATTGTGTCAGGCCAATCTGCAGCAAACCCACAGATGTAAAAAAGAGCTGCGGATGTGCCTGCGAGAAACGCTGCAGATCGGGAGGGGGAAGAGTGTGCGCGGAGAAAATGTGCGGGTGTTTGTATGCACCTGTGGGTGTGTGTAGGCAGGCATCGTCCGATGGGACTACTAGTCCCATTCGGCTATGCCTGCTACAGTGACAGCTAGCCAGGTGATGGGACACTATAGTCCTATCATCCGGCTACTGTGTTCAAGTGTGAAAAAAAACAAAGCAAAACGCACACATATAGACATACAGTACATACAACACACAGTACTTACTCACCACACAGCTAATCCCCGAGACCATCAATCACCTGTAAGAAATATAAAAATAATAAACCAACAATATACTCCCTGATACGCAGTAATCCGTGTAATAAAAAGTGTCCCGTGGTGAGCTGTTACATAGGCAGATGCGACCGCTTTCCAGGGGCTCTGGTGATACAATGATGGAAGGTATCCTTCCGCACTGTATCCCTCCGCCGCTGTGAGTACAGTATAATTCATACTGTCACTTGCGGCACAGCTGCGTGGGAAAATTCTCACGCAGCAGTGCCGTAAAGTGAGAGCAATGAACTCATTGAACCCTCAGTGATAACACTGCAGGAGCCATTGTCTCCTGTCAGTGTGTCACTGGACGCCTATAGAGCTGTCACATCACCTGATGTGACAGCTCCATAGGGGAGATCGTCGTGGGACACTCGTTATTAATTGGACTGCGTCGGACCAGGGAGTATACGGTTGTTTTTTTATTTTTTTGCAGGTGATTGATGGCTTCGTGAAATTAGGTGTGGTTGTAAGTATGGTGAAATTAATGGGAATCTGTCACCCCAAAAATTGTATATGAGCTAAGGCCACCGGCATCAAGGGCTTATCTACAGCATTCTGTAATGCTGTAGATAAGCCCCCGATGTAACCTGAAAGGGAAGAAAAACAGGTTATATTATACTCACCCAGGGGCGGTCCCAGCTCGCTTTGGGTCCAATGGGTGTCGTGGTCCAGCACCTCCTATCTTCATACGATGATTTCCTCTTCTTGTCTTCCTGCCGTGGCTCCGGCGCAGGTGTACTTTATCTGTCCTGTTGAGGGCAGAGCAAAGTACTGCAGTGGGCAGGCGCTGGGCCTCTCTGACCTTTCCTGGCACCTGTGCCCTCAATAGGGCAGACAAAGTACACCTGTGCCGGAGCCGCAGCAGGAAGAGGATGTCATACTATGAAGATGGGAGGCATCGGACCGGTCTGCACCGGGACCGCCCATCGGACCCGAACAGGACCGGGACCGCCCCTGGGTGAGTATAATATAACCTGTTTTTCTTACCTTTCAGGATACATCTGGGGCTTATCTACAGCATTACAGAATGCATTACAGAATGCTGTAGATAAGCCCCTGATGCCGGCGGCCTTAGGTCATATACGATTTTTGGGGTGACAGATTCCCTTTAAGAATATTAAAATACTTTCTCTAGTCACCTTCCACGACGGCATATGGAGGTTGTCTCTTTGCCCTAATGGGGAACAGGAAACACAGAGAGGTTTAAAAGGACCTCCCACCTCCCACCTGCCAGTGTCTTTCCTGTTCCCCATGGGACAGGGAGAGGTCTCCAGGTGCTGTTGTGGCCGGCGACTGCGGTACCTTTGTGCAGGCTCTGCCTGTTATAGCCGGGCAGCTGATGGTCGCGCTCCGCTTCCTCCCGTCGTCCTGCTATGCAGGTGCCTCAGGGACCCCCTCCCGGCCTTCCCGCGCCCCCACGAGGGCAAAGCAGGCCTGGGATCCCTCGCCGGGCTCCTCCATGAGCTGCTCAGCGTTCTCCCCCTCCATTGCCGGCTCGGCGTTCCGGATGTGACGTCGGCGTTCTCGCGCGTCACTTCCGGTCCTTCGTTCTCCTGGAGGCCGCTTCTTCCGGGTTCGCCGGCCGGCGTGTCGGACTGATGGCGTCCCCTCACATGGATCCCGGAGGGGGAGGGGGAACTGTTGATTGCTGGAGGCAGGTGCGGACAGCGTTCTTATACCCTGCTGAACCACCACTGAGGTAAGACTATTTTTCCCAGTATGGATGGTTCCTTGTGCCCTGCATCTGCGGAGCCCAGCGCTACCCCTGCTACAGTAAGTGTTTTGCAGGGATAGGATCCGGGAGGTAGTACCTATAGGGGGTTTAATGTCCTCACTCCCCTCTCCCTTGTCATTTCAGGGAGAGAAGTCTGCCCCTAAAGCCGCTATTAAAAAGAAGTGCCCAGTCTGTTCTACTAAATTCCCTCTTAACTGGGACAAAAGACTCTGCCAGCCATGTACTGACAAGATTGTAAAAGCTGAGCAACCATCTCTGCTGGATGAAATTCGCTCCTTAGTAATACAGGAGGTGCAATCTTCGTTAGCAGCTTTTACTACTCCTCCACCTCCGCCACCACATTCCCCAGCTAAAAAGAGAAAAATTCAGGTGGTCGAATCGGACTCTGATTCAGACCTCTCTCATACTTCATCTGTGGGCTGGGAAGATCCTGTATCACCTAAAGCTGAGGTCAGGAAATACCTCTTTTCCTCAGATTATATTGAGGATTTCGTATCTGCTGTCCGTAATACTATGGGCCTAGAAGAGGAATATGAACCACAGTCCGTACAGGATCAGATGTTTGGTGGACTCAGATCGGAGAAGAGAGTGGGGTTCCCGGTGCACGCTAACATCGTTAGTATGATTAATCAGGAATGGGAACAGCCTGAGAAACGCCTCACTACCCCTGCAGAAATGAAGCATAGATTTCCTCTAGAGGGTGAAGTAATCAAATTGGACATTCCAAAGGTTGATGTGCAGGTGGCTAGAGTCGCCAAAAGAACAGCACTCCCTTTTGAGGATTCTTCACAATTAAAGGATCCTATGGACAGAAAGATTGAAAGTCTCCTAAAGAAATCTTGGGAAACTTCTACGTCTATCCTTAAGGCCAATGTCGCTTCCACTTGTGTTGCCAGGGCCCTCTCCTGCTGGTTGGAGAAATTAGAGTCTCATATATCTCAGGGTACCCCGAGAGGTGAGTTATTAGATTCACTTCCCATCCTGCATAGAGCCTCTGGGTTTCTGGCTGACGCTTCTCTAGAATCTGTTAGAGTGGCTGCCAGATCTCTCGTACTCTCCAACTCTGCTAGAAGAGCCCTCTGGCTTAAAATATGGAGCGGTGATATCACCTCAAAGGCCAAGTTGTGTGCTATACCCTTTAAGGGAGATTATGTTTTCGGTCCGGCCTTAGACGATATTCTTGACAAGGCTACTGACAAGAAAAAGGCACTCCCGGAGCAAAAACAACCGAGAAAACGGTTTTTTCGTGCCCCACAGTCTCAGCCCCCTCAAAGAGGGAAAGGCAAAACCGGCAGGTGGAGTTACGCAAAAGGTAGAGGGAAAAATATTTTTGTCCCCCAGCAGCAGCAGCAACAGTCCCAACAGGACAAGCAATGACTCCGACCCGGTAGGGGGGAGACTCTCGAAATATGTGGGTCAGTGGGAAAATATCACCAGTTCCCACTGGGTCCTCAATGTCATCAAGGAGGGCCTATTAATAGAGTTAATTTCTTCCCCCCCTCAGGGTCTAAAAATTACTACCCTGCCGACTTCAAGAGATCACAGTTTATTGACTCTAGGTCTCAGGGATCTTATGAAATCAAATGTGATCTCCCCAGTTCCACTTTTGGAACAGGGAAAAGGACATTATTCCCGGCTGTTCTTAGTACCCAAACCCTCAGGGGATGTAAGAATTATTATAAACCTAAAGGGTCTAAACCAACATGTGAAATATCGCAAGTTCAAGATGGAGTCTGTAAGATCTGCAATTCCTCTGATAGGACATCACTCCTTTATGGCAACCATCGACCTAAAGGATGCATATTTTCACATCCCTATCCACCCGAGACACAGAAAATACCTCAGGTTTGCGATACAGGGGAGTCATCGTGTGGAGCACTATCAGTTTGGAGTCCTTCCCTTCGGCATTTCCTCAGCACCAAGAGTATTCTCCAAAATCATGGCAGAAGCAGTGTCATTTATCCGGAGTCAAGGTGTCTGCATAGTGCCCTACCTGGACGATCTCCTGATAGTAGCCCCCACCGAGATGACCCTGATGTCCCATGTGTCAACCACTTTGGAGATATTGAAGTCTCTGGGTTGGATTCCAAATATGAAGAAATCACAGCTTCAACCCTCAAAAACCAGAAAGTTCTTGGGTGTGGTTCTGGACTCAGCAAAACAGATGTCCTTTCTCCCAGACGATCACAGGCTACCATTAGTAGCAAAAGTCAGAAGATTCAAGGAGACGAGATTTCCTACTCTTCGGGAGGGAATGTCTCTCTTAGGCTCCATGACAGCCTGCATACAATCAGTGGCTTGGGCTCAAGCTCACTCGAGAATTCTTCAAACCCACATTCTAGACAGATGGGATGGTCGTCCTGGCACTCTAATAAAAAGGATTCACACACCCGGTCGAGTGAAAGCATCCTTAACATGGTGGATGAATTCCACAAACCTCCTGAAAGGTGTAAGTTGGATTCAGCTTCCGCTAGTCACAATCAAGACAGATGCCAGCAGGAGGGGCTGGGGAGCCATAATAAATCATGTTCCTTACCAAGGTCTTTGGAACCAGTCAATCAGCAACAAATCGTCAAATTTCAGAGAACTCAAAGCTGTGGAAGAGGCCCTGTTGGCAGCAAGCCGTCAGATTTCTGGTCAACATGTCCAGATCTATTCAGACAATATGACCACGGTGGCTCATATCAAGCACCAGGGCAGTACAAAAATCCTCAGTCTGAAAAAGATCTCCGCTCGAATTTTTTATTGGGCCGAAAAACACTTGCTGTCCCTGACGGCAATTCACCTAAAAGGGACTGCAAATATTCAAGCAGATTACCTGAGTCGCCAGGACATTCATCCTGGCGAATGGAGCCTGGATCTTCAGACGTTCAATATGCTAGTTCAAAAGTGGGGTCTTCCAGAGGTCGACCTCTTTGCCTCTTACCAGAACACAAAAGTCAAAACCTTCTTTTCCTTGAACCCAAGAGGCAATCCCAGAGGTCTGGATGCCCTAGTCCAAGATTGGCACTTCCAGCTTGCCTACGCATTTCCGCCAATCCCAATCCTGGCGAAGGTTCTAAGGAAGATACGATCAGAAGGGACTCCGACTATCTTGATAGCTCCTTTTTGGCCCAAGAGAAGTTGGTTCAACTTGGTCATCCAACTACAAGTGGATGGACCGGTAATATTACCTCAAAAGAACAATCTCCTCTCTCAGGGTCCTATTCTCCACGCAGACCCTCAGAAATGGAACTTAGCAGCGTGGTTACTGAAGCCCACGTGTTGAAAGCAAAAGGTCTATCGGACCCCGTCATAGCTACTCTCCAAAAGTCGAGAAAGCCAGTAACCAACGCCATATACAACAAAATATGGAAAAAGTTTTCGTCTTTTTGTTTACCTAACCTTCCAGACCCTCTCAAGCCTAATATACCTAACATCTTAGATTTTTTACAAAAAGGCTTAGAAATGGGTCTTAGGCCCAGTACTCTCAAAGTCCAGGTCTCGGCACTTAGCTCCTTTTTTGATCAAGATCTAGCAGGTCATCGCTGGATCAAAAGATTCTTAACATCAGCAACTAGGATGAATCCTAGAAAACAGATAATAGTTCCCCCATGGGATCTTAATGTGGTGCTTCAAGGTCTTACAGGCCCGCCTTTTGAACCTTTGTCCTCCTGCTCTCTTCAAAATCTTGCCTATAAAACTGTGTTTTTGGTAGCCATAACTTCGGCTAGAAGAGTGGGTGAACTACAAGCCTTATCTATAAGAGAGCCGTATCTTCTAGTGAGAGATGACTCAATAGTACTTCGTCTAGATCCTTCTTTTCTTCCGAAGGTAGTCTCTGATTTTCATCGTTCCCAAGAGATTGTTCTACCAACCTTTTGCCATAATCCTGCAAATTCGGAAGAAAGAAGATTCAACACTCTGGACGTCCGACGTATTGTGCTGCAATACTTAGATCAGACCCGTGCTTTCAGAATCGATCATAACCTCTTTGTCCATCCCTCTGGGCAAAATAAGGGTAAAAAAGTAGCTAAAAGTACCATTGCTACATGGATCAAAAAGGCTATAACGGAAGCCTACCTTGCTCAAAACAAAATACCTCCAGTAGGGATCAAGGCCCATTCAACAAGATCTACGTCAGTCTCCTGGGCAGAAAGAGCAGGTGCATCCCCAGAGCAGATCTGCAGGGCAGCAACGTGGTCTTCACTTCATACTTTCTCTAAACATTACAGATTAGATGTATTGTCCAATAAGGACTTAGTCTTCGGCCGTAAAGTTCTGCAGGCCGTTGTCCCTCCCTAGTGCCAAATTAGTTGGTATTCCTCCATATGCCGTCGTGGAAGGTGACTAGAGAAAATAGAATTATTCTTACCGTTAATTCGGTTTCTAGGAACCTTCCACGACGGCACTAATTTCCCACCCGATACATATTCCTGGACTAGTTCTGGGATTCAGAAGGTAAACCGGTGCTATGGTTTCAGTTGTAAGTCACTGGCAGGTGGGAGGTCCTTTTAAACCTCTCTGTGTTTCCTGTTCCCCATTAGGGCAAAGAGACAACCTCCATATGCCGTCGTGGAAGGTTCCTAGAAACCGAATTAACGGTAAGAATAATTCTATTTTTTTTCTGGCTGTGTCTTTTAACTCTTTTTTACTTCTATAGGATTAGTATTGGATAGGTCTCTTTTTGACGCTTCTCCATTACTAACCGGACTTAATATCACCTTACAATCAAAGGTGACATTAACCCCTTATTACCCCATATGCCACCACTACAGGGCAGTGGGAAGAGAGAGGCTAAGTGCCGGAATTGGCGCATCTTAAAATGCACCATTTCTGGGGTGGCTGGGAGCTGGTATTTGTAGCCAGAGGGGGCCAATATTCATGGTCCCTCTCTAGGCTGTGGATGTCAGCCCGCAGCTGTCTGCGTAGCCTTTCTGGTTATAAATTATAGGGGGAACCCATGTCATTTTTTGGGAGGGGGGAGAGTCCCCCTGTTTTAATAGCAAGTAAAGGCTAAATATACAGCTGCGGGCTGATATTCATAGTCTGGGAAGCTCCATGGGTATTAACCCCTTCCCAGGCTATAAACATCGGTCCCCAGTCGCTGGCTTTCCCACTCTGGACATGAAAATTGTGCGGGAGCCCACGCAATTCCCATTTTTTTAAAATTAAGCATAATGCGTTAGGCCGGGGTAACACTTGCGAGAAACTCGCACGAGTCTCACACCTCAGTACCTGGCACTTGGGACCGGAGTGTGCGGCTGCATGTAGTTCTATGCAGCTGAACGCTCTGCTCCCAGTGCCGGGTATTGAGGTGTGAGACTCATGCGAGTTTCTCGCTAGTGTGACCCCGGCCTAATGCAGATTTTGTGTGTGTGTTTGTCTTTAACTCTTTATGTACCATTTTATTATGTTCATTACTAAACATCGGGCTTGGTATTACCGTATCTATATTTCTATCTATAGATCTATCTGTGTGTGTGTAAATATTCTTCAATGGAGTATGTAAATGAAGAGGTTGGACAAGAAATGACATCACAATTTTTTTTTTGTTCAATAATTAGATCTTTATTTAGCTTTCAATAACGCATACAAATCCGCATGAAAAAAACGCATCAAATCCGCACCTGCGTTTTCTGGCAAGAGAGGAAGAATCTGCACAGAAAATTCCACAGCACAGGCAAATCTGCAACGTGTGCACATACCCTAAGGACGGGATTTCCACATCATGTGCACAACAATTCAGGATTGTCATTGATTAACTTTTGCTTTAGTAATCACTTGCGTTTTTGGTTCACTTCCACGCAGAAAAAACGCTGCAGAAACGCAACAAATCCGCATCGTGGGCGCACAGCCTAACAAACAACATAAAACAACTAAAGTCCACGAGTGTGAACCCAGCCCAAGGGTTTAAGAGCAACGAGTTCTCCAGGATTTCGAAAAACATGGATGCATTTTTCCAAGAAGGGCGCCACACCTGCATACAGGTTGTGTCTGGTATTGCAGCACCTTTCCTTTTGAAGTAAATGGAGCAGGGCTGCAATAACTTACACAGCCTGTGTTTAGAAGTAAAATCAGCCATGTTTTTCTAATTCTGAAGAGCGCATTTAATGGGGTTACCCACTACTCTCACAACCCCTTCTCAATCCCTGTGTTTTCCCCTTGTAAAATAATAGCGCCCATACTCGCCTCTAGCGCCGTTCCAGCAGTGTGGGCATTGTGTGAGGACTCCAGAAGTGTGCGCTGCGGCTCGCTCAATTCTTCCAGAGGTATGTGATACCCCCAAAGGCAAGGTGAGAAAAGCCAGCGCTGATTGGCTGCAGGGATTGACTGACATAATGATGTCATGCCATCCCCGGGAGAGCCAGTGTCTGCATCAGAGGGGAGTATGACATTTTTTTTTTACAGGGGAGAAACATGGGGATTGAGAAGGAGTGGTCTGAGTAGAGGACAACCCCTTATAAGCACCCAACACTTGATGCATGGATGGCCATGGTGTAACCCCAGCAGCCATAATTTGGGTCTTTGGACCTGTGAGAATGTGCTGATCTCTGCTGTCGCTTCTTCATCTTCATGAGATCACTCCTAAAAACACAAGAGAAGTTACTGTATCAGTTCCTGTCTGTTTTTTCCCCCAGAGAACTGAAAAAATTGAAGCAGCAGAAGTTTGATCTGGAGACCAGGATTAGAGCAGGTATTGTGTGTGCACGGCAGCAGTTACACCGTATCACTGTATATACTCCGCAACGCCCTTCATATGCTTCTGCCACATTTACCTTCTCTGAATAAGGTTTGGGCATGATTTCCCAATTGTATGTTATTTCTGCTTCCTGTCAGTGAATGGAACATTCAGGTTTCCACCAAGAGACTGTGCAGACCAACACTTCAGTCATTCAATAGCATTCAGTCCGGCCATCCTGTGTTGTGACTCTGGGCCGATGCACTTATTACCCCGATTCCCTGCAAGAAACTAAGAAGAGGACAGAGACTTGTGATGCGGCTGCTGACCTGTTTGGTTCAGAGGATTTAGACTACCGGTTGATCACTGTCTGAGCTGTGGGAAGTGTTAGCCGTAAAACAATATATATCTTTTTTATTTTTAACTGACCGCTGTGTTCATTTGCCGGAAGCAGACATGTGCAGCATCCAAAGCACTGCCGATTCCTGAATTTGTGTATCAAAATATTAAATTAATATACCCATATGTTAAAAATGAATAAAAAAATCAACATGGGCAGCATGGTGGTTCAGTGGTTAGCACTGTTGCTTTGCAGCGCTGGGGTCCTGGGTTCAAATCCCACCAAGGACAACATCTGCAAGGAGTTTGTATGTTCTCTCCGTGTTTGCGTTGGTTTCCTCCGGGTTCTCCGGTTTCCTCCCACATTCCAAAGACATACTGATAGGGAATTTAGATTGTGAGCCCCATCAGGGACAGTGATGATAATATGTGCAAACTGTAAAGCGCTGCAGAATGTTAGTGCTATATAAAAATAAAGATTATATTTTGGTATTACTGTATCCATACTGACCTGAATGATTTGCAGCTGTTAGCCTCAACACGTGGGGATTGCCCGCTTTCTATTCAATCCCCACATGTGTTGAGGCTATCTAAAAGCCGCAAATGATGCAGACTTGAACATAATTTACGAGCACTCCCAGATGCTCAGATAACACCTGAGCATGTTCGGCTAAGGTGTTATCCGCGCACGTTCCCTCATCACTAATTAACACCAACGATCCTCTTGCGCCTGCCAGGTCTAGACACCTGTTATCTTGTGCTAAAGTTTGTTGATGACTGGCAATAAAACATTGGCATACTGAATATTGCAAAGGAATATTTAAGCGCTAAATCGCATTGCAAAGTCCCCCAAAAATTGTAAAATCAAATACTTAAAATGCTCAAATGTACACAGTAAAAAAATGACACCATAATTAAAAACATCACATGTTGAAAATGGGCTGGATCCTGAAAATATTGAATTGTTTTCTAGCATCTTGTATCCTGGATGTTTTGCCTCCTAAAGTCCCAGTCCTTCTGGGTGTCAGTTCTTTGGGGTCTTTGGTAGTTGTATGGCGGGATAGTGAATCTGATTGTGTACTATGGCCTCTATTTATTCTTTTTTTACTTTGCAGAGGAACTTTCAACTGATGATATCGCCCCAGAACACCTCACCATAGAAAAGCTGACTGAGATGTAAGCGATTTCCCTGCAGCCATTTGTGTTCTTACAGGACAACCCCCCCCCCCATGACTATATATACATACGTGTGTTGTAGAAGGACAAGCGCCGAGCACTACAGACTCCACTTACATCTCCAGCACTGCTAGGTTTACAGTGTAACTACTTCTGCATCGGAGGTCAGCGCTGCCAATTACATTGACCCCACATTTCTGCGTGAATAATATCTGCCAATCATGCGTGGGTCCCCGTGGGTGTTGGGTGGTAATGTCCTCTGCACCGCTTACCTCTGATTCTTTTCTGTAAATCCCTTTAATTTCTGGAGGAGGATAATGTGCATACTCAGAGCGTAAACGGACTCATTCTCGTGCAAAATGTAGGTTAGGGACATCAAACAATCGTCCCACCCCTTCTACTACATCATATGGGCGTCACGTGGCCAAAATTGACAGCCCCTCTGTAGCACTTGCATTCTTCATTCAGCTGTGGTATGATCAGACCATGTCCCTGTACGGTCAGACACTGCCATTACACCGTACCCAGCAGGGGCACATTTATAAGATTATCTCAGCACAGGAACATTTTGTGTAAACCCGTCCAATTGTGGAAATTATTATTATTCCAAGATCTAATGATTAAAATGATCTTTTGTTCGTGGTTAAACCCCTTTAAGACCATTCTATATTTTACAGAATAAAATATTTTCTGCTTATATAATTGTGATTTGAATATAGGCATAAAGGTTTGGGAATAATCAATTACCCATAGCAAAGATCAGGCCGATCATATAACTGACTGTTTTTTTTGTTTTTGTTTTTTTTAATACAGAATTGAAAAATTAAAAAATGAGATTAAAAAGGAGAAGGTTGCGCACCATAATAACTCGCTGTTACTACGAAGGCAAGTGTCATCTCTGCTCTGTCTGTCATTGCATTCACATATTGTGACCTAGAATTAAGTCAGTAAGCAAACGGGTAGAGCGATTATTTTTTTATTAGTGAGGTGGCCTTTCCCATGTTAATTAGTGATGGTATATCGTTGGCATATGCCATCACTATACTCATTGTGGAGTCGATTTTTCGAGCCCCCTGTGATGGTGTGGCGGGGCATCTCCTATTAAACTTTCCCCTGGACAAATGTTCTCTTGACCGCCTGACTATGGAGGGATATTCAACAAGCCCATTCCCTTCAAGGGGACAGAGCTGCAAAATCAGTGGGAGTCCCAGAAATCTGACCATCACCAACCATAAAGTGTTGGCCTACCCTATAGATTTGGCAATTTGGAGGAAGATTTTAACCAAAATCTGATAATTCTTTGTTGCTTTCACCTTCAGCCGTGCTGGGATACCAGGATACATCAGCATCATTAAAGATTGGCACAAGAGTCAGAACAGAATGACTGACAATTCAATTGAGGCTAAGGGTGCTTCCACGTTGCGTTTTTGTCACACGCTACTCTGTCCCAGCACAGCTTACGTGTGACCCTCTTCTCCCCCGCCCCTCAAAAAAAACACCTCACTTCAAATGCACATCAGCGTACATTCACCCTGTCGGCACTAGTCTATAGCCCCGTCAGTGCGTTACGGGGGGGAGTCTGCCATAAGCCCTGATGGGTCCACTGAAAGGGTGCTTTTACATGTTTCATTTTCTTGTATGGCTAATGTAGCTCTGCCCAGCTTGCTATGTGTAAGTGTGACTGTTGTTCATTATAAGGTTCGATATCTGCGCTTTACACAACCATGAAGAACTTGGTAAAGGGCATAACTGCATTAACTATGAAGTATCAAAACAAACATGGTAAATTGAATCATAACAAAGAATAAGGATGAAATATATTACAGTATAAGGATGAACTCACTTTGGGGATACAGAACGGAGGGTGGTCTCCTGCCCCGTACCTCGCCGCCCCATTTATCTATGAGCCCATGCATCGCAGTCTGTACTTAGACTGTCAGATACAGATGTCTGAATTCGGCCTTTACACTATTTACTTGTGTATTTTATTTTGCTTTTAATTATTGACATATTCATTACCAATTTATCTTTCCTACAGGCTGCAGATATACAATGCGATACGTAATAAGTTATCAGAGAAGACCCCAGAGTCCCAGTAAGTGTTACTGCCGGGCACTTCTGCTGCAGGGTCTGGGGGTTTTCTGTATTTGCAGGTTGGACTATTGAGACTATTCAGGTTGTGTATTTGCACTTGACCGATGTAATTAGATGGTAGATCTCCTAATCCTTTCTCCAGTGCTCAGTGTAAGGGAGGGCACATACAGTGTCGGCAGTGTATGGGATGGCCGCAGTGCTACTGGTTTACACACTGTACAGTATCCTAGTTTGCTGTTAGATGCAATAGAGAGCGGAGTACACTCTTTGCATTTTGGGAAATGCTGGATGGATGATTCTCGCCATGTTTTTTAGGATGATATACGAGACCATGAAGCACACTAGAGGTCTTTGTGATCAAATACAAGCGTTAAAGAAGGTAAGACATTACCAAGGAGCATCTGAGCTGTCCTAAGAGGTTTTTTGATATTTTCTGTCTAAAGTTGTATTGGGATGTTGCAATTGAGGCGCTCTAAAGTACCTGAGGTTTTCCATCGATTTGTCAGTTTTTGCCACGTTCCAGTTTTCAGCCTCAACATCTGAATGCCCCCTAACCCCTTAACGACCGCCTATACGCCTTTTCTCTATCGCCTCATTGGGGGTCACAGGAAACCATGGGTGTATGCTGCTGCCACTAGGAGGCTGACACTATGCAAATAAAAAGTTAGCTCCTCCTCTGTAGTGTACACCCCTACCGACAGGAAGAAGGATATTCAGTTTAGCTTAGTGTCAGTAGGAGGTGGACACGGGTCTTTCACTAGACCCTTATCTACCTCAATGTGCGTCGTTCCCTTTCAGCTGTCTGGCGGGATACAGGGTGAATAGTCACACCTGTAGTCCCATAATACGGACTATGAGTACGGCGTGTACTGCCACCCCGTATCCTCACAGGTCTGCCAGCAGGACCCCAGCCCTAACACAGAAGCGTGTTTAGGAGATCCTAACAGGTCCTAGCTCCGTCTCCCACCCGCTCGCCCACCAGAGCCTGTCGGCTGGAGGAGACGAGTACGTCCACCAACGGTCTTCATTCTGGACGTCCGACTCATTCCCTGGTTTATCAGGTACCTCTCTTTCCAGGGTTCTTCTGATCAGCCGACGTGGGATGAAGGAGGTGAGTATTTTAGCCCCCCTTTCCATGTTTGAGGTCACAGGGCCACTGCTTGTGCTGAAGTTCTCTGTGCGGAGGGTGGGGAGGGGGGGGTAGACTACGCAGACTGTTAGGCCGCAGCTTCTTCTATCCAGCCTGCGCTCCAGGTGCTTAGTCACCTTGCTGGACCGGCTCAGTTTCTGACCAGAGAAGCATTTTCCCAGGGGCATTGCTTCCCAGGCGGGGGTTAACTGCTACGCCAGCGCGGTAGTCTTTGCTGGCATCCGCGCTGCACCTTATATGATCTGCGGCCACCGGTTTCTAATTTAGGCCCCGGCTTCTTTCTGGGCCTAGTCCGGCGACGCGACTCCGCCCCCTCCTTCCTTCCTTCGGGCGGGCTTTTCTCCCGCTCGGCGAGCTCCGCCCACCGGCGCCATCTTTGTCCTCCCGGACCACTCGTTTAGCCCCGCCCACTCCTCCCAACATGGAGAGCGGCTCTCCTGCTGCGCTTAGCTCCTTCTTGGTCTCTCGGGCCGGGACGGGTTTTGCAGCCGGCTCAGCCCGCAACCAGCGCAATACAGGAACGCTGGGCTGAGTCTCCTCTTAGTCAGGCGAGGGTCTTTTCCAGCATGTTGGTCCATTTTGCTTATGGCGTGACAGGATTTACCCTCTGGGAGGTCCCTCACAGCTTGTCTTCCGAGGTTTTCCGTCAGTTTGGCTCCAACTTGAACCAATTATTAAGAAGGTCATCGGAGGGACGAGTTCGCTTCTTCCTCAAACTAAACCTCGTTGTTCTCCTGGGACCGCATGTGCTTTCCTTTATTTTATGAAAGCCTTTATCCTGGTCCTCCTTTTCTTCAAGACATTGGACAATCCTGCATTTTTGCGAGGGGCAAGTCCTTTTTCGTTTTATACCTTCCTTTCAGGCTCTCAACCACTTCCAGAGTCTGTGTCAGCAGTTTTGTACATTCTGTGGATCACCGGTTCAGTGCTCTGCCCTTACCTTGCCGAGGTTCTCCATAGCTCTGTCTATCATTCTTGATTCCCTTCCTTTCGTCCTGCTTGGACTCCTCCTTCGTAGCATTCGCTCATCACGCTACCGGGTCAGGGCGAGGTGCATCTATCCAGCTAAGGCCGCCCCTCCCCCTTTTCATTATATGGGCTCGGCGTAGAGAGGCCCTCCGGCCTCCAAATCAGCGTATACCCGCAAAATCCAGTCAGCAATGTTTAGATATCCGGGTCAGAGCAGAGCTCCTCCTTCCAGGTTTAAGGCGTACTCTACCTGGGCAGTGGGCGCCTCCCAGCGGTGCACATATAGGGCCTCTGCCTTGCACCTCTACAGACCGATAATCAGTCCTCCACATGTTCGCGAGACTTCCATGCCTAGCTTAGGCGTATGCCGGCTTAGGTAGGAAGACCTTGCAGGCGACGGTGGTCAGTTCCTCTGACCCAGATTGGAGTTGAATGCTGTTTCCCGCCCCAGGGACTGCTTTGGGACGTCCCATGGTTTCCTGTGTCCCCCAATGAGGCGATAGAGAAAACAGGATTTTTGGTTGCTTACCGTAAAATCTGTTTCTCGGAGCCTTCATTGAGGGACACAGCACCCTCCCAAGTTGAACAGCTGTTTATTGTGTTATACTGTTAACGTTTGAGTTATTTGAACACTCTTTGAGTGTTTGAAACTGTTAATCTGTAGAGCGCTGCGGAATTTCTTGGCGCTATATGAATAAAGTTTATTATTATTATTATTATCCTTTCTCTTTACACGTTGCTTCTCCTACTGCTTTCTCACTAACTGAATATCCTACTTCCTGTCGGAAGGGTGTATACTGCAGAGGAGGAGCTAACTTTTTTTTTATTTGCATAGTGTCAGCCTCCTAGTGGCAGCAGCATACACCCATGGTTTCCTGTGTCCCCCAATGAAGGCTCCGAGAAACAGATTTTACGGTAAGCAACCAAAAATCCTGTTTTCACGGCGGCAGTTAAGGGTACTTAAACCACAGCGCCGTTAATTAACGGCGCTGTGGAAAAAGTAAATAGCGCCCCCCAGAGTCCGATTTTCTCCAGGGTCTCGGCTGCCGGGGGTAGCCGAGACCCCAGAGAACATGATTCAGGTCGGTTTTTACCGACCCCGCTTTTGCGATCGCCGGTAATTAACCGTTTACCGGCGATCACAAAAAAAAAACGCGATTTCCCTTTTAATTTCTCTGTCCTCCGATGTGATCGCACATCAGAGGACAGAGAAAAGGGGTCCCAGATAGCCCCCCGATACTCACCTGTCTCCCCCCGGTGCTCCTCGCTCCTGATGGGCGCCGCCATCTTTTTCCGGCAAAAAAATGGCGGGTGCATGCGCTGTGCGCCCGCCGGCCGGCACCGGAAAGATCTTTGGGGTCTCGGCTGCCGGGGGTAGCCGAGACCCCAAAGAACATGATAGGGGTCGGTTTTACCGACCCCTGTTTTGCGATCGCCGGTAATTAACTGTTTACCGGTGACCGTTTTTTTTTTTTTGTTTTTTTTTTGCGATGTGTAATTCTCTGTCCTGATGTGATCGCACATCAGAAGACAGAAAAATAGGGGGATTCGGGGACCCTATTATACTCACTGGTGTCCCTGGGTCCTCCTGCATCCTTTGCCCGCCGGCGTCTTCATCTGGAAAGAAAATGGCGGGCGCAGTACGCCCGCCATCTGTCGCCTTCGGCCGGCAGGAGAAGAGCAGTTGGGGCTAAAATTAGGGTTAGGGCTAGGTTAGGGTTGGGGCTAAATTTAGGGTTAGGGTTGGGGCTAAATTTAGGGTTAGGGTTGGGGCTAAATTTAGGGTTAGGGTTGGGGCTAAATTTAGGGTTAGGCTTCTTTCACACTTACGTCGGTACGGGGCCGTCGCAATGCGTCGGCCCGACATACCGACGCACGTTGTAAAAATTGTGCACAACGTGGGCAGCGGATGTAGTTTTTCAACGCATCCGCTGCCCAATCTATGTCCTGGGGAGGAGGGGGCGGAGTTACGGCCACGCATGCGCGGTCGGAAATGGTGGACGCGACGTACCAAAAAAAGTTACATTGAACTTTTTTTTTTTGTGCCGACCGTCCGCCAAAACACAACTGATCCAGTGCACGACAGATGCAACGTGTGGCCATCCGTCGGCAATACAAGTCTATGGGCAAAAAACGCATCCTGCGGGCACATTTGCAGGATTATTATTATTATTTATTGTTATAGCGCCATTTGTTCCATGGCGCTTTACATGTGAGGAGGGGTATACATAATGAAAACAAGTACAATAATCTTAAACAATACAAGTCATAACTGGTACAGGAGGAATGAGGACCCTGCCCGTGAAGGCTCACAATCTACAAGGGATGGGTGAGAATACAGTAGGTGAGGGTAGAGATGGTCATGCAGCGGTTTGGTTGATCGGTGGTAACTGCAGGTTGTAGGCTTGTCTGAAGAGGTGGGTCTTCAGGTTCTTTTTGAAGGTTTCGATGGTAGGCGAGAGTCTGATGTGTTGTGGTAGAGGGTTCCAGAGTAGGGGTGATACGCGAGAGAAATCTTGTATACGATTGTGGGAAGAGGAGATAAGAGGGGAGTAGAGTAGGAGATCTTGTGAGGATCGGAGGTTGCGGGTAGGTAAGTACCGGGAGACGAGGTCACAGATGTATGGAGGAGACAGGTTGTGGATGGCTTTGAACGTCATGGTTAGGGTTTTGTAGTGGAGTCTCTGGGCAATGGGGAGCCAGTGAAGGGATTGACAGAGGGGAGAGGCCGGGGAATAGCGGGGGGACAGGTGGATTAGTCGGGCAGCAGAGTTTAGAATAGATTGGAGGGGTGCGAGAGTGTTAGAGGGGAGGCGACAGAGCAGGAGGTTGCAGTAGTCAAGGCAAGAGATGATGAGGGCATGGACTAGGGTTTTTGCAGATTCATGGTTGAGGAATGAACGGATTCGTGAAATATTTTTGAGTTGAAGTCGGCAGGAAGTGGAAAGGGCTTGGATATGTGGTTTGAAGGAGAGATCAGCGTCAAGGATTACCCCGAGGCAGCGAGCTTGTGGGACTGGGGAGAGTGGGCAGCCATTTACTGTAATGGATAGGTTCGTTGGGGGGGTCGCGTGAGATGGGGGAAAGATGATGAATTCTGTTTTGTCCATGTTAAGTTTCAGAAATCTAGCGGAGAAGAAGGATGAAATAATGGACAGACATTGAGGGATTCTGGTTAGAAGGGAGGCGATATCTGGTCCAGAGATGTAGATCTGTGTGTCGTCAGCATAGAGGTGATACTGAAAGCCATGAGATTCTATGAGTTGTCCCTGGCCCATGGTGTAAATGGAGAAGAGCAAGGGCCCAAGGACTGAACCTTGTGGGACTCCGACAGATAGGGGGCGAGGTGAGGAGGTGGGGTGTGAGTGGGAGACGCTGAATGTCCGGTCTGTTAGGTATGATGAGATCCAGGATAGGGCCAAGTCTGCGATGCCAAGGGATGAGAGGGTTTGTAATAATAGGGAATGGTCCACTGTGTCAAAGGCAGCCGACAGGTCGAGGAGGAGGAGGACAGAGTAGTGTCGCTTGCTCTTGGCGGTTAAGAGGTCATTGGTGACTTTAGTTAGGGCAGTTTCGGTGGAATGGTGTGACCGGAAGCCAGATTGTAGGCGGTCAAAGAGGGAGCAAGAAGAGAGATGGGAGGACAGTTCAAGGTAGACGTGTTGTTCCAGTAGTTTTGAGGCATAGGGGAGAAGTGATATAGGGCGATAGCTAGATACAGAGGATGGGTCAAGCAGGATCCGTTTTTTGTCCAAAACGACGGATTGCGACGGATGCCAAATGACGCAAGTGTGAAAGTAGCCTTAGGGTTGGGGCTAAAGTTAGGGCTAAATTTAGGGTTGGGGCTAAATTTAGGGCTAGGGTTGGGGCTAAAGTTAGGGCTAGGGTTGCGGCTAAAGTTAGGGTTAGAGTTGGGGTTAGGGTTTGGATTAGGGTTGGTATTAGGGTTAGGGTTGGCATTAGGGTTAGGGTTGGCATTATGATTACGCTTGGGATTAGGGTTAGGTTTGGGATTAGGGTTGGGATTAGGGGTGTATTGGGATTAGGGTTAAGGTACCGTCACATTTAGCCACGCTGCTGCGATCTAGACAACGATGCCGATCGCTGCTGCGTCGCTGTGTGGTCGCTGGAGAGCTGTCACACAGACAGCTCTCCAGCGACCAACGATGCCGGTCCCCTGGTAACCAGGGTAAACATTGGGTTACTAAGTGCAGGGCCGCACTTAGTAACCCGATGTTTACCCTGGTTACCAGTGTAAATGTAAATAAAAAAACAAACACTACATGCTTACATTCCGGTGTCTGTCCCCCGGCGTTCTGCTTCCCTGGGTTACCCCCATATATGGGGCATCAGCGTACTCGGGATAAATTGGACAACAACGTTAGTGGTCCAATTTCTCCTGTTACCCTTGTGAAAATAAAAACTTGGGGGCTACAATATCTTTTTTGTGGAAAAAAAAAATATTTTTTATTTTCACGACTCTGCATTATAAACTTCTGTGAAGCACTTGGGCATTCAAAGTTCTCACCACACATCTAGATAAGTTCCTTGGGGGGTCTAGTTTCCAAAATGGGGTCACTTGTGGGGGTTTCTACTGTTTAGGTATATCAGGGGCTCTCCAAACGCAACATGGCGTCCGATCTCAATTCCAGCCAATTCTGCATTGAAAAAGTCAAACGGCGCTCCTTCTCTTCCAAGCTCTGCGGTGCGCCCAAACAGTGGTTTACCCTCACATGTGGTATCGACGTATTCAGGAGAAATTGCATAACAAAATTTATGGTTACATTTCTGTTTTTACACTTGTGAAAATAAAAAAAAAAATGGTTCTGAAATAGAATGTTTGCAAAAAAAAGTTAAATGTTCATTTTTTCCTTCTTGGGCTAAATGTAGCGGGACGAAAGAGACCGAAAAGCCCTCTACTTAAAGGAAGTACATAGTGGATGCTTTCCTGAAACGGAAAGTACTTGCAAGCAGCATAATACAAAGAATAGCAGGTTTACCCAGAATCCTTTGCAGTAGGCGGAGCTATGCAAATCATCTCTTTCCACCACTGTCTAATCCACAGCGCTTGGAACCGCCAAGCGTGCAATGCTGCGGATTAGTTTCTAAATTTACACAGCCACCCAATTCCTACCTGTGGACACGTGTTTCGGGCTTTAGGCCCTCATCAGCACAGGGCTGGAATTGGTTGGCTGTATGGAGTGGGGCTCGGTGAGCAAGCGATACATATATGCTAGCCACCTTAGGGAGAGACCCAAGTTGGGCTAAATGTAGCGGGACGAAAGAGACCGAAAAGCCCTCTACTTAAAGGAAATACATAGTGGATGCTTTCCTGAAACGGAAAGTACTTGCAAGCAGCATAATACAAAGAATAGCAGGTTTACCCAACTTGGGTCTCTCCCTAAGGTGAGCATATATGTATCGCTTGCTCACCGAGCCCCACTCCATACAGCCAACCAATTCCAGCGCTGTGCTGATGAGGGCCTAAAGCCCGAAACACGTGTTCACAGGTAGGAATTGGTTGGCTGTGTAAATTTAGAAACTAATCCGCAGCATTGCACGCTTGGCAGTTCCAAGCGCTGTTTGAAAATTGCAAAATTTTAAAAATTTTCGCCATATTTCCGTTTTTTTCATAAATAATCGCAAGTAATATCGAAGAAATGTTACCACTAACATGAAGTACAATATGTCACGAAAAAACAATCTCAGAATCAGTGGGATCTGTTAAAGCGTTCCAGAGTTATAACCTCATAATGTGACAGTGGTCAGAATTGTAAAAATTGGCTCGGTCATTGAGTACCAAATTGACTCTGTCACTAAGGGGTTAATATACTGGCCAGATGGCAGGTTTATGAAACCGAAACGAACAACCTCTAGGGACTGGGTTTTGTAGATAGGTTTTGGAAAATTTATTTTTCTGTTATGATTGCACAGGAAAACATTCTGATCAGAGTGGCATCTGTTTGGTTTTTTTTTTTTCGGTGGTGGAGAGGGAAAAAAAAAAATCACCACCCTCCCCATTCTGTCAGTCTTTGATAATCGGACCACATTTGGATGTCATCCTAGTGTGGTCCAATGTTTTTCACAGGCCCATCGACTTGTTTTGAGTTTGATCCGACACTCTGATGAAAATCGGACATGTCTGTTTTTTTTTTTTTTTTTTTTTTTATTTCTTTTTATTTTGTTTTTTTTACAAGAAAAATTTGTACATGTGCACAGCCCCATAAAATATCATAAGCATGAGTGCGATCCGTGAAAACCACAAGTAACACTCGTCCGATAGTCGTGTGCACAAGACCGATGTCAGTGACTCCAGGGATTTCCATGTATTCTATAGAAGTTGCACTGAGTTCTTTCTAACAAACCTTATGTCGTTCTGCTCAGCTTTTCCTTCTCTATACTGTGTTGTCCATCGTGACAGGTTTCCTCTAATTAATGTAAACCTATATTGGCCCCCAATTCTCAGCTTTCCTGCACGGGTCCCCTGGGTACTCAGGTCATGTCACACAAGTATTCTCACCCCATTTCATTAATGCTATATATTGTACTTGTCGAGAGTTGACTGGATTTTTTTTTCTTTTTTCTTGAAGGAGTCTCGCATGTTAGCAGAACAGATGATTGACATCAGACATCAGAGGATGCGTAAGCTGCTTTTATTTTGCGTGTTTTGTTATGCTGCTTCTTGAGTCTAATGCCTTTTTATTATTATTATTATTATTATTATTCTCGATGTAGTTTACACTTGAATTACTTGTGTTCAGTATTTTTCTTTTCTCACCAGCACTATGGGACTGCTGGCCCTCATGTCCCCATAAAACCCATACCCAAATAAACACACTGGAGACAGTTTTTTTAACGGTGGAATAAAAATGGCCGTGCGGTTTTATTCAGGGTTACATAAATACCTTAAAATTATTTCCAATAAATAAACTTCCATGTAACATATTTCAAATTCTCCAAATTTCCAAATGTCCAAATCCACCCATACATGGGTGATTTTTTTCCCCACAATTAAAACCAACACGACAGGAGGAACGACGCATAAAGGGATGAAGGGTGGGCTCTTCTTTGCTCTTGCGCCAGCAACTGAGGTAATTAGAACTGCCAGTCAGATTATATATTTGACAAAAAAAAAACGCCAAACACTCTCTCCACCAATGAAAATGCGGCAAGCTTGCCGCTCAAAAAACTGGCTAGAACCAGACCGTCACAAATCTACCACAGATTCTGACTTTGAAGTGACATAAAATTGACTCATAAATAAAACTCATTAAAATCAACCCGCTTTATTGCTTGGTAGCTTGAGCGGGGGGGGGGCTTACATTAGCTTGATATAAGACACTGAGATTAGGACCCTGTTGCCAGAGCTGCATGTCCAATCCCCTATCCCGGTATAATATCTCCCTCTACAATTGCCCCCTCTTCACATTAACAGTTTCACTTTCTTTTATTATCTGCAGAACTTAAAGAGACCTGCACCACATTGATGGCAGAGCTCCGAGTTATGAAGGAAGAGCAGAACAATGACCTTGCTCAGCTGGATAACCCCGAATTTAAGAAAACACGTGATTATATTAAAAAGGAAACTGACACAGTGACCGTGCTTCAGAATGTTTTCCAGGTAAATGTGGTGTATTTTTAATCATATTAATATGTCGCTTCAGAAGACTGTTGAAAGAAAGCTTAAAACTGTTGTCTCTGTTGGGCCATGTGGTCAGAATAGGGGTCTCATCCACTGAAGCCCCTGCTTTTGAAATTGCGGTAGAGAGATGCGAAACAAACAGCATCTGTTCACTGTAACCACGTTCTGTAGTTACTCTGTCGCCTCATTGGGGGACACAGGACCATGGGTGTTATGCTGCTGTCCACTAGGAGGCGACACTATGCATAATCTGAAAAAGATTAACCGTGGCTCCTCCTCTGCAGTATACACCCCTGGATGGCGTCGGCCTTCTCCAGTTTTTGCTTAGTGTCGCATAGGAGGCACACCTAAAACATCTTTTTTTTTTCCGACGGAACTACAGATGAAGAAAAGTGAGTCTGTGAGACTTCTGGCATGGCTCCTTCCTCGGCCCCCTATTACGGGGTGCCCGCTTGAAGTCGAGATGGCTATTCCCCATGTCGCTCCTTCCCCAGTCCCTCTGATGCTGGTTCGAAGTCGAGATCCCCCTCCTTCCCCAATTCATTTTGGTTTCTGGGTTGAGGTCGAGGCGAGGATAAAGCCCCCTGATGGTGACAGCAGCACCCTTCCTAATCCCCCTTTGGGGGCATTAGGTTGAGACGCCTCAGGTAGGGCCTGTACAGGCAGCACTCTGCAGCTCCCAGCATTGGGCCAGCACACTGCGCCTGCATCCAGGGACCCCAGCTCAGCTGCGGGCTCCTGTCGGGGCTGGGGGGAGTGCAGGCAGGCATGGCACAATAGAGACACAGGGCTCCCTGCGTCCCCTGTTACCAGCTCTATACTGCCTCAGGGGGACCCCTCACCGGGCTCCTCTTCCGCTTGTAGCCCCAACGCCATCCTGCCTTTAAATCCGGGGGGGTGGGGGAGGGAGAAGGCCGGTTCAGATCCCACCCCCTCCCGGACTTTTGCGCCGGCCTGGAGCCTTTCTGGGCATCAGGCATCTAAATTAGGCCGCGGCTTCGGCCTAGCTGAAGCTGCCGCCTCCTCTCTGACCCGCCCCCGGATGACAAATATGACACTCTACAGTGTCATAGAGGGAGTGGATCGAGACAGAAAGGGGTGCGTTTTTACACAGCTCTGCCTCCCATTTTCAGCTCTCCTCCCCCTTCCTCTTCTTCTTGGCAGCCATTTCTGCTGCAGCACAAGGATTAACCCTGTATCTCCCGGTCAGCAGGACCAGGCCAGCCAGTCTCCGGGGGGTACAGGACTGTAGATCTTCGGTGCTGGCCCTAGGGGCAAACTGGTGGGTAAGATAACAGCTGGGTTTTTTTTTTTACTTGGCTGTGAATCCATATTCCCTATAAGGCTCCCCTATAGGTTCTTCTGCATAGCTACCCCTGTAGGGTCCTCTGCATAGCCAGCCCTTCTGCACTCTGTGCACTATGCCGGGCTCAAGGTCCAAGAGAACCAGGCAGGACTGCTATTATGCATTCTGCACAGCCTGCAGGACCGCTCTCCCCAGTGGCAGCAAGTACCCACACTGTCAGGACTGCATCCAGACTACTGTGTCAGAGCCCCAAGAAGCCCCTGCCAATGCTTCGGTGTCTAATGCCACGTCGGAATGGGTCACTCAGATGTCGTAATCTATGACGCAGTCTATAGATAACCAAACCTCCACATTGCTACAGGCTCTGCAGAGTCATGCCTCGGCTATGACCGTTACCCAGCAAAGGGAGAGCTTGACTCAGGAACAGGACGACCCTGGCACATCCACGTCTAGGTCAGGACGCAAGCGGACCCATAGGTCAAGTCCATCTGTGTCATCCCATAGCACACGGTCATCCCCTTCTAGGGCGAGACACCGTAGTTCCAGGTCATCTAGACCAGGGGTCCCCAACTCCAGTCCTCAAGGCCCACCAACATGTCATGTTTTCAGGATTTCCTTTGTCTTGCCCAGGTAATAATTGCATCACCTGTGCAATGCAAAGGAAATCCTGAAAACATGACCTGTTGGTGGGCCTTGAGGACTGGAGTTGGGGACCTCTGATCTAGACCGTCCGCTTCCAGGGGCAGACAATGCAGATCTCCGCAATCCCCGACCAGAAACGGCCTCCGCCCCAGCTCACCCAGCAGGGGACGCCTCAGTGATACACAGGATTCAGAAGGCATCTGTGACTCCGACTCCGACAAGGAAACGAAGGGGTCCCTGATCCCAATCCCTCCTAGCAATACAGCGCTAGTTGAGGACATCTCTTCCATCCATTGGGTGCTGGACATTTCTGATCCGCCACGAGAGGCCCCAGAACACAAGATTTCCTTTGAAGGACTTCTGAAGCTGCCTAAGGTTTTCTCTAACTACCCAGAGTTTAAGGCGATCCTTAAAAGCAGCTCTCACAACCTGAGAAAATACTCGCTAATCGCAAATATCTTGAGGCGCGGTACCCCTTCCCGCAGAAGGACACCAAGGAATGGACAGATCCACCCGAAGTGGACCCCCCAGGCTCTAGGCTAGCAGCACAGACCCTCCTTTCACTGCCAGATAGCTCAACCCTCAGGGACGCAGCAGACCGGCAGGTAGAACCCATTTTCTCGTTGAATTTGAGGCTGCAGGGGCATCCCTGGCTCCCGCATTCGCTTCAGTTTGGGCTGCCAAGGCCATTCTGGCCTGGGCCAAAAATTTACAAGCTGGCCTCCAAGCATCCGCTCCTGAGCTGTCGGACCAAGCGGTTCAAATAGCAGTTGTAGCAGATTACATGCTTTATGCAGCTCTGGATTCAGCAAGGGGTGTAGCGAGGATAACATCAAACGCCATCACAATTCGGCGTATCCTCTGGCTGCGGGAATGGAAAGCGGACGCAGCCTCAAAGAAGTCCCTCACGCACCTCCCCTATCTCAGTGGGCGACTTTTCAGTGAACAGTTGGATACGATGATATCCAACGCCACCGGGGGGTATACTTACGTATACGTACGTATACGTACGGATATACGTACCTCTTCCCGAACTGAAACCTAAGTGCACTTACAAGAAGCGTATCCAAACTCGATTCCGATCCTTTCGGACCTCTTCGGGCTGGTCCGTCTCGCGTCCAGCACAAAATCGTAACAGTTCCCCACGCAGGAACAACTCACGATCGACGCAAAGGTCGGACAAGACTTGGCAGTCAAAAGCAGGCCAGTCTAAAGGTACCGTCACACTAGACGATATCGCTAGCGATCCGTGATGTTGCAGCGTCCTGGCTAGCGATATCGTCCAGTGTGACAGGCAGCAGCGATCAGGCCCCTGCTGTGATATCGCTGGTCGGGGAAGAAAGTCCAGAACTTTGTTTCGTCGCTGGATCTCCCGCTGACATCGCTGAATCGGCGTGTGTGACGCCGATTCAGCGATGTCTTCGCTGGTAACCAGGGTAAACATCGGGTTACTAAGCGCAGGGCCACGCTTAGTAACCCGATGTTTACCCTGGTTACCATCGTTAAAGTAAAAAAAACAACCACTACATACTTACCTACCGCTGTCTGTCCCCGGCGCTGTGCTTCTCTGCTCTGGCTGTGAGCACAGCGGCCGGAAAGCAGAGCGGTGACGTCACCGCTCTGCTTTCCGGCTGCCCGGCGCTCACAGCCAGAGCAGAGAAGCACAGCGCCGGGGACAGACAGCGGTAGGTAAGTATGTAGTGGTTGTTTTTTTTTACTTTAACAATGGTAACCAGGGTAAACATCGGTTTACTAAGCGTGGCCCTGCGCTTAGTAACCCGATGTTTACCCTCGTTACCGGGGACCTCGGGATCGTTGGTCGCTGGAGAGCGGTCTGTGTGACAGCTCTCCAGCGACCAAACAGCGACGCTGCAGCAATCCAGATCGTTGTCGGTATCGCTGCAGCATCGCTTAGTGTGACGGTACCTTAAGCCCAGAGGAGGAAAATATCAGACTTTCTCCTCATCATGACTCAAGGACTCCGGAAGACACCACACCCATAGGCGGCCGACTTTTGCTCTTTCATCAAGTCTGGCTGCCAATTACAGAAGACGGGTGGGTCAGGGAACCAGTGTCTTCCGGATACAAGAGAGTTCACCTCCAACCCACAGGACCGATTCTTCCTCTCTGTCCCCCCAAAACCATCAGCCAAGACTCGTGCCTTCCACCAAGCGGTCTCCTCGCTTTTTCAAGCAGGAGTCATAGTACCTGTTCACACGGCCGAGCGCTTCCGAGGGTTCTACTCCAATCTATTCGTAGTTCCCAAGAAAGGAGGCAGCGTATGGCCCATACTGGACCTAAAACGCTTAACAAATATGTACGGGTCTGTCACTTCTGCATGGAGTCCCTTCGGTCCATCATGGAGAAGGGAGAATATCTCACCTCCATAGACATACAAGACACATACCTGCATATACCTATTGCACCCGCCCATCAGAGATTTCTCAGATTCACTATTCACCAGGACCACTACCAGTTCGTGGCTATCACGTTCGGACTTGCCACGGCTCCCAGAGTGTTTACCAAAGTCATGGCAGCCATCATGGACGTCCTGCACTCCAGAGGCATAGTAGTCGTTCCATACTTGGACGATCTACTTATCAAGGCTACCACCCTCAAGAACTGCGAGCTCAGCGTCTCAATCACAACCGACACTCTGAGTCGCATAGGCTGGTTAGTCAGCCTATAAAAGTCATCACCAACCCCGGGTCAGTCTCTGACCTTCCTGGGAATGCTATTCAACACCTCCAGGGGTCTAGTGCTCCTTCCCAAGGACAAGGCACTGGCTCTCCGCCTAGGAGTTCGCACCCTCTGCAAACCCCCTCGATCTCTCCAGTTTGCCAAGAGAGTCCTCGGCAGGATGGGGGCAGCAATAGAAGCGGTCCCATTAGCCCAGATTCACCTCAGGCCTCTCCAACTAGCCATCTCAAGTCCTGAGACAGGAATCTCTTTTCTCTCGACAGGGAGTTCCAGCTAACGTCGTCAACCAGGAGGTCCCTGCACTGGTTGCTCAAGCCAACCTCGCTAGCAAAGGGGAAATCCTTTCTCACAGGTCAATGGAAGGTTTTGACCACCGATGCGAGCCTGACGGGTTGGGGTGCACCTACACCACAGGGCAAGTGGTCCCCAGTGGAAGCGGCCATGCCCATCAACATCCTGGAAATTAGTGCCATCCTCCTGGTATTGAGGGCCTTCCATCACTTACTGGCAGCCTCTCGCATCGGAATACAGTTGGACAATGCCACGGCCATGGCATATGTGAATCGCCAAGGGGGGACCCGCAGCACCCAGGCGATGCGAGAAGTGTCTCACATCCTCCACTGGGCGGAGGACACAGGGTCGGTTCTCTCGGCGGTCCACTTTCTGGGTGTGGACAACTGGGAAGCAGACCTCCTCAGCTGACAAGGAATAGACTCGGGAGAGTGGTCTCTCCATCCCGAAATTTTTTGCCAGATCTGCCATCGCTGGCGGATGTGGACCTAATGGCATCCCACTTCAATGCCAAGGTCTCCAACTTCATGGCCAGAACACACGATCCGCGGTCGCTCGGAGCAGACTCTTTGGTTCAGGACTGGACCCCTGTTCCAGCTTCTGTACGTTTTTCCTCCTCTCCCCCCTGATATCCAGAGTGGCGAGGAAGATCAAGCAAGAGGGAGTTCCAACCATCCTAATCGCACCGGATTGGCCCAGACGTACATGGTACGCCAACATCGTACAACTTACAGCAGACGCCCCCTGGCTCCTCCCCGACCGCCTGGATCTTCTATCACAAGGCCCGTTCTACCACCAGAACTCAGGGGTCCTCAATTTGACGGCGTGGCCCTTGAAACCTGGGTTCTAACCCAGGCAGGGCTTTCGCCGGACGTCATTAGGACCATGATCAGGGCACGGAAGCCAGCCTCTGCCAAGATCTATTACCGTACCTGGAAAGCTTTCTTTACCTGATGCGAATCTCGTGGCCAGACCCCATTCCCTTATTCCCTCCCCAAACTACTTGGGTTTTCTCCAATCGGGTCTGGAGGCCAGGATGTCCCTGGGCTCGCTTAAGAGCCAGGTGTCGGCCCTCTCAGTGCTTTTTCAAAGGCGCATTGCTACCAAGCCGCAAGTAAGGACATTCCTTCAGGGGGTTTCCCGATTGGTCCCCCCCCCTACAAACGGCCACTAGAACGTGGGACCCCAACCTGGTCCTGACAGCATTGCAGGAACCACCCTTTGAACCCCTTAAGGAGGTCCCGCTCCGCCTTCTATCCAAGAAGGTGGTTTTCCTGGTGGCAATCACCTCGCTACGCAGGGTGTCTGAACTGACAGAACTCTCCTGCAGACGTCCCTTTCTAGCTTTTCACCAGGACAAGGTAGTCCTTCGTACGGTCCCAACCTTCCTTCCGAAGGTTGTGTCCAACTTCCACCTTAATGAGGAAATTTCTCTGCCTTCCCTTTGTCCGGTCCCGGTTCATAGAGTGGAGAAGGCTCTGCATACGCTTGACCTTGTCAGGGCATTGCGTATATGTGTCTAGGACTGTGTACTTCCGGAGGTCTGATACTGTTTTCCTTCTTCTGGAAGGCGGCTGCAAGGGTCTGCCAGCTTCCAAAGCTACCCTTGCCAGGTGGATCAAATCCACCATACAAGAGGCCTACCGCCTTAAAAATTCTCCTCCTCCAGCCGGTATTACAGCACACGGACAGTAAGGGCCTCCTGGGCCATTCGGCACCAGGCTGCGGCACAACAAGTGTGTAAGGCGGCCACTTGGACTAGCCTACACACGTTTACTAAACACTACAGAGTTCATACTCAGTCCTCAGCGGACGTGAGCTTGAGTAAATGTGTTCTGCAGGTGGCGGTGGCCCAAGTGTAAGGGCCTGTCTACACAATATTCGTCCATTGCTTCCCACCCAGGGACTGCTTTGGGATGTCCCATGGTCCTGTGTCCCCCAATGAGGCGACAGAGTAAAGGAGATTTTTGTGTACTCATCGTAAAATCTTTCTCTTAGCCTCTAATTGGGGGACACAGCTCCCACCCTGTTGCCCTTTCCGGGACGTTGTTACTGTTGAGTTCTCATATTGTTTTCTTGAGCTCGTACATAAGTTACCTTCTTATAGGCATGGTTGTTACTCATGTTAAGTACCTCCTAATGATTTTGCACAAAACTGGAGAAGGCTGACGCCGTCCAGGGGTGTATACTGCAGAGGAGGAGCCACGGTTAATCTTTTTCAGATTATGCATATTGTCGCCTCCTAGTGGACAGTAGCATAACACCCATGGTCCTGTGTCCCCCAATTAGAGGCTAAGAGAAAGATGTTACGGTGAGTACACAAAAATCTCCTTTTTCACAATTGATGCGCCACTTTATATTGGATGTGAATCTGCACCCCAAGATGATTATTCAGTGCTCCCACTGTCTGATGTGCTAGCACCACAGCAGAGAGGGAGTGCTGTCAGTTTGCCGCAGCTCCATTAACCCCTTACATGACACAGATACTAGTGACCGTGGCATGTAAGGAGTTTGACAGAGGAAGATAACTCCATGTTATAGCAATCTGTGTCCTAACACTGTCCACTCATCTGCAGCATCTAACCATTCTGCCCTTTTTTACATGCATTTTTTGGGAAGTTATCACACCTAGAGCATGCACTCAGAAGCCAGTTTCACAAACCAGGAGTCAGACCTGCTGAAGGAAAATAGTGTGTGAAAGTGACGCAGATTTACTAAAACTGTCTACAGTATAACTTGGCACTAGGCAGTCTGACTCTGCTATATTACCATGTGCTATATTCCCTATTGGGTTATGTGCACATGTTGAGTATTTGTAGCAGATTTTTCTGTACCAAAAACTATGTTGGCAGAAAAAGTGCTGCATAAAATACGCACATTTGTGACCTATCTTTACATGCGTTTTGTTTAATTTTTTTTTTCTCATTCATTTAAATGGGTGAGAAATACTGAAAGAATTGACATGCTGCAAAAATGATCTGTTGGTTTGAATTCACAACAAAAAAATAAGCAAACTGTACATGATGCTAAAGAATATTTCAGTTTGCTGGTGATGCAAAGTGCAGAGGAAAAAAGGAAGCGTGTAAACAAGCTCTTGGTCAACTTGTGGCAAAATTTTGCTACTGTGTCGCACATCCAGCCATGCTTCCTTTCCAGCTGAGCAATATTCTCTTGTTGAACGAGTCAGAAAAAGTGGTTAAAACGCGTAATTAATGTTGTGTACTGGCTATAAGACAAGATTTTAGAACAGCCAAACTGTTGGCATAATTAACCCCTTCACAACGGACGATTATAAATAAACGTCCGGGCTTGCTGGACCCGGGGGGCAGTCCGGTCGAAGAGGTATCGCAGTTCTGGTCTGGCGCCTCCCATCTTCTTGCGATGTCGCCCTCCTGCTTGCTTCACAGGCTCCCCGGCATCGCGCTCCTGCACAGGTGGACTTCTCTGCCCTGTTGAGGGAAGACCAAAGTACTGCAGTGTGCAGGCACCGGGCCTCTCTGACCTTTCCTGGCGCCTGCGCACTGAACAGAGGCCAGAAAGAGTAACTCTGCTGCCTCTTTGTAGAGAATTGATCCCTCAGGGGTTTCATCTGTCACGGCACTCGGAGATTTAAATGGAATCCCCCAAGTAAGTGCTCAGCGTAGAGCGCCGGATAAATGTGATCCCAAACGTTATGTAAAATGTTCCCAATTAAAGTTTCAACTCAATCCACAAAAAAAGCAAGTCCCCACTACGGGCCGTCATCTGTCAATGGAAATATAGGGGGCTTCCACGTTACTGGTAGTACAAAGGCTCTGGAAAAGCTAAATGGTGCCTCACCTGCCAAAAGAAATCTCCCAAATCCAAATGCCCCCCTTCCATCTGAGCCCCAGTGTGCCTAAACCACATTTAGTGTCCACATCTTTGGCATTTCTGTAGCGAGGAGAGCCCTCCTAATCTACAGGGTGATATATTTAGCAGTGGGTTTCATCTACTCTCTTTGCTCACCAATAGAAGTTTTTATGTAAGGGGTTATTGCCAATGTTGAGCTTTCTGTCCAGGCTCCAACCATTGGACTTGGAGCTATGGGAACAACCGAGATAAGCAGAGCTGTGGGGTCTCTGTGACTCGGGAGCTGCCGTAGGGATGTTCGTGTTTGACAAGTGATAAACTGTCTGATGTGTAAAGATCTCTGATTGCTGTCGATGAATGACCTGTCAGAGCAGTCAAAATCCAATTATACTTTAAAATAAAGATGTTCTGTAAAAGACCATATTTTCACTAACTTCATTTTCCCCTTCTCTTTCTTCAGAGATTGATTCTCAGCAGCGGTGTAAACTGGGCAGAAGATCCAAACCTGAAGGAGATTTTGCTCAAAATGGGCGAGAAGAATCCACCCTGTTCTTAATTGTCTTAACAGTTTTATTTTGCAATATTTTATTGAAATAGGTTTTTTAATGTTCATCGTTTTTATCTTGTATCTGGTTTTGTTACACTTTTAATCTGTTCTTTTTTTTTTTTTTATTTAAATAGATTTTTATTAAGAATAAACATTACATTTTCATCCATCTTTCAATTTGTTACATACAAAGTTTCCCCATTTTCGAACCCCCCCCCCAATGACAGCTCCTCTCCATTAGAACTTCTATATCTGGCATTGATGACTCTATAAGCCGCTTAACTCCCTTATAACCGTTTATTCGTCTAGCAGTTTCCACCATTCAAAGGCCCTCAGCCTCCCATTCCCTTTATCAACTCATCCCAGCTCGAGCCACGGAGACCACATTTTGTCAAACGTTTCTATTTTCCCGCGTCTCTTGTAAACCCCCTTTTCCAGTTTGAGACCGTGTTTTACATATTGCAGGAATTCACCCCTTGCAGGCGGTTCCTCCTTAATCCAGTTCCGTGCTATCACTTTCCGAGCCATATATAATAGCCTAGCAATTGCTATCCTCCAGGTGTTATCCACTCCAATTTCATCCACATATCCCAATAAGCACACTATCGGGTCTCTCGGAACCCTACATCTATACGCGCCTTCCACACGACTCAGAACTACCAGCCAGAAAGCTGCCAGTCTTGGACACGTCCACATCATGTGATATATTCCTGCATTCTCAGTCCCACATCTCAGGCATTCAGAGTCAGCACGCAACCCCGCTTTATGCAAAACTTCCGGAGATTTATAGACTCTGTGCAAGATGTAAACCCAAAAAGAATAGGAGCAAAATGAACCTATCAAATAACTTCCAAAGTAAGACCCAAGCAGACAACTAAACATGAATAAAAAAGAACCACTTGAAAAGATAATAAATAACGAATCCAAAAACCATAATGTACAAATATCAATAATTTTATTAGAGACACCAATCCAGACTAACACAGAAACATAATAAAAAACATAAACAACAAATTAAAAACCAGAGGGAGCAGAGCACCACTCATAATCTGAACCATCAATCAAGAAAATACCATATGTTATACAATTCCTACTTCCATATAAGGGGAAATATATACCAAATTTCATAAATCTAAACAAATAAATAAAGTGCCTATAAATATTTAATCCAATCCAGGTAGTATTACATAAAGTGCATAAGTAAGTGGTGCTGCTGCTGCCCTGCACTCCGTGGGAAATGAATTTGGGTTAGTATATGGAGACTTCTCCTCTTACTATGTGCTGGTTACCGTCCTATTAGGGAATACTATAGGTAATGTCACTAGGTGCACTTTATTCAGAGGTTATATATACTCTATTACTTATGCACTTTATGTAATACTACCTGGATTGGATTAAATATTTATAGGCACTTTGTTTATTTATTTGTTTAGATTTATGAAATTTGGTATATATTTCCCCTTATATGGAAGTAGGAATTGTATAACATATGGTATTTTCTTGAATGATGGTTCATATTATGAGTGGTGCTCTGCTCCCTCTGGTTTTTAATTTGTATTTTATGTTTTTTATTATGTTTCTGTGTTAGTCTGGATTGGTGTCTCTAATAAAATTATTGATATTTGTACATTATGGTTTTTGGATTCGTTATTTATTATCTTTGCAAGTGGTTCTTTTTTATTTCTGTGCAAGATGTATAGCTGCGATAGCCTATACGGCTCACTTAATGATACTCGTGGAACCCACTCCAATACCGCCTCCCAGGTTTCATTCTCTATTGGGCCTAGATCTCTCTCCCACTTAGCTCTCGCTTTTATAGGAAAATCCAACAAATATGTATACAATAGGTCTTTATACAGGGTGGAAATGACTCCCCTTGTAGTCCCGTCACCACACACATATTCCAAAACTATGTCTTCGTGAATCCTAATGCCAGCGCCCCTGTTTTGAGCTCCAAAGGCGTGCCTCATCTGAGCATATTGATACTCCCCAGAAGATCTCAGTCCAAACTCCCCCTGTAGCTGGGAAAAGGATTTTAACACTCGTTGTTGAACTATCTGACTAACATAGCAGATTCCCTTAGCCTGCCACTCTGTCAGCACCCCCAGAGCCGCAAACTCCACTAAATTATTATTAAACCATATCGGTGTGAATTTAGTCAATCCCGTAACCCCCCGAATCTGCCGCAATCTAATCCACAACTTACGTATCAGAAACATAGTTGGATACAATTTTCCCAAAGAGCCATCCTCCAAACACTGCACCACCGGGCGTCGGTTTGTCACCCCCTCCATCAAGCGTTGTACCGCACTGGAGGACGCCTCCCGCGCCCAGCCCTTCAAATGCTGACTTTGGGCTGCAAGAAAACAGGATTTTTGGTTGCTTACCGTAAAATCTGTTTCTCAGAGCCTTCATTGGGGGACACAGGAACCATGGGTGTATGCTGCTGCCACTAGGAGGCTGACACTATGCAAATAAAAAAGTTAGCTCCTCTGCAGTGTACACCCCACCGACAGGAAGTAGGATATTCAGTTAGTGAGAAAGCAGTAGGAGAAACAACGTGTAAAAGAGAGAGAATAATAATAAACTATTTATTTAGCGCCAACAAATTCCACGGCGCTCCACAGATTAATAGTTTCAAACACTCAGAGTGTTCAAAGAACCCAAACGTAAACAGAGCTGTTCAACTTGGGAGGGTGCTGTATCCCCCAATGAAGGCTCTGAGAAACAGATTTTACGGTAAGCAACCAAAAATCCTGTTTTCTCTATCTCCTTTCATTGGGGGACACAGGAACCATGGGACGTCCCAAAGCAGTCCCTGGGGTGGGAAAACAGACTTCGATCAGGTCCGAGGACTCACCACTGCCACCTGCAGGATCCTTCTGCCCCGGCTGGCGTCCGCCGAAGCATAGGTATAGACCTTGTAAAGTTCGGCGAAACGTATGGATGGAAGACCAGGTTGCCGCTTTGTAAAGCCGTCGGGCGAAAGCCCAGTGATGTACCGCACAGGAAGTGCCGACTGCCCGGGTAGAGAGAGTCCTTATCTCAGGAGGGGGGCACTGTTCTTGACCCGGTAAGCTTCCAAAATTGCTGTTCTGATGCAGCGAGCAATAGTCGCCTTGGAAGCCGGCTGGCCTCTACGCGCTCCATCAGGGATGGCGAAAAGAGAATCTATCAGAAAGCGGCTGTGCTAGCCAGGGAGATCCTCACTGCCCTGACGAGGTCCAGCCTGTTCAACGATCGCTCCAGAGGATGAGTCGAAGATGGACAAAAGGAAGGTAGAACGATGTCCTCGTTGAGGTGGAAAGGTGAAAACCACCTCGGGAAGGAAGGAAGGCGGAGGCCTGGTACCACCTTGTCCTGGTGGAAAAACAAGAAAGGAGGTCGGCAAGAACTGGCCGCCAACTCGGAAACGCAGCGGATGATGGACACGAGAAAAGCCACCTTCCGAAATAGAACTGACAGGGAAAACTCCCTGAGAGGCTCAAAAGGGGGGAACCCCTAAGAACATCCAACACAACCCTTAAATCCCATGAATCCACAGAGGCTCTGTACGGGGGGACAGCGAGGGCTACTCCTTGAAGGAAGGTCTTAACCTGTGGCTAAGAAGATAACGTCTTCTGAAAGAGAAGAGCGCAGAAACCTGGCCCTTTAGGGCGCTAGATCGAAGCCCCACTCCAGTCCTGCCTGAAGGAAAACCAAATGAAAGGCAGGGAGAAGAACATAGGTGAAAAGCGGTTGGACTCGCACCAACGAAAGTAAGCCGTCCAGGTACGATAGTAGATCCTGGAAGACGAAGGCTTCCTAGCCTGGATTATAGTGTGACTCATCCGGGCCGAAAGGCCGGACGCTCTTAGAACTGTGGTATCCACAGCCGCGCCGTTAAACTGAGCGACAGATAATTCGGGTGGCAGATCGGACCCTGAGACAGCAGATCAGGTCTGGAAGGCGCCAGAGGGCATCCGCGAGAAGGTTGTCGATCTCCGCAAACCAAGAACTCCTGGGCCAATCCGGGACGATCAGAATAACCGGCACCCCTTCCGCCTTGATCTTTTTCGACAGCTTGGGAAGCAAAGGAAGGGGTGGGAACCGATAGGGGAGCACGAACTGCGACCAAGGAATGGCCAGAGTGTCAACACCCCTGCGAGAGGAACGCGGGACCTTGGGACGACCCGAGGGACCTTCCTGTTCAATCGGGACGCCGTGAGGTCCACCTCTGGAGTCCTCCATCGAAGAGCAATCCGATAGGAGACCTCCTGAAGTAAGGACCATTCCCCTGCCGCGAGACCCTCGCGGCTGAGGAAGTCGGCAGCCTAAATGTCCACGCCGGGGAAAAGCACTGCGGATCTCACCAGATCTCTGTCCAAAGCAGGATCCTGGAACCTCGGCCGAGGCCAGAGAACTCCGAGTCCACCCCTGGTGGTTGACATATGCCACTGCTGTGGCATTGTCTGTCTGGATTCGAATTGGCAGGCTCCTGAGAATCCTTACCCAGTGAAGGAAAGACAGAAAGATGATCCGGAACTCGAGGACATTGATCGGCAAAGAGGACTCCTGCACCGACCAACAACCCTGAAAAGAACTGGTGACAAAGCCCCGCGCCTCAGCCGAGCACGCTGTCGTCACCACCTGCCAGGAAACTGGAAGGAAGGATATGCTGTGAAGGATCTGCTCTGGAATAAGAGAAGTTACCTCGGCCACCAGTCGAGGAACCGTTTGACCCGGGAGAAAGCCGGATCGGACGATGCAGGGAGAAGACAGGCCTGTCCCCCTGTGATAGAATAGCCTGCTGAAGAAGTCTTGAATGAAACAGGCGAAGGGAAAATCGCTTCCGATGTTGAAACCAACCTCCTTAGGACCTTTATGGCCCATCGGAAAGGAGGGGAGCCGAGAACCCTGGAGTAAGCGAACTTCCCGACAAAGGAGGGATATCTTGTCTTCAGGAAGGAAGACTCTGGTCCGACAAGTGTCGAAGAACATGCCCAGAAATACGAGGCGCTGAGAAAGAACAAGACGGGACGTCTTCCTCTTGACGAGCCACCCGCAACGACTAGAGTGTCGGGGAAGATGGATAGACTTTCGGGAGCCTGAAACCGAAATTCCTGAGCCTCTATGGAAGCGATTACTGAACAAGGGAATTTCATCCTGAAATGTCTCAGACAAAACTTCCTGTTCAGCAATTTGAGATCCGGACTGGGACGAACCTTGTTGTCCTCTTCCGGTACAAAGAGATTCGAAGAGAAGCCTGTGAACCATTGAACCGTTCTTTTTCTTGGACGGGAACGATTAACCCGGCTTTGAGGAGAGACGCGATGGCTGCGAAGAAACCCGGAACTAGAGCAGGGTCTCTTGGAGGTCGGGATTCAAAGAAACAATCCCGGGGTCATGAAACGAACTCTATCTTGTATCCCAAGGATACAACTTCCCTGACCCATGTGTCCTCCACCGAGGAGATCCAGACGTCCCTGAAGAAGTGGAGACGGCCGCCCAGCCTGGGAGGTGGGCTGACTACTAGCCGAGAGTCATGCCGAGGTGGTTCTTCCAGTCCTGGACCTGGAGGATCTACCCTGGGAGAAGTGAGGACGCCAGGAAGGAGTGGGCCTAAAGGATACCGTCTTCTCTTGATGGGCTTGTGGCCTCTGTTGCTGCTGGGAGAAGTAATTTGATGCCGCGAAGCGCCGAAAGGGCCGAAAAGACCGAAATTGACGTCTAGGAGGAGGGCGTCAAGGCTTGGCCTGGGGAAGAAGGGAACTCGTGTCCCCTGTAGCGTCCTTAATAATTTGGTCTAGCTTAGAACCAAAGGGACGAGACCCCTGAAAAGGCAGGCTGGTAAGGGACTTTTTAGAAGACAATTCCGCCTGCCAGGCCTTAAGCCAAACGGTTCGGCGGATGGCAACCGCGTTGCTGGACGCCTGAGCCGCACAAGACGCGGCGTCCAGGGAGGCGGAGACCAGATATTCACCCGCGTGAGAAATCTGGTTGGCAAGTTCCGCCAGCTGTCCGGATGGAACCCCGTCCAGAATGCCCTGATGGAGCTGTTTGGCCCATTTTGGAAATGGATTTTGAAACCCAAGTGGAAGCAAATGCCGGCAAAGGCTAGCTGAGGCCGCTTCAAAGGCTGATTTCGCGAAAGATTCTATGACTCTATCGTTAGAAACCTTCAGAGATGCTCCGCCAGACAGTGGGAGGACTGTGTTGGTGGACAGTCTGGAAACTGGAGGGTCCACCGAAGGGGAGACAGTCCAATTAGCGGTGAGCTCCGGAGAAAGGGGATATAAAACGCCAAGTCGCTTTCTTCTCTGAAAGCGTCTGGTCGTGTTCTCTCTTTCTCTGGTCATAATCTCGAATTCCGGGTGAGGAGCGAAAAACTTGGAAGGTGGTTTAGCTCGTCTAAACGAAACCGCCTGATCTGCAGGTTCCGTAGAGGACTCCTTGATGTCTCAGGTAGATTTATCGCTTCAATGAGATTCTGAGCCATATCCCTCATGGTAGCGATTTGGTTCGAATCCAGCTCCGAAACATCCTCCGAAGGTGCATCAGAGAACGCCTCACCTGACTTGGGGGAGGAGGATCGGGAGGACGCCGACCTCAGAGGAGGACCGAGTGGCGAGATGGAGCGAGAAGAGGACTCAGACCGTCGTTCCTGTCTGGACCTTTTGCGGCTAGCCATGGAGGGTTCGGATGGAGGTTCCTGCGACCTGCTGACTACTGTGGGGTTCTGCAGGGGAAGCCGATCCAGCACGGACACCAAAGTTTAAGACACCCGAGTTAGGTCGGCCACCGATTGTGACAGAGCGGAAGCCCAGTCTGGGATGGGGGTATCACTCTTGGGCGGATCGGCCGGGGGATCCTGGGCGGTGGGAACAATCGGGTTGCTGCAGGCCTGACAGAGCGGTAGAAGAGGAAGAAGTAGGAGGACGAGAGCGGCCCCCTTTAGAGTTAGACATGTTGGAGAGGTCCCTGAAGAAAATGACAGTGGGGCAGAGGGGGGTGTCAGTCTGCGGATGTCCCGCTTGTGTGGATCTCCGGAGAAAATGAGTGGAGCTCCTGCCCTGCGACCTCTGGTGCTGCAATCCGCGCAGGTGTGCTGTTAAGAAAGCACACTGCTAGGACCGGACTTATGAGCACGCTTGTGTGCTAGGATCTTGGTCCTGGAGAGGGATCTATGAGGATACGGGGTGGCAGTACACGCCATACTCATAGTCCGCATTGTGGGATTACAGGTATGACTGCTCACCCTGTATCCCTTCCGGAAAACCTGAAAAGAAACGACGCACATTGAGGTAGATAAGGGTCTAATAAAAGACCCGTGTCCACCTCCTACTGACACGAAGCTAAACTGAATATCCTACTTCCTGTCGGTGGGGTGTACACTGCAGAGGAGGAGCTAACTTTTTAATTTGCATAGTGTCAGCAGCATACACCCATGGTTCCTGTGTCCCCCAATGAAAGGCGATAGAGAAAGTATAATTCAGGGTTGGGCAAAGCCAAACCCCCATCTTCCTTGGGTCGCTGAAGCGTCTCCAGGCTAATACGTGGGTATTGCCTCCCCCATATCAAGCTTCTAAAAAGAGCATTAATCTGACGAAATTTCCCACGTGGGATCCAAACTGGTTATGAAGGACGTAAAGTATTTTGGGCATCAGCACCATTTTAATAAGATTAACCCTACCTACCACTGATAAGTGTAACTTATTCCACGCATCCACTTTTGCCTTGAGCACTCCCATGACAGGAGTCAAATTCCTATGTAAAAACTCCGTAACTGGCACCGAAATCCATATCCCAAGGTATTTAAAATGAGATGCCACCTTAAGCCGCCCCTCTCCCAATGGCTCACTCACATTCTCTCCCACACCATCTACCTTAAACAGGACCGATTTATCCCAATTTATCGTCAGCCCCGACAAGGAACCAAATCTCTCAATGATCTCAATGGCCCCTCTCAAGGAGTCATCCGGGTCAGCCAGAAACAACAAAATGTCGTCCGCATACAACACTATCTTTTCCTCAACACTCCCATATCTAAAAGCAGGGACCCCATCAGACTGTCGAATCTTGGCGGCCAGGGGCTCCACAGCCAGAGCAAACAGAAGAGGCGAAAGCGGACATCCCTGTCTCGTGCCTCTAGCCAACTTTATAGGCTGAGATAGTTACCCGTTTACTCTGATTCTAGCCGTCGGTAATGAATATAGCAACTGAATCCAAGACACAAACTGCGGTCCAATACCCATACACTTCAACACCTGCCAGAGATATCCCCACTCCACACTGTCAAACGCCTTATGGGCATCCAAGGACGCAATAACCCTCTGGCCACAGTTGTCAGACTTCAGCTGCAAATTCATATACAGCCTCCGCAGATTAACCGCAGTAGATCTATCAGGCATAAAGCCAGACTGATCCGGATGCACAAGGTTAGTAATGACACTAGACAGACGGGAAGCCAACACCCTGGCCAAAAGCTTGACATCAATGGTTAACAGAGAGATTGGGCGATATGACTCAGGTTTCCCCAAATCCTTATCCTCCTTCGGAATAACCACTACAATGGCCTCTCTCATAGAGGCAGGGAGGCACCCCTGACACTTAGCTTCCTCCAGTACCAACTTTAGTCTGGGAATTAACACTTCTCCCAAGCTTTTATAAATTTCAACTCCAAGCGCCTTCCCATTGGCCATGGACTTCAGCGCCCGACTCAGTTCCTCCTCCGTGATAGGGGCTTCCAAGCTCTCCCTATCCACCTCACTCAATTTCGGCAGCCCCAGACTCTAAGAAAGTCTCTATCTCCGGCCGACCCATCAACCCGGGAGGAATATAAGTCCGCGTAGAAGTCCGCGAAAACCTTTATAATCTCAGATGTTTCAGATATCTTGCTTCCACCAACAGATGTATGTTCACAAATGATTGCTCACATTAGTATAACACTCATCCCTCCCAGCCGGGGTGAAGTACCAACTAGAAATATACCCTCACTACTAGTGTGAACCAAAGACACAATGTCCACACTGCGGTACTAGATTAAAATAACAATTTATTAGAATCAAATATAAAACATGTAAAAATACATAACTACAAGTTCAAGAAATGGTACAGAAAATCCACAAAAGAGGGACACGAATGCCATAGGCAATTACCAAAACCAACTATGCACTAACACCTACATAATAGTTAACCCTCAACTAAGCCAGTTGAGGCTTGCAGAGGATGCCCCACAGTGGAAGGCGGTAGGAACCACTACTGTTCAAATCGGGTATATGAATCGTCCGGGCAAAAAATAGCCCATAAATAATAGTGCTACCCTAACAGGAGTAGCTAAGCTGTAAATACCCACATCTAGAAACCGGTGTTAAAGTAATTATCTGGTGGTGCGTGCAGGGCAAATGCCCCGACGCACGCTTCGCACTATTATTAGCACTATTATTTATGGGCTATTTTTTGCCCGGATGATTCATATACCCGATTTGAACAGTAATGGTCCTACCGCCTTCCACTGTGGGGCATCCTCTGCAAGCCTCAACTGGCTTCGTTGAGGGTTAACTATTATGTAGGTGTTAGTGCATAGTTGGTTTTGGTAATTGCCTATTCCACCAACAGATGTCAACGAGTGGACATATGAGGTATTTCGCTGAGCAGAGGCCACCAACGATAGCATGTGACCCACTGTTTCTCCCTCCTGATAATAAGCCACCCTTTGAAACTCCCGCTTCCTTTCAGCTTTTCCCAACAGAATCTTCTCCATATGATTTTGCGCCGTTCTCAACCTTCTCCCAGCCTCGGAAGTTCCCAATACTACCATCTCGTCTTCTGCAGCCCTCAGCTCAGCCACCGCCACCCTCTCTGCCTCTCTCGTTTTCCGCTTACACCTACTAATATCTCTAAATAGTAGCCCTCTCAGGTACGCCTTCATTGCATCCCAAACAGTAAGAGCGTCTGTACTCCCATCATTTAAAACAAAGAATTTCACCACCTCCTTTCCTATACATTCCAAATCAATACTATGTAACCAATTAGGATGGATCTTCCATTCTCTCCCGTTTGCGGCCTGTGTCCCCAACAATTTAAACTCCACCTCAATTGGACTGTGATCCGAAAGGGCCCTTGGCAGGTAACGCACCTCCCCTACTATTGTGTCTAACACGATTACCCAGCGCCATGTCAATTCTGGACAACGTAGCATGAGCCGGTGAATAACATGAATACCCTCTCTCCCCAACATGTCTAACTCTCCATAGGTCAATCATACCTATTTCACGAACATAGGTACCAAATGTTGTAGTGTGCCCCCCCGACCTGTTCTGGGTGTTCTTATTCTTATCCCAAAAATCATCACAAATATTATTCAAGTCCCCAATAATTAATAGTGGTAGCGGCCCCCATCATTCCACCTTCTCCAACACCTCTCTAATCTTTCTGCTTGAATATGGAGGTGGAATATACATTGCCGCAATGCACACCCTCACTCCATATAATATACATTGTATCACCACATACTGACCATCCACATCCACGCATACCATCATCTCTTCATACTGCACTCCCACTGGTACCAATACTGACACACCCCTTGAGTACGTCGAAAAGGTAGAATGATACCCCTTCTGAATCCATCGTCTATTTAGTACGTTCACCTTCTCCCGTACCAAGTGCGTCTCCAGCAGACATATCATAGAAGCCCGTTGATCCCTTGCATATTGCAAACTCGCAGCTCGCCTAGACTTATCCGCCAGACCTCTCACATTCCAACTCAGTATCTTAAAGCGGCCCCCTATCCTGTGACTCATCATCTTTAGTTTTGTTGTTACTCCCGGTCATGAGCTGTCTAACTTCCCTCACCCCCCCCTACCCAAAACCCCCCTCCCCCCTCTATCCCCCCAATACTATACATTCTGCCTCTTATCAAGAGTGGGGCACCATCACCCATTGCGAACACTCTTGTTAACATAACCTTCTCCATCCGCCTCCCACTACCATTTATAACAAAATTCGGTGCAGTTCTCAAAAGAATAAAAGATTCCAACTTGTATTAAATTGCAAATGCAAGGAAACTAAATAAACTTATAGAACGCCACAAACCCCTCCTCCCCTGTATCCAGCAGCCATTTCAGCACTCCCAGGCCATTTACTTAGTAATGCCCGGCTCCACCCTCAAACTTTCACATCCCCATAACCAATATACTGTCAGTCACCAATCTCTTTTCCTTTTGACAGTGAAATATCCCCCGTCCGGATCACTCCATATTTTCAATCTCCTTTTCCCTTAAGCCTTTTAGCATTGAGATCAATCCACTGGGTAGCGTACTCCGGCGTCTGGAAAAAATGAATTTTATCAAACGCGACCACTCTTAGTCGTGCCGGAAACATCATGGAGTATTGCACTCCCAGTTCTCTCAGCCGTCTCTTGATACCCGTGAACATCATCCGTTGTTTCTGGACCAGGGCGGAATAGTCGGGGTAGATAGCAATTCTTTGACCTCCAATTATCAAATTCGTCGTATCTCTAGCCTTCCTCAGGATAATGTCTCTGTCTCTGTAATTTAGAATTTTGGCAAGCATGAAACGGGGATTCGCTCCAGGGACAGGTGGTTTCGGTGGGACCCTGTGAGCTCTCTCTACTGCAAACACTTTTGTCAGCGCTGCATCACCAAAGGTCTCCAACAGCCAGCTTTCGATATACTCCGTGGGATTCCTCCCCTCAGTTTTTTCAGGGATACCCACTATACGTATGTTATTTCTTCTGGACCTATTCTCCAGATCCTCATTTTTTGCAGCTAGCTCTGATATTGCTTGAGCAAACTTCTCAGCTTTTTGCAGCTGCACTATATGATCTTCCGCAGTGCTCACTCTCTCCTATACAACCCCCACACGTTTGTCAATCTTCTGCAGGGCTGTATTTATCTGGGCTGTGTCACCCTTGACCTCCTGTATCTGCTGGGTCAGGGACTGTTTGCATGAGGACACCAACACGAAAATATCTCTGAGGGTGGGCTCTGCTCCTGGCACCATGTCTTCAGATCCCCCTACTACCACCGCCATGCTGCTATCCCTGCTCCCCTGCTGTACCTCTTGTTCTTCTGCTGGGCTCTCCTCCTCCTCCTCAGTGTCAGCTCCGGCTTCCTCCTCTGCCTCCTCTGCGGCCTCCACCCCAGCGAACTGCTGGAGCTTTGCCGCCACAGCCATACGCTTCTGGCATGCAGCGTTCTCCTTATCCGCCTTCTCCCTGGCGTCGGCGCCATCTTGACCGGTCCCTGCATCCCCAACTCCGGCGTCCTTTTGCCGCCTCCTGGTCATAATTACTGACCCCGGGGCTGCCGCTGTACACCGCCGCCCTCCCGGGACTCTCCAGCTGCCAGTAAGCACCGCAAAACGCCGCTCAGCGGCGACTTATCAGGATTATAATAGTATCAGCAGTGGGAGCGCTCTGTCGCGCGTCTGCTCACATGGACTTTCAGGCCATGCCCCCCTTAAACTGTTCTTAAATATTTAATAAAAAGTTTTTCGTTATGTCTTCTTTCCTAATTTACGGGTCAGGAATTCCCAAGACATACAGTACTACTTTTAGGCTAATGACTTCAATGTTCCGCTCTAGCCCAGATGTCACCTTAGCTAACCAGTGTATGCCCACTATATCTTCCTTCTCTGCCATCTCTCTGCTCCTGCACCACGCCTATCAATTACAGCTACACATTTTACCCAGTCTTAAGTCTATTGACCTTTCATTCCAAGCCCTTCTTACCTCCGGACGCCTTCGTTTAACCCCTTAACGACCGCCAATACTATTATTATTATTTATTATTATAGAGCCATTTATTCCATGGCGCTTTACATGTGAGGAGGGCTATACATAATAAAAACAGGTACAATAATCTTGAACAATGCAAGTCACAACTGGTACAGGAGGAGGGAGGACCCTGGCCACGAAGGCTCACAATCTACAAGGGATGGGTGAGGATACAGTAGGCCAATACGCCTTTTAACAGCGGTAGTTAAGGGTACTTAAACCACAGCGCCATTAATTAAAGGCGCTGTGGAAAAAAGTGTATAGCGCCCCCTAGAGTCGGATTTTCTCCAGGGTCTCAGCTGCTGGGGGTGGCTGAGACCCAGAGAAAGATTCGGGTTGGTTTTTACCAACCCCCGGGTTGCGATCGCCGCTATTAACCGCATAACGGTGATTGCAAAAAAAAACGCAATCTGCCATGTAATTTCTCTGTCCTCCAATGTGATTGCACATCAGAGGACAGAGAAATGGGGTCCCCAATCGCCCCCGATACTTACCAGTGTCCCTGGGTCCTCCTGCTTCCCCCCACGGCCGCTGGCATCTTCCTCCGGTAAGAAAAGGGCGGGCACATGCGCAGTGCGCCCGAGATCTGCCGGCCAGCACCCGGCAGCAATAGGAAGATTTTTGCTATTGGTTAATTTTGGTCACTGTGATAGGGTTTATCACACTGATCAAGCAAAAAAAGTAGTAAATGAACCCTTCCTTTATCACCCCCTTAGTTAGGGAAAAATAATAAAATAAAGAAAATATATTTATTTCCATTTTCCCATGAAGGTTAGAGTTGGGCTAAAGTTAGGGTTAGAGATGGGGTTAGGGTTGAGATTAGGGTTAGGTTTGTGGTTGGGATTAGGGTCAGGGGTGTGTTGGGGTTAGGATTGCTGTTAGAATTGGGGGGGTTTCCACTATTTTGGCACATCAGGGGGTCTCCATTCGCAACATGGCGCCACCATTGATTCCAGCCAATTTTGCGTTCAAAAAGTCAAATGGCGCTCCTTCCCTTCCGAGTTCTGCCGTGCGCCCAAACAGTGGTTTACCCCCACATATGGGGCATCAGCGTACTCAGGACAAATTGGACAACAACTTTCATGGTCTAATTTCTCCTGTTACCCTTGTGAAAATACAAAATTGGGGACTAAAAAAATCATTCTTGTGAATTTCTTTTTTTTTTAACGGCTCTACATTATAAACTACTGTGAAGCACTTGGGGGTTCATAGTTTTCACCACACATCTGGATAAGCTCCTTGAGGGGTCTAGTTTCCAATATTGGGTCACTTGTGGTGGGGTTTCTAATGTTGAGGCACATCAGGGGCTCTGCAAACGCAACATGACGCCCGCAGACCATTCCATCAAAGTCTGCATTTTAAAATGTCACTACTTCCCTTCCGAGCACCGATGTGTGCCCAACAAGTGGTCCCTCCCACGTATGGGGTATCGGCGTACTCAGGACAAATTGCACAACAACTTTGTGGGTCTAATTTCTCCAGTTACCCTTGTGAAAATAAAAATTTGGGGGAGAAAATAATTTTTGTGGGAAAAATACATTTTTTTTGTTTTTATGACTCTACGTTATAAACGTCTGTGAAGCACTTGGGGGTTCAAAGTGCTCACCACACATCTAGATAAGTTCCTTAAGGGGTCTATGTTTCCAAAATGGGGTCACTTGTGGGAGGTTTCCACTGTTTAGGCTCATCAGGGGCTCTCCAAACACGACATGGCGTCCGATCTCCATTCCAGCCAATTCTGCATTGAAAAAGTCAAACGGCGCTCCTCTTCCAAGCTGTTGTGCGCCCAAACAGTGGTTTACCCCCACATATGGGGTATCGGCATACTCAGGACAAGTCGCACAACAAATTTTGTGGTTCATTTTCTCTTTTTACACTTGTGAAATTAAAAAAATGGTAAAATGTTTCTAAAAAAAAAAGGTAAATGTTTTTTTTTTCCTTCCACACTGCTTCATTTCATTTGCTATGAAGCACCTGAAGGGTTAATAAACTTCTTGAAAGTGGTTTTGAGCACCTTGAGGGATGTAGTTTTTAGAATGGTGTCACTTTTGGGTATTTTCTGTGATGTACACCCCTCAGTGACTATAACCCCTTCATGACCTGTGACACAGCGTATGCGTCATTAAAAAGTCGGTGCCAATCCAACCTGTGAGCATATGCTGCATCACAGAATGATCGCGTACCTGCAGATCGGGTGAAAGGGTTAACTCCAATTTCACCCGATCTGCAGGGACAGGGGGAGTGGTACTTCAGCCCGGGGGGGGGGTGGCTTTGCCCCACGTGGCTACAATCGCTCTGATTGGCTGTTTCACTTTCAATAGTCAATCGGAGAAATTTGTAATATTTCAGCAATGAAACTTGGTGAAATATTACAATCCAGCCATGGCCGATGATGCAATATCATCGGCCACGGCTGGAGACCCCGATCTGCCACCGACTGACGGCGGCGATCTGCAGCCGCCGTCAGTGTTTCCTTCCCACCGTTCTGTCCGCTGCCCTAGTCTCCCCTCAGTCCTGTCCAGCGCCCCCCCTCGCAGTCCGATCCTCTGGGGCCCCTCCCGATGTCCGTACGTCTGCTAGGATGGGCGCCGCCATCTTCTAGAATGGGGAGCACATGCGCAGTGCGCCCATTGAATCTGCCTTCCGGCAGATTCGTTCATTCATTTTGATCACTGTGATACATCCTATCACAGTGATCAAAATAATAAAAAAAAGTAAATAACCCCCCTTTATCACCCCCATAGGTAGGGAACATAATAAAATAAAGAAAATATATTTACTTTTATTTTTCCACTAGGGTTAGGGTTATAATTCGGGTTAGGGTTGCAATTAGGGTTGGGGTTAGAATTATGCTATGTGCACATGGTGCGGATTGACCGTTGTGGATTCGTAGCAGTGTTCCATCAGGTTTACAGTACCATGTAAAACTATGGAAAACCAAATCCGCTATGCCCATGGTGCGGAAAATACAGCGCGGACATGCTGCGTTGTATTTTCCACAACATGTCAATTCTTTGTGCGGGTTCTGCAGCGTTTTACATCTGTTCCTCACTAGGAATACGCAGGTGAAATCCGCACAAAAAAAACACTGGAAATCCGCAGGTAAAACGCAGTGTGTTTTACCTGCAGATTTTTAAAAAACGGTGTTGAAAAATCTGCACACGAATCCGCAACGTGGGCACATAGCCTTAGGGTTGGAATTAGGGTTAGAGTTGGAAATAGGGTTAAGGTTAGGGGTGTGTTGGGGTTAGGGATGTGATTAGGGTTAGGGGTGTGTTGGGGCTAGTGATGGAGTTAGAATTGAGGGGTTTCCACTGTTTAGACATATCAGGGGTCTCCAAACGCGACATGGCGCCACCATTGATTCCAGCCAATCTTGCGTTCAAAAAAGTCAAATGGTGCTCCCTCCCTTCTGAGCCCCGACTTGCACCCAAACAGTGGTTTACCCAAACATATGGGGCATAAGTGCACTCAGAAAAAAATGCACAACTCTGGGGGTCTAATTTCTCCTGTTACCCCCTTAGTTAGGGAAAAATAATAAAGTTTAAAAAAATGTATTTATTTCCATTTTCCCGTTAGGGTTGGGGCTAAAGGTAGGGTTGGGGCTAAAGCTAGTGTTTGGATTACATTTACGGTTGGGATTAGGGTTAGGGGTGTAGTTATGGTTGGGATTAGGGTTAGGGGTGTGTTTGGATTAGGATTTCAGTTATAATTGGGGGGTTTCCACTGTTTAGGCACATCAGAGGGTCTTCAAACGCGACATGGCGTCCGATCTCAATTCCAGCCAATTCTGCGTTGAAAAAGTAAAACAGTGCTCCTTCCCTTCCGAGCTCTCCCGTGTGCCCAAACAGGAGTTTACCCCAACATATGGGGTATCAACGTACTCAGGACAAATTGAAAAACAAATTTTGCTGTCCAATTACTCCTGTTACCCTTGTGGAAAAAAAATTAGGGGGGCTAAAAAAATCTTTTGTGGGGAAAAAATGATTTTTTTATTTTTACAGCTCTCCGTTATAAACTTTAGTGAAACACTTGGGGGTTCAAAGTTCTCACAACACATCTAGATAAGTTCCTTTGGGGTCTACATTCCATCGGGGCTCTGCAAACGCAACATGATGCCCGCAGACTATTCCATCAAAGTCTGCATTCCAAATTGCACAACAACTTTTGGGGTCCAATTTCTTTTATTACCCTTGAGAAAAAAACAATTGGGGGCGAAAAGATCATTTTTGTGAAAAAAAAATTTCTCCTGTTACCTTTGGGAAAATACAAAACCAGGAACTAAAAAATAATTTTTGTGGAAAAAAAAAAAAGATTTTTTATTTTCACGGCTCTGTGTTACAAACTGTAGTGAAACACTGGGGGGGTCAAAGTTCTCACAACACATCTAGATAAGGTCCTTGGGGGGTCTAGTTTCCAACATGGGGTCACTTGTGGGGGGTTTCTACTGTTTAGGTACATCTGGGGCTCTGCAAATGCAACGTGACGCCTGCAGACCATTCCATCTAAGTCTGCTTTCCAAACGGTGCTCCTTCCCTTCCGAGCTCTGCCATGAGCCCAAAAGGTGGTTCCCCCCCACATATGGGGTATCAGCGTACTCAGGACAAATTGTACAACAACATTTGGGGTCCAATTTCTCCTGTTACTCTTGGCAAAATACAAAACTAGGGGCTAAAAAATAATTTTTGTGGGAAAAAAAAAAGAAATTTTATTTTCAAGGCTCTGCGTTATAAACTGTAGTGAAACATTTGGAGGTTCAAAGTTTTCACAACACATCTACATAAGTTTCTTAGGGGGTCTTTCCAAAATGGTGTCACTTGTGGGGGGTTTCAATGTTTAGGCACATCAGGGGCTCTCCAAACGCGACATGGCATCCCATCTCAATTCCAGTCAAATTTGCATTGAAAAGTCAGATGGCGCTCCTTTCCTTCCGAGCTCTGCCATGCGCCCAAACAATGGTTTACCCCCACGTATTGGGTATCAGCGTACTCAGGACAAATTTTCGAACAACTTTTGGGGTCCATTTTCTCCTGTTACCCTTGGAAAAATAAAACAAATTGGAGCTGAAATAAATTTTTTGTGAAAAAAAAGTTAAATCTTAATTTTTTTTAAACATTCCAAAAATTCCTGTGAAACACCTGAAGGGTTAATAAACTTCTTGAATGTGGTTTTGAGCACCTTGAGATGTGCAGTTTTTAGAATGGTGTCACACTTGGGTATTTTCTATCCTATAGACACCTCAAAGTGACTTCAAATGTGATGTCCCCCCCAAAAAAAATGGTGTTGTAAAAATAAGAAATTGCTGGTCAACTTTTAACCCTTATAACTCCCTAACAAAAAAATGTTGGTTCCAAAATTGTACTGTTGTAAAGTAGACATGTGGGAAATGTTACTTAAGTATTTTGTGTGACATATGTGTGATTTAAGGGCATGAAAATTCAAAATTGGAAAATTGCGAAATTTTCAAAATTTTCCTTTTTTTCACAAATAAACACAGGTAATATCAAAGAAATTTTACCACTATCATGAAGTACAATATGTTACGAGAAAACATTGTCAGAATCATCAGGATCCGTTGAAGCGTTCCAGAGTTATAACCTCATAAAGGGATAGTGGTCAGAATTGTAAAAATTGGTCCGGTCATTAACGTGCAAACCACCCTTGGGGGTAAAGGGGTTAATAAACGCTGTTACGACCGCTGCGCATAGTTACCCGGCTTCTCCCATCCCTCGGCGCACTCGCGATCCTGTCCAGCGCCGCTCTGCTTCCTCCTTCACTGGCTCACGGCGTCCGGTCTCTCTGCGCATGCGCGGTCGCGTCTCCTCCATCGCAGTGCCTTCTGGGAGGTCGCGACCCGGTGGCTCCGCCCCAACATGGCGGCGCCCATCGGGTATTTCTTCCCGGCGTCTCCCTAGGTAAGACACCTTTGCTTTGTAGGTGCACTGTCTGCCGTCAGTGTCCCTATGTCCTAGGCTCCCTTATTCCAGTCTCGTTTCCCTGCTTAGTCTTCGCTTTGTTTCAGTGCTGTGTCCTACCCAGTTCCGTCTTCCTGCTGTGTCCCGCCAAGTTCCGTGTACCTGCTGTGTCCTGCCTAGTACCGTGTTCCTGCTGTTTCCTACCAAGTTCCGTGTTCCTGCTGTCTCCTGCCAAGGTCCGTGTTCCTGCTGTGTCCTTCCAAGTTCTGTGTTCCTGCCGTCTCCTGCCAAGTCCTGTGGTCCTGCCTTGTCCTACATCGTCTGTGTTCCTGTCATTATCAGTTAAGTCCTGTTTTCTATTATTCCCCGCCACTCTGTAGTCTCCATCTTATCTTGGGTCGTCCCTTTGGCTCTAGCTGTTGTGTCTCCATTCCCCCGAGGTCCTGCTCCTAACACTCCCTGTATAGGGGTTGATTCCATCTGGTCCGCTCGACCCCGGGGGCTCTGGAGTCACGACCCAGAGGGTCCACTCTCGGATTTCTGTCCGAATCCCTACAGTAAGCAAAGGCCATGGACCCCGCTGGGGCCTCAGCTGCGCAAAAAGAGCTACTCTTTTTGCGGGAGAATCAGTCCCGTATAATGTCCTTTTTGAAAGCTATGGATTCTCGCTTGGCTTCGCTCCTGCCCTCTGATCCTGGCAACGCCGCTCTACTCGTTGGCTTACAGCAAGAGTTAGCTCAGCAGCGTGACACCCAGGCCCATATACTTAGTTATATGTCTTCAATAGACGATCGGCTGCTTTCTATCCAGACAGCCGCTTCTACATCTGCTCCTGCTTCCCACCCTCCACCCCGCTTGGCTAAACCGCCTCGGTACAATGGGGATCTTAAATCCTGCCGGGGATTTTTAAACCAATGCCGTCTTCACTTTGAGCTTCTGCCCCAGCATTACCCAACGGATCGGTCCAAGGTTGCTTTTCTCATTTCCCATCTGGAGGGTGACGCCTTGGCATGGGTTAATCCACTCTGGGAGCGAGACGATCCCCTAGTCTCCCGGTTGTCTGAATTTTTGGAGACTTTCCGTCTTGTCTTTGACGAACCTGGACGTCTGGTCTCTACTACTGAAGCTCTATTTTCTCTCCATCAGGGATCGCTTTCCGTAGGCCAGTACGCTATTCAGTTCCGCACCCTTTCCTCTGACTTGGGCTGGAACAATGAGGCGTTGGTGGGTGCTTTCTGGCGGGGTCTCTCTGGGCGCATAAAAGATGAGTTAGCTGGTCGGGACACCCCTACAGTTTTGGAGGAATTAATTTCCTTAGCTACCCGTATTGACCTTCGGTTCCAAGAACGCACCCGCGAGCGGAGATCTCTTCGTCCTTCTCCTGCCACTCGTAAGCCACTCAGCCCACAGCCTAGAACTTCCTCTCAGGCGTCCGCACCGGAACCTATGCAAGTGGACCATCTTAAGATGTCCGAACAACGTCGTAAAGAGAGGCGCACTCAAGGGTTATGTTTTTACTGCGGGAGTGCTGCTCATTTATTGCGCTCTTGCCCTGAACGTCCGGAAAACTCCTCCGCCTAGGTCATGTAAGAGAGGCCTCCCTAGGTGTGTGTGATCCCTCTCAACCCCTTACTTTGTCCGTTCTTTTGCATATTGCGGGCAAGGGCATTTCTCTGGATGCTTATGTGGATTCGGGCGCTGCAGGGAATTTTATCAGGTTGGAAGAGGTTTTGAAATTCTCCGTTCCAGTCAAAACTTTAGAGGCTCCTGTGATTCTTGCATCTGTGGATGGTAAACCTTTACAGGAGACCATTACTCAAGTAACACTTGAGGTGGAACTTCAGGTTGGGGCTCTGCACAAGGAGAGAATTGCATTTTATGTTTTAGCGGGTCTGTCTCATCCTATGCTCTTAGGTCTTCCTTGGTTACGGAACCACGAGCCCATTTTAGATTGGCGCAATGGTAATATCTTGAGCTGGGGTGAGCTTTGTCGGGAACGTTGTCTGCTGCCGGTGCGTCCTGTGGGATCTTCTTCTAATTCTTCTCCTTCCTCTTCTTTTCCCGCCTTACCCTGTGTCTACAGCGCTTTTTCTGATGTCTTCAACAAGAAGGAGGCTGAGGGTCTTCCGCCTCACCGTCTCTATGATTGTCCCATAGATCTCGTGCCTGGAACTAACCCGCCCAGGGGCAGAATTTATCCTCTCTCTCCTGCTGAGACTCAAGCTATGTCTGAGTACATCCAAGAAAATCTTGCTAAAGGATTCATTCGCAAGTCTTCTTCTCCGGCCGGAGCAGGGTTTTTTTTCGTGAAGAAGAAAGACGGTTCTCTCCGTCCCTGCATTGATTATCGAGGTCTAAACAACATCACGGTGAAGAACAAATATCCTCTGCCACTCATTCCGGAACTCTTCGACCGTCTTCGGGGTGCGCAAATTTTTACGAAGTTAGATCTACGTGGCGCATACAATCTGGTTCGTATTCGTGCAGGCGATGAGTGGAAGACTGCCTTCAATACTTGTGACGGTCACTACGAATACTTGGTTATGCCGTTTGGTCTCTGCAACGCCCCCGCGGTTTTTCAGGAATTTGTGAACGATGTATCTTCTCTACTCCTCAGTCGTAGTTTACCTTGACGACATTCTCATCTTTTCTCCGGATCTCTCCACTCACAGGCGAGATGTCCGTCGTGTTCTGCAAAGGCTAAGAGAGAATCATCTGTTCGCTAAGATTGAGAAGTGCGTCTTTGAACAATCTTCTCTTCCCTTCCTTGGATATATTGTCTCAAGATCTGGCTTAGAGATGGATCCAGAGAAGGTTTCTGCTGTCCTGAATTGGCCTCGTCCTCTTGGAACAAAAGCAATCCAACGTTTTCTTGGCTTTGCCAACTACTATAGACAATTTATTCCTCATTTTTCTTCCATGACCAAGCCTATCTCTGCCCTAGTTCGCAAGGGAGTCAACTCCAGTCTTTGGACCCCTGAGGCTGAAAAGTCCTTTCTGTCTCTTAAACAAAGTTTCGCTACGGCCCCTGTGCTTCATCGTCCTGATGCTAATAGACCGTTTGTCCTTGAGGTCGACGCATCCTCTATTGGAGCTGGAGCTGTACTTTTGCAAAGATCCTCGTCCGGACGTTTGGTGACCTGTGGTTTTTTTTCTAAAACCTTTTCCGCTCCTGAGCGTAACTACTCTATAGGCGATAAAGAACTTTTGGCTATCAAGCTTGCCTTGGAGGAATGGCGTTATCTCCTTGAGGGGTCTCTTCATCCATTCACCATTTACACAGACCACAAGAATCTGGCCTATATTCAGTCTGCCCAAAGACTAAATCCACGACAAGCCAGATGGTCTTTATTCTTCAGACGATTTGAATTTGAACTTCATTTCCGACCCGGAAATAAGAATGTCAAAGCAGATGCTCTTTCGAGATCCTTTCAGCCTCAGGACATTGAGGATTCTCCGGCTCACATCATTGATCCTGTGAAGATCGTCACTCTTGCTCCTTTAAGAGTGATTTCAACTCCTCCTGGCAAGACTCTTGTGGCTAATCAAGACAAGGAGAGAGTTTTACGTTGGGGTCACTCCTCCAAAATTGCAGGACATGTAGGAGTCAAGAAGACACTTTCTCTTATCTCTCGGCATTACTGGTGGCCATCTCTCCGACAAGACGTCACCAAATTCATTGCTTCTTGTCCTTCTTGTGCAAAAAATAAAGTCCCTAGGCAGCTTCCTTCCGGTCTCCTGCATCCTCTGCCTGTGCCTTCCGTTCCTTGGAGTCATATAGCTATGGACTTCATCACTGATCTACCTTGTTCCTCGAATTGCTCTGTCATCTTGGTTGTTGTAGATCGGTTCTCTAAGATGGCTCACTTCATCGCATTGCCTGGTCTGCCTTCCGCTCCTGAGTTGGCTAAGATCTGTTTACACCAAGTCTCCCGTCTTCATGGTTTTCCACATCATATCGTCTCAGACCGTGGAGTACAATTTACCTCACGTTTTTGGAGAGCTCTCTGCAGTCTATTAAAGGTTAACTTGGACTTCTCTTCCGCCTATCACCCTCAGTCCAACGGACAAGTGGAGCGAGTTAATCAAGTCCTGACTACATATCTGCGACATTTCTCCAATGCACACCAAGATGACTGGGTCTCTCTTCTCCCCTGGGCCGAATTCTCATATAACAATCTTTCCAGCGAGTCTTCCTCCAAAACTCCCTTTTTTGTGGTCTATGGTCAACATCCGAACATTCCTCTTCCTGTTTCTCTTTCCTCGGGGGTACCGGCAGCGGATTGCTTGTCCCGGGAATTCTCTACGATTTGGAATGAGACCAAAGTGGCTCTTGAGAGAGCTAGCCTTAATATGAAAAAGTTTGCTGACAAGAGGCGTTTGGATGCTCCGCCATATTCTCCGGGTGATAAAGTTTGGCTTTCCTCCCGCTATATCAAGCTCAAAATTCCCTCTTGCAAACTGGGTCCCCGCTATATTGGTCCTTTTCCTATCTTGAGTCGCATTAATGATGTTTCTTATAAGTTGAAGCTGCCTGCCTCTCTGCGCATTCCCAATGCCTTCCATGTGTCTCTTCTCAAGCCTGCAGTCTTTAATCGTTTTCACTCCGCTACCTCTCCCTCTCCTCAGCTCTGTACTTCTGATGGAATCTTTAATGTTAAAGACATTCTTGCCAAAAAGATTGTTAGGGGTAAAACCTTTTTTTTGATTGATTGGGAGGGATTTGGCCCTGAGGAGAGGTCCTGGGAGCCCCGAGAGAACATCAATGCTCCCCTTATCATGAAAAGATTCCTTTCTAGCCTTAAAAAGAGGGGGACTAAGGAGGGGGGTACTGTTACGACCGCTGCGCATACTTACCCGGCTTCTCCCATCCCTCGGCGCACTCGCGATCCTGTCCAGCGCCGCTCTGCTTCCTCCTTCACTGGCTCACGGCGTCCGGTCTCTCTGGGCATGCGCGGTCGCGTCTCCTCCATCGCAGAGCCTTCTGGGAGGTCGCGACCCGGTGGCTCCGCCCCAACATGGCGGCGCCCATCGGGTATTTCTTCCCGGCGTCTCCCTAGGTAAGACGCCTTTGCTTTGTAGGTGCACTGTCTGCCGTCAGTGTCCCTATGTCCTAGGCTCCCTTATTCCAGTCTCGTTTCCCTGCTTAGTCTTCGCTTTGTTTCAGTGCTGTGTCCTACCCAGTTCCGTCTTCCTGCTGTGTCCCGCCAAGTTCCGTGTACCTGCTGTGTCCTGCCTAGTACCGTGTTCCTGCTGTTTCCTACCAAGTTCCGTGTTCCTGCTGTCTCCTGCCAAGGTCCGTGTTCCTGCTGTGTCCTTCCAAGTTCCGTGTTCCTGCCGTCTCCTGCCAAGTCCTGTGGTCCTGCCTTGTCCTACATCGTCTGTGTTCCTGTCATTATCAGTTAAGTCCTGTTTTCTATTATTCCCCGCCACTCTAATAGCTCTGTAGTCTCCATCTTATCTTGGGTCGTCCCTTTGGCTCTAGCTGTTGTGTCTCCATTCCCCCGAGGTCCTGCTCCTAACACTCCCTGTATAGGGGGTGATTCCATCTGGTCCGCTCGACCCCGGGGGCTCTGGAGTCACGACCCAAAGGGTCCACTCTCGGATTTCTGTCCGAATCCCTACAAACGCAAGTAATATCGAAGAAATGTTACCACTAAAATGAAGTACAACATGTCACGAAAAAACATTCTCAGAATCAGCGGGATCCGTTAAAGCGTTCCAGAGTTAAAACCTCATAAAGTTATAGTGGTCAGATTTGTAAAAATCGGCCTGTTCATTAAGCTGCAAATTGGCTCTGTCACTAAGGAGTTAAAAACAATCTACTCTTTTTTTCAACTATTTTAGTACATGTCCTGCCTAAACTATTGAAACTTCCTTCTCTGTGGCCCCCCATCTGAAACCCTTGAGCCCCTCTAATCCACTCTCATAACTCTTCTGACCTTTCATTGGCTCCCCATTGCCCAGAGGGCTCAGTTCAGTGCTGACGGTGACATACAAGGTGGCCCATGTACTGTCTGTTTTGGTCCTTACAAGATCTCCTAATTTACTTTACGGTCTTCCCTCACACAAATGTGGAGTTTTCTCCTGTGTTTCCCCTGTAGTCTTGAACGTACTATCACAGCTCACCATACTCTCCCAACCTGAAAGCTGACAACTTAACCCTTTCCAACATGTTACGCACATATACTGTATAGCCAAAAGTTCGGACACACCTCATTTAAAGATTTTTCTGTATTTTCATGACTATGAAAATTGTACATTCACACTGAAGGCATCATAACTATGAATTAACACATGTGGAATTATATACTTAACAAAAAAGTGTGAAACAACTGAAAATATGTCTTATATTCTAGGTTCTTCAAAGTAGCCACCTTTTGCTTTGATGACTGCTTTGCACACTCTTGGCATTCTCTTGATGAGCTTCAAGAGGTAGTCACTCGGAATGGTTTTCACTTCACAGGTGTGCTGTTATGTTTGCTAATGACAGGTGTTATGAAGGCAATCCAGAAACACAGTGTGCTTAGCGATCAGAGCGCACACAGTGATCTGACAAATACCCAAAAATACAAGAACGAGCTCTGAGACGTGGAAACTCTGTAGACTGCACACCTGATCCTATCCTAAACACAACTAAAAGCGGCTGTGGATTGCGCCTAACAACTACCTAGGCAACTCGGCACAGCCTAAGAAACTAGCTAGCCTGAAGATAGAAAAATAGGCCTGACTTGCCCCAGAGAAATTCCCCAAAGGAAAAGGCAGCCCCCCACATATAATGACTGTGAGTAAGATGAAAAGACAAAACGTAGGGATGAAATAGATTCAGCAAAGTGGGGCCCGATATTCTAGGACAGAGCGAGGACAGTAAAGCGAACTTTGCAGTCTACAAAAAACCCTAAAGCAAAACCACGCAAAGGGGGCAAAAAAAAACCCACCGTGCCGAACTAACGGCACGGCGGTACACCCTTTGCGTCTCAGAGCTTCCAGCAAAACAAAAGACAAGCTGGACAGAAAAAAAGCAACAAAAAGCAAAAGGCACTAAGCTATACAGAGCAGCAGGTCACAGGAACAATCAGGAGAAGCTCAGATCCAACACTGAAACATTGACAAGGAGCAAGGATAGCAGCATCAGGCGGAGTTAAGTAATGAAGCAGTTAACGAGCTCACCAGAACACCTGAGGGAGGAAGCTCAGAAGCTGCAGTACCACTTGTGACCACAGGAGTGAATTCAGCCACGGAATTCACAACAGTGTGCCCTGTCAGGTTTAATAAGTGGGATTTCTTGCCTTATAAATGGGGTTGGGAACATCAGTTGTGTTGTGCAGAAGTCTGTTGGATACACAGCTGATAATCCTAATGAATAGACTGTTAGAATTTATATTATGGGGAGAAAAAAGCAGCTAAGTAAAGAAAAACGAGTGGCCATCATTACTTTAATAAATGAAGGTCAGTCAGTCTGAAAAATTGGGCAAACTTTGAAAGTGTCCCCAAGTGCAGTGGCAAAAACCATCAAGCGCTACAAAGAAACTGGCTCACATGAGGACCGCCCCAGGAAAGGAAGACCAAGAGTCACTTCTGCTTCTGAGGATAAGTTTATCCAAGTCACCAGCCTCAGAAATTGCAGGTTGACAGCAGCTCAGATTGGAGACCAGGTCGATGCCACTCAGAGTTCTAGCAGCAGACACATCTCTACAACAAGTGTTAAGAGGAGACTTTGAGCAGCAGGCCTTCATGGTAAATAGCTGCTAGGAAACCACTGCTAAGGACAGGCAACAAGCAGAAGAGACTTGTTTGGGCTAAAGAACACAAGGAATGGACATTAGACCAGTGGAAATCTGTGCTTTGGTCTGATGACTCCATATTTGAGATCTTTGGTTCCAACCACCGTGTCTTTGTGCAATGCAGAAAAGGTGTTATGCCTGGTTCCCACCGTTCCCACCGTGAACCATGGAGGAGGTGGTGAGATGGTATGGGGTGCTTTGCTGGTGACACTGTTGGGGATTTATTCAAAATTGAGGGCATACTGAACCAGCATGGCTACCACAGCATCTTGGAGCGGCATGCTATTCCATTCGGTTTGCGTTTAGTTGGACCATCATTTATTTTTCAACAGGACAATGACCCCAAACACACCTCTAGGCTGTGTAAGGGTTATCTGACCAAGGAGAGTGATGTGGTGCTGCGCCAGATGACCTGGCCTCCACAGTCACCAGACCTGAACCCAATCGAGATGGTTTGGGGTGAGCTGGACCGCAGAGTGACGGCAAAAGGGCCAACAAGTGCTAAGCATCTCTGGGAACTCCTTCAAGATTGTTGGAAGACCATTTCCGGGGACTGCCTCTTGAAGCTCATCAAGAGAATGCCAAGAGTGTGCAAAGCAGTCATCAAAGCAAAAGGTGGCTACTTTGAAGAACCCAGAATATAAGACATAATTTCAGTTGTTTCACATTTTTTTGTTAAGTATATAATTCCACATGTATTAATTCATAGTTTTGATGCCTTCAGTGTGAATGTACAATTTTCATAGTCATGAAAATACAGAAAAATCTTTAAATGAGAAAGTGTGTCCAAACTTTTGGTCTGTACTGTATGTCACACATTGGCTGTAGGTGTATGGCATGGTCTTAGGAATGGGGTCTGTTATCTACATTACGGTGGCAGCTGTGTTATGCAGCAAATAGATCAATGGCTGCACTCAAAATTTTCTGTGCTAGAGCAAGGAAATGTGTGATATATGAAATGTGAATAGCATAATGGCTTGTGAAATTTATGAAAAAACACATGAGATTCTTAGCACAAGATTTGGCCAAAAGTTGTGAGCCCATCCACCAATCGTCAAGGTATTCTCAGAACGGATGGGTACCTGAGCTGACTGCCTAGTGTGAACACTTACCTATGGCTGATAACGTGGTAAAGCCTGCTTATATAGGAAGCTCAGAACCAACTGTGTTTGGATGTAATGAAAATCACAGCATGGTGAAGGGCGGGGCGTTCAAGTCAGAAAAAATAGTACATAGTAAATATAGGAAAATTTTGAGTGCAGCCATTGATCTATTTGCTATATGACTTTTTTGGTTATGCACCAGTTCAGACTAGATTGCTGTTCAGTCAGTTTTCCTATATTTATTATTTAGCTGTGTTATGCAGCCAGCTGCTGCCTTTTAAAATGCATCTACTTTCTAAATAGTAAAGTTCTGCAGAATATATTGGATATTTATTTATTAGAAGCGGTGATCATGGCTGATGGCATAATTTAAATCAGTGTTACACTACCTCCAGTCCTCACTGCCTACAACAGATCATGTTTGTAGGATTTCCTCAATATTGCAGAAGTCATTAAATTATTATCAAGGACTTGTATTTTGTATGTAAGCCCCTCTCAAGTACAGTACCATGGAAGCAAATGGTGGTCTAAAAATAAATAATAATTAGAAATTGCCACAGGTTCTCTCACATGTGTAATACTAACGAAATCCTGAAAATATCATCTGTTTGGGGCCGTGAGGACTGGAATTTTTCGAAACACTGATGTAAAAGATTAGATCTGGGGGTCAATTATGTTGCCCATTGCCCCCTGCACCAATCACATGGTAATGATTGACTTACCATGGCAGCTGGCATGGCGAAAGATGCCAGCTGCCCACATCTTTGTACTCATATAAAGCCCCCCAGCCTGTGCCTACGCTTTATACGAGATTGGCACTATACTGTAAAGTATGCCAGGATATTGTATAGGCAATTACAGACTGGAACACCATATGATGGCGATGGCCTGTACTAGAGCGCCATCAGATGGGTGTGGCCTGTACTAGAGCGCCATCAGATGGGTGTGGCCTATACTAGAGCGCCATCAGATGAGTGTGGCCTATGCCGGAGCAACCTCAGGTGGGCATGTCCTGTACGGCAGCGTTGTTCTGACCTGCTGTATTGAATGGATGGCACCGCATGCCCAGCTATTACCAGGAGGCTGGGGACTGGCACAGACTGTTGATGTGAGGTTTCTTTGAGCAGCTGAGTTGTAAATATCTGGTCTGGGGGCAGCCGTGTCGGACCACACCAGGCTGCTGTGCCATAAGCTAAGCAATATCATTAATTTACCGTCATCCTCTGATGATAAAATAGGATGAAAAGAGTTGGTTCTGGGAAATCTAATGGTTCTAGTGTGGAATTGCAAATAGGGCTTCAGGATCTAGCATAGGGCGAGTTTAACAAATTTACTTTTTGAGACTCCTCAAGGTCGTGTGACAGTGACTAAACATACTTCAGAGGGTGCCATCATAGTAACATAGTTAGTAAGGCCGAAAAAAGACATTTGTCCATCCAGTTCAGCCTATATTCCATCATAATAAATCCCCAGATCTACATCCTTCTACAGAACCTAATTGTATGATACAATATTGTTCTGCTCCAGGAAGACATCCAGGCCTCTCTTGAACCCCTCGACTGAGTTCGCCATCACCACCTCCTCAGGCAAGCAATTCCAGATTCTCACTGCCCTAACAGTAAAGAATCCTCTTCTATGTTGGTGGAAAAACCTTCTCTCCTCCAGACGCAAAGAATGCCCTCTTGTGCCCGTCACCTTCCTTGGTATAAACAGATCCTCAGCGAGATATTTGTATTGTCCCCTTATATACTTATACATGGTTATTAGATCGCCCCTCAGTCGTCTTTTTTCTAGACTAAATAATCCTAATTTTGCTAATCTATCTGGGTATTGTAGTTCTCCCATCCCCTTTATTAATTTTGTTGCCCTCCTTTGTACTCTCTCTAGTTCCATTATATCCTTCCTGGGCACCGGTTCCCAAAACTGGACACAGTACTCCATGTGCGGTCTAACTAGGGATTTGTACAGAGGCAGTATAATGCTCTCATCATGTGTATCCAGACCTCTTTTAATGCACCCCATGATCTTGTTTGCCTTGGCAGCTGCAACTGTGCTTTTTACGATTCTCCCTATATCCACCGATTTGAATGGAATTCAATTGTCTACACTGGGACATAGTGCCCAATTTGAGCAATTAATCCTAACTTCAACCATCTTTTAAGATACTACTCCACATATCCCACCGACTGGCTGGAATGCAATAGACTTATGGTCCTAACCGAGACATAAGGTTAATATACCCAAATAGGGCGATGCTACCGTAGTCCTCTTGAGGACTTTTATTCCAATCATCCTTCTTCACTGTCCAGGCCCCATGTAGTGCACTGACTGGGTTGTTACCAAATAGATCCATAGTCCCAATTGCAACATAGGGTTGACAGTACAGTTATATGAAAAAGTTTGGGCACCCCTATTAATCTTAAGATTAATGTTTTCTAAAAATTGTTTTTTTTGCAACAGCTATTTCAGTTTCATATATCTAATAACTGTTGGACACAGTAATGTTTCTGCCTTGAAATGA